>NC_134405.1:325921909-327121909 GCF_038048845.1 Mixophyes fleayi | reverse complement strand
CCCATGACTCATCTGGACGGCATGAGCAGACAAAACAAATTAACCCCCAGAGTACCAATACAGCCTAGCTTTTAATATGACTCGGTCTTAGATACAGCCCTCTGTTCTTAAGTAAGTGAACAATGCGAAAAGGGAAAAGTAAAAAAAATAAAAAAGGGAGGGTGGTGGTAATCCTCAGGAATGTGAACAAGAAAAGCAATATGTATGCAAAAAGTAAAAGCCTAGTGTAATAAGAGGCACCCAAGGCCTGTCAGTCAAGATGGTTCCCCATATTGAGTACTCCAAGGAACCTAGAACGCCCTACACCTCTATCAGGGAGCAGAGCACCATCTAAGCCAGATTGCTATGGAGTCTGTAAAACGGTCCAAGCTTGACATAGAAAGGGCATCAATGGGCATGTAAAAAGGGGACCTCCGATGAATAGGTATTACTGGTTTGGCAGCATTTTTCTTAAATGCCTAAGAAGCAATTTCTTATCCTGAAACCAGTTCAATAAGCAGAAGCCTGGGCCTAAAGGAACAGGGCAATCTAGAGGCGAGTTTAAGACAGTTCCACCAAATGTGTAGAATCGCCCCTGAACAGCAATGTCTCCAAAGACCCGAGACCTCTGGATGCATCTTAGACCGTTGAGAAGGACATTTATACAATCTAGAGAGAACTTTAAATTGCATCTCCAATGTTGCGGAAGAGATATCAAACATGTAGCCCGATCTTGCTAATTCTGAAGAATGATTTTCAGAAGATCCAAAACTGATCAAGGTCGTTCTTTAAATGATCTTGTTTGTCATTGCATGAGGCTTGTAAACTAAGTGGAAAGCCCAATCAGTATTTGATGTTGTGGTTCCGCATCTCTATTGTGAGTTGCTTTCGATTTCGCTGTTGCAGGGTATGCCGAAAGACATCCCGGAACACTTGAATCCTGTTACCATCAAAGTCAATCCTACATACAAGGACCTCCCTTTCTACAGAATCTCTTCTTTCTTGGAATGATAATGAAGTCTACATATAATGACCCTTGGCCATTAAGAGTTGGGGCCTACCCATATTGTCAATATCATTAGCCTAAGAAATTAGTGCAGAAATTTAAGTTTAGGTATGGAATACCCTAGGCCAGGGGTAGCCAACCAGTCAGAGACCAAGGGGTAATTAGTAAAGGGGTATTAAGCATCAGTTTCTGCAAGTTGCTGGATACTGGTGACTTTGCAGAGGAAATTTAAAATGGTAATCACTTTCAAGGCAAGTTTTGACATTGCCGATTTTTCCGCTTTAAATCTCCCCTGCAATGTCGCCGATATCCAGCAACTTGCAGAAACCGATGCTTTAATACATTTACCTCAGGGTCAAAAAATGTCTATAGATGTTGTAAAGAGCTGACTTTACCTTTCATATATGTGTGCATATACATATACACAGTATAAGCACACACACACTATATGGACAAAAGTATTTAGCCACACCTGTTAATTAATGAATTTAGGTGTTTCAATCAAACCCGTTGCTAGAGGTGTATAAAATCAAGCAACTAGCCATGCAGTCTCCATTTGCACACATTTGTGATACAAAATAGGTCATTCTGAAGAGCTCAGTGACCTCAAGTGTGGTACTGTGATAGGATGCCACTTTTACAGTAAGATGGTTCGTGAAATTTCATCCCTGCTGGATATTCGACGGTCAACTGTAAGTGATATTATTAGAAAGTGGAAGTGTTTAGGAACAACAGCAACTCAGCCACAACGTGGAAGACCACATAAAATCACAGAGCGGGGTCAACGACTGCTAAGGCGCATGGCCAAAGCACTGCTTATTCCATAGCTGGAGTTCCGAACTTCCACTGCCATTAATGTGTAAGCTGGAGCTTAATGTAATGTTTTTCCATGGGCAGCACGGTGGTGTAGTGGTTAGCACTTCTGCTTTACAGTGCTGGGGTCATGAGTTCAATTCCTAACCATGGCCTTATCTGTAAGGAGTTTGTATGTTCTCCCTGTGTTTACGTGGGTTTCCTCCAGGTGCTCCGGTTTCCTCCCACACTCCAAAAAACATACTGGTATGTTAATTGGCTGCAAACAAATTGACCCTAGTCTGTGTCTGTGTGAGTTAGGGAATTTAGAGTGTAAGCTCCAATGAGGCAGAATCTGATGTGAGTTCTCTGTACAGCGCTGCGGAATTAGTGGTGCTATATAAATAAATGGTGATGATGATGGCCGAGCAGGTGCATGCAAGTCTCACATCACCAGCACCAATGGCAATCGTCAGATGGAGTGGTGTAAAGCACACCGACACGACTGTAGAGCAGTGGAAACGTGTTCTGTGGAGTGACGAATCACAGTTCTCTGGCAGTCAGATGGGCTAGTCTGAGTTTGGTGGATGCCTAACTGCAGTATGCCAACTGTGAAGTCTGGTGGAGGAGAAATAATGGTATGGGGCTGTTTTTTAGGGTTTTGGCTAGACCCCTTATCTCCAGTGAAGGGTAATTTTCATGCTTCAGCATACCAAGTCATTTTGTACAATGCTATGCTTCCAACTTTATGGCAACAATTTGGGAAAGACCCTTTTCTATTCCATGGGATGAACTGGAACGGAGATTGTGAGCCAGGCCTTTTCGTTCAACATCAGTGCCTGACCTCATAAATGCTCCACAGAATTAATGGGCACTAATTGCCACAGAAACACTCCAACATCTTGTGGAGCCTTCCAAGAAGAGTGGAAGCTGTTATCACTGCAAAAGGGGGACCAACTCCATATTAAAGTATATGTATTTGAAGACAATGTCTTTACAGTCCCTGTTGGTGTAATGGTCAAGCGTCCGAATACTGTATATACCGCACACACACATTGAAAATAAAACAATTTACAATACCTTACTAAGCAAAAAAGAAAATATCTAACATTGCCAAAAATAATCATCAAATCAGCTAAGCTCTTACCTGTGTCCAGCGGAGGAAGGTTCAAGGGGTTACTCTCTTCACAGTAGCTCAAACTGCCTCTGTTTCCACAATCACTGTGGAGGGAACTGTTGAGGTGGGGATATAAAAGTCATAAATGGCTAACATGCCCCTCAGACCTTTTACATGCCCATCAGATCTCCCCACATGCCTTTTACATGCACATCATCAGACCTCTCCACATGCCCCACAAATGTCCATCAGACATGCCTAAATGCCCCATCAGTCCCACAACATGTCCCACACATGCCAACAAGCCTCACCACATGCCCCATACATGTCAGAAAGCCCCACAACATGCCCCATACATGTCAGTCAGCCCCACAACATGTCCCATACATGCCAATCACACATTCACACGCAATCAGATCACATATACCCCTTATCTTTCACACCTCCCACATTTGGCCGCTGGATCCCACGCAGAGGAAGGAGGGAGAGCACACTACATGCTCTCCTCCTGTGATTGGCTGTGACACTCTGACCTCTGCGTTGTGCAGAGGAGGTCATGCAATATGCGGCTGTCAGTCATACAGCTGAATGTTCTCTGATCTGCTGTCAGGCACCCAGAGTTACAGTTCAGGGATCAAAGAGCTGCACGCTGCTCGAGAGTCGCGGGTTGGCCACCCCTTGCATAGGTTATCTCCTCTGATCAAGACACATTATTGGACTTGTGTTTAAAAAATATATGTGATGTTTTAGGGGTTAAACAACAACTGCATACGCCTTATCACCGACAGGCTTGTGGGAGCGTTGATCAATGGCACTATCCAAGTTAAACTTGCCAAAGTCACCCAACAGCCTGGTCTACAATGGCTGAGGTCTTACAACTTGTGTTACATGCCCATCTCCCCATACAAAATCTAATTTCGGAAATTCCCCAATTTGATGTTTAGCCCTGCTGTTGACTTAGCCATAGTCCAAGATGTGTCAGTAACACATCTGATAAAGATAAAACTCCTTTGAAGGAGTTGCAAGCATCTGTGATAGCTAGCTGCCTTCTGTAATGAAAAGACGGGCTACTCCTGGGGTCTCAGAATCGGCCCTGTTGTGAAGTGGTTCATTGACTTTTGTTTTCTGATCTTAATACTATTAGTAGCCAAAAAGGAGTAATATGATGACTAAATTTGCTAAAACTATGAATCAAAGTGTTGTACACACCTGCCTTTAAATGATAGGGATGGTATTCCCATGGTTGCAATTCTATTATCTAGAGGAGAATCAATAAAAATTGATTGGAGTTTTCTTCCTTGTTCCTATATAGCTAACAGATCAATGGTATAGTCCCCCACTAAGGGTCCCACAGGTAGTTCTACTAACTTTTCCTTCCTCAAGGAGGTATTACATTTTTTGTCCGATAATTTGGAGTTAGAAAACTGTTAGAGTCTATTATAAATTAGACTAAAGTAGCCCTTAAAGATGTTAATGAGGAGAATGCTCAAATTAGAAAAGTAGTCCTACAAAATATTGGTTGTACGTATTGGTTTTGGATCATATCCTGGCCTTTGAGGTGTGAACCTGTGCTCTTATAGGACAGCAATGCTATACATATATTGTGGACCATGTAATATAAAGGGATGTAGGCATATGGATGAGATAGACACAGCAGGAAGAAATTAGGTGGATCGGTAGTGAAGGATGGGACCCTTTGGATTCATTTTCCTATTCACTTATGTATGTGTTACGTTTCTACCTGTGCTCTTCAAATGTTTATGTTCAAAGGTTAAAATACAGCTAGGGTTAACTTATGATCCTCCTAACTAATCAATACTTGTTAAAGGTAATCAGACACCTGCCTTGGGCATGGTATTAGTCGACAAATACTAGTCTCAACAGAGACTATGGTCCTGATTCATCCAGGTACGCAATCTGACCACAACCTGTGTTTAGTATTAAATGAAAGTATTTTGGCTTTGCGCACGGTCGAATTCATCAAGGGTATGATACTAAGATCTGCCCAGTAACAAGAAAGTTATATAAGACTGTGTAAATGCATTCATTATTGTTCAGATTCTTGTTAAAATGCTGCACCCATGCTAGCATGCCTGAATAAAGAAATTCACTTTTGGATCTTTGGCCTTTGATTTTTGACTTCATGATGCTTGGTAAAAACCTAGTTAGAACATCATTTTCATCAGCCAAAGAACTTATTTCTTTATCACCAACAAGAAACACAGGAGCCAACAGCAAAGTGCAAAATTGTGACTGTTCCTGCTCCCACTGGAAACTGGATTAGCTCTTAGAACAATTTGATCAGAGGTCTTCCCCTTTAGCAATGCAGCAAAGAGGAGTGTCAAGGGTCAAGCCAGAAAGTCTGGGCGGGCATCGAGCAAGAATAGTCCAATAACAAAGCCAAAAGGGTCACGACGGGCAGCAAACAAGGAGATTCCAGGAACAAGCAGGATCAGGCAACAGGTAGACAATCAATAGGTATAAGATGAGGTATCACAGCAGGCTTCACACAATTGCAGGGCAAGGACACTATAACCGGCCCTCCCTGCCATTTAAACTCCAAGGGGCCCAGGAGTCATAGGAGTGAGCCCCCCACAGGGACTGTTGATTGCAGTCATGTCACTGCAATCACAGAACAACGCGTCTCGACTGTCAGAGCTTGAGTTCAGGTGTGGGAAATCCCCATGTTATACATACGACTGATCGACCAGTAGGAGCTCATATGTGCCAGGAGCTCTTAGGAGATAGTACTGCATTGTGTATAAGTTTTTTTTTATTTTCCCTGGATTTATTGCAGATAAAGAGTCTGGTTGTAGGTGAGAAATAAAGAGGGCGAATGAGGGTTGTTTTGGGGTGTTTATATTTAGATCAAAATAATTGTTGCACTTGTGTCTGTGTTTTATTTACATTTTATCTTGGAGCACTACAGGTCCCAGCGGGCCTTGGGTACCAGGGCACGCTGGCACTTGTGATTCCTCAAGTGACAGCATACCCTGGCAGCCATGGGTATGCTGGTGCTTGTAGTACTTATCAGTAGTAGTGTTGAACACACACAAGCAGTGTCTGCCTCCAGTCAGGTTAGATAATAATGTGCTGATAATAATAAGCTTATTAATGAGAAGATAATTCTGCCTTCATATGTTAAAAGAAAATTTACCTTAAAGTTTCAAATATTGTATTGCATTATTGACCCCTCCCCCGTCTATATGCGAAAATGTCTAAGATGCACCCGTAGAAAACCCTTCAGTTGTATACTGCAATATAAGTATAAGAAAAGATCAACATGTAGCAGTCTAACATAGTAAGAATTGTTATTATAACCCTCTTTATAATGCCATCCTCCCTTTGATGCTGTCATGGATCAATGCAGGAATACAGCTAAGGTGCCACGAATATGGTGAAAACATACAATGTTTATTTGCTGAAAAGTATAAACCATGTGTAATAATGAGCTTGCAGGGAAATGTAGAAGTAAATACCAGATTCACAGATGATGCAGGTAAGCAGGAGGTATGGAGAGATCCCAAGCATCAAGTAACCCAGAAGCACAGCAGAAAGGACGCAACAACATCATGTAACAACAATAACCAGCAATGTATGCTGGGAGTGACAGGTATACATAGTGAAACACCCAGGTGCAAGGGATAATTAGTGCAGCCAGATTAACTCCTAAGGACAAGAAGCAGGCACAATAGCAGCACCTCTGGTGATCAGAGGTACTGCTGCTAACACATAAAATTAAATACAAATACTGCACAGTTCCAAACCAACAAGGACTGCAGAAGAAAAGCAGTATTCAAAAGGGAGATGTTACAATGCAGACGGAGGCAGATTGTGACAGATGCCAGTTTTGGCCTTGTATTAAGCTGGTGGTATAATGGGGGAGCTCTATACTTATGTACGTAGTGATAGCTCATTTAAATCTTAGCAATTTGCTTTTAACCGGTTCTCCTTATGATTTCCCCTAGGAGGAAAAAAGTTTAACATGTACCGTATTTCTTTAATTCTAAGATGCCATTGATTGTAAGACTCACACTAAGAATGAGTCCTATGAATAAAATAAAATGCTAAATACGCACCCGCGGTTTTAGAGATGTTTATATGGGGAAAAAGGTGAGTCTTAGATTTAAAGCAATACGGTAATTACATCAAATCAGTGAATTCCTGTAACGAGGTGGAGAACACTTCATTGGTAAAGTCAGGTAACTGTGTGTTTGTTACATGTGTCACTTTTCTGTTCTTCAGTGTTTTTAGTACATTGCTCAGAATGTATCTAAAAATGTGACTTTCCACAGAACTGTGAGTATTTGAAAATTATTATAAGCATAAGACAAGTTTTAGTTTCCGTCACCTCTGCAGAGAGAAATATAATGTACTTTGTTTTGTTCATCCTATCACTTCTCCTGCAATCCAGATATGATGTTTTCATTTATATGTTATTTGACTTTCTAATGTGATTTCAGGTCAAACATTCTGGGAACAAGTTTCACAGTGTTTGGAATCGGAGAGAGAGTCCAGGGTCAAATCACTGTTTGCAGGAAGGGGAAACCCTGCAAGAGATAGCATAGGTGTCTAATGTAAGTTTTAAACCTCTGGAAACATTTTGGTAAACTGCTGGGGACACAAAATGGAATTATAGATAATATCTGTTCTTCCATAACACACAAAAGCATTAAAAATGAATAGTTTAGGTGACATGCCACCTAACCTCTACTTTAATTTCTAATGCTAAATCTACATTAATGTAGATAATATATAACATTATATTTCATTTTTACTTCTCTGCATTTCCCGGAAGATGTTACCATTTAAATAAGTCCTGCGCAAACTTTTCAATAGTCACCTCTTCCTGCCTGTTCAGCGCTGACATTGTATCGGATGTAAGAACATATTGTGTTTCGATCAAGTATATGAATAGTTCTAACATCTACACACGAAATGAAAAAACAGCAATTTCCCCCTTATTTATATTTGCAATTATTAACTCATTTATCAGCACAGATGTCAGCATTGTTAATCAGCGTTTTTGCTCAATAAAGATTGTAGCTTAATATCAAAGTTTAAATAAGGAACGGTGAAAATACTTTGAAATGTGCTGATCACAAATGAAGCTGATATAATATTACACAGGAAGAACGTTGATAGATATAATTTGTGAACTGCAAGTGTTTGATTTGTATCCTTATTTTTATTGATCTCCAACAGGAAAGTAATGTTTTGTAATTCAGTGGTCCCAGGAAAATGAATATAATAATTCCTGGGATAAGCCGAGGTCAGGACGAATGATGGTGCATGCAGCCACGCAATGTGAGTGTGGAATAAAGCTGCCACAGGAACTGTCATTTAGCTAGCCATTATTCTATAATGTGTGAAAGTATATTTATTTAGAATTTCAATTCCTGTTATTATATTGTTGTGGCTGTTTATTTAATTCCACTTTTTATCGACAATGATGTTCAGTTTGATCTGTAAAGGAACACAAAACCTTTATTTCTCTCTGTGAGAACGGAGATGTGAATAATATCATCCGTCTGCCAAACAAGGCATCCTCATAGAGCATGCAGCACCAGAGCTACATGCTACACAGTCCTGACGTGTCGCTCAGCATTCAGTCACCAAATAATAAATCTTAATGACCGTAATTTTTTCCTTGGGGAGGGAGAATGTTGGCTTTAGTGCCCCTGTAAAATGGGTATCATATATTAATAGTATTGTACACGATAAGGAGTCTAGTATAAGGTGATAGCAGTGTGTCTCTTTCCTCAAGCAGCTATGAATATTCTACATGAGCTTTGGCGAGTGGGAGAGAATAATTTCATTATGGAGGTTAAATATCCATTCCAGGCTTTTGGCATCTGCTTGACCAGCTTGGACAGTAAACTGGTCTGCCACCAAAGCCTTTCATTCATTATCTTTAATACAGTTATTGATCATATCTTGGTGCCTTATGCTTGGATAGCACAGTGGCTAAGTGGTTAGCACTTCTGCCTTAAGGCACTGGGGTCATGAGTTCAATTCCCGACCATGGCCTTATCTGTGGAGTTTGGAGTTTGTATGTTCTTCCCGTGTTTGCGTGGGTTTCCTCCGGGTGTTCCAGTTTCCTCCCACACTCCAAAAACATACAAGTAGATTAATTGGCTGCTATCAAAATTGACCCTTGTCTGTCTGTCTGTTTGTCTGTGTGTGTGTCTATGTTAGGGAATTTAGACTGTAAGCCCTAATGGGGCAGGGACTGATGTGAATGAGTTCTCTGTACAGCGCTGCGGAATTAGTGGCGCTATATAAATAAATGGTAATAATCATATCTTAATATTGTACAGAGTCACTATTTCTATGTAAGGACACTTTTTTATTTGTCTATAATATATTTCAAAGTAAAAAGCAACACATTAATGCATCAATTTGATGATGATGTTTGTCACCTCTCTATACTTTAAGCATATTTTACTCAACCATATGCATTTTACATACTATGCAGAGTTGCAGGTCTCTTAAGATACCGGCAGCTCCGCATGCTGCACAAAATGCCTACTTTCTCAGATGCAATTTACATTATTTGCGTAAATAGCAAAAATAGCAAAGTTGAGAGTGTTGAAAATAGTACACAATTCAATAACAGCTAAACAAAGGGGGATTCATAAGAATTACTTCTTTCGGTGGCCCAAATACCCATGTTGATGAGATGGTCTTAGACACTGGAGTGCTATTAAAATTAAAATTCTAGAAGGGTTTGTGCTCAGCACTTAACATTGTTTTCGTGTTGCCATCCACACCACATCCCCAGCCCAATGGAGAAATTGAGAGCACAGACCAATCTCTGAAGCAATAACTCCAGTGCTATCTTTTCCATCTACAAGATGATTGGTTACTTCCTGTGGTTGAGTTTTCCTACAACTTCCAATATGCTTCTACCAGAGTCCATTTTTTGCAAACTTTGGATACCATTTGGATACTATCTATTTGGAATAAAGTTCACACCTAGGCAGGTATACCTATTTTTATGTATAGGTTATACAACAAATTTACTCATATAACATTTATCAACATCACATTGAAAGGTAATAACATCTCTGAATCTCTTATCACACAGATGAATTAAAACTACAATGTACCCCAGGTTGCTTGGTCTATCTCAGTATTATAAAAAGGGGGCAGAGTTAGAGGTCTGCGATTTGCTGTTGTCTGGTCTCTGCGAAGGATGATATCTGGACCACCAACTTTGTTTTTGCAAAGACAAATTGTAGCTCACCCAGTCATTAGGCACAACCAATGTTGCTTCCTCCAGTGATACTAAAAGTATCTCGCCTGTGAATGACTTGTTGTGTGCTGCTGTTGCTTAAACTGATACCACCATCAAGCAGGCTATCACGGACATGTCGACCTTAGTTTGTCCAGCTAAGAATTTTTTGTTCAGGAGAAATAGAACGGAACAGAATTTGGTAGCGTGGTCATGTGACCTCAACCTGCAAACATCTGAGATAATTGTGGCACAAATCGAATGCAGATCCTAAGCCAACATAGCAGACATTGCTATAATGGTCTGTTATACAATACGATGCTGACTATCATATTCCTCTTGATTCCTCAGGATTCCTCTTGCAAAGTATTGTTTCACATTTAATATTTGTTTATAAATTGCAACATAGCCCCTCAGTGGAAGACAATGCTTAGTCTTGAACAGTGGCGGATCCAGGGGGGGGGGGGGGCGATCGGGGCGATCGCCCCCCCCTAGCAGACACTTGCTGCCGACGGCTGCACAGTATGTGCAGGTCCGTCCAGCCGTGACAGGCAGGGACAGTGTGCTGCCCGGCTGCTCTGATTACACAATCAGAGCAGCCGGGCAGCACACTGTCCCTGCCTGTCACGGCTGGACGGACCTGCACACACTGTGCAGCCGTCGGCAGCCTAAACTGTTAGAAAGGGGTGGGGCCTAAATCGCCCCCCTAAATCGCCCGGGGTACGGTCGTTTTCTAGATCCGCCCCTGGTCTTGAATGCTCCTCTCTAGAAACTGAGAATCACATTCTGCCACAGCAGTCCTTGTGCGGAAGACAAGGTTGCAAATAGGGGAAGTCTATTTGCAAACACATCTTTGAGGACCATATCATTTTGATGATGATGATTTTGCCAGAGAAGACAGGCATCTACCAATGCAAGCTGATGCTGTACTGCCTGTTACAAGATTCTTCTGCTTGAGAGAAACTCCTGGGGGTAAACGTATTAATCTGTGAATTCTGCAATTTGCCGATATTCAGCGACTTTGACAGCTAAATTTATATTGTCAATGGGCCTGATTCATTAAGGAACTTAAATTAAGAAGTTTTTTTATTTAAGTCTCCTGGACAAAACCATGTTATAATACAAGGGGTGCAAATTAGTTTTCTGTTTTGCACAGAAGTTAAATTCTGACAGTTTTTTTCATGTAGCACACAAATACTTTATAGCTTATTTGTACACTGAAATTTAAAGTTGATATTTGTGTGCTACATGAAAAAATAGACAGTATTTAACTTATGTGCAAAACAGAAAACTAATTTTCACTTCTTGTATTATAGCATGGTTTTGTCCAGGAGACTTAAATAAGAAACTTCTTAATTTAAGTTCATTAATGAATCAGGACCAGTGTCTTTAAGGGACAATGCCGTTTTAAATTTAGCTGTCAAAGTTGTCCAATATCAACGATTTACAAAATTCGCTCCTTAATACTTGTACCCCCTGGAGCTTTCCAACATATGTATTTAGGAGAGAATATATTGTGTATATGTAGATATAATGCCCATACCTATCAGGGCCGTCTTAACAACATTATGGGACCCCGGGCAAAGGAGTGCACTGGGGCTCCTACACATGTATCTAATATATAAATGCTTAGTGGCGCCTGTGTGTGGGAAAAAAAAAACCAAGTTGCAGCGCCACCTGCTGGGCAGAGTTATACACTGACCTACTAAATTCTTAGTGTGTGTGGGAAAAAAAATTCAAAAAGGGCTGAAATTTGGTAGGGCTCAAACTCATTTTCGTGAGGTAATTTTACCTCATGAACACACATGTGTAGAGGCGTGCGTTAGTGTGTGTGTGTGTGTGTGTGTGTGTGTGTGTGGAAAAAACTATTTTCTCAGAAAGGGCTCATCCAATTGACCTGAAATTTGGTATACTGACATTATTTGCCAAAAAAATTAGAATAGTCAAGTCAGTTAACTTCCATCATCCCCCCTTCCCCCCGTGGGAGGTGTAGTGTCACACTTTTCAAATGAGAGTTACAATAATTAAGTTTTTCCCTGAGGGCTTGAACGAGCAGTTGATTCTCTCTCTTGGGAGAGACCTTCAAGGATTTTTTTGGAGGGTTCTCTGTCAGACACTCTTTGAATTCCGTTTTTACTGCTAGAAATACTACTTACTGCCAATACCAGCTCTGGGCTGCTCCTGTCCAATAACCTGATTAAACCATGACTGCAGTGTCTACACATAGACTACACATGACTACACATAGAACCGAAACATTCTTTTTAGCTGCCACCAGTTGAAGTGTGAGGAAGGTTGATTGTAACTAACGGGCAAATTTGAAGACAAAAAGGTAAAACAATGAAACAAGTAGACATGTGGGCTGACTAGATGGACTTTTACAGTAAGGGAGATGTATACTAGGGGTAATAACAACTGTATGCAAGTGCAGAAGAGCATTGTGAAACTCAGTGACAGGTGCAAACAGTAACAGCTGACAAGATATTTGACCCCTCACACCGTAGTCAGTTCCATTGGGCTCACAGCAGGACAGGCATCTACATCCCTCCCTTCATGAACATACAAAAAGTGTAAAGGAAACAACGAGTTAATAGGTCAGTAGGAGAAAAGGGTATAAGCAAGGCGCGAAGAAGTGAAGTGTGAGTGGTGTTTAAGTCACAAGGTCCTGAAACTTTGGGTTGATACCTTACCAGATCTTATGACGAAGGTGGTTGTTGGCGAAGGAAGGTTCTCTGATGCATACTCAGAGGTTCTAATAGGGTCTGGGAAATCTCTTGAATCAGAAGATTTGACCTGTAGTTCTTTGTCTATGGATTCAAGTGGACAGGAAGGGTAGAAGGGGAGCTTATAATAGGATGACAGTATCGGGCACACTTAACGGTGTTCTGTTAAGAGGTACCACTAGCCTGGACCACATAACTGTTAGGTCGACTGGGCGCTTTTAGAACAGTGGCTAACTTGTCAGATTTCCACGTTTTGCATACGGACAGTGTGACCAGGATGTAGTGGAACAAGGCGATGTGCTGTTTTGTCAAAAGCTGATTTGCCACACATTGGCATCTTAGTTAGTGAATGGGGTACCTGAGTTTCAACCTTCTGCAGTAACCAATGCTTTGTTATAAGAATAACTCTTCTGGTGCGCCTAGAAAACAACTGCTGAGCTGCTTCTGATGGTAGATCATCGCTTGCTGTGTTTCACACAATGAGCACTGCTGCAAAGATGTCAGAGCCATCACGTGAACATTTTTTCCAGCCAGGGTTTGGCTAAGCGTACTGCCCTTTCAGCCAGGCTGTTTGACTGTGGGTACAAAGGGCTGCTTGTTATGTGGCTAAAGACCCACGTGTGAGCAAATGTTTTGTACTCCTGCTAACAAACTGCTTGGCGTTAGCTGTGATGAGTTGTTGTGATATGCTACGTACAGAGAACTGTCTCAAGTTTGGCAATGACTAGTTTACCAGCCAGAGTAAGAGTCAACCACCACCAAGTGTTCCTTACTGCGCCATTCAAAGACACCACTTATACTGCACCACTTCCCTCCTTATTTATAGTAGAGATGCTCGGGTTCAGTTTTCTAAAAAACCGAGCCCACCCGAACTTAGGGAATCTGAGTAGGCTCACGAGCCGGCTCGGTACATTCGCGCGTCTTCGGATCTGAATCGAGGCGAAACATCATTGTTGTCGGATCTCGCAGGTTTTGGATTCCATAGTACCTCCCTCCCAAGGAGATCCAGCGCCATTGCTCACACAGAAACAGGGGTGGCAGTGTTCTTGTCACTCTCCAGTCTCCAGTGACATTGCTCAGAGGGTAGCAGTGTTTTTGTCACTTGACAAAAATGGACTGGAAATTATTGGAAATTAATGTTATTGTGGTTAATAATAATGTAGGGATAAAAAAAAGAGCCAAATTATGTGATTTTAGCAACAAAAAAAAAGGGATTTTAGGAAAAAATCGGGATCCGAGACCAAAACACGCGAGGGCGGTTTTGCCAAAACCAAAACCAACACACGAAGTTGATCCAGATCCAAAATCAAAACCAAAACACGGGGGTCAGTGAACATCTCTACTTACTACTAGAACTCTTTCTTGCAGAATCCGCTACTTAATACATTTACCCCATGGAGTTGATTTCAGTATATGAGAAAGGAGCACAACATAAGCCAGAAAGAAATAAGGTTATTTTAAACCAAGTGCTATAAATAAATAAATGGTCGGGAGGGGATGGAGTACAGTTTTTCAATTAAACATTTATTTATTTAGTGTATTTTGGTTTATATATTATTAAACTGTGACAGCTACTGTTATGTACAGCCAGATAACATATCTTATAATGATTTACTGTACAGGATGTATAATGTTCGATCAGATAAGGCAGCTTTCATTTTAATAATAAGTTGGCTTGATTCGTGGCTGGATTGTGACCTGAGCTTCCTTCAGCCAAGGCAGCAGGGACAGATCTAGATAATTGGTGTACCGGGGGCGATTTAGGGGGGGGGCGATTTAGGCCCCGCCACCTTTCTGCCTTCTGATGCTGCCGGCGGCTGCACACTATGTGCAGGTCCGTTCTGCAGTGACAGTGTGCTGCCCGAATGCTCTGATTGTGTTTAAAACACAATCAGAGCAGCAGGGCAGCACACTGTCACTGCAGAACGGACCTGCACATAGTGTGCAGCCGTCGGCAGCAAGCCCCTGCTTAAGCACACCTGCAGAAACACGCATATATGTATGTTAGGAGATAAGTCTTTTACACCTGCTATAACACTGATGGTGACGACTTGTCATAAACCAGTTACATACACCGGTCAGCCACAACATTAAAACCACAGACAAGTGAAGTGAATAACATTATCTCATTACAATGGCACCTGTCACGGGGTGGGATATATTAGGCAGCAAGCGAACAGTCAGTTCTTGAAGTTGATGTGTTGGAAGCAGGAAAAATGGGCAAGTGTAAGGACCTGAGCGACGTTCACAAGGGCCAAATTGTGGTGGCTAGAAGACTGGGTCAGAGCATCTCCAAAACGGCAGGTCCTGTGGGGTGTTCTCGGTATGTAGTGGTTAGTACCTGCCAAACGTGGTCCAAGGTAGGACAACTGGTGACAGGGTCATGGGCACCCAAGGATCATTGATGCGCATGGGGAGCGCAGGCTAGCCCATCTGGTCCAATCACACAGAAGAGCTACTGTAGCACAAATTGCTGAAAAAGTTAATGCAGGCTATGATAAAAGCGTCAGGACACACAGAGCATCGCAGCTTGCTGCGTAGCAACACACCTGTCAGTGTGCCCATGCTGACCACTGCCCACCGCCAAAAGCGTCTACAGTGGGCACGTGAGCACCAGAACTGGACCATGGAGCAATGGAAGAAAGTTAGTAACTTGGAAAAAAATGCAGCCTACAGGTTTGCAAAGGTTTGCCTTGGTATGGCAGTAGGTGTTACATCTCCAAAGATGTAGCAAATGCAGTGCATACAAGTGTACAGAAGTCTCAGATACTATCAGTCACAGAGAACATCCACAGACATCTTCCCTTGTACAGTCTAACAACAGTGAGTGTCCCAGTGGCTGTAAACTTCTTTTATAAAGTTGGATAGAAGCGCCAGCAGTGAACAGGTTATGCGTGAACCTGTCTCTAGTGCATGCGGCAATGTATGTGAGCTTTAGGGGAGAGGATTATGAGCCAGGTTAACACTTTAGAATTGTTTAGCACAACCCAAGGTTTCAATGTGTGTCCGTCACAAAGTTAGGAGGTATTGTGCTGCAATGTGTTCCATCTTGCAGCTCCATATTTGTAAACTTATACATAAATACAGGTCTGTGATTCGTTAGGGGATGTATTTTGCTTATGCAGATGTTTATCATGAGTTGCAATGCTACTTGATGAAATTGAATATTAACGTTAAACCCCAATTTAACAGTGTTGAATCTTCAATGGCCTAGTGAAACGGTAGCGTTATTGCTTGGGCTTACTGCACTCCATTTCGTTATATAGATGACTAAGATGAATTATATTTAAAAATTACAGCCAGATAGCTTCCTCTAGGAGCAGTCTTAATCATTTGCGGTGTCAACAGACACACAGCGGGGAACTCATTAATCACCTTCTTAACATGGCAGAGGTGTTCAGGGTCTAAAGTAGGCACAGGTGGCAGCTACACAAGCCCTGGCAGCTGAGCGACACTGTTGAGTCCTCAGGTAAAGCATTTCGCTGAGCAGTGGCGAGCCAAACACACCTCTCAGTACCAGCAGTTGGGACAAATGTGCCAGATGTCAGATCAGTGGGACATTCCCTCAAAATTGGAACTGTCTCACCTATACCAGGTTAGTTACTGCCCTGCCACTCCACCTCTAGCCAATTTGCAACATCTATGGAATATATTGCTGTTGCCTTGGGCAAACATCTTTGTGCTGCATTTCCTACACCTTTTTGAGTTCATGCCCCAAATTATGCAGGCAGTTCTAAGAGCAAATCACCACTAGGTACCTTAGGTAATACACTGGCCAGTCAATCTATGTTCATTTATAATGCTTCCCTAGTACGGTGGTAGTCTCTTCACCGATGCTGTTAAATCGGACGCTGAGGACACCTACAAAAGAAAACCGATTGAGAAGATGACAAGAATATAAACAGACTTACCTGATAAGCGACGGTCCAGATATCCAATCGTAGCAGGACACTGACAGCAGCGTCTTCCGAATGCACAGGTGTCCGGCAGTAGTGCCTGACGTCAGTGCGCCCTCAATGAATTTTCATTTAAAGTGGCAATGTCGGGACCCCTCTCTTAACAGTTAACCTGCGTTAACATTGCCGCTTTTTGTCACTGATCAGGTAAGTCTGTGTATATTCTTGTCGTTGTCTTCTCAAATCGGTTTTCTTTTGTAGGTGTCCTCAGCGTCGGATTTAACAGCATTGGCGACGACTACCCCACCCCTCTGGTAGGTCCCTGTTTACTGTGTGTTTTGAACAAATGAATATGCCATTATAAGTTATCTAATGGTCATTAACCCATAAGCATTTTGGAGTTAATTTTTTTTTTATTAATATAACAATCGCTGTGTTGTAAGTGATAGGCACTTCACACCCTTACAACTTCCTCCTCTTATTTGTTAAGAAACACACGTCACTATAAAAATGACTATAAATGTCACTATAAAATTAACTACGATGTTCTCTTCACCGCAATAACATAAAAGATGTCTTTGTGCATAAAGTGCACATCTGTCTATATCCTCTATATCGCAGCTGAGTTTAATTTCTATGTGTTGATCTATAAATTTGTGCTATGGAGAATCTCATATTTCTTGTTTTGCAAATCGTCAGGGTTGACTGAAGGGGTGTTGCTGGGGCAAATGTCCCACCGACATAATGAGGCCATGTACACCTTAGCTGTCCAATTCCTAAACCAGAGGTGCGAGAGAGCGAATTTCCTGATATTCAGTTCCCATAGAAATTCACAACATTGGACCCATAAGTATTTTTTCTGCAAATCAATTCATAAACCTTGTATTAATGTTTCAAAAAAGTTTGTTTAAAGATGTTTTAAGGCCATGAAAATTAATTTACAATGTACATTTGTTCGCGTTGTTAGTTTTAAAAGAATTTATTGACTTTGTTCAGAAGCTAAATTTAAAAATTTGATACAACTGCTAAAAGTAGGTGACGAAAAGTAGCCATGGGCAGAATCGATGAAAGGTGCCATTTTTTTTCTAAGTTTGTTTGTTTTTCTATATATAGTGTCCACAAAATAAAAAATATAGTCGTTTCAAATTGCTGCCAAAAGAAATCCCTATTGCATTCCTGGACAACCTGTTCTGAAAATACAAGCCGATAGCTGGCAAAATATACTGGCACTTGGAAAAGGGTAACACTAGTGATAGATAGCAAATTATTATGCTGACATGTTTCTTTCCTTCCTTGTTATCTTCTTTCCTACCTGTCCTTGTAGCTCTGACTATCTGGAATCTTCAGGCCTGTTTAGTAAATACATAGTTACTATTCACAATCTGGAAAGTGTGTCAGAACTGCATTGAAGAGTCTTGTGACCCTGGATGTGGGAAATGTTTTACATGTCAGCATCCAAATGTTGGCACTGAAAAAGGGGGAGTATGAGATCCAGCTGAGGTCTGGAGTGTAAGGAGCATGCATGTGCAGGAGACAGAAGAGAGAGAGACTAAAGCATGCCTGCAGAAAGAGAGCATGGAGAAGTTAAACTGTGAGTAGCTGTGGAACTACTCTGAGCAGATGAACCTGGTATCAGGGGCGGACCCAGACATTTGTCCTACCCCGGGCGATTTTAGGGGGGGGGGGGCGATTTAGGCCCCACCCCCTTTCTGTGTTCTAAGGCTGCTGGGCGGCTGCACAGTATGTGCAGGTCCGTTCAGCAGTGAAAGTGTGCTGTCCCGCTGCTCTGATTGTGTTTAAAACACAATCAGAGCAGCCGGGCAGCACACTGTCACTGCTGAACGGACCTGCACAGTGTGCAGCTGTCGGCAGCAAGCCCCTGGTAGGGGGGGGCGATTGGGGCGATCGCCCCCCCACCCTGGATCCGCCACTGCCTGGTCTGTAATGTAACATTGATACTATGCATTTGAACTGTTTACTGTTTTACTTACGTTCTATCCTGAGGTGCTCGTTATAGGCAGACAATGTGGAGGTGGGGAGAAGATGAGACAACCAAAAAGGAGGGGAAAGGAGGTATTGAGGAGAAAGGAGAAAGCATCCAAAAAGGAGGAGGGAGAAGGAAACAGCCAACATGGAGGTGGGGCAGGCACAGTATAAGGCAGCCTGGCCGCAGTAAGTAGAATATGAAAGTAGAACAGTGTCTAATATAAAAAATATATTAGGTACTGATATTTGTGGACCTATTTTAATGTGCAGGTGTGAAGCTGCAGCTCCATTAGGTCCATTATTAATCCGCCTCTGCTTGTGCTGCCCAGTGGGGGCCCCAAGAAAAGGACGCACTGGGGCCTGAGATTCCTCTTGGTGGTACTGGTCCTGGATCACATTTACTATACACATATCCAGAAGGAGTTTTTACCTCTGGCGCTCTCTGTTGGGTGTGAATACTGGTGTTACTCAGCTGTAATCTGGTAACTCTGGGCTTACAGACATATAAAGGATCTACCTAAACAGAAGTCTAAGAGATAGATTTAGCAAACATTCTTAAAAGGAAGCCTAGAGATGTTGCCTATAGTAACATATTCTAACTATCATCTTCTAGAATGTATTAGAGAAATGATAACTAGAATCCAATTCCTTTTGGGTCCCAAATATCATAGAACTGTTCTAGCAACTATTTCCCACTTATCCTATCAACTTCGGTGTTTCAGGATAATATAAATAAATTGTGGGTGGATAGAATGGAGACCATACAGTGAATCCTGGGACACATCTGAGCCTCAGCACACAGAAATCACTTGCAAGTTACTATAAGAGAGTGAAGTAACTATAGAAATGATATCTGGAGCAATATTCCAGGATCACAATCAAGTGATGTACTAGGTTGTACAACATGATAGAAAAACTGTGTCTTATTGTAAAGAATTTAGATGAATTTTGCCTCATTCGAGACTTCCAAATCCTAATGTAGCTTTTAAGATGTTCCAGCAGGACTCCTCCATTAATATTATACCAATGCTCAAATGTCCCCTGTACGTTCTTCCTTTTGCAATTTTTTTACATTTATAAAAAGACATATTATTGTGATGTATTGTCTATTAAATTTTGTATTTTTCTTATTGCTGGTGCTGGTCTATTCATTTGTTGAACAACTATGAATCCTGTTCTTTGAATTATGGGCCCTGCACAGCTTTTTCAAGTTTTGATTTATATAGTTATTGTGAATTGAGTGCATCCATATATATATATATATGGAAGAGCTCAGTGACTTCAAGCGTGGTACTGTGATAGGATGCCACCTTTGCAATAAGATGGTTCGTGAAATTTCATCCCTGCTGGATATTCCACAGTCAACTGTAAGTGATATTATTAGAAAGTGGCAGCGTTTAGGAACGACAGCAACTCAGCCACAAAGCGGAAGACCACATAAAATCATAGAGAGGGGTCAATGACTGCTAAGGCGCATGGTGCGTAAAAGTCGCCAACGCTCTCCTGAATCCTTAGCTAAAGAGTTCCGAACTTCCACTGGCATTAATGTAAGCACAAAAACTGTGTGGCGGGAGCATAATGGAATGGGTTTCCATGACCGAGCAGCTGTATGCAAGCCTCACATCACCAAGACCGATACCAAGCGTCAGATGGAGTGGAGTCAAGAAGGATCACTCATTACTAGATTTTCCATATTTCCTGTATCTATCCTTTTCCCAAACAGGGCCCCAATATTCCAGGATCCATACAAACAGCTACTGAGCTTAGGACACAAGTAGCAGGGAGTGAAAAACTCAAAAAGAAGACGTAAGAGAGCAGGACAGTCACTGACACTGCCAGAAGGAAAGGACAATCACACAGGTGAGGTGACCGGGGCAGTGATTCTTTTTTTTTCCTGCCACCCCCCTTCTAGTTGCTGACCGTGCCTTTCTGGCGACATGCCATTCCCTTTTAGAGGAGCATGCACTATTTTGTGGGTCCTTACCATTTCTTTCCAGGGCCCTTCATGCGCCAGTCCAACACCGTATCCAGCAACAGAGGATACCACACATCCACCCCCTCAGTATCTTACCCCCCCCCCCAATATCACATCTTGGACAACACTATTAATGAGGTACAATCCAACAAAATAGATCACGTGCTTCCAGTACATTTTACATCCAACCAACTGGTATGCCCAAAAATTGGTGTTATCTGTTTGGCAGTACTGGTTTGGTATATAGATATCACTGTATCTAATTTCCCCCCCATTTGTATAATACAATGTCCACCTTCCACACTGACCGTTGATACATAGTGGCATTCAGGCTTTTGTACCAACAGGGATGTTGGTGGGGGGGAGAGACACACCAGAGCAGGTGAGGTCTACGGGCACAATGGTACCTTGCTACACAACTGTGTGCCCAGGTCACTGATATCCGCAGCATTCCACAAAAAATACTTTTATGGGAGGGTCACAAGGAATCAGCCATGGCTAGAAAACAAAAAAGAACATATTCCTGCTTTACATAATATTGCATGCATGATATCCCCATTCAGACAGACAAAAAAACACTGCATACCAGTCAGGTATCACCATACCCGCTGTGAGGTCTGGTAGCTTCATGTTATGTGGATGCTTATTATCGGCAGAGACTGGCGATCATCATTATCATCAACATTTATTTATTTAGCGCCATTTGGGAACAAATAGTAATAAAACAATACTGGGTGATACACACAGACAGATAGGTAAGAGGGTCCTGCTCGCAAGCTTACAATCTATGGGACAATGGCTTGATACACAAGGGTAAGTACTACATCATATTGCTAGAATGCAAAGGTTGCAAAGTATTTAGTGGGCTGTGTGATCAGTCACACAACTATGTTGGTCAGAGGGTTGTTGTCTTGTGTAGAGGGTGGTAATAGGGTAACCTAGAGGGTGGTAGAGGAATATTATAAGCTTGTCTGAAGAGGTGGGTTTTCAGAGAACACTTGAAAGTTTGTTAAGATGGGACAAGGAATTGTGCACATTGCAGACAAATCCTGGAGGGGGGAAGCAGCTACATTTTGCAAACAAAAAGTTTAAATTGGAGAGGAAGGACCCTCTGGGAAGCCCATAGGCGGTAGTACGGGATCACCTTATTAACATGGCCTCACGTTGTAAGAAGTTGGCCGTCTCTAAACGTACGTCATTGTCTATCCAACTCCAGGCCCTGGAGAGACAACACAAACTTTCCCCAGGTGAAGACACCCTGACCAAACTTTTAAAAGTGAGATCTAATTTGAACCTCCTTCTCTCTGAATCCACTGCTTACTGCTCTGGAGCGGCTGAGGCAAACGTTCTATGAGAAGCGAGATAAAGCAGACAGAATCTTGGCCGCCCGTCTGAGGGCTCAGAGATCTCAAAACAACGTTATGGCCCTAAAGTCTCCCACTGGCTCGCCCATCTACAGGCCTGACCAGATAGGCCGCGAGTTTCAGAAATTTTACTCTACATTGTATAATTTAGAGGCTCTAAACCCTGGGAGTGCTCCCCCTGCGGATACTATAGCAGCCTTTCTGAGACAAGCGAATATCCCCATCCTTTCCTGTAGTCTAGCTCAACAACTAAATGAGGAGATTACATCGGGGGAAATATTGGCAGTTATCAAGGCACAAAAGACCTCCAAGGCCCCGGGCCCAAATGGGTTCACCGCGGCTTATTATAAAAGATTTTCCCAGAACTTGGTTCCCCACCTTCGCACCCTGTTCAATGCTGTCTTACATGGAGACCCCTTCCCTAAATCGATGTTGGAAGCACGTATTGTAGTCACTCATAAGGAGGGGAAGGACCCCAGCGATTGCGCAAGCTACCGCCCCATCTTCCTTCTTAATGTCGACATTAAGATATACGTAAAGATCCTGGCCACCTGTCTGAATAGAGTCCTTCCGGATCTGATCCACTATGATCAGGTGGGGTTCATCCCGGGTCGCCAAGCTACGGATAACACTCGTCGTGCGATAGACCTAGTTCAAATCATTAACCAGAGATGCCTCCCAGCCATGTTGCTCTCCTTGGATGCCGAGAAAGCGTTCGACTGAATTTCATGGGACTTTATGATCCATGTCCTGAAGGCGTACGGCTTCTCAGCTGAATTCCTGATCGGAGTGTCTGCCCTCTACAACTCTCCCACTGCAAGGGTCCTGGTTAATGGCTCTTTATCTGACCCTCTCTCCTTTTCCAATGGGATGCGACAGGGCTGCCCCTTATCACTCTTAATTTTTGCGTTAGTCATAGAACCCTTGGCGGCAATGATCAGACAGACGGCATTGATCTCAGGTGTGACGGTGGTACCACGGGAATTTAGGGTCTCCCTCTTTGCTGACGACATACTCCTCTCCCTGACGAACCCCCAGGTATCTCTACCCGCCTTATACAAACTTATGGATGAATATGGCCTCCTCTCAGGTTATAAAATTAATTTTACTAAATCAGAGGCCATACTCCTCCATGCCTCCACTTCCCTTAGGACTAGTTTACAGACCAATTTTGCTCTACGCTGGCAGGCGAATAAGATAAAGTATCTTGGAGTCTATATCACTTCAACCTATGATAGGTTATACCGGGAAAATTTTCCTCCCCTCCTGACTTAAATCAAACAAGACCTAGAGACGTGGAAGAGCTACATCATATCGTGGCTGGGGAGGATCATCGCTATTAAGATGAATTTGATCCCCAAACTTTTATATCTTTTTCAGACTCTTCCAGTGAAGGTACCTGACACTGTGTTTCGGGATTTGCATTCTTCCTTCCTTAAGTTTGTATGGCGTGCCAAGCCTCCTAGAGTTTCTGTAGCAGTGCTCAAGAAGCCCAGGGCCCGGGGAGGTAGAGGCTTTCCAGACATTAAATTTTATTATTTAGTATTCCATTTAACTCAGGTAGCGGTTACCTATGTCCCCTGCCAGTCCATAGCATGGGTGGACTTGGAGACCCACTTTGTTGGGGTTCCTTCTATGGCATCACTTTGGGGCCTTTCTAATATAGACAGACCACCAGCAGCCTCCTCTCTTCAATCTTAAATTTTGTATGTCCTTATGGGACTCATGCCGGGCCAAATATAAATTGTCATCACCTCTGACTCCTCTCTGGGGCAATCTTCACTTTCCTCCTGGTAACTCGACACAGCAATTTAAACGCTGGATAAGTGCGGGGATACGAGTGGTCTCGGACCTGGCGGTTGATCGAACTTGGGCCTCTATGTCAGAGCTTTACCATAGGTTTGAACCTTTCCCCCGCTCTTCTTTGAATACTTCCAGATTCGACACTTCGTCATGTCCTTGCCCTCCCCTGATGCTCTCCAGACCCTTACCTCTTTTGAGCATATGTGTCTACACTCACCACTCACCAAAGGGATGATCTCTGAGATCTATAATTGGTTTATTGAATATACTTTTAACACGCCAGGCCGGCATGAGCGGGAATGGGAGAATGACCTAGGACCTCCTCCAGATGACTCTTGCTTGGAGGAGATCAGGGAGGCGATTGCCAAGAGCTCGATTTCTACATTAATTAAGTAAACGGCCTACAAATTGTACTATAGGTGGTACTATACCCCTGACAAGCTGTCCAAAATGTTTCTCACGGCCACTCCGGGCTGCTGGCGGGGGTGTGGCCAGAGGGGCACGATGCTACACATATGGTGGACCTGTCCTCGTATAGTTCCTTTTTGGAACATGGTCCTTACACTTATAAACTCTGTGTCAGAACAACAGATAAATAAGGACCCCTGGTCATTCCTTCTATCCCGCTCTATACCTGATGAGAGCGGGCCTTCTAACAAGCTTATCTCCCGTATACTGACAGCTGCTAAATCCCTAATAGCAAAGCATTGGAAAGACCCCAATGCACCATCCATGCAGGAACTACGGTCTTAAATTTGGCATGTCGCAAGCATGGAGAGTATAACGTACTATCTGCACGATAAATCACACAATTTCGACAGGGTGTGGGCCCCGTGGCATTTGCTAGAAAGCCGTAGTTGCCTATCCAGTACGGCTCCCCCTCCTGTAGTTGGAATATAGTTCTTGGGCCGCTTCTGGATCCTCCGGGCTGGGCACGGCGCGCTGTTGGTGAGTAACACCTGTCTGCTATTTAATTCCCTATTTAATTGTTTGGTTTAGTTCCTCCTAGTCATGTTCCATGTATACTTATTAGCAATATTGTCAATAGTGGGTAATTTGTGCCTTTCTACCTCCCTCCCTCCCATTCTCCCTCCCTTTCCCCCCCCCTTTCCCCCCCCTTACCCCATTGATATAATGTATAAAACATGGAGGAGACACCTTGTATATTCTTATTCTTGAGTTCAATATGATTGTATTTCTCCAGTTGTTTCCTCTTCAAATAAAGAGTTTAAAAACAAAAAATTGGAGAGGAAGTTTCTTTTCCAGCAGAACAAAGATTGTTGCAAGAGCAACCCTGGATTTCCTTGAATTGAAGAAAACAGATGCCTTTGGGTGACCAATGTCATGACTTTAATCCCTAATAAAACCAATGGGAAGACTGACTGTCCATCACCAATCTCTAACTGTCCCAACTTTTGTGATTTTGCAAGGAGGAAAAATATTGCTCTATCATGTTAAAAGCTAATAAAACTTATTGAAAAGATAAGTGTCTGTAATAGTTGTCACAGGTGATTCAAGGAAGTATTGAATGATGATATTTTACTTTTATTAAGCTTATTACTTTGTGGTTTACTGTTATCTTTCTTTTTTTGGGGAGATTTCGTGGAGATGAACCTGTGACCAACAAAATTTCCCTTCTGAGAATTAAAAAATTCCATATCGTTGTATTCGAAAAAATGGGGACTGAATATATTTTCCAGACACTGTACATGGGGCTTTCTATGTAACAAATAATGGGATATAATGTGCACCGCTTAGATCCAGCAGCACTATCCCTGTGCACCCTGCTGTAACGTAGAGACATTAAAGAAAATAGTTTTGTCCATTTGTGGTCAAAGTTTGGTCGGAAAGAGGTTATTGTGCTCCGATTTTTATTGCATGATATTACTGTTGTTAGACTACTTGTTGGTGATTTTTATTAATTAGACTCAAGTTTGGCTTTAAGGCCAGCTTTGGTGTGGTAATACAAAAGGAAGTTGCTATTAATGCTTACTTTTCAGCAGTAAACTTGGCTGTATCCCTTCAAAAAAGAAATGTTGTGGAGTTCTATTAATTATTGTTTTTATTTTCTACTATAACACTTAACAAAGGCATAGTACAGTCCTTATGGAAGGAGCAGGTTCCACAGCAAGAATTAATAGTGATATGAGGTTATTATTACATGGGTGATGGAATGTTGTGGCATGAAATCCACCTCTGCATGAAACGAAAACTTTAGACATCCAACTTATATTATCAATCAATCAATTAATCTTAATCAATCTAAAAGTGAACCGAATGAGAGGTAAGAGCATGAAAGGTTAACTTATTGCCCTCTAATATCATAGTACTTATAGTGTTGATTATTGTACATTTATGGTATAAAATATACGTACTACCTGAATGTATGGTTTTATAGAGCTTTGTATTCTGCAGGTTTGACTTCTACATATAACAATATAATTTTTATTTTAGACTTTATTTTAGCAGTAATTGGAGGAAAATGAATTTCCTATTTCCTCTTCTGGCTAGCAACATGCAAAGTCAATATACCCTGTTTATGAGCAGGATTTAATCTCTCATACATGAAGAAGAAATATAGAGATTTATTGGGTGGGGTACTCCCTACTGAGGCTCACACTGCCACCCCCACTCCCACCAATATCACTCTCGAAGGTAAAAAAAAATTAAATTAAAGGGCTACGTCATAATTTCAGTGGCGGAATCTGTGGAACACACAGAGCTGCTGATTCAGGAGTGACAGCTGCAGAGTTCATTGTACCAGAGTTCGTCTCCTGCTCAGTACAGACAGTGCAGACTCTGACTCTTTTTTGTTTCCATAAAAAACTTTTGCCATTAACGACCTTCTTCCACTGGCTGTACAGCTCCATAGCCTCAAACTTTCCCCCATATCATCTGTGTTAAAGAAATATATCTCAGGATGGAGTTACCTGTCATTTTCAATGGGATTCGCTTATTGCTTATTTATTAAGCTGTAGACTGTTTAATTTCTTGAAAGTGTAAATCAGGAGTGGGCTGGTGCTGGGCCCTGTTCAACTTAAACTTAGATCTATTCTCCTTCTGTAAATAAACCACCTTCTGACCCCTAAACCAGCATGGATGTGTGACTGGATCATAGAGCCCCACTAAGCACGCCTTTCCCATTGCAATGCAGCTGGACCATGGGGCAATTAACCTCATGTCCTAAACTGAGGGTTTGAAAAATTGGAGATGTTGCCTATAGCAACCAATCAGAATCTAGCTATCATTTTGAAGAATGTACTAAATAAATGATAACTAGAATCTGATTGGTTGCTATAGGCAACATCTCCACTTTTTCAAACACACAGTTTAGTTAATATACCCCCTATTGTTCTATAGATCGTGAGCTGGAAATCAGGAGCCTCTTACCTCTTATCTGTCTGGTAACTCCAAGTAAAGCTCTGTGGACTATCCTGACGCTATATATATATATAATTGTGAAAGAGTGTCGCATTTGTTTGATGACTTGTGAATAGTTCTCTTTAACAACATTATCAATTTGAAAATAACCATTGTAAAGATCATAGCAAAAATGCAGAGTTAAAGTAGGTCTGATTCACAAGCACAATGGAAGAGCAGAGATTATTTAGCAAATACCTGCAGCTCTTTAGCCTGTTGTAGCTGGATTGTGCCATATGCTAAGAGTCAAGCATGTTTGCCTTTAGCTTTTTTGCTGCCAGAATAAATATTGTAAGTCTGTAAATGTGTGTTGTAAAAAAACAAAGTATCTGAAAAGTTAAGCTATGAAAATCCTGCTCTTGTCCCGACTCCTGATGTGCTGCTTGTGAATATAGCTGCTCTAATTTGCATTTATCTGGAGTATTCCCAAAATTCGGTTGTTTTTCACCATGTAATCATTTATTTTTATGTGAAGTTTCAAATTTCACAATGTGGAATTGATTTTCCCCACATGTCCTTCCTCTTCCTTTTCCAAATATATATCTCTACCTCTCACCACTCAAATTTACTTATTTTGCAGTCAACCTCCTCCAGAGTATTACACAGGATGGGGCTGTTCATAGTATGGTTATCTGTGCTCCTGCTCTTATTCCCAGGTAAGTAAACTGGAAATATAGGATGATAGATATGGGAAGATAGATTTGGTCTCTAGAGGATTTAGGAACTAAAGGGGGAAATAAATATAGTTTTGGGTTGTATTAGACTTCTAAGTATTACGCTTATCTCGATAACCAAGTTATGTCACCCTGTATATTCCTATATGTTGAAAAGAAGGGGGTAAATGTGCTTTCCTACATTTTATGATTCTAAGGGGTAAATGTATCAATCGGCAGTTATTTAAAAAACAAATGTTGACGGAAAACCCCACTGAGAATCGATGGTTTTATATAACCACCGATTGATACATTTACCCCTAAGAATTAACTGCAAAATGAATACTATTCGTACGATATCTAATAAGAACATAACAATGGTCTGCAGATTTTTAGGGAGTTCAGTAAATCAACCACAATGATGCATTGCTCAATGGTGCAAATCTACCTTCGAAATTGATCAACAATTAGCCTTTGTCTTGTGCAAATGTCTGATTGGTTGATAAGATTTTAGTGCAATTTTGCACTTTTCAGCAATTTTAGTAAATAAGCCTGCCTGGGTTCTAGGGAGTGGCACATATATACGGGCATCCAGGACACTTGCATGTGGTAGGTGGATTACGTATGTATACTTTGCACAAATTATGTGACTAGTATCTTTGATTTGATGTTTAATGCAACCTTTAACCAGTACCAGTTTATTAGCAAATAATTCAGTGAATAATTTATTGTTGTGCATATTCCAAGATGTTTAACTCTTACTGAGCAATTTTTATAATAAAATCTTTGGTGTGTGTGAGGGGTGGAAGTGAAGGGTTCTGGGTTGAAAATCCTTGTCCAAAGTTCTACTTTCATAGTTTAACTATCAAGCCATGTTTGTTTTGGATGCAGATTTATGTAATAGGACACGCACACAGCTACACTTGCATATGATAATTGTAATAAAGGAACCAACCTGCTCCCTTTCTGCTCCTGCGGTCTGCACTGCCATTGCTACTAGACAGGTGTGGATGGAATGGAACCAGAATTAAGAATCTATTACATTATTTGGGGGGTTTAGTTTAGGAGTTATGTTAAATCAGGGAAGTCTAGTATTAATGTGGGGGCAACATTCAGTTGCACATATAAAACTCAATCTATGAATGTGTTTGGATGCTATATAGGACAATTTCACTCAAATGCAGTAAAGGTTGAACTTGTAGGAGTCATTAAGGAGAGAAAAGTATAAAAAATGAGTAAGTTTGCACCAAACCCATGTTGCATTGGAGTAAATTTAAAATGTGGGGACAGATTTATAGTTGGGGTAGAGCATGTACTAGATCAACTTTAAATTATCTATGTACCTTGGGACAGCAGTCCTCCTACACTATGATTTAGTCCACTAGTATATTATATGGAATCACTACAGAGCAGAAAATAATATATTTTATAGCAAACAAATTTTGAAAGTCTTACTGATGAGCTCAGGTGGGTTATACGCATTGCATAGACCTTCTAGCATTGTATGACTAGCTTATGTGGTCTATTGTGGAAGACACAATGGTACGTAAGCAGGAAACATACATAGGGCCCCTGTTCTCTATTTTTTTTGGTACAGAAACGTACTATATGTAATATTTAGTTATTATAGATTGTAGTTCTGCTTAAAAATGGAGGTGACGGATTTGAAACAGGTTGGGGCGACCTAATAAGTTGCATGGTAATGATTAATATAATTACCATATTCGCGTGTCCTCATCCTGCCTTAATACCCCTGCAGCCATGCCATGCCCTTGTTGGACAGCCCATCCAGCAAAAAAAAAGTGCAGTGAATATGGAGATATAGTGAATTTAATGCTGATTGAAGAATATAAGTTAGTGTAGGACCTGCATACAATGAGTTACCTCTTTGATGCTGGGATGCAGGCTTAAATGGTTTGATCAAAATATGAACCAACACGTCATGTTTTCATTTTGCTAGATACACACAGATATGCAGTGTGAAGGACGAGTGCTGACAACATCTGTCTTTTTGTTTTATCTGATTTTAACTGCATTTTAATGCTGATTGAAGTATATAAGGTAGTGTAGGACCTGCATGCAACGAGCTACCTCTTTGATGCTGGGATGCAGGCTTGAAAGTTTTGATTAAAATATGAACCAACACCGCGTGCTTTCATTTTGCTAGATACACACAGATATGCAGTGTTAAGGACAACATGTCTTCTTGTTTTATATACGTATAGAGTATTTCTATTGTCATGCAGTTGATACCAAGTATAATATGGCATTAATCGAGCAGGGGCCTATTTCTGCTCTAGAGAATATGAAAAAAACAGATTCCTGGTATTACTATTTTGAGGTTCATTTAAAATGAATGAATAATGAAATGAGTACAGCATAGGGCAAAACCGCTCATGAGTATATAGCCTTAGGAATAGGGGAGTATAGTTAAATCTTCTGGCAAATTTATTGGCTCTTCAATCTAATGTGAAATATATTAGCAGCTTATATATAAAACAATATACATTTATTCTTAGTGGTCTTTTAAAGGTGTAGTATCACCTAATATAGCCTGTGCTTACCGGAGAGCTGCTTCCCAACGGTCTACATGTACCCAAATGCTGACAGTGGCCATGAGATGACTTAGCTGGAAGACAGAGCTCGGCAAACAATCCGGATGATGCACCAGGATCTTCTAATTAATAAGTTTAATGGGATAAAAGTTTGAGTAATGCTTTTGTTGGGGTGGTAAACGCTTCACTAAAATGCTATTGAGGATTCTTCACTTGCATTGACACTTCATAGTTTCATATCATATTAATTGCCTTAATTGTTTTTTTCTCTCTCCCAGCCCTGATCTCAGCTTATCAGGTAACAGGGTTAGTGGGTGAATCATTGGTTTTACCCTGTGCCTACCCTGTAACCAGGAACCCAGCCGTCATGTGCTGGGGTAGAGGAAGCTGTTCAGCTTCCGGCTGTAACCATCCCGTCGCCAAAGTAAATGGAACCAAAGTGGTTTGGACCAAATGTGCCGCATACACGTTTTCAGGTGACCTAACCAATGGAGAAGTGTCTCTCACCCTCAGTGACGTGGCGCTGAACGATGCTGGAAGTTACTGCTGCTTTGTGAAGATTCCAGGATTGGGCCTTGAACTGAAGAAAGAGATAACTGTAGCGATACAGGAACGTAAGTTATTTCCATTGTCATTAACTAGTTGGTTGTATGAGTTGATGTGTACATTTGTCCGTGATCACTGAGATTCCTTGCATCAAGGACAAGTTGTGCTTATAATCCATTTATCCATTTATCTTGCCTCCTCATTAAATTACCTTAATAATGATGCACCATATTTGTAATAAAATGTTATATTTCCTATCTGTATAGTTATATATAGCATCCACAAGCTCACAATCAGTATTCTGTACGATCCAAATGGTGATCCCCTTAACTTCACACCGAGACCTCAGTAAATGTTGGTCCGCTAGCCCGATTTTCCAAACTTTTAAAATCAATCTGTCACTACAGGTCCCAGCAGGCCCAAGAGGGCAAATCAAGGCATTCTGGCACTTGTAGTTCTACATCGCAGGCATGCCCAAGCAGTTTCTGACTGCCATGCCTTTCTGGGACCACATAGAAAAATACAATACTGTTCACTATTTAAAACTACTACCCCAGCACCCACTGACCATCATCATCATCACCATTTATTTATATAGCGCCACTAATTCTACAATGCTGTACAGAGAACTCATTCAAATCAGTCCCTGCCCCATTGGAGCTTACAATCTAAATTTCCTAACACACAGACAGACAGACAGACTAGGGTCAATTTTGATAGCAGCCAATTAACCTACTAGTATGTTTTTGGAGTGTGGGAGGAAACCGAAGCACCTGGAAGAAACCCACGCAAACACGGGGAGAACATACAAACTCCACACAGATAGGACCATGGTTGGGAATCGAACTCATGACTCCAGTGCTGTGAGGCAGAAGTGCTAACCACTTAGCTACCGTACTGACCATAGTTGTTGGGAAGGGCGCCATTGCTGAAAGCACTGGGATGTTTTCCAGAGGGCAAGGGTGCCTAGGAAATTCAGCCCCGTGCTGGACAGACTGGGGCTGTATCACATTATAACAAGGGGACAGAAATCAATGGAATATGACTGGTTCGAGAACCGGGAATTTGTGCACCAGACAATTTTGATTTTCCGTCTAGTTCGATTTGGGGTCGGCTGCCATGGGTGAATTAGCAGCTCAAATTTCGAGTTAGCAGCTCACAGTTAAAAGACATTAATTAAGCTATAAAATGTTGCCTCTTCAAGATTAAATGGCTAAATTTATAGTATTTATTTTTATAAAGTGCATATAAGCAGCGGACATTACTGTTTCAGTTTGATTTCTCATGGAAACCCAGTATAAAGTGCTGCCAGTTTAAGCGCAGACAGGTTAGGAAATGTTCAAATCTAAAGCCGTAGCGTTGGTTTGAGAACCACTTTGAAAAAATTAGATCATCCAGTCTCTATAACCCTTTACTTGACCTGTGTACCTACTGTGTAATGTTAGAAAGAGTCATTTGAAGGGAGTCTACTCAAATTATTTTAAAAATGACGTTAGTTAAAGGTCTGGGAAGGTTACTGCAAAGATCATAGCGTGCTTGAATTTTGCATCTAAAGAGATTGGACATCCCTTAGAAAATATGTTGGCAGCCATATAGCGTGGTGAAATCAGAGTGCAGGTACCGAATGTTCTGTGCTTATAGTTTCGTCATTTGTAAATCTGGTTGCCACATTCCAAAATAAAACCTTGTGTAAAGCGCTATAATGTCACAATCTAGCTTTTTAGAAGGTTGTCAACCCCTTAAAACATTGAAATGTAGCAGTGTCATTGACTGTGTTCTAAATGCACAAAACAGGCTTATTGCTGCTAGTTTTCAGTCCTGTCTCCAAAGCTGTTCTGATGTGCCCGTCTTTCGTTTTACACAAAGAAATTATCAACTTGATTTAGCCATTTTAAAGGGTTTGCTTACTTACGGACAATTTTTATTATTGTTTATTTATATAGTGCCACCATATTACGCAATGCTTTCCAGAGAATATTGAATCGGTCAGTCCCTGCCACATTGGGGCTTACGGTCTATATTCCTTAAAGCAATCACAGACATTAGAGTCCATTTTTTCCAAATGTTAATAAATCTACCAGTAGGTTTTTGGACTTTGGGGGGAAACCGTAGCAACAACACGAGGAGAACATACAAACTCCACCATGGCCAAATACTAACAAATGTGTCATTGTAGCTCCCAATCTCTATTTAATTAAACATGTACCCCAGGTAATATATAGGGGGTTCCCAGGGTATATTCTTTATCTGTGGGGCATGTTTAATTAAGAATAGATTTCCAAATTGGCTAACCCCTGTAAACAATTATGTTGGATTTTGGCAGATTGCCTATCCTCCCAATACTCTGGGTTGTACCTTCCTATAACCCATAGCTGTCACTATTTTGCTATCCATAAAATAAAAGAAGGTTTAGGGGTATATTTATTATATTATGAAAAGGTGGAGATGTTGCTTATAGCAACCAATAAGATTCTAGTTATCATTTATTTAGTACATTCTACAAAATGATAGCAAGAATCGGATTGGTTGCTATAGGCAACATGTAGACCTTTGCAAACCTGCAGCTTGATAAATTTACCCCTTAGTCAAAATAATTATAGAATTGTGCTTGACTCCTTTTTTTTTTAATCATTAAGAAACATACTAAAATAGAAATAGGGGCTAAACTAATCAAACATTTTAAAAAGGCAAACTGGAGGTGTTGCCCATAGCAACCAATCAGATTCTAGTTATCATTTAATAGAATGTAGTAGATAAATGAGAGTTAAAATCTGATTGGTTGCCCTGGGCAGCACCTTCACTTCTCCATTTTAGAAGGTCTGATAAATCTAGCCAATGATATCCCAAAACTTACATTTGCATCAATATTTACTTAAAAGAAAAGCCTCATAGCATGTTTTGTTTAATGACTCTGTTTTCTCCACAGCCATGACCAAAGACAAAATTGTGAGGGGTTCGGTGGGTGACACATTGAGGTTACCTTGCAAATACTCTGTTAAAGAAGGCATACAGGAGATGTGTTGGGGTAAAGGCAGCTGTGGACTCAGTGGCTGTGCCAATCCCATCCTGAGTACCAATGGCAGCGCAGTGACCTGGAGCGAATCTGGGAGATACCAGTTATTGGGGAACATCCGAGAGGGAGATGTGTCCCTGACCATCAAGGGGGTGTCTAAGGATGAAGAAGGGAAGTACTGCTGCCGCGTGAGGGTCCCGGGTCCCTTCAATGACCTGAAGCATTACGTAGAACTGAAGATACAAGATGGTAAATTGATTATCTCGCAGTTATATATACAGAGAAATAAACAGTGTCTGTAGATGAAATGGGCTTCACAAAATCAATATATGCATTATTTATCCAGGGATTATTTTGACACAGTATAATTCCAATATATCACAAAATAAAAGATAAAATGGGTACAAAATAAAATGTGACATACATACAAAACACCACAAAAGAACAGTCTACATATACTGCAAAATACTAAATGCAGCCCGCCTGACATATGAGTATTCCATCATCCATCTGTGCACACTGTGGGTAAACTCAGGAGGTTGTGTCATGTTTTGATACTTTCTGGACATAGAAAATTAAAATATAGGGTTTAACCCTATATGGGTATGATATGGGTCTGTCATATCACTACCATCAATTAATTCTAGCTGGTTGAGAAATAACCTAGGGCAAGTTTTTATTCTTTCCGTCGTGCACTTTCCCATGTCAGTCCGCAGTTCCGCAAGTCATCAAACAAAGGATCTACGTGGAAGCATTCAGACAGGCAGAAGCCGATCATTAAATAGCTGAGCCACATAGTAAAATTTACTGGGGGTTGAGGGGTGGGGGGGGGGGGTCGCATTAACAGAGAAGTGGTCCGTTCTCTTGTAGCTCCATTGTCCATCCTCTGAGATAATAGTCCGCCACTGAAGACAGGCACATTTTGTGATGTACATTTTTTGGATTATTACCATATAATGGGAAAATTAAATTCTACCTGTGGTAGCAAAAACACACCTGAAGAACAACTCTTAAATTTATTCTGAAGCTTCACAAAAGAACATATATGATGAAGGAAAGCAGAAATTCAGACTCCAGGGGGTATATTTACTAAACTGCGGGTTTGAAAAAGTGGAGTTGTTGCCTATAGCAACCAATCAGATCCCAGTTATCATTTATTTAGTACATTCTACAAAATGATAACTAGAATCTGCTATAGGCAACATCTTCACTTTTTCAAGCCCACACACTTAAGTAAATATACCCCCAGGACCACATTGATTACTTGATGGCACATAGCCAATTACAATGAAACAGGCAGGTTGGGAGCAACGTCTGTGACATAAAGAGGACCGTACATGTCCTAATATTTGTTTTTTTCTCTTCTCTATTCAATGTATTCACAGTGTATCTGGTGAGAGGATCGCTGAAGGACACACTGACGTTACCATGTTCATACTCAGGCGATGGTGGCCTTCATCCTACGTGTTGGGGGAGAGGGCGCTGTGGAATAGTCTCTTGCCTCAATGAGATCCTCACTACTGATGACAACAAAGTGACTTGGAGGGAATCTGACAAATACAAGTTACTAGGGAACATCGAAAGCGGGAATGTGTCTCTCACGATCCCTAGTGTAACGGAGGAGGATGCAGGAGTATACTGCTGCCGCGTGAAGGTCTCTGGGCTGTTCAATGATATAATGAAGGAAATCCGATTACAGATCCATGATGGTACAGTATCTCTTGTAGCGACTACAACAACTAATTATATATGCCATGGCTGTTTCTCTGTTTTTTTGTGCCCGCTCCATTTTCTCTGGCATTATTATCTCAGTCACTGCAAAGACACAAAATTAACCAAAGATTTAATAAATCCAGGCAATATGGCAAACAAATAATTCTATAATATTTTAGCAAACTGTAAGGGTCCAGATTAACCGAATTCACCATAAAGGTTTCATTTATCCCACACTTCCCAATGGTCATGGTTATCTGTTATGAAAAGAGGGGTGGGGGGATAACCTTCTGCAAACCCTGTGCGGGAGAGGTGGGATCTTGTGAATTGGAACGTGGTCTGAGCAGATTGGAACATGTCCTAATGTGCCCAACTTTTCTATTTGAGAATGTTAGGGATTTTTATAATCCCTATAGAGAAAGACATAACCCAAGGCACATAGGGCTAGATTTACTAAGCTGCAGGTTTGAAAAAGTGGGGATGTTGCCTATAGCAACCAATCAGAGTCTAGCTGTCATTTTGTAGAAGGTACTAAATAAATGAAAGCTAGAATCTGATTGGTTGCTATAGGCAACATCCCCACTTTTTCAAACCCGCAGCTTAGTAAATCTAGCCCATAGACTTTTTACGCAGGGAAAGTGTCCATGTTTCATTTCCATTAAGGAGCTTGATGTGCCTTTCCTTTAGAGATCTTCATAGGGATCGATGAGCTCTGTAGATCTCATGTTCTGTTCCGGCTGCCAAATGCAGTGGTGGATTGAGATGATCTGGAGCACTGGGCTGTATGTAATGCAGTGAGCGCCTCTAGGTGCAAGTCTGCACTCCATGTCCTGAAGAAGATCCCTAGCTGGTCGAAACATTGGCACATTGACACTTTTGTGGATTAAATGTGATTGATGGCCTGTGATTGTTTGATTGTGTTTGTATATTACACAGACATATGAATTTCACCCCTCCCTTCTCTCCGCTATAGCTTCCCCTTCCTCTTCTCCCCTTCCATCCAGAATCTTCCTCCTGTAGATCTATCTCCCTAGTATGACTATAATACCAGTATATTGCCCGTCCTAGGGCTGATGAGGGCAGATCCATGCCCCCCACTGACCCCTACTGCTCTACCACCCCTAATATAATCTAACACTGACCACATCAGTGGTACATATTGATAGGACCAAGTTAGGATAACATGGACCCTAGATGAGAACATACAGTGAGGGCTCCACCTTCACATAACTTACATTTATTGGTTAAATAGATAGCACATAAGTAAACAAAATAAAAATTTATAGGAAGACATAAACAAGCCAATAAATTAAAGTTATCTAAGAGTGAAATAAATGATCATTGCCCATGAGTTTATGTTACACACAACTATATCATCCCTACCTCCTATCTCCTATCATCCTCTTTGTAATATTTCCTTTGTGTCTTCTTATGGAGCTGCTTTCTCTATAGTCTTTTGTATTTATTTTTACTGATTCTATTGTTTCTCTTGTCACTTATCTGCTTTTTTTTCTGTTTATTTTTTGCTGATTGGGCGGCGCTGCAGATTCTGTGTCGCCATTTAAATAAATTAGGATGACGATGATGATCTGTGCAAAAATGATATTTTATTTCACTGTATTGAACATGCAGTGAAATAATCTTCTTTTATGTTGCTCCTTTAAATGAAACATATTAATTGTGAAGTAATTGTGTCTCTGCTATTTTCACAGTTGATCAGGTGACAGGGCTAGCCGGTGATACACTGACGTTACCCTGCACATATAATGTCAGTGAAGGTACCACCACCATGTGTTGGGGACGGGGCAGTTGTCCATTAAATAAATGTGACAATACCATTGTCTGGACTGACGGCGAAGTAGTGACCTGGACTGCGTCAGAGAAATATAAACTGAGGAAGGACATAATGGAAGGGGATGTGTCTCTGACCATCGCAAGAGTGACTAAGGAAGACGAAGGCATGTACTGCTGCCGTGTGGAGATTCCCGGACTGTTCAATGACAAGATAAAGGAAATAAGTCTGGAAGTAGAGGATGGTAAGTTGTTCCTTCTCAGTATGTTATAAGGAGCCTTTCATCAACAAATAACATGCTTCATCTTTTAAAAGTGCATTTAAACATGAATCCTAGCATTAGTTTATATAAATAAATTGCATTTATTTACTAATGTATTTCCTACACAGAACAGAAGGCCATTGTCACATTATTTCATACCTGCCAACTGTTGGAAACTTAATTCCGGGAGATCCTGGGCAGGGGGGCGTTGTTGGATGGCGGGAGGGGCGGGGCATGGCGAATTGCATCATTTTGGCCCTGCCCCGCGACAAAACGTCATTTTTGTAGTGGGGGGAGGGCCAAAATGACGCAAATCACTTCATTTTGAGGAGCAAGTTGTCGTATGCGGGATACTTGCCTGCTCTCCCGGGAGTCCGAGAGACCTACCCGAATTTTGTGAGTCTCCCAGTTGGCAAGTATGCATCATTTAAGTGCAAATAAACCACTCCTATTCAGGAGCATAAACTTCTGGGAAATGCCATTCACATAGCAGCTCTTAAGTCAATGCTTTACACATGGAGTCACAGTATTACCACCAACAGACTATTTTGCAGTTGTTAAGGCTCATCAGTGCAGGACATGATTTTCTGGTCAGCATGTAGAGCTCTATATAGATAGCCTCACTGAGGCCTCCTCCACCTAACAACAAAAAGATCATTATTAATTAAGTCTATTTTAGGTGACTGTCCATCTTCTCTTCCAGCATTATAAAATGTTGATAGTTTTTCTACTGCATCTTTGATTTTAGGAGAATATTTACACGGCCTTCATAGAATATGAATGCTATATATAATATGAAAAACAGTGGGCATTTATAAATACATCTTCTGGTGATAGCTCAGTGATGGCTGCCTACAACCAGCAATAATCTTAAACTGCATAGTGTTTATGCCTCTATTTCATTACACCCACAGCCCACTCGCATGTTCAGATTTATTACTATAAATGAATAAATAAACACACAGACACCGATATAAATTTGGCAAAGGGTCACAGATTTTATTAAACAAGAACGGTGGCTGAGAAAGCAATGGGGGTCAGCTAACAACTAATAGCAGAAACCAAACAGTGGAAGGCCAAATTGCCATTAAACCACTGGTCCCAAGATATAATCCTTTACGATTGGCCGGTGCTAAATCTGGCGACAGAGGGACTACACCCCTTCTCACAATGATGTGCCCACACAAAGCAGGTCAAGGGGTCCTTCCCACGTAACGACCAAGAGTCAAGTTACTTCGAAGGGGGCAGTGACCTGTGGCCAATCAGCGCAAGCACCATATGAATTAGGCGCTGACTGCAAAGCTTTCCCGTCTGTGATTTGGTGCAGCAAACAAGAGGCCCAGCATGGGGGGAGAATATATAGAGAAGCCAAAGGCCCTCCATGATGATATTATTGGCTGGGGAATGGGTAAGTGATTGGGATTCGCACAAGCACATGAATTTATGTGCATTCGGCTTTATGGCTTCTTTTTGTCAAAATGATTGTTATCTTTCATGATGGAAGATCTAATAATATTTCAAGTCACACTGTTTATTTTCATGGTGTATGCTACACTAATACAAACGTTTATGCTGATTTGTGTAAAGAAAAATAAGGGCTTCATTTTAGTAGTTGCCCCAGGTAGTAGGATGTCTAGAACCACTCTGGACTCCGGACACATCACTCCAGAGTTACTTTCACTATTTGGAGTCTGTGGCTGGATATGGATGGACCTTTTAGTTGTAATCATAGTTTAATGACTGAATGTTTTTGTTTTCTCTAATGTTTTCTGCAGATGGATTCCAGGCACAACAGTAGAAAGGAAGGTAAATAAAAAAATAACCCCCGATATGATCCATAAATACCATTTAACACTAAGGGCTAGATTTACTAAGCTGCGGGTTTGAAAAAGTGGGGATGTTGCCTATAGCAACCAATCAGATTCTAGCTTTCATTTATTTAGTACTTTCTATAAAATGACAGCTAGAATCTGATTGGTTGCTATAGGCAACATCCCCACTTTTTCAAACCCGCAGCTTAGTAAATCTAGCCCTAAGAACTTGTTATCTGGAACCATGCTCAGACAATCGGTGGTTCTCCTGCAAATGTGGAAATACAAGACCCATCATCAGCATTATAATAAGGACAGGTGGGCAACTACCCAGACACCCTCTCAATGGACTTGGTCTAGGTACCACCATAGCGTTGTTGTTTTCTATACAGCAATTCTGCAGCCAACAAAAGGTAGAGGTGCTGCCACAGAACACTGGTAACAGAAGTGAGACTTACAGGTAAATTTACTAAAATGTGGCAACAGGGCTAGTTTTCTATTTCCATTTATCGCAGCGATAGAAAATCTCCTACCGCTACGATTTACCAAGAAAATATCGTCAGAGCAGCTGCGTGATAGTAAGCTGTGCTGTGATACTGTCTGGAAGCACCAGTAACCTCATCGCCTCGCCAACCGGTCCGGATGCATTTGCACATGCGTGACCCTGCTCGCCAGTGCAACGCATGCACAGTGGAACTGGAAAAATATGCTGGCATTCCTCTTAGAAGAAATGCTTTTTTTAAATAAATAAAGCATTTTTTCTATGAATATACCTGCTGTCACCATTCTGGGATGGCAATAGTGATAGCAGGATTGCTGCAAGATATGTTCCCCCCACAATCCTTGTTAAATAGGCTTCCTATTTGCATGAGGAAGCTTTTTCCCAAAAAGCCCTTGCTAAATAAGGAGAAGCGCTATCTTCACCAAAAATAGGGGTTTCTTTTTTAATAATTAGACAGTCAGAACAGGAGGAGGCGATGCCTTTTTCTTTGCTGCACCATAAATGTCTTGCTTCCAAATCTGTTTCGTGTTCCTACTGTCCTTGGTTTACAGTAAATTGGAGCAACTTTATGTGTTTCAATTCACTGTAAAGCAGGAAGGGCAGGAAATTAAATAAACAGCCTCACTCACTGGGGGATATTCAATTCAGCAGAAGGTGTCTCCAGAACAGTCCATGGAGACACATTGTGCCGATATTCAGGATGGAATCTCTGCCCATAGAGTTTGCGAGGTAAAATTAGTGGCGGTTCCTAACTTTAATGGCTGGCAATGTGCATAGCCGGACATCGTAGCCAATTGAATTTCCCCATCTGTGAGACCTTCTTAGCGCTGTGACAATTCCTGGACAAGCAGCAATGATTTCGTTTGAGCAGCCGGTAGATGCACATACATCGGTCTCTATCTAGCTACAGAATCTGGCACTGCAGGAGTAGAAGAATGTTATTTACTTATGAGTTATAAATGTACTCCTTGTTCATTATTATAATAGTTCGTTCCTATGCTGTACCTAAGTTTCATTGGAAGAACTCCAAAGCTTTTTACTTCATTGCATATGATAAAAATGTGCTGTGTTTGTCAATGAAGCACACTATCCCAATGAAAATTTCAAATTATAGTTATACAGTGTTGCACCGGCTCCTTTATAGTGTAAGTAGACCCCTGGTCATTCATCATATCATCATCATCATCGGCTACCTATATTCTATATAGCGCCACTAATTCCGCAGCGCTGTACAGAGAACTCACATCAGTCCCTGCCCCATCGGAGCTTACAGTCTAAATTCCCTAACATACACAGACCAAGAGAGACTAAGGTCCATTTAATAGCAGCCACTTAACCTTCTAGTATGTTTTTGGAGTGTGGGAGGAAAGCCACGCAAACACACAGAGAACATACAAACTTCACACAGATGAGGCCATGGTTGGGAATTGAACTCATGACCCCAGCGTTGTGAGGCAGAAGTGCTCATTGGTAATCTTTTTAACGATTACCACCAATCCGACAGCGAGAAGCCCTCCAAATAATATCCGGATTGCTGAAAATCCGATTGCAAAATAAACACACTTACCTGAAACCCGACGCTGCAGATCTCTGACGGCACCGGGATGCTGACAGCAAATTCTTCCGAATGGACGGGTCTTGGGCGCTGCAGCTTCACGTCATCGGGACCTCTGTCAATGTTAATTTAAAGCGCCAATGTTGGGACCACTCTGGTTAAGTCTTTAAACACTTAACCAGAGTGGTCCCGACATTAAATTAACATTGACAGAGGTCCCGATGACGTGAAGCTGCAGCGCCCAAGACCCGTCCATTCGGAAGAATTTGCTGTCAGCATCCCGGTGCCGTCAGAGATCTGCAGCGTCGGGTTTCAGGTAAGTGTGTTTATTTTGCAATCGGATTTTCAGCAATTCGGATTTTATTTGGAGGGCTTGTTGCTGTCGGATTTCTAGACATCGTTCAAGCGTACCCAACCCCAAGTGCTAACCACTGAGCCACTGTATTACCCCATTAATCCAATAATAATAACCTGTGTAATAGTATATTGCCCTGAATGTGCATGCAACGCTAATGTCTGTGTTATCTGCTGTTTAACACAATCTTTCTCGTTGAATCTCTCTGTAGTTATGAATGAGGCTCAGGGTGACCCAAGGAACCAAACCTTGGACAGAGATTGAACTGCGGCGTATGGATAATCCAGATAACGGATATTATCCCAAACATGTACAACAGCAGTAACACTAATTTCATTTTACTTCAAATGTATTTTTCCATCTCACAGTTTTATAGCAAATACAAGACTACTAATTCGCCATGTATCAGATTACATTATGTAACTGGTTTCTTATTTTGTTATAACCACAACCATTGAGTTTTTGATTGTTTTCAATCTTTTAAATCTTCATTTTGCTTTCCTAATAAAAATGCTGCGTTGAGGCATCTCTGTAATTAAAAAAAGTGGTCTGTATGGTCGAAAAATTATTTCACTTTTCTAAAGACCGAAATTGCACAGAAGTCAGCCTAGCAGTTCTCTAATACTATTGGCCTGGTCACCAAATCACTACATCAGGGACCAGTTTGGCCATAGGTCTGGAGAAGATCTGGTCATTTGGGGCTACGAGTGACCAGGGGCGGATCTAGACTTTATGTTTAGGGGGGGCGATTTTGCATAATCACGCCCCTCCTTTGCTCTGATTGGCTGGCCTGCGTTAACCCCGCCTTCCACCCGCGATTGACCCCGCCCCCTCCCATTGCGGTCGCCGGCTGGGACCACTCTGATTGGCTGGCCCACATTTAGCCACGCCCCCTGCTCGCGCTTAGCCCCGCCCCTCTCGTTTTAATTGGCGGCTGGGACCTAGCTTTTTGCTGCCCCGATCGCCCCCCCCCCCCCCTGGATCCGCCACTGCGCGTGACAGAGGGAAAAATGCTGAATTGCAGGGGGCATTTGCAGTGTGGTCACTTTATGATTAACAACTGCCCACCAGATGTTCTATCCTAGCCTATGATGATTATTGGGCAAAATAAAGTTAATTTGGATGAAAATTATCGAATAGGCAGACAAAATCTGCCTATTCAACATGAAATTATCAATGGGACCCATAGACATATTACATGACTAGGAATTGCTGGTGTTGGTTGCTATTCTCTGGGCTGACCTTCAGATAACACAATTAGTGATATTTCTTACATGTCCGTGTTAATTCATGGAAGGAACTTGGTTTTGTACAGTTTTCTTTCCTGCTCGCTGCGCCAGTTGTGCAAGAATGGGCTACCGTACACTCAATGTTCCTGGGGGGGAGGGGGTCATGGGGTACAAGTTAGCCACGCCACTGATCCATCCATTAGTGCTCTAATTTTGCCAAAACCACAACTCAGGCAACAAATATAAAGACTGCTCCATGAAAATTGCATTCAATGGTAGCAAGTATGACAAAAATAATAACATGAATACATACTTATCTCTGCTGTAGTAAAATCATCTAAAATCAGCCCTGTCCTAGCATGCGTTCATTAATATAGGTCAGTTACCCCCTAGGACTGTGGAATGACCGGAGAAAAATATAAATTTAGTGACTCAGAAAATGAAGTCGCGTTTCTACATAATGGGGCGTTATACTGGAAAATAACTTATTTCAAAATAAAAACCAACCAGGCGTATAAAAAAATTGTACAAGAAGCACAGATGTGATGTAACCTTCTGCAACCAACCAGATATTATTTATTTTTTTTAGTTTTGAAGCATAAAACTGATAAAAAATATAATCTCTGGTTAGTATCTAGGTTTCAGCACCTCTGTGCTAATTGCATGATGTTATTACGTAAGTCTGATGATTTTTTTGTTTTAATATTTGTTTTAAGAGATGCTTAATTGAAATGATGCTTCAAAGTGTACACTATTTATACCATTTTAACATATGGAAGAGAGTGTTTTAGATGATTTTCTTACACGTCACCATATAAGCTTTTTTACAGTAGTCATCATTAGCTATTTATATAGCGCCACTGATTCCGCAACTCTGTGCAGAGAACTCGCTCACATCAGTCCCTGCCCCATTGGAGCTTACAGTCTAAATTCCCTAATATACACACACAGACACAGACTAGGGTCAATTTATTAGCAGCCAATTAATCTATTAGTATGTTTTTGGAGAGTGGGAGGAAACTGGAGTACCTGGAGGAAACCCACGCAAACACGGGGAGAACATACAAACCCCACATAGATAAGGCCATGGTCGGGATTCAACTCATGACACCAGTGCTGTGAAGCAGAAGTGCTAACCACTGAGCTACCGTGCTGTGGAAACCACATGTTGCCAATCAGAGAGCCTGCATCAGTATATAAGCTTGTTTACAGTATTCAAGGATGGAAACTACATGTAGCCAATAATAGTGCCTGCATCTGCTTTGCAAATTTATAATACAACACAACATTGTAAGTAGCATGTCATACAGATTGGTGAATAGAGTGCAATTCAGATAACTAAATAACAAAGGCACAACAAATGGTATTTGATACTCAGTGCTAATCAACAGTCAACAAGAGTTTAACAAAGTGCTTTTATAATACATTATTATAATACATTGCAATGTAAATCAGTTTTCCCTTATAAAAATCTTCAGCAGTCACACAGAAAATGATTATTATTAATATTATTATTATTAGTCTTTATTGATAGGGCACCACAAAAATTCTGCAGCACCGTACAGAGAAAGACATTAGACCATACAGGGTAAAATTATACCAAACATTAAACAAAATATGCTTCAAACACTCCAAACATAGCTTGCATAGTGAATTAGGAGCAGAAGATAGGTAGAGAAACAAGATGAATGAGGGCCCTGCTCATGAGAGCTTATATCCTAAAGAGAGGGGGGGTGAGAGAGGGTGCAGTATTTAAGTATAAATAGAAGGTTAGGTGGATGGCTGGTAGGCTTTGAGGAAAAGATGAGTTTTGAGTACCCACTTGAAGGAGCATAAATTAGGAGTGTGGAAGAAGTTGCAGCAGAGGCCTGGTGATAAAGAGGTTGCTCAGGAGGAGAAACAGAGACAACAGGTTGAGTTGTTTGAAGCGTATCAAGACGACCAGCAAGAGTCTGGAGGCACTGGAGAAGTTGGCATTGTGTATTATCTTGCTGTTCGACCAGTGCTAAGAGATGCTGTCGCATATCCTTTGAAACAACAGGGTTGGTAACAGACAGTCAGAGAGATAATGGAAGCAAAAGTTTAATAGCCTTTGGTTCAGTGGCAATACAAATGATGGAAATACTGGAACATGATATAGATGAGGGCTACTGCAAGTGAATATTGATACAATATTGTTGAACCACAGAGATACTGGATTAGGGCTGACTGATCCGTAGCTGGCAAAACAGAGCAATCACAGATAAACAATACAGCAATAGTTCAGATGGAATTGATGATGAAATAGAACTGGCTGATCAGTAATTGGTAACTCCGGGCAACAGCAGAATAACTAATACAGCAACAGTCCAGATGATGCTGATGATGAGATAGAACTAGCTGATCCGTAATTGGTAACCCAGGGAAACAGCAGAATAACTAATACAGCAACAGTCCAGATGATGGTGATGATGAGATAGAACTAGCTGATCCGTAATTAGTAACTCCGGGCAACAGCAGAAGAAACTCTGATGTAGCAACAGTTCAATATAAACTGTAATGGAGAGAGATAAATAGCTCAAGTGACTGCGGAGAATCACTAATGCAGCAACAGTTCAACGAAAGTAGAGACAAAGATAGAACTAGCTGGTCCAAAGTGGTAATTCAGAATATGGTGGGTGAACCAACTGGTACAGCGGCAGTTCAGACAAGAACAATGGTGAAATAGAACTTAGCTGATCCGTAGGTAATAACTCAGAGCATAGCAGGCAAATCATTGACACAGCGACAGTTCAAACAGAGGCAGACATACATTAGAACTTAGCTGATCCACAAATAATGATTCAAGCAACAGGTGAGTTACTGGTTACAGCGACAGTTCAATATATGAAAGTAACGGAGAAATAGAACTTAGCTGATCTGTGAATGGTGATTCAAAACAACGGGTGAGTTACTGGTACAGCGGCAGTTCTAGCGTAGAAGGAGAAATGGCGCTGAGCTGGCAGATCCGTAGATGGTGATTCCAGAGCAGCCGTAATGAGGACAGGTGCAACAGGCAGTTCGTTAACAGCAGTTCAATATACAGGAGTAACGGAGAAATAGAACTTAGCTGATCCATGGAGGTGATTCAGAACTGCTGGTAAGTTGCCGGTGCAGCGCCAGTTCAAGTGGAGAAGCATCAGTGGTGTTGAACTAGTTGGTTCGTAGATGATGATTCCAGGGCAGCCGTAATGAATACAGGTGCAACAGGCAGTTCGTTACAGCAACAGCAGAGAGGAGTCCAGCTGATCCAGGACGTATGAGCAAGGCATAAACAGGAATGCACAGGAAGCCAAATCCTATAGAGAGTAAGTAACTCAAAGAACAGGCATTTGAACAGAGGGCAATGGGAGGTTTAAATAGTGCTCCAAAATACTTACAACCAATAGGAACAGGTAGGAGGTCATAAGGGAGGGTAATAAGTAGCACATGCGCAGAATCAAATACAGATGATGCCTTGATAATTAAGTTAGTGAGTTTGAACACCGCTTTCATGCAGAAGGTAACAATGCCGGTACCTGTCTATGGGACCGGCATGTGACAAATCCACTATATATGGATATTCTGGCACACATGGGGGGGACAGTATTCCTACTATAGCAGGTTTTCTCAGGTAGTCTCCTATATTGTTACTTACCTGGCTCCACCCTGCTTGGCTTCCAAGATCGGCCGAGTTTGGGCATAGCCAAGGAGGTATGACCGTAGACTAACTGTCCCACACATGCCATCCTATGAAAATGACAATGGTTGATGGGTGCCTTTATTTAACAAGGACGGTATTGTTTTTCAAGTGCATGATGCATAGTCCCACCTCACTATTATATAGAAAAATCAAATTCAACATTCAATCCTTTTGGTCCATTCAATCCTTTTGGTACATATGTCCACTTTACCCTTGAGAACGTCTCCTTGGGGACAAAATGCGTTGGAAACACGCCCCTGCAAGTCTATTCGTCCCTTCAAACCCAGAAGTGACGGCCCTGCGTTCCACAGTTGAACGCATACACATCCCAATTGTAATGCGCTACGGAATTTGCTGGTGCTATATAAATAAATGTTGATGATGATGATGATACTGATTCTGCCGCGGTTGAAAGCATAACAATGGCCAAAATGACTTGGTATGCTGAAGCATTAAAATTGTTCTTCACTGGAGATAAGAGGCCTAGCCCAAACCCTGAAAGAAAGCCCCATACCATTATCCCTCCTCCACCAAACTTCACAATTGGCATAATGCATTCGGGCAGGTAACGTTCTCTCGTCATCCGCCAAACCCAGACTCGTCCATCTGACTGCTAAACAGAGAAGCATTATTCGTCATTCCACAGGACACGTTTCCACTGCTCCACAGTCTAGTGTAAGTGTGCTTTACACCACTCCATCCGACGCTTGGCATTGGTCTTGTGATGTGAGGCTTGCATGCAGCTGCTCGGCCATGGAAACCAGAGCCGGATTTACACCTCATGGGGCCCTAGGCAAGATATCGGTTTGGGCCCCCCCTTCACACACACAGTGGCCCCTCACACACACATAATACACACAGACAGTGGCCCCTCACACACACATAATACACACAGAGAGTGGCCCCTCACACACATAATACACACAAACAGTGGACACACACACACACTTAATATACTACCCTACCCCTCCCCCAACGTACCTTTTTCCAATTAGGAGCTGTGGAGTCTTCATCCCCTTCACACATGGGACGGCACCTGTCATGTGGTGCACGTCCCATGTGACACACATGGAGTGTCCAACACTGGAAATGCCACTGAAGTGATCAAATATACATTAAAGTCCGATTTGAATTTGAATGGTGGTTTTAGCACAAGGTATGATCTTCAGAAGGACCAGTCTATTGTCAAAACACCATGTACGCTAAAAATAGTAACTAACTCCATCAGGAAAAAGTGCAGCTATGAAATGTGCCTAAGGAAGACCAGAAGAACAACGGTAACTTCCGATAATTATTGCAAAGCATCAATGCTTGAAGTAAGGATAAAACGTTCAAAAGTTGCTTTATTCATAGAAACAAACAGAAAGAGACATGAGCAACAACTTCCAATTACAGGGAAGAAGTAACCGAATTATCCAAAGTTCTAATTTGGATCTCGTAGGCTGGTTGGAATTCCTGCAATTCGAGGGCTTTCAAGTAAAGATGGCACCTATTCCTTTACTCCAATCCGTATCCCATTCCAGTAAAGTGCAACAGTAATACATAATTACCAAATTATATGCTGTACAGAAATTCTTACACATATGTATATCATGTTTTGTCGCCAGACTTATGCAGCTCTCTGCCAATGATCATTTATGGGTATGCGGAGGAGAGACCACCAGTGTGCCTTCTATTGCTGTTCCGTCCATTATGGTGCTTTATTGTTCTTGGATGACGCTGCACTGATACCTTGCACTATTTGTATGATACCTTACTTTAAATACATCTCAAAATGTAAGAAAACAGTGGCGTGACTCGCGGCACCCCCCCCCCCCCCTCCTCGCCCCACGACGAGTCACGGGTGGGGGTGTGCCGCGAGTCGGGGGAGGGGCCGAATTATTTTTTTTTAAAAAAGCTGGGCCCCCGAGAGCTGCTAGGCCCTAGGCAGGTGCCTAGGTTGCCTAGCGGTAAATCCGGCCCTGATGGAAACCAATTCCATTAAGCTCCCAATGCATAGTTTTTGTGCTTACATTAATGGCAGTGGAAGTTCGGAACTTTTCAGCTATGGAATCAGCAGTTGGAAACTTTTACGCACCATGCGCCTTAGCAGTCGTTGACCCAGCTCTGTGATTTTACATGGTCTTCCGCTTCCTGGCTGAGTTTCTGTTGTTCCTAAAAGCTTCCACTTTCACTATCACTTGCAGATGACCGTGGAATATCCAGCAGGGATGAAATGTCAAGATCAGTCTTATTGAAAAGGTGGCATCCTATCACAGTACCACGCTTGAAATCACTGAGTTATTCAGAATGACCCATTTTGTATCACAAATGTTTGCAAATGGAGACTGCATGGCTAGGGGCTTGATTTTATACAACTCTGGCAACGGACCTGATTGAAACACCTCAATTCAATAATTAACAGGTGTGGCCAAATATCTTTGTCCATACAGTGTATGTTTGAGGTAAAAGGCATGTGCTTGATGCATGTGTGTATGGTACAGAAGGCATGTGTAATGCATTTGTGTATAGGGCTGAATGGACATTTGGGTATAATTGGGAAAAATGCAAACAAGCAAATGCAATGTTGGAATCTCCAAGGTCCCCACTTCTCATGGAGACTTAGCTGGTCCACCTCTTTGCACATATGTGTATGATGCAGTGCACATGTATGTGTTTGATATGTGTGTATGAGGTTGGTGTGTATGATGCTTTTGCCCCATGCATATATGCATTGGGCAAAAGGCATGTGTATATACAGCAGAAGCAGTGGTGTAACTACAGGGATAGCAGTAATAGTAATATGTCTGTAAACAATTTTTCTTTCATTGATAGTGGAGCTGTGAGAATTTATTAAATATAACTTCATCCTTGTCTTTGAAAGTTCCGGACATCGATTTAGAATTTAATATCAGTGTTTGTGGAATAGATCCTGGACTTTTGTCTGCAGGTACCATTCCCTACATAACACTTTTAATATTCGTGCTGTCGCTACCAATAAATATTGTATGATGCGATGAATGTGGTTCCAAAGCACAAAGAGTTTTAATAGCAAAAGATAGCAGGATAACAGCAAACCATGTTGATGCATAAAAGGTATAGCAATATACAGGAAAGTATAGCTGAATACAATACACAATCCTGGGCCCAGGTTCAGATTCAGTCTTGTTGTCTACAGTCAAGAAAGAGAGATTTAATACTGGGCCAGGGGTTTGCTTATATACAGTTTGAATTAACATAAACAGTGATGATATCACAAATATGCACAGATAACACTAAGAGGGGTCTTCATTGGTCCAAAATTAATGATGTTCCAGTAGACTGCTGGTCATAGGCCAGTTCATTTGATTTCTCTACAAAGGTGAGGGCAACTTACTACAACTGTTGCCTATGTGTATTCCCGCCAAAACACCAGCTTAAACTGACCAATAAACAATGTGCTTTGGAGTATTAATCTGATACCATTCATAACTTATGCAATATGCGATCGTTTCCCTATTGACACCGAATTTCAGCTAGTAAAATATAGATAGAACTCCACACATTTCTGTGGACCTAAACCATAGTTACCTTTACTGTAGTATTATCTATGTATAAATCTCTAATACCTTTACTAATAAATGAATGTGGATTGGAACTTTAATAAATGTGTACTGTTTACAAAATGTAAGTGTGAATGTAAGTGTGTGTGTTGCTTTCCAGTGCAATTGTGCTATTTAACCGTAGCGTCCTAATCTCAATCTCACGGTAAAACAATATTAATCAATTTACCATACTTCATACAATTATTTGACTTCGACACACTCAATGGGGCATATTCAATTGTTCCCGTTTCCGTGGCGGAAAAAGTATTACCGTTATTACGGTAATACTAAGCCGGATTTCAGCTCGCAGCTCCCTGAGCCGTGAGATGAAATCCAGCATGAAAGGTACCGTAATGAGGGTAATAGTGCACGCGCCGCGTTACTTTGGCCAGTAACGCCAACAATTGAATATGCCCCTATGTGACACCAACCCTGGGAAGTTTGCATGTGGACTCCAAGTATTGATTGGGATTTGGGTGAATTCGGAAGACCTCCTCATAAAGACTTTGATTGTGCCACTGAACTTATTTCCCATTACCAATGTCCTAAAAGTAAAGGTTATGCTCTAGCAGGTCCAGAAAGCTATCGATGACTATGTTAAGGAGAATCTTCAGAAGGGGTTCATAGACCTTCCATGTCATCAGTTGGCATTGGTTTCTTTTTTGTGCCCAAGAAAGAAGTGGGTGGTACATCTATGCATTTGTTACAGAGGTCTCAATAAGATAATTGTGAAAACAAGTACCTTCTTCCTGTCATTTCTCAGAGGTTTTACAAAATCAGGGGGTACCACGAAGATCGATAATAGGGGAAGAATGGAAAACTGCCTTTAGCTCTTATACGTGTAGAGTTAGAGGCATCCAAAAACGTACTCGCAAGATGCGTGCCACGAAAATGGCACAATTACATTGGTTATGGTCAGTTGCACGTATCTAACATGATAACTCAGCATAGTGTGCATAAAAATACATTTAAAGGGCATTCCTATAAACGTACATTGATGTTGCCGGAGGTTATGGATACATAACTTTCCCACCCCCACCCCATTTATTTTATTTTTTTAGAGAAACCCAACATTGCTAAAAACACACACACACTGTAAAGTGTAATTATATTTAAAAAGACGTTTATATACAAGATAAGATATAGAGGAAGGAGAAAAGCCGCAAAGAGATAAGATTGTAGAACAAAATGATGTTGAAGTAATAATTAACAAAAACCCTTTACTCTTATAAGAGAAAAGTGGGAAAAAAATAAGACAGTAAAAATGCTATTTACCAATTGTTTCAATAGAATGAACTAATGAACTTGAATTTTATGTGTCTGTGCTTTTAAGAGGAAAAGTACGGACCTTTCTCTTACATATTGCACAATACAGAAAACAAAAAGGTTATATAAGGGTCACATGTTCTTCATTTCACAATATAAGGCCAGAGGAAATATTTGCTCCAAATAAGATCAAGAAGACCCTTCCAAAAGGCCCCTCCAAGAACATGTCACTTTAATGAGATTAATGATAGAGACTCAGAGTGTCAGCAGTGATGTAAGCTGTAAAGGTGTGGTTTTGGCAATGATAAGTAACATTTTCTATAAAAGAATGACTTAATCTTATATAGATTGTCAATTGGCATTTGAGACCCTGGGCGCAGGGGCAGGCTGGCCTGGGGGGCATCTGGCCCTCGGGCCGGTCCCATAGTGTGCTATCTTGGGCTGAGTCACTGGGCCACCTGCATTTTTTCCCCTTAAAATAGGCTGCTGAATCGAGTCTTGCCCCTCGAGCTGAAATTTGCCAGTCCTCCCCTGCCTGGGCGTATGTCTGCTTTGACTAGCAATGGCTGTATCTATGCATAATATCTTTTAATAAAGATTAGAAATATTATATTTTGGAAACCTGCTCATCTCAATTATTATTTAAAGAGAAGAACAGAAAATTTTATAGAAGCTGGGATCTTTCGTCCTGCGGGCATCTCTTCATGACTGCTTCGACAAGGGGAAGACACACCTCTGCACTGGTGAGTATCAGATGTGCTAAATATATCTGTGCTCCGAAGTGTATCGAGGTTCCGAAGCAGTAAGTGAAGAGAGGGTAAGGGTGGATGCTAAGAGGTAAAGAATTTAGGACCTTATTGCTAAATGTGTGATTAATGTGTTTCTGCAGAAACTATTGTTAGTTTTAAATGTTGCTAAAATGTGCTTTTCTTCAGGACGGACTGGCCACCCATAACTGGCAAAAGACATTTTAGTGTTTAAACACTGTGTATACTTGTTTGCAAAGTTAAGAGATGTGATTTGCAAAGGTAATGTGTTAAATGAAATGCTTTTGCAGTATAGGCTGATCTCCTATATCTGGCAGAAGGCATTGTGATGTTTTGTGAACTACTCTGTAGACTTATTTGGAAAGGTAATAAATTATTATGTGAGTAGAAAAGGTAGCACCAGGGCAGGAGGGAAATAGGTTTATTTATTAAATGGAAATACTATTATTTTAATGTCGTGGCTGGAGGAAGGCCTAATTATTAATCGTGGGTGCTATTGATTTAACTCCAGGGTTGGAATTTTCTAAATGTACACATTTTCTTTCCAAATAGGGCCCCCAACATTCCAGGATCCAGAAAAGCTGCAACTAAAGAAACATGCAGCCACAGGTGGTAATAGAGTGACAAGAACAGGTAGGAGAGAGCAGGACAGTCTGTGAAATGTTGTGATTCTAGTGGGACAATCAAAAGTTTTGGTGACTGTTCAGCCCAATGTAAGGGGCAGGCCAAGACTGTGAACTCTTTATGTACACACTGCATTCTTTATATACTACATTATGGTGCTAGATGTCCTCAAAGTCAGGAGTGCTGGGACATAAGTCAGGATAGGATCTGTTATTTCTAAGGAGAGAAAAAGGTAGCACCAGGGCAAAGGTGTGCCTGTAGAGTTTCAACCCTGATCGCATGAAACTCTGAAAAGTGGTGCAGGGGGAAAATAACAAATAAGTTATGAAATGTGTTTTTCAGAAACTGGAATTTTTAATGTTGAACCCTAGACGTAATGAGGGGTAAAATTCTCTAATAGGAGTAAAGTGAAAAAAAAATAAGACAGTTAAAATGTTATTTAATTGTTAGTTGTTAATAAGTGAAAATGAGCAGTCAAAATTATATAATTGTATAATTCAATTTTCATAAGGTTTCATAGATAGTTCTAATTATTTGTTATAATATTTGCAGAATCATTTGCAATCTTTTGTTCCCACAGGTGAAATTACAACAGTTGCTAAGTTTAAATGTGAAATATGTATAATTTGTCTTAAGAACAATGAAGGAAAGATAGTACCTACTAAGGTCAAACAGTTGCCTGATATAGCCTTTTCAGAGGTTACACATTAGTTTATTGATTTGATTCAATTAAGAGAAATGAAAGTTAAGGGGGTGACAGAGTGAGAGGAGTGTGATACTCAGGACCGCTGAGAGAGATCCCTGTGTCTGGATAGACATCTGCATAGATGTGGCGATAAAGATGAAGGATGAGGTGATGGAGAAAAATGATGAGGTGACATGTGGACAAAACCACGTTAAAAAAGGGCGCCTGCGTCGGGAAGTAACGCTCTTCCCCTGAGGAGGTCTGGGCTAGGCCCAAATGCATGACAAGAACCTTTTTAACACCTTAAGTAGCTTGATTTGACTAGAATGCATGAGTATCATGCACGGGTTAACTTGTGTATATATATATATATATATATATAGTGTGTGACAAGCCCAGTCTGTCATAGGCTGGTGCTGGTTGCAACTTTTGCTGGGGGGGGGGGGGGGAAGGTGCCCCACTGTTCATCCCACTGCATTACTGCTATCCAGTCCGGGCTATGAGCACTGGTGCTTAATGACATTTAGGTTTTGCTATAGATTTATTTTATTATTAAAATATCTATCACCATCAACTAGAGGTTTCACTGCGCATGCACCGGTCCTGCCCATGCTCAGAAGAGGCCTCCAATCTGCTCTGATGACAGCAGAGAGCGGGATACGGGAGAGGCAGGAACAGTGCCGTAACTAGACATTTTAGTGCCCTGGGCGAGACAGGGCACCGGCGCCCCCCATCTAAGTGGGAGTGGCATTTGCCATGTGGGTGTGGCCAACTTAAAGTGGGGGATGTGGCTAGCACTTTACTGAAATAATTCTATTACACATATTTGCAAATGCATGATGTGTGTGTGTGTGTGTGTGTGTGTATATATATATGTATATATATGTATATATATATATATATATATATATATATATATATATATATATATACACACACATACAGTGACGGGATTCAAATAACTTAACAACCGTTTGTCTTCCTTGCCCCTCAAAACACTGCGATATGTAAAAAGGTGCTTTGTGCAATAGAGAACAATAAAATCTAATTTAAATAACTAGCATTTAATAAATATTCCTAAAGAAGGTGTTTGTTCCATTAAGTGTCATTAATTTACGAGAGAGAGAGAAACACCTCCCCTCAGATTATAACTATAATTTATTTAGAACGTGTTAGAAAATAGCTATAATCTTGTTGCTATGGGTAACGCTTCCACTTTTTATTTTGATGTGTTTACTCTTTGTAATGCCCGGCATTTATGTAGTACAACAAAAGTACTTTGTAACTGTTGTTGCCTGAGTGACTTAATAGACAGTTTCTTTTAGGGGTTGCAGCATGTGGCATTTAAGGTACCTTAAAGAAAAAAGAGAGAGAGAGAGATAAAGAGAGAGAGAGATCTTTCATTCACTTACCCGCAGTGGAACGCATGTGCGTTCCACCAACAGGAAGTTCGGCATTTGGAACGCAAGTTTGCGTTCCAAATGCCGAACTTCCTGTCAGTGGAAGAAACGTTCCACTGCGGGTAAGTAAAAGCCTGTAGAAGGGGTGGGGAAGGGGTGTAAAACTCAAGTGCACCCATCCACGTCTAAATCAAGCTCTGTGCATCTCAAAATTACTTGTTTTTCTGCCGTATCTCTTGCTCCAACTACAGGCAGTGGTTATGACAGTCTCGTATGTATTTGCAATCAGGCATTATTTAAGAAAATTGAGTATATGGGCTGTAATCCATATAAATCAGATTATATAACTGTCTAGGAAAGTTCACAAAGTGAAAGGAAAACACATGTTGCTATGGGTTATAGAATATTTGGACACATATATAGAGGTCAGGAGAAGTTGTATACAAGGTTTGACAACTCTTGCGTTCAACCTTACATGTGTATATTTGTCAGTACTTGTTATTGCTACTCTCACCTTGGTGTTGGAAATTTGCTAATGTGTGTGATAGAGGAATTAACCCCCAAGTTAGAGGCATGTATTCATACATGTAAAAACACTGATTGTGCAGAAATGTATAAGATAATGGAAATGTTAGCCTGGACTATTTGTAAAAGACAAACTAAAATATGAACAAAAGGCAATAAGGCAAACATAATACATTTTACTGGCAGTTTAAACTGCTATTCTGAGATACAAAGAATGCAAGACAATACAATTGCCAATTATTCTAACAAATCAATATTATTTTTTAGACTTTGTTCCACTTCAAAACTATAATGTGTCAAATGATATAATGCATTAAAAAGAGAATAGGACGCAATGCAGAAAGATACCAGCATCTGGACATGGGAAGTAAGCTCTAAGGTGAAAGGTCCCTACCTTTAGGAGGTCAGACACTCCGGTGCCTTCCTCGTTACGTGCTCCGGAGCTCCCCCTTGCTCTCAGCTACTGTCTGATAGATAAGAGCTGTGCCGGAGGAATCTGAGGTATGCAGCACTCGGCATAGATAACATACAAGTCCTGTTGTGAGGTGACTGTTTATAGTGTATGTGTCTGCCAAGTCATGCCACTGGGTAAGGGACATCAGTCAGCAATGGGGATTACAGATTTTAAAGTACTACAGAAAGGGAACCGCCGCAGGATCAGGTGACCCTTTTTTTTTTTTTCTTTATTAACACTGCCGCAAATTATTTTTTTTAACCATGCTGGCGGGGAGGGGAAGGTAGCGGGCGGCTGCTGCGCCCTCTTGGGCTTGCGCCCGGGGCGACGGCACCGCCCGCACCACCCTAGTTACGGCTCTGGGCAGGAAGGTGTCCTAAGAGGAGGGGGCGACCTGACACCTCCCCTCCCGGTGCGGTAGTTCTGCCACAGCTTCTGGTCCTCAGGTAACCTCAAGCCTTACATAAAAGTCACTGTGTGAAGAAATCAGGGCTAGTCTATTTTTTGGTGTTTTTTTTCTAATGTCTAATGTCCATAAATAAATATTTAAGAGAACACGTGACCAAATTAAAGCCCTATTTCTTCAGAACAAAACAATATCAAATGTGTTGAGCAACAATTGGTCCAGTCATTAAATTACCTCCAGTCATGAATGGGTTAACCCAGAGTACTTCCTCTTTCTTTTTTAATATATTGTAATTGTACAAGTCGCTTCTTCTATCACCCACATCAGTGAGAAGGAGACAGCAGATAATACCAGCACTCTGATCTCCCATCCATCGATCATACAAGATGACTTTACTATCCCTGTGGATGACGGTGCTTCTTCTCTCTCCTCCAGGTAAGTACCAGGAGGCTCACTGTGCCCCAAAAAATGTTGGTACAAAATTGAGAAAATGGTTTAATGGCAGCCTGTAAAATGACTGTCAATTTACATTCAATACATTAAAGAATCATTTATTTGAGTAATATAGAGCAGCTTTCTGTTTTATATACTGTAGATTATTTTGGGGCATATTCAATTAGGATTCTCGATCTCGATTACGTGCGGCTGCGATGTTGCGGTACCGGGACCCGTGCGGCCGCCCGTAATCGTGGCCGCAAATCCTAATTGAATATGCCCCTTTGTGTTAGATTATACAGGGTGATTCAAAAGTCGCAGTACACCCTTTTATTTCAAAAACTCTACAGGAAATTGGGAAACCTGAATACTCCAGTAAGGTATGGGTAACGTGGTCTATCTATTACGGTATGTTCCAAACATGGGCGCCATCTTGAAATCGGCCAATCGACCCAATTCCTGTCGAGTTTTTGAAATAAAAGGGTGTACTGCGACTTTTAAATCACCCTGTATATATATATATATATATATATATATATATATATATATATATCTTAAATGGGCTACATCAGAAAAAAAAAGAATGTTCATGTTTTGTGCTAAGTATAGCTCATAATGATGGCAAAAACATTAAAGGTTTGTGACTTTTTCTTTTCTTTATTGATTTGGAGTCACTGAGGCTCATACACAAACCTTAATCCCTGCTGGACCACAATGGTTCTTTATGTAGGCAGGTGTGCCTACTTGTCTGGCTAGGGCCTTACAAGGTGTGCGTCCTCGTCACCGTCCCAGAAACTGCCCCCGGAAAAATCTGCCCCAAGTTTTATAGATATACCTGAAAAATTCTGTGCTGGAAAAAAATAGTGTTCCCGTTATTCACAAGTTATGTGTCAAATGTCAGCATCACAGTGTTATTTTTAAGTATAATTCCCCTTTAACATTAAGCATGCTGGGGTATCTTGGGGTCTCATCCGATATCATTGGGGACAGCTAGTGTCCTTGGGATGGATAAGAAGTTATCTTGTTGTTTAATAATACTATTAACACTCAGTAACAGACCAGGGAAACCCACGTTATGGCATGCGCTGCTGAAGAGGGAGACTTCAGCCTGTGCAGGGGGTGTACTAAGCCCACACTTTGCACAATTAGCACCTTACGGCGTTTAGGAAGTGCCGTTACACATACATTACAGACGGCTAGAGAGTGTCATGCTGTGCTGGACATACGCCGGTTTCCTTAGAGTAAAAATACAAATACACGATGAAGATGATGATGATGATGATGCTGATGATGGCAGTCTCCAGTATTAGCAGCCACTTCTGATTGTCTTATTGCAGATACACCTCTGAAGCTTTCTTCATTATATTATACATTTTGGTAGAGTTATTTTAGAGTGATTTTGTTTGCTACTTTCATCTGTACACAAGAAGATTATATCTGCTTCATTAGAGCGGTCTTTTAAAATTGAATTCAAACCTAATGCCCAATACGATTTCGCTATAAAGAAAAAAATGTTCAAAAAACTTTTCTTGCGCTTATGACCTGGATGGGTGTAAGTGTATCTGACGTAAGCCTGGTTCATATGGTATTGGGGCAGAGCTGGATGTATCTTCAGATGGGTCAGACTCTATTCTTACGTGTGCTTTGTAGAGATTACTTTTAGTGTTTAAATGATTTTATTTTTTTATTTTATTTAAATAGACTAAGTATTGGATTTCTCCGGACTGTGAATGATACTTGGCAACATTTTGGGTTAGATTTACTAAGCTGCGGGTTTGAAAAAGTGGGGATGTTGCCTATAGCAACCAATCAGATTCTAGCTGTCATTTTGCAGAAGGTACTAAATAAATGATAGCTAGAATCTGATTGGTTGCTATAGGCAACATCCCCACTTTTTCAAACCCGCAGCTTAGTAAATCTAGCCCTTTGTGTCTCAACTCCAGGAGATCTCTGAGGTCAACTGGCAGGTAGCTAGAGGGTGTGGTGACACGTCAGCATAGCCCCGCCTCCTGTCTTGCAATGTCTCGATTCGCTGCATTTGCTGAGCAGGGGGGTGAGGAGTAATGGCGCAAATCACATCATTAAGTCCCGCCTCTGTCTGATATCCGGGAGGGTGTCTGTTCTCCGAAGAGACCGGGGCATGGTGGGAGGGAAGGCAAATATGCTGTGGATGCATGTTTCCACCACAGTAATATTAAATAGCAAGTTTATATAAATAAGTATAAAATATAAAATCTAGTTAAACTGTCCTTGCCATGATAGCTTTTGATTCACATGTCCCAGCATGAACAATTAAAGACATCAAACGGAATCCCACAAATGTAGGCTCAAGGTGATTCTCAGGAGGCTGTTTCAGTCACCAGATTGTGGGCACGTACCTATGAATGCGCCAGCTGACGATCACTCACATTTGTGCCATTACAAATGCTCTGCGGTTTTGCACATTTGCAAACGACCTTTAATGTGTTTTATTTATAGACAAATAGTAATAAGCAGATGTCTCAGGACATTCATTACTGTGACTGGACTGTTAGCGTTATTAACTGTATTATTTGTGCTGTAGTGCCACCTAGTAGCAAGCCATGGTTATTGCAGAATGCAAAATTAAAATTTGATTTTGGAATGAAAGATATCTAGGAAGGCTTTGACATTCTATGGACACTTATTCTATAACTTACTTTATTTACAGCTTTCATGTTAGCTGATAATGTGACAGGATCAGTAGATGAAACATTGACATTACCCTGCACTTATTCTGTCAGTCTTGGTACATACTCAATGTGCTGGGGACGAGGCACCTGTACATTATTAGGATGTAGTAATGTGATCCTACAGACAGATGGCAGCAGAGTGACCAAGAGGACATCTGACAGATACGAGTTATTGGGGAACATATCACAGGGGGACGTGTCCCTGACCATCACTGGAGTGACCGAGGAGGATGAAGGAACGTACTGCTGCCGGGTGGAGATCTCCGGATTGGGGAATGACCTGAAAAAGGAGATAAATGTGATGCTAGAATACAGTATGTACTTTCTCTGGTACTATGACAAATAAGAACGTAGATAAATATAAAATGATTGAGCATAATATCACTGAAATTCCATAAATTCTACAAAACTAGACAGAGAAAAATGTTCAGAGATGAGTGAAATAAACAGCACAATTATTAATTAAGCTGATCACATCCTTTCAGATATTGTTGACCAATTTAGTTTTGTGCTCATCAAATAACTGCTCTGAGCAATCAGATTTAAAAAAAACCCTTCCACACAGAAATGCCCATTTGCAATCTGGGCAATTTCTGGTTCAATGCTGGGTAATATGCACTACAAACATGGGGGGAAAATTACAAACTTAGAATTTAAGGTTGAGCTAAAACTCTCGAATTTCAGCTACCTCACCCGACCCCCGGGACAGCAGGTCTTTCTCCTGGATCCCACCCACTTCCTAGTGTAGTGTTAGGAACCCCCCCAGCCGGCACAACACAACCCGGAATCTACTCTGCCAATCAGGTGTTCACTGGAGCCCCTGATGGTGGGGACAGACTGGGCCGCAGACTGACAGAGGGTCGTGAAGTGTGTCCTGGCTGGGGAGAACCCAGGTAAGCGGAGTGAGGTCCACGCAGAGGTCAAGGGCCGGCAGCAGACAGCAGTATCGGTAAACAAGCTGAGGTCAGGGGTCACAGGCGGATAGCAGAAACGGTAAACAGGCCAGAGATCAGGGTCACAGGAAACACAAGCGAAGTCCAATTCAAAGCCAAGGGTCATACACGGGAAATCAGAAGCAGTATCAGAATACAGGAACAGGAACAAGCAGGTCAGCAGACTGGAGCACAGAAGCTATAACCGGCAATGAAGCAGCAGACCTCATTGCCTTAAATACCTAGATGGACCAATCAGAGCTTGCCCCTGGACAGTGCACACCTGCAGGCTAATTGCCTGCTACACTAGAGACCAATCAGGGCTTAGCCCTGTCATACACGCCTGCAGACTAATGCCTGCTAATTCAGTCCTACAAGCTGAATCTAATAATCACAGTATGCGCGTGCGCGCCCGGCTGCCGGGACGCCGCGCTGGAGTAGCGTCCGGCCGTTGCCTTGGCAACGGTCGGGAGTTGGAGGGAAGTGACGTCCCGGTCGTCATGGTGACGGCCGGGGCGCTGGGGCAGGCAGGAAGCGAGCCGCGGCGGCTGTGAGTACCGCCGCGGCTCGTGACATGTAGAGGGCAAGATGAGGGGCTCAATGATGCAATTCATGATGAATGGAGCTATTTTGAGCAAGCTGATGCGATTTGGTGCCTCATGCCTCCCTGCTCTTGCCACTTGACATCCCCTCCATGAGATTAATGTCAGCTCACAGGGCTAATGGATGGGAACTTTGCAAAGAAATCAAGCTCAATGCTGAAGCTAAGCTTAGTATGACATGACCATTTCATCTACCTATTGGCTTTCGTTTAATCATACAAATAGCGGGCATGTCAGCAACAATGTGACTATATAAATAAAATGACCATATTATGATGTGTGCTACTAATTCATTTTAGTTTTTTGGTCACATTAGTTGCAGTCCATGTATCATCATCATCATCATCATCATCATCATCATTTATTGATATAGCGCCAACATATTCCGTAGCGCTTTACAATTGTATTAAACAGACTGGGTCAGTTTGTCACTTTGGACAAAATTTTTAAAAGGCACTACCTGATACTTTCTGTAACATACCAGCGCCACACCGTAGATTGTTGGGGCCCCCGGAGCAGCTCATTGGAATGGGGCTCTTGTAAAAAATCCTAGACTGGTTTTTATAGTGCGATAAATATTCTATGCTGCTACTACTACATAGGATATACGGTATGAACATACTGCAAGAGTATTATCCCTATCAGCCAATCACAATTCAATAGATATCAACAATGGAAATGCCGTGTAAACTTTTTAGAATGTTAGTGTATTGCTGAGATAGTGTAGTGACGATATCTGGATATGTACTATATAAACACAACAATAAATTAGTAATTGGTAGAATCCACACCCACTGAGGCCCATGAAACCACGAGTATCCAAAGCCAGGAAATGGTAGGAATTGCTAAATTATTAAAAAATAATAGCGAATTAAGCTCATTTCTCCACATCTGGTGGACAACCCCTTAAATTGGCAGATTCTGGGATGACATTGCCACCCTCATATCCAATGTCACTTTAACACCCAACTCTAAAAATTCAGTTCCTGCCGATTGAGGTCTTGGAGAAGACCTCCAACAAATTGGCTACTCAAATTCCCAATACAACTAGATCCATGCTATGAGTGTAAAACAAAATATAGAAATAAATTCCAAATATATGACTAATATAAACCATATCTGGAACCTATGATATTATAAAAAAAAAAGCTTTGCCACATCAAAATATGGCCTTATTTGGTAGTTACATATGTGTAATTTAAATTGTATGTGCTGGTCTTGGCTGTTCCTTCCATGAAATTTATCATCTATTCAGTTTTCAGGATCCCCAGAGGTCAACCGTAACCCCTACCCCATTCTCCTCTCCCCCCTTCCTAATAAATTTTAATTCATACATACACAGCACACAGGTCTTCTTCTACTTGGGTATTACTGTGGTGTCAGAAAGGATTTTGCTGTTTATTTTGTGTATCATTGTTGCCTTCATGTATTCATCTAATGTCTGTGACGGGTGTGTTTTGTTATACTTGAAAACTTAAATAAAGTCATTAAAAAAAATAGCAAAATTGATCAAACATAAATAACACATAGTCCAATTTCACCGGCTTGCATAAAAAGTGCTTGAGTTTAAAGTGCTGTCTATTGGAAGCTTCTATTGGCCTGCGGTCTGTGGGCAATGTGTCCCCTGTATCCTTGCCTAGATACGGCCTTGGATAGTACTAAATAGCTCACAGACAATAACAGCAAAAACTCAAAATATAACAACATATTCAAAACATATTATAATGGGTATTTTATAAGAAATTGCATTGATTGAACAGTATTTATACACAGTAGGGACTACTTGGGATAAATCTACACACAGGTTGTACTTGGAAAGCATTGGACAATAGTTTCCTTGACAATCCATCTGCGATTTACATTTGAGCGTTGCAATATTGTATTACAGTTCTGTGTTTTTATTATCCCATGTTCAAATATACACCACAGTCTATGCAATTACTCAGCTGGTTTGTCTTAGTGTAATGAAGATTTTATTTCAATAAATTTTCAGTTGAAGAATGTCCTGAAGATTCAGATTTAAATCCAACTAATGAAGAATCTTCCCCAACCGACACTCCGAGCATCTAAAACCAGGTACAGTCTTTCCCCTTTATAAAACGTTAATGTGGATCTATGAACCTTGCTTCATATACAGACGTGTTTAAATTAAATGTTGTTGTTAGTCGTGTCTGTTCCAATGCTCTGATTATTTAATGCTCTGTTAGTTAGTTTATATTAGTCTATGACTATCCTAATGTAATGACTGGCTTGTAGTCCCAGCCACTTCATAGATGCTTACATGTGAATGAGAATTAAAATTAAAGGAGATGTTCACTCAAACACATTAGAAAGGCAGGGGTCTGAAATATGGGACCTCTACCACCCCAGAAATACACACCTCCTATTCCCCTGCTTCTGATACTATGAGAATGTTTAAATCCTGCACCTTAGACACAGAGGGGCAGCTTCAGTACAGCGAGATAAGTGGAACTTTTTATTCACACAAAGAAAAATGCTACATTTTACAACCACAATTACACTCATCACACCCAAATTATCACCCAATTAAAGTTCCTGTTCAACGGATTTCTAACAAAAAGAGGTTGGGGAGCATGAATTTGGACATGAAGCTAAAAGTTATGTTGCGCAGCCTTGAGCAGAGCTGATTCCCCAATGGTTTCTGCCTAACCTATTGAGTAACTACTGCCACCTACTGTGTAACTACATGCATCAGGATGCCCTTCCAGTCAATGGAACATGCATTTACACAATAACAAAAAATAGAAACTCACGGATGAATTTCAAAATAAAGTTTAAATGAATAAAACCCTCACCAAAAGTCATTCATCATTTTGTCTACAAAATAAAATCTTCTTTTTTTGTAATCCAATTGGAAATCCTTCTGTGTTAATAATCCAATGGGATTAAAAAAAAAACATAACACTCACCACAATTGTTCACTAGAAATGCCCACTGGTGAATGACTGTGACATTAATTGACTTAGGTTACTCTAAGCCAATAGCCAATCACAAGCAGTCACAGTGGAAAAACACTTGTGATTGGCTGAGCGACTAATGGAACTCTTGGTCACTTAAGGTCACAGTCATTCTCAAAGGTGGTAACAGATTACTTAGAGGTTACTGGATCTTAATCAGAGTTTATATATGTTTTATGATTTAAATGGTTACGTTGCAGTTGGCCATTAGAGTGTTTTTATGTTTTCAGTAAACATTGATTTTGTTGAATACTAACAGACATAGGTGTTTATTATATACAAGTTAACCCGTGCATGATACTCATGCATTCAAGTCAAATCAAGCTACTTAAGGTCTTAAAAAGGTTCTTGTCATGCATTTGGGCCTAGCCCAGGCCTCCTCAGGGGAAGAGCGTTACTTCCCGATGCAAGCGCCCTTTTTAATGTGTGTTCATGAGGTAAAATTACCTCACGAAAATGAGTTTGAGCCCTCAACTCGTAAATTTAGCCTTTACTACCCCTCCCTCGGGGGGAAGGGGGGATGATGGAAGTTAACTGACTACACTATTCTAATTTTTTTGTCAAATAATGTCTGTATACCAAATTTCAGGTCAATTGGATGAGCCCTTTCTGAGAAAATATTTTTTTCCACACACACTAACACACCCCGCAAGGCTTTTACTTTTATATATTAGATAATGCTAAGAATTTAGTAGGTCAGTGTATATCTCCGCCCAGCAGGTGGCGCTGCAGCTTGTTTGTTTTTTTTTCACACACAGACTAACACACGCCGCTAGGCTTTTATATTATAGATTCATTATTTAATATTTTTTTATAATAAAAATTAGTTAGCTCTCTCCATTTGTTGTTATGTTAGCAATGCAGAGTAGGCAAGGCTGTAAGACAATGGAAGGGATGGACTTATCTTTTTTAGTTTGTAATAAGACAAGTAAGCTCAAACTGCATTCTGTTTGAGCAATAGTGCCTGTGTGAATCACATCTTTACTTATAAGCCGTGTTTGTGTTTTGTTTTGGAAAAAACGCCACTTAATACATGGATCGGTTTGTATACCTTCCATGTATTAAAATCGGAATTGCAGTTTTAAAAAATGCACTTTTATGTGCGTTTTGACTTTTAGTAAGTCGCAGGGCTTTAAAACCGGACATCAAAGAGCATAAAAACCTGCAGTTTGATCAAAACGCAGGTTAGTAATTCACCTCTATTTGTTTTTCCATGTGTGTACTTTGAACAGCCTGAGAAAATTATCATTTATTAATATATCTCACTTTCTCTCCGCAGGGCTGAAGCAACCGGAAAAACTGAAGAATACAAAGACGATTGAGGAAAAAAATAACTTTTGCAATCATCTGCTTATAGACAGAATAATATATATTATCCACAAGTTTGCAAACTGTATAAAGGTTATTTACAAACATTGGCCAATGGTGAAAATTTAGACTAAATCTCTAGCTTATCAATCAGAAATTAAATGTTGCCTGTGTGTGGTTATTTGCACCTTTCAGCAAAGTTTATAAATAAGCCTTCAAAACCTATTATTTTGTGATGCAATAAATGTTATTTTCCTGCTAATTCTCAGTTTCTAAAACCAGAGCATGAGCTATAACCTAAGATAAATCCTGTCTTTTGTAAGGACAGGTGCTGATTTTTGTTGTTTTGGTAACAGCATAGGTTAATGAAACTTACTATAACAGCTTTGCAAGGCATAAACCACAAAGCATCATAGCTTCATTAACAGATGCTAGCAGTGCCCACTTACTTGTATGTGGTGCTGGGGTGTCGTGCACAAAGCTCATTATAATTACTCATATGTATTTTATAATTACATGTTATTGGTGCAGACCTGGAAATAATGTAAGTAGATAAAGACAGAGCGGTAAATCCCCGCTGTAGCCTCATCTTGGACAGAGATTGTGCCTTCACTATCATCATATTGTTTGCTTCCTTGGGAGTCTAGTAATGGACTATGGAGGCTCCCTGAGTGATAAAGGTGGGTCTCCATGCTGTTATTTTTATAGTTTTGGCGGCTGCATAGGTTAATGAAACTTCCTATAACAGCTTTGAAATGCATAAACCACAAAGCATCATAGCTTCATTAACAGAAGCTAGCAGTGCACACTTACTTGCAAGTGGTGCTGGGGTTCCGTGTGCAAAACTCATTGGGCCTGATTCATTAAGGAAAGTAAGGCAAAGAAAAGTTTTCTCTTGGACAAAACTATGTCACAATGCAAGGGGTGCAAATTAGTTTATTATTTTGCACATAAGTTAAATACTGGCTGTTTTTTCATGTAGTACAGAAATACTTGATAGCTTTATTTGGGCACTGAAATTTAAAATTGATCTAGGATATGCCCTACCCCAATTAAAAATCTGCCATCACATTTTAAATTTACATCCCCTCCAATGCAACATGGTTATGCCAATATGCAAAGTTACTCATTTTTTTGCTTTACTTTCCATTATTTCATAATTAAATGCTATTGGTGCAGAACTGGAAATATTGCAGCTAAAGGCTGGGTGGTAAACCCCAGTTGAAACCTCATCGTCATCAGAGATTGTGCCTAACTATCATCATATAGTTTGTTTCCACTGGAGTTCAAACTAAGAGGGCTCCCCAAGTGATAGAGGCGGGATCTCCACCATGTTTCTCCTTGTATGATAATCATAATCGAAGATAAGTAAAGTTGTTTTTTATACCCTCAACTTCCTGTATAGTGTGATTTGTGACTGTGTGTGTCTCTCCGAGACTGCCAGAAATAGCATATATGTTTATTGCCCATGAATTTATTGTTATTCATTTTAATGCCAAAATCAAATCATAACTGTTGCTCCATTCAGCAGATTTCTTGCCTCCAATATGCCAAGTCAAAGTTATGGGTGAGCGTCCAAGTGGTATAAATTGTATTATGTATCCTACTTATGACAATTTATTATATCAACCCAGTAAGTATCCAGGCTTCTAAGAGACATGTTAGATTGCCATTGGTGAAGTGAAGGTCATGTGTCAAGTTTCTGGTGTCCAGCCTGGTAACTGTATGCTTGGTATAACCTTCTTACCTGGGACTGCTGGGAAGGGGTAGATCCAGAAATCTCCTATTCCCACAATGGAAAGACTCTGTTAGAAGCTAAGCCCTTCCAGTGACCCTGTATTCTCATACCAAGACATGTTATCACATATTGGTTAATGTTATTGCATTTTTCATTCACTTCCCTGTGAAGGAGTGAGCCCTCACTCCAGGAGACATCCCTGAAAGGGTTTGGTACTTTATCATTGTCACGGGCACTAGGAGTCTTTGCCCAGGATATCACCAGATGATGAACTTACCAGAGTAATATAGCTGGTACTATGGTTCTCTGGTAGCAGGGTGACAACGGAACAGGAGAATCAGCAGATGGTGAGAGAATGCTCAAAGAAAGTCTATGACTAGCAGCAACTGGTAATGAGTAGATGAATGTACACGAGGAACCAGATGGACAAGTAAACGTGAGGAGAGTCAGTGGTCTGCGTACAGCAAGTTGTACCACTGCTATAGTGAGGAGGAATGTCCAGGAGTAGCGAGGAGGTAGTGAGAGTCAGTGGTCTGCGTATAGCAAGTTGTACCACTGTCTATAGTGAAGGAATGGATTCCAGGTGCAAGTAGGTAACGGGGAAGTCAGTGGTCTGCGTATAGCAAGTTGTACCACTGCTTATGTGAGAGGATACTAGAAACTGGTGTCACAGGGAAACAGGAGTCAGTGGTCTGCGTCAGCAAGTTGTACCACTGCTATATATATGTGAGGAGGGACACGAGGAGATGAATGTAATGCAGAGGATACACGGGGCACACAGAACTTGATCCCACGATGATATCCACAATACAATAATAACTGACAAGCGCTGCTTGAAGTATACAAAGTCACTAGAGCGATCCAGGTAATAGGACACAAAGTCAATAGTCACAATAGCTTCAGTAGATAGAAGACTCCGGAGATGAACACAACACAGTCCAGACGGATATGCAATACAAAAGCAAAGTCAATGGAAAGTATGCATACCGCGGTTCAGGAGAGCAGGCTGTCAGTGAGACGTGCAGGGATACCTGAAAGGCTGAACGCCGGCAGGAGCAGAGACCACTGGAGGATGGAAGCGGTAATCAGGTTGGTGCAGCGCACGGCAGGTAACCAGTATCAACGGAGCAATACTCAGGAAGCAGTAGTAAGTAAAACTGGAAACATGATGAACACGGGAGAGTTGAGGCTGTCTGGTATCCGGCAGTAGTAGCGGAGGCAGCGGAGGGAAGACACGCTGAACACGGGAGAGTAGAGGCGGTCTGGAATCTGGTAGTAGAAGCAGATAGGAATCAGTGGAGAGCTGACACGATGAACACAGGAGAGTTGAGGCGGACAGGAATCCGGCAGCAGTAGCAGATAGGAATCAGCTGAGTGCAGGCACGATGAACACAGGAGAGTTGAGGCGGACTGGAATCCAGCAGCAGTAGCAGATAGGAATCAGCTGAGTGCAGGCACGATGAACACAGGAGAGTTGAAGTGGTCTGGAAACCACAAACGTAGTAGACGGGAATCAGCTGGAGCTGAATACACGAGGAAACACAGGAACACCTTCAGAGGCTCATGGGGAATGAGACTCCAAGATCAGGCAACCAGGTAATGATCACAGGTGGTTTAAATAGGGAGGGTTGCATGATCATCCAATCAATTAAAAGCAACAGGTACTGAAGGTTTAATAAGGGCTGCACATGCGCAGATCGTCAGGATGGCGGACGGCCACGGTTCCTGAACACAGGAGAAATGGCACTCACAGTCCGGTGAGTGACAATCATGAAGCCGACAATGCCGACATGGAATATACCAACATGATTAGACTGAAGGTGACATGCACGTCAGCGTGGTAATAGTGACAGCTTGAAAAGTAGAAACAGTTCCAATGAATGAACATTCCGGCAGCCTGCAGTGACGTCAGTTTCAAGCTCCCCACTATCATTCGTGCTGTTAAGCTGGTAATTTAAGGAGGCGCCGGCTGTACAATGTTCTAGGCTTTCTATAGAACATTTTCCATCCGGGTGACAGCAGATTGTGAGTAGACATGAACTTATAATATATGTATATGTATATGTATATATTTAGAACTTTATGCATACTTGCCTACTCCCCGGGAGGCTCACGAATTTCGGGAAGTCCTCACAGACTCCCGGAAGAGTAGGCAAAGCTCTTGCATTTGCCAAATTCATGGCAGTGAATGGAGGGGGCGGAGCTTAATTATGTCATTAAGCCCCGTCCCCTCCATTCAATGCCATGAATTTCCGCTTTTGGGTCATTCCATGTCAGTTCATCCAGGATTGTCCACCACCAATCTCAGATTTTTTTGATTTTTTTTTAGTTAAGACAAGATGTCAAAACAACTATTTCTGCCAAATACCTCGACTGTCTGACAATTAGTTGATTAAATATTGATTTTTTTCAATTTATTAAATAATTTAATAATCGCGGCTTCTTTATCCAGTTTATTTGAAGTATTACGGTGTACTGCATCCTCACTCTGCCCCCTCTGCATCCTCACGCTCCCCCTCTCCTCCTCTTGTCATCCGCTCCCCCTCTCCTCCGTTCTTCCTGTCATCCGCTCCCCCTCTCCTCCGTTCCTCCTGTCATCCACTCCCCCTCTCCACCTTTCCTCTTGTCATTCGCTCCTCCTCTCCTCTGTTCCTCTTGTCATGCGCTCCCCTTCACCTCCGTTCCTCTTGTCACCCACTCCTCCTCTCCACCTTTCCTCTTGTCATCCGCTCCCTCTCTCCTCTGTTCCTCTTGTCATCCGCTCACCCTCTCCTCCGTTCCTCTTGTCATCCTCTCCCTCTCTCCTCCGTTCCTCTTGTCATCCGCTCCCTCTCTCCTCCGTTCCTCCTGTCATCCGCTCACCCTCTCCACCTTTCCTCTTGTGATTCGCTCCTCCTCTCCTCTGTTCCTCTTGTCATGCGCTCCCCTTCTCCTCCGTTCCTCTTGTCACCCACTCCTCCTCTCCTCCATTCCTCTTGTCATCCGCCCACCCTCTCCTCCGTTCCTCTTGTCATCCGCTCCCTCTCTCCTCCGTTCCTCTTGTCATCCGCTCACCCTCTCCTCCGTTCCTCTTGTCATCCTCTCCCTCTCTCCTCCGTTCCTCTTGTCATCAGCTCCCTCTCTCCTCCGTTCCTCTTGTCATCCGCTCACCCTCTCCTCCGTTCCTCTTGTCATCCGCTCCCTCTCTCCTCCGTTCCTCTTGTCATCTGCTCCTCCAGGAGGGGTGTGATTGGGGCAAATGGCAGGCGGCCATGTCGCCCCCTCGACATTGCACCCTGGGCGGTCTCACCAGCTGCACCGCCCTTGTTACGGCCCTGCAAAGGAGCCTCACTAAGTACATAGGTATTTCCATATTAATTGAACTAGTCTTTGGTAATATGTCTGTAAACTATTTTTCTTTCATTGATAGTGGGACTGTGACAATTTATTAAATACAACTTCATCCCTGTCTTTGAAAGTTCCGGCCATTGTTTTAGTATCAGTATTTGTGGAATAGATGGCGGTCCTTTGTCTGGAGGTACCATTCCCTACATAACACTTAATGTGGCACCAACCCTGGGACATTTGCATGTACACTTCAAGTATTGATTGGAATTTGGGTGAAATCGGAAGGCAAAATACCACCTCACAAAGACTTTGATTGTGCCACTGAACTTATTTCCCATTACAAATGTCCTAAAAGTAAGGGTTATGCTCTAACAGGTCCAGAAGGCTACTGAGGACTATATTAAGGAGAAACTTGAGAAAGGGTTCATAGACCTTCCATGCCATTGGTTTCTTCTTTGTGCCCAAGAAAGAAGTGGGTTTGTGTCTGTGCATTTGTTAAAGAGGTCTCAATAAGATAACTGTGAAAAACAAGTACCTTCTTCCTTTTATTTCTCAGAGGTTTGACGAAATCAGGGGGTACCACGATGATTGATAATAGGGGATGAATGGAAAACTGCCTTTAGCTCTTATACGTGTAGAGTTAGATGCATCCAAAAACGTACTTGCAAGATGCGTGCCACGAAAATGGCACAATTACATTGGTTATGGTCAGTTGCACGTATCTAACATGACAACTCAGCATAGTGTGTTAAAATGCATCTGCATGGAAATACATTTAAAGGGCATTCCTTTAAACTTATACTGATGCGGCCAGAGGTTAGGGATACATAATTTACCACCCCACCCCTTCTTTATTTTAGAGAAACCCAACATTGTCAAAAACACACACAGTGTAAAGTGTAATTATATGTTGAAAAAGATGTTAAGATACAAGATAAGATATAGCATACTTACCTACTTTCTTCAGCTCTCTTCCGGGAGCCAGCCAGTGGAGGTGGGCGTGAGGGGGCGGCCAAAATTGCGTCATTTTGGTCCCGCCCCCACCGGGAATCACGGCGTTTGGGATCTAATTCTGCCCACTTCACTAGGAAGTGGGGCACTTCCTAGTGAAGTGGGCAGAATTCGGGAGATTGCCACACTCGCCCAGGAGTCCGGGAGACTCTCGCAAAATGCGGGAGTCTCCCGGACATTCCGGGAGAGTTGGCAAGTATGAGATATAGAGGAAGGGGAAAAGCCTCAAACAAAAAGATAACATCCAAGAACGAAACGATCCCAAAATGTGGTATTTTCAATCTAGCATATATACCTCTAACTACATCACAAGTTAAATTATTTTTTTTATGGGTTTAAATCTGCATCGACTAATACTGCTAATAATAATTTTATTGCTCTTAATAAAATTATTTATAAATTTACGCAATATTTTTCCCCACAATGTATAATTTGCTTTGCGGCTCCGCAAAGTGTGACTACTTGTCGTCTAACAGGTTTTGATTTTAAATATATTTAAATTACCATGGAAAAGAAGGAGATAAAAAAAGGAAAAGAAGAAGAGAATCAAATCTCTTCAGATTTAAGAACCTAATAAAGTGAAGGATGGGGATTGGGGAAGTATTTTCCTATGTAACACTACAGGTCTCAGGATACTAGGGCGTACTGCTACTTGCAGTTCTACAAGTGCCAGTATACTCTGGCAGCCATGGGTATGCTGGAATTTGTAGTTCTACAAGCACCAGCATATGCAAATAATATGCAAATAATTTATGGTTGACACTTATAAAAAATATTTTTTACTTTTAAAACAATATTACCCCATTGCCCACTGACCACTGGTGTTGTGCGGAACCCCAATGCTATCAGCACACAGCAGTTTATCTTACGGGGGGCTGCCTTTTTTGTGGGCCTGGTTCCCCTAGTGGATTCAGCTCTGTGCTGAACAGACTGTGTCCCACAAAGACAGGGGGATGTAACACAGCAGAATTCCCTGTTATAGTGTGACAAGCCCAGTCTGTCATAGGCTGGTGCTAGCTGTAGCTTTTGCAGGGAGAGGTGGAGAAGATGCCCCACTGTTCGTCCCCCCACATTACTGCTATCCAGTCCAGGCTATGAGCACTGGTGCTTGGTCACTTTTGGGGGCTGGGCATGCAGGTTTTATTATCAATTTTTTTTATTGTTTGTTAAATCTATATTAAAATATTTGTCACCATCAACTAGAGGCTTCACTGCACATGCACCGGTCCTGCCCGTGCTCAGAAGAGGCCTCCAATCTGCTCTTATGACAGCAGAGCACGGGACACGGGAGGGGGAGGAAGGAGTCCTAAGAGGAGGGGGCGACCTGACTCCTCACCTCCCGGTGCGGTTGTTCTACCACAGCTTCTGGTCCTCAGGTAACCTCAAACCTTAAATAGGCTGCTTTATTTGGTATCCTATTACTAGACAGAAGAAGGCAACAACATTTGGGGTTCATTGTCTAGAGTTGCACTAATTGCATAAAAGTCGCTGTGTGAAGAAATCAGAGCATGTGTCTAATGACCATAAATAAATAAATATTTAACACAATACGTTACCAAACTAAAGCCCTATTTCTTCAGGACAAAACATTATCAAATATGCTGAGCAAAAATTGGTCCAGTCATTAAACGACCTCCAGTCATCAATGGGTTAACCCCGAGTACTTCCTCTTTCTTTTTTAATCTTTAGTACAAGTTGTTTCCTCCTATCACCCACATCAGTGAGAAGGAGGCAGCAGATAATACCAGCACTCTGGTCTCCCAGCTATCGGTCATACAAGATGACTTTACTATCCCTGTGGATGACGGTGCTTCTTCTCTCTCCTTCGGGTAAGTACCAGGCGGCTCACTGTGCCCCCAAAAATGTTGGTACAAATTTGGGGAAATGGTTTATTGGCAGCCTGTAAAATTACTGTCAATTTACATTCAATGCATTAAAGAATCATATTTAAATAACAACTATAAAGCAGCTTTCTCTTTTATATAATGTAGATAATTATTTGTGTTAATTTATAGATTACTTAAATGGGCTTCATGAGAAAAAAAAGCATGTTTATGGTTTGCGTTAAGTATAGAGAACTGGCTCACAATGACGGCAAAAACATTACAGGTTCGTTATTTTCTGTTTTCTTTATTTACTTGGAGTCACTGAGCGTCGTACGCAAACCATAAACACTGTGGGTCCACAATGGTTCTTACTTGTCTGGCTAGGGCATTACAAGGTGTGCGCCCTCTTCATGGTCCCTAAAACTGCCTCCGGAAAATCTGTCCCCAGTGTTATAGCTATGCCCCAAAAATTTTGTGCTGAAAAAAATTTGTGTTCCTACTTTATTGAGGCTCCCGATGTTTCTAAGGAAGGTCCATTATTCACAACTTATGTGTCAAATGTCAGCAGCAGAGTGTTAATTTTGATTCACCATTAACTTTATGGGAGAGATTCAATTAGCCGCGAAGTGTCTCTGGAAGGTCTGCAAGACATTTTGCAGAGGAGATTGTACAAATATTTCTGCAAATTTTTTCTCTCACCTCTATGGGTTACGAGGAAAAAATGAGCAGAGATTAATACCATAATTGCTTGCAATGTGGGCGGCGCAATGTCTGTACGCCACATAACCGACAATTGAATTCCCCCCCTAAGCATGCAGAGGTATCCTGGGGATCTCATCCAAAATCACTGGGGACAGCTAGTGTGGCTGGCATGGGTAAAAACTTATCTTGTTGTTTAATATTACTATTAAAACTCAGTATCAGACTTGAGCATGAAGGGCCCACCAGGAAAACCCATGTTACAGCATGCACTGCTGAAGAGGGAGAGGGTGTACCAAGCCCAAACGGTGCAAAATTAGCGCTTAACGGCGTTTAGGAAGTGTTGTTACACATACATTACAGACAGCTAGAGAGTCTTGTGCTGTGTTGGACATATACACATTTCTTTAGCGGAAAATATGCAAATTTGTACCGCGCATGCTCACAAGAAAAACCATGTGCCTACATGCGTAGGGAGATTTCCTCAGGCTTTGAGGGGAGGTACAGAGGAGGTAAGGTCTGCAATACTGCGAACTGAGGCAGCCCGGCACAGTGACTGCAGATACAACGCTCAGTAGCCTATTAATTGCAGGTCAAGAGAAAGGAGAAATATACCGCACCAGGGGGTAAATGTATCAAGCTGAGAGTTTTCTGGCGGGTTTGAAAAGTGGAGATGTTGCCTATTGCAACCAATCAGATTCTAGCTGTCATTTTGTAGAATGTACTAAATAAATGATAGCTAGAATCTGATTGGTTTTTCAAACCCGCCGGAAAACTCTCAGCTTGATACATTTACCCCCAGGTATTTATATAATTCCCCAACCGTTTAGGAGGAAGGTCTGATATGTGACCGGAACATATTTCTTATAGCCAAACCTCCTAAAGGTGGTGCACCCACACACTGATTAATTCACATAAAGAGGTAAAGGGCAATATGTGTAAATAGGGCACTCTTATGAACCATGGGCCTGATTCATTAAGGATCTTAAATAAAGAGGATCCTTATTTCAGTCTCCTGGACAAAACCATGTTACAATGCAAGGGGTGCAAATTAGTATTCTGTTTTGCATATAAGTTACATACTGTCTGTTTTTTCATGTAGCACACAACTACTTGATAGCTTATTTGTACACTGAAATGTAAAGTTGATATGTGTGTGTCAGTATTTAACTTATGTGCAAAACAGAATACTAATTTGCACCCCTTGCATTGTAACATGGTTTTGTCCAGGAGACTGAAATAAGGATCTTCTTTATTTAAGATCCTTAATGAATCAGGCCCTATATTTCCAAATATATGTGATAAACAGTTAAAATAAAACTTTGTTATAGAACATGACAAGTAATCGAAATATTAAAATTGTAAAATGGAGATGAATACCTAGAAATAAACTGATAAAAACAAGCTAATATCCCATAATTATATAACAACTGATATAATTCTTAGTTATCTAATGATTAGAAAGGAAGGGTTGATGGTATTAGTAGCAAATTATAGTATCAATACTGCTACAATGAAACCATGCTCAATTTAACAAACATATAGCTAATATGCGTGTCACATATTGTTTATAGAATAAAATAGTCTCCTTACTAGAGACTATTGTGGTCAATATTGTAATTATTACAATATTGAGTCTGACCCATCCTCAGATGGGTCAGACTCAGCATAGGGGCGTAAATACACTATACTTATGTAGCCCCCCTTTCCCTAGCACACTGAAAAGGGTGGTGAAATGTTCTCTCTCCCTTCAGTACCTCCACCCAAGTCTTCTGCACAGTATGGTGGGATGCATCTGTGACTTAATCCACCAGGGGTTGACTCGGGAAGCCCCTTGTACCTGACCGCACTAACCCTCTGAATAATAATGTACTGCACACTGTGGTTGCAAACAATCAACTGGGTGTTTATTTTGGGGAAAATAAATGGGAGAGGCGGATTTAAATATGGTGAAATTATGAACGGGATAAATGGGACAGTGGGTAAGATATTAATCAAAGGCAACAGTACAGTAATAACTAAGTGACAAGATGTCCCCCATACATACATTCACTGACGCCCCAAACTCTCCCACAACGCACCCATACACAGTGTGACAATATAAATCAACAATAATTACAATCCTGCCAATATTAAATAGTTTGTCAGGTTAACTAAGTAACGTTGGTGCACTTGTTGCAACGCTGGTAACTTTGATTATATCTCTGACAGGTAACACAGTCTCTGAGATATGTGCAGCATTAATAGTGTCACAGTGTTTGGTGTGTTTTCTTTATTAATCTCTCTCCTTTGAAGACGAGGTGTGACAGGATGGACCGCCTATGCCATCCTGTCTGTTGTTGCAGGGAACCGGCTGGGCTTACTTTGCCACCACTCCCTTACGTTATCCCAAATGCATCCTCTTGCCGCAGTAGGAGGGGCTTACTATGCTGCCACCACTGAGCTCCTTTATGGTGCTCAGAACCACCTTCCTTCTGGGTAACTGTCACTGCTAGTGTACTCCTGTGCTGGTACACTTGGGCTGGTACTCCTGACCTCTTACTATGGATCAGGGTTGCTGTGGATGGATCCCCCTCTGACCTATCACACTGACCAGAGCTGCAGGGTAGCAGCAGAGCGGTGGTACTGGAGAGCTGGGTCCAACCTCAGAATCAGTCGATGAATGGATTAGATTTAGGGTCTAATCTGCAGGTCACAGGATTACAGCAATATTGATGAAGTTGTCAAGCAGGGTCTTGAAGCAGAGGGATGTTTATTGCTCAGGTGCCCTGACAAGGACAGTTCCACTGATTAAAGGTATCAATGGTCAGGTCAGATGGAACATCAGAATGATACATTTCAGTGTACAGGAGAGTGCTTTTTATACAGATTTGGACACAGGCTATTTTTAGAATCAGGATGTACCCTGTTTACCAAAACATAGATTTACATGAATTTGCAAAGCTAACAATATTTACACTTATCTGTGAAATTCTAGAAACGCTGTGATGTCCTGCATCTTTGTTTTAGATGCAGGAAATCTAGCAGCACGTTTTAAATTAAACCTTCCTGTCTCCAAGTGAAACCTCACACATCAAAAGACCCAATGGGATCTTTCTTCAGAATACACATTCCCACAGAACATCACAAATCAAAACAAGCCATTTTCCCACATAACAATACACAAAAGGCTTCCATCCACAAAGGCTCATTTTATCAGATATATACATCAGAAATAGGCATTTGCTTTAGAAAGGTTAAAACAGAAAAAATAACGTTTTCCCTTACCAAAATATACACAATATCAAAAATAAGTGCATGTGCAATTATATAAATAAGCCCCCTGCACTATTTCCTTTAAATAAATTTATACCATAAGTTATTTATACGTGATCCAGTCACACAAGAGTATTAGCCACTGTTGGGTCGTGGACTAACTGCAAGCCTGATCTTGCTAGCTGTCCCTCTCAGCTCAAACACAATTCGCTAATAGCGGGAGTCTCCCTCTCCGCACATAGGCTCGCTCTGCTGTGTAATCTCCCTTAGGCTGCTTAGGCGACTTGATAGTGGATTTTCTGCAGTGATCCAGCTACAAGACCTCTCTGTGCAAATCTACACTCAGCTTCTCTTTGCATAGCTTGGATATCCCTATCTTCCTCTATACACTCGTCATTTTGGCAGACTCTGCTTTCCACACACACCTCACTCCTCTTGTTGCTGTAACACTCCCAGCACCTCTTCCTGTCCGTTTTCTCCTTCCTGCCTCTCTCTCCTTTCCTCCCAAACTCTTTGGCAGGTCTGATCTCTGCTTCACACTGCATTTCCGTAGCAACCTCAGCACTTGGCTGCTCAATATTAGCATGCCTGGTTACACTTACGCGTGCTTTGTAGAGCTTACTTGTAGTGTTTAAATAAAATAATTTAATTTTTTTATTTTATTTAAATAGACAAAGTATTGGATTACTCCGGACTGTGGATGATTCTTGGCAACATTTCGTGTCTCCACTCTGGGAGATCCTGGAGGGGAGGTAGAGAGAGGGTGTGGTGGCACGGCATCCTAGCCCCGCCTCCTTTCATGCACGGTCTAGATTCTCTGCATTTGCCCAGCAGGGGAACAGGGAGTAATTATGCAAATCACATCAATAAGCCCCGCCTCTGTCTGGGATCCAGGAGGGTGTCTGTTCTCCCAAGAGACCAGGGCATGGTGGGAGGGAAGGCAAATATGCTCTGGATGCATGCTTCCACCACAGTAATCAAGTATATATAAATCAGTATGAAATATAGTTAAACTGTCCTTGCCATGATAACTTTTTATTCACATGTCCCAGCATGACATAACAGCCACTGACAAGCTGGGATTGGTTGATATATACTATATACCGAATTAGTGTGGATGGTGGATACTGGTGAATAGGACCCATGTTCCCACTATGCATACACAGTCCACAGTAATGCTAGATACAAGATGACACTGGGAGGCCCACAAAAGATCACAGCCACGGCAGTCTGGCCTCCCCGTTGCTCACCTTGTACCGCTATTGTTAGTAACGGCTGGATGTGACAGGGGCAGCGTCATGTTGTGAGGATCTCATCAACAATTAAAGACATAAAATGAAATCCCACAAAAGTAGGCTCAGAGTGATTTTCAGAAGGCTGATTCAGTCACCAGATTGTGGGCACGTACCTATGAATGCGCCAGCAGACAATTACTCACATTTGTGCCATTACAAATGCTCTGTGGCGCCACCTAGTAGCAAGCCATGGTTACTGCAGAATGTAAAAAATAGAATTTGATTTTAGAATGAAAGATATCTAGGTTGGGAAGGCTTTGACATTTTATGGACACTTATCCTATAACTTTATTCACAGCTTCCATGTCAGCTGATAATGTGACAGGATCAGTAGATGAAACATTGACGTTACCCTGCAGTTATTCTGTCAGTGATGGTACAACCACAATGTGCTGGGGACGGGGCATCTGTCCATCCTCTAAGTGTAACGATGAGATCATCTGGACAGATGGCAGCACAGTGAACTGGAGGAAATCTGACCGATACCAGTTACTGGGAAACATATCACAGGGGGACGTGTCCCTGACCATCACTGGGGTGACTGAGGAAGATGAAGGAACGTACTGCTGCCGGGTGGAGATCCCAGGACTGTTCAATGACAAAAAAAAACAGATAATTGTGATGCTACATGACAGTATGTCCTTTCTCTATTAGCATGAAAATAAGAACATAGATAAATATGAAATGATTGAGCATATATATATATATATATATATATATATATATCACACTAAGATTTAAAAAATTATACAAAACTAGACAGAGAAAAATGTCCAAAGATGCGTGAAATAAACAGCACAATTATTGCTAACGCTGATCACATCCTTTCAGATATTGTTGACCAATTTCGTTTTGTGCTCATCAAATAACTGCTCCGAGCAATCAGATTTAAACAAAACCCCTGACACACAGAAATGCTCATTTACAATCTCTGCAATTTCTGGTTTAATGCTGAGTAATATGCACTACATATATCGGGTGCACAATTACAAGCTTAGAATTTAAGGTTGAGATAAAACTCCCAATTTTCAGATACCTCACCCAGAACCCTGGGAGAGAAAGACCTTCTCCTGGATCCCACCCACTTCCTAGTGTAGAGGGCAAGATGAGGGGCTCAATGATGCGATTCATGATGAATGGAGCTATTTTGACCAAACTGATGCGATTTGGTGCCTCATGCCTCCCTGATCTTGCCACTTGACATCCCCTCCATGAGATTAATGGCAGCTCACAGGGCTAATGGATTGGAACTCTGGAAAGAAATGAAGCTCGACGCTGAAGCTAAGCCTATTAGGACATGACTATTTTATCTACCTATCGGCTTTCATTTAATCATACGAATGGCGGGCATGTCTGCAACAATGTGACTATATAAATAAAATTTCCATATTATGATATGTGCTACTAATTCATTTACGTTTTTTGTCACATTAGCTGCAGTCCATGTATTAAACATAGACTGGGTCAGTTTGTAACTTTGGGCAAAAATGTTAAAATGCACTACCTGATACTTTCTGTAACATACCAGCGCCACGCCGTAGATTATTGGGGCCCCCGGGGCAGCTCATTGGAATGGGGCCCTTGTAAAAAAAAAATACCAGGCTTGTGTTTATAGTGCATTAAATATTCTATACTGCTACTACCACATAGAATATATACGGTATGAAAGAAGTGCAAGAGTATTATCCCTATCAGTCAATCACGATCTTTAGCGCATACATTAATAGATATCAACAATGGAAATGGCGTGTAAAAATGTTATAATGCTAGTGTATTGTTGAGATGGTGTAACAGCGATAACTGGATCACCCACTGAGCAAGGGTTGCCAAACCGTTGAAACCACGAGTATCCAATTGTTAAAAAATTTGTAGTGAATTAAACTCTTTCCTCCACATCTGTGGACATGCCCTTAAATTGCCAGATTCTGAAATGACATTGCCACCCTCGTATCCAATGATACTTTAATACCCACTTCTAAAGAGCCAGGGTTGTTTTTCCTAGGGCTGCCGATTGAGGTCTTGGATAACATCTCCAACAAATTGGGTACTCAAATTCCAAATGCGGCTAGATCCATGCAATGAGTGTACAGCAAAACATGGAAAAAAAATCAGATCATATGACTAATATAAAACACAAATTTACCCATACCTGGAACCTATGATATTATAAGAAAGCTTTGTCACATCTAAATATAGCCTCACTTGGTAGCTGCATATGTCTAATTTAACTTGTATGTGCTGCTCTTGGCTGTTCCTTCCATGAAATGTATCTTCTATTAGGTTTTCAGGATTTCCAGAGGTCAACTTTTACCCTCATCCCAACCTCCCCTTCTCCCCCACCTATTAAATTTTAATACGTACATCCACAGCACACAGGTCTTCTTCTACTTAGATATTACTTTGGTGTCAGAAAGGATTCTGCTGTTTATTTTGTGTATCGTTGTTGCCGTCTTGCATGCATCTAATGTCTGTGACGGGTATGTTTTGTTATACTTGCAAACTTAAATAAAGTCATCAACAAACAAAAATAGCAAAATTGATCAAACATAAATAACACATAGTCCAATTTCACCTGCTTACATAAAAAGTGCTTAAGTTTAAAGTGCCGTCTATCGGGAGCCCCTTTTGGCCAGGGGCCCCTGAGCAATGCCCCGGTGTCCCAGCCTAGATACGGCCCAGAATAATACTGAATAGCTTGCAGACACTAACAGCAAAAACTCAAAATATAACAGTATATATATATAGTAATGATGACAATATATTCAAAACAAATTATAATGGGTATTTTATAACAAAATGCATTGATTGAACAGTATTTATACACAGTAGGAACTATTTGGGGTAAATCTACACAAAGGTTGTATTTGGAAAGCATTGGATAATTATTCCCTTGACACTCCATCTGCTATTTACATTTGAGCGCTGCATTATTGTATTGCAGTTGTGTTTTCTTATCGTCCCATGTTCAAATATACACCACAGCCTATGCAATTACTCATCTGATTTGTCTTAGTGCAATGAAGATTTTTCTTTCAATTATTTTTCAGTTGAAGAGTGTCCTGATGATTCAGATTTAGATCCAACTAATGAGGAATCTTCCCCAACCTTGACTCCGAGCATCTAAAACCAGGTACAGTTTTTCCCCTCCATAAAAAGTTAATGTGGATCTATGAAGTTTGTTTCACATACAGACATACAGTTAAATGTTGTTAGCTAGTTAGTTAGTTAGTTAGTTAGTAGTTGTGACTGTACTAATGCTCTGATTATTTAATGCTCTATTAGTTACAGATTAGGTGATATTAGTCTTTGAATATCCTAATGTAATGGCTGGCTTATAGTACCAGTCACTTCATAGATGCTAACATGTGAACAAGAAAAAAAGTTAAAGATATTCACTCAAACATATTTTTTAAAAATCCTCAACCCCCATTAGAAGAGCAGGTGTCTGATATCTGTGACCTCTACCATTCCCGAAAATACTCACCTCCTCTTCCCGGAGATTCCGTAATGAGTGATTCCCCTGCTGCCGATACTATGAGAATGTTGAGATAATGTACCTAAGACACAGTGGAGCTTTTTACTCACACAAAAAAGTGCAATATCTTATAGCCACAATTAAACGTTTCACACCCAAAATATCACTCAATATAAGTAAAGCCCCTGCTCACCGGATTTCCAACAAAAAGAATTTGGGGAGCATGAAGTTGGACATAAAAGTTATGTGTGCAGCCTTGAGCAGAGCTGATTCCCCAATTGTTTCTACCTAACCTATTGAGTAACTACTGCCAGCTACTGTGGAACTACATGCATCAGCATGGCCTTCCACAATAATAAAAAATAGAAACTCACAGATGCATTTTAAAATAAAGTTTAATTGAATAAAACCCTCACAAAAAGTATGAAAACCTCCAGTTTGATCAAACCGCAGGTTAGTAATTCTCCCCCGTTTGTTTTTTCATGAGTGTACTTTGATACTTTGATACTTTGAACAGCCTGAGAAAATTATATTTTATTAATATATCTCACTTTCTCTCTGCAGGGCTAAATCAACAGGAAACACTGAAGAATACAGAGAAGATTGTGGAATAAAGGACTTGCCATCATCTGCTTATAGACAGAATAATATATAATATACACAAGTTTGCAAACACTCTAAAGGTTATTTAAAAACATTGCCCAAAGGTGAAAATTTAGACTAAACCTCTAGCAATCAATCAGCAATGGAATGTTGACTGTGTATAGTTGGTATGGTTGTATGCAACTTTCAGCAAAGTTTATAAATGATGTTAATTTCCTGTCATCCTCAGTTTCTGAAACCAGAGCTTGCGATATAACCTAAGATTAAGCCTGTCGTTTGTAAGGCAAGATGTTTATTTTTGTAGTTTTGGTGGCAGCATAGGTTAATGAAACTTCCTTTAACAGCTTTGAAATGCATAAACCACAAAGCATCATAGCTTCATTAACAGAAGCTAGCAGTGCACACTTACTTGCAAGTGGTGCTGGGGTGCTGTGTGCTAAACTCATTGAGCCTGATTCATTAAGGAAAGTAAGGCAAAAAAGTTTTCTCTTGGACAAAAACCATGTCACAATGCAAGGGGTGCAAATTAGTTTATTATTTTGCACATAAGTTAAATACTAGCTGTTTTTTCATGTAGCACACAAATACTTGATAGCTTTATTTGTACACTGAAATTTAAAATTGATCTAGGACATGCCCTACCCCAATTATAAATCTGCCATCACATTTTAAATTTACATCCTCCTCCAATGCAACATGGTTTTGCCAAGATGCAAAGTTATTCATTTTTTTTTTTTTGCTTTACTATCCATTATTTTATAATTAAATGCTATTGGTGCAGAACTGGAAATATTGCAAGTAAAGGCTGGGTGGTAAATCCCAGTTGAAACCTCATCTTGGACAGAGATTGTGACTGACTATCATCATATTGTTTGCTTCCACTGGAGTCCAAACTAAGAGGGCTTCCCAAGTGATAGAGGCGGGATCTCCACCATGTTTCTCCTTGTAAAATAATCATAATCGAATATAAGTAAAGTTGTCTTTTAGACCCTCAACTTCCTGAATAGTGTGATTTGAGACTGTGTGTTTCTCTGTGAGTTTGAGTCTCACTGTGACTCTGCCAGATATGTGTATAAAAGCATATATATATATATACAAGTTAACTCGTGCATGATACTCATGCATTCTAGTCAAATCAAGCTACTTAAGGTGTTAAAAAGGTTCTTGTTATGCATTTGGGCCATAGCCCAGGCCTCAACCACCAACCACAATATGTGCAGGTCCGCTCGGCAGTGACAGTGTGCTGCCCGGCTGCTCTGATTGTGTTTAAAACACAATCAGAGCAGCCGGGCAGCACATTGTCACAAAACACAATCAGAGCAGCCGGGCAGCACACTGTCACTGCCGAGCGGATCTGCACATATTGTGCAGCAGCCGGCAGCATTGAAGTAAAAAAGGGGACGGGGCCTAAATCGCCCCCCTAAATCGCCCCGGGTAGGATACTTTTCTAGATCCGCTCCTGGGCAGTGATGGGCGTTTCCTTATAAAGAGAAGGTGGGTGTGTCACCTGCCCTTCAAGCTAGGTCTGGGGGAGGAGTATCATGTATAAAAGCTTGACCGTGTTACTTGTTCAGGGAGATCAACGCTGGGGAAGCTGGCTGGTCTTGAGAGAGCTGAGCTATGTCTAGCTAGCGTTTAGGGTCTCCAAGTATTGCTGTGAAATCTGTACGGCGTCAAAACATTTATCATCCTGACAATAAAACTACATAAAAAGGAAGAAGTTGTTCGCGTGTGCTTCAGCAGTAGCGGGCTCTTTCCACAATATATATATATATATATATATATATATATATATATATCCTATTCCCACAGTAGAGTATAGAAATACACTGTTAGTAACTAAGACAGCCCTTATGGCCCCCTGACAGTGTATTTTTTTTACCATATTTTTATATATATATATATATATATATATATATATATATTTATATATATATATGGATGGAGCAGATCTTATATCGTTATTAGCACTTATTTATGTATATGCTAACATATTCTATGCAATCAGAGAATTTTTTTATGTACTACACCCAGTGTTGAAAAACAAAAATGCAAATGCCTGTGACACCCCTGTTATTGAATATACATATGTTGTTAATTAAGCCTTGGGAGTGAGTGCCGCAATTTTGAATAGGGTCATGTGATTACATGGACCAATGGCAAAATAGTCACCTGGAGGAATTCTGACAAATATCAGATCATAGCACAGTTATCTAGGGGCAATATATCCCTGATCATCAGCGGGGTGACAAAGAATGAAAAACAGGAATTTACAGCTCACGTGTGGATATCCCGGTTCTAGATAATGACCCCAAGAATAAGATCCTGGCTGTTAAATTGCAAAATTTGCCTGGTCACTATTGCTCAAAACTTTAAAGTACATCTAGTGATGAAGTGGTTACATTTTATAATACTATTAGCTATGGTTCATGTTCTATTACAAAACCAATAGAACAGTTACATAAATCCATAATATAAGTGAGAGCTAAAAATATATAATACCTTTAGTTTGAAAACTAAAGTTTTAGTGTTGTTTTAATGTATTTATTGTTGTTAATTGAAGGAATTGGCAGTCCTGTTTTTAGACGTCAGCCATAGTGCCATAGCTTTCCAGCATGCTGGGACTTTTAGTTCCACAACAGAGGGGAAGACTGGCTTGTAACTGCTATAAGAATATTCTCCTCACTGCAGGTCTTACAGACAATAGCTCTGACTGGTGGAGCATCCTGGGAGATGTGGTGCAGGGACTGCTGGGAATTACTGTGGCTGCATCTCCTAGTTCTGCAGATATCTCTGTCCGTGGTGCTGAACATGGTGATGTCCCAGAACAGTCACTAATACACTGATACCAAGAATCACCATTCCCAGGCTGTATATATCGGTATATTCCCACTGCATGACAACCCAGTGCTAATCATTTCATTTAATAAGAGTGTTAGGACTTATAATACACTGTAGAAATATCAGTCATTGGGGACAAAGATGTTATATTTGGAGTGTTGAGAGCAGTCTTTTACTTAAGAAAAAATGCTGCATCCATACTAGGCCTGGTCATTCAATAGCTAATTAGTACTAGTTATTTTGTTACCATTATTATGTCTGGGACTGTCAATCAGCGTGTGAAGAGGGGGAACTCAATTTTCAACTTTCTGTATTGCTCTCTACAGTTGCCCCTGACAATCAGGAGCCATTAGCCTGGGATAAAATCAGCAATAACTCCAGTTACCAGTGAGTGGTTCTCAGTGTAGAATAATTGCCATAATGTTACGAGCCGCGGCCACCGCCGCGACTCACTTCCCTCTGTCCCTGGCCGTCTCCATGACTACCGGACGGCACTTCCGGTTTTCGACCTGACCGTTGCTAGGGCAACGGCCCGTATCTGATCTGTCAGATTATCGCGCCCTGGCAACACAGGGCTATTAGGATTAATTACATTTATTAAGCCACACTTGGGAGGCTTCTTATGCCATTCAATTGCCTGTCCCTGATTGGCTGTCTCAAGTATTTAAGGCAGGGAGGGCTTAGCCTCCCTACCGGTTATAGCTTTATAGCTTGGATGCTGTCTGCTGCTGACCTGCTTCTGTACTGTTCCTGTCTTGTTCCAGTGTTCCTGTGGATACTCTGTTCCGCTGTTATTGGACCTCCTGGTTGTGACCTTTTGCTCTGTTTCTGGATTCTGCTTCCTTGCTGGTGACCCTGACCTTTTGGCGTGTTATATGACTACTCTGCTTGCTTCGAACCCCTGACCTCGGCTTACGTCTGACCATCTGTTACCATCTGAACCGACTCCTCTGGCCCTGGCTCTGCGGTGTTGTTAATAAACTTACACTACAATAAGAGTTAAGACCTGGGGCCATCCGAGTACCTGTGAGCACATCAAGCTCTACGGGAAAGGCGGCTGCTATAGGTGAAGACCTTTACCGCTAGTAAGTTTATTACGAGACCGGCAGTCTAACACATAATATGCAAGTCTTACTATAATATATGAAGACTCTACAGACCTGTAGATTTACCTCTGTTACCAGTGCAGGAAATCAGCCGTCAAGTTTACAGGATGCAGCATTGTGGCCATAAAACACATAGCTGTACAGTCATAGTGAAACATATACGATAGCCACTTGACATGCTTGGCCCTATGTATAGTTTTGTAGAGGAATGAACATTTCCCCACCATGTTGTGTCATTTAATATCTGCTGAGGAAATGACATCACCACTGTTGGCCGTCTTCTAGACACAGAGAAACGTCAACTAATTTTATGTGGAACAATATACACTGAGGTGGGAGCGGTCAGATAATACCCAGCAAGATGCCAACTGGGAGCCTGCAAGATACAAGAGGGATTTCTACTGCAATCTGTCTCTTACTCCTTCATCTCATTGGTGAGTACTTAAATTAAATTGGAAACTAAGCGGTGACGATTTTTATTTTGAAATATATGGTGAATTTATACCATCGTAACTTTCCTTTGTTATCGATACATCCCCGTTTTATACTTGAATTGTTGCTTACGGAATGTTACTATATTTCTGAGACCATCCACTGTCGAAATAACTTTTAACAAAACTAACAGAAATACATATAATAGAACTAATCTAAGATTAGGGCCTGTACTTTTAAGAAGGAAAAAAAATATTGAACTTTACCCCAGATATTTGGTCAAAACAAGTTAGATAAGCATAATGAGACACAGGTTTTTAGTAAATTTCCAGTATTTCACAATATCACCGGATATGGCCAAAGAAATATTGGCATCATATAGGGTCAAGATGACCCGTCCAAAAGAACATGTCACGTTGCCAGCAATGATGTAAGCTGGAAAGGTGTGTTTTAAGGTAATGAGTATCATCTCTATAAATGTATGAGTTAATCAAATATAGAGTGTCAATTGGCATTTGAGACCCCTGTGCGTATGTCTGCTTCGTCCAGTATGGCTGTATCTATGTATAATATCATTTTAATAATAAACTATAGAAATATTATATTTTGGAAACCTGCTCATCTCATTTATTATTTAAAGAGAAGAAAAGAGAAAATCTTATACACACTGCCTCTGGTAAGTAAACTTTCCTGTTACCAGCATGCACTGTATACTACAGAAAACTTATATTTACTTTTTGCTTCCGTTAATATTCTGCCCATAGTCTGCCCAACTCCTCCAGGCCATCCTCATGGGGCACTTTGAGGGCAGCACCTGGAGCCAGGTCACAGCATGTGAGGAGCACTTGGTACAAAGTGAGCACCAGCTGGAGAGGGACAGATAGAGGGGAGGAGCCACACCAAGATCCCGCCCACCCACTCACACAGAATTCATCCCAGTATCAATGCTCCCATCCCACCCTCAATGTAACACGGTGTTGGGGGAGGGGGGGCTGCTGTGTATTTTGTGTGTAGGGGCATGTGCTGTGGATATTGTTAGTGTCCTGTGTGGTGATATTCAATGCCAATCTCTAATTTCTTCACAGCTTTGTCCGTATCAGATGATACTGTGATGGGATCAGTGAATGATACATTGACCCTACCCTATACATACTCTGTGCATAAATACACACACTCTGTGTGCTGGGGACGAGGCCGCTGTACATTATCAGGATGTAATGATGTGATCCTACAGACAGATGGCAGCAGAGTGACCTGGAGGACATCTGACAGATACCAGTTATTGGGGAACATACCACAGGGGGACGTGTCTCTGACCATCACTGGGGTGACCGAGGAAGATGAAGGAACGTACTGCTGTAAGGTGGAGATCCCAGGATGGTTCAATGACCTGATGCGGGAGGTGAAAGTGTGGATACAAGAACGTGAGATATTTAGGAATTCCTAGAGCTAAGTACATATAGAGGACATATATGGGTTTCAATCCGCGTATATTCTGGACACACTATAATTATAAACGATCCTGGGAAGCCCATTAAAGGACAACTAGAGTCAGATAATGATACCCGGTAAATTAAAAAGTACTATTGGAGACATCTCTGGTATAGGATGAAACACGTCAGTATTTCTATTATGTCTCTTATTAATCCAATATGAAAAGTGATCTTATAACATACAGAAATGTAAGAGTTCATATAACCTGACTCTAGGCAAGACAGGTATTCTGATATGTAGAGGATTTTTTTTAAAGAACAAAACATGTTTTTTGTTTACATTTAAATATGTAATATCAAATCTTATTGCAGGGAACACATATGCTTCATTTATATTATTCACATAGAAATTCATGTTTACTGTTTAATATATTTATTTGTATTAATCTCTAAAGTTTATTATATGATTTGTTTAAAGAAAAAGCATTATTGAATGAACAAATAAGTTATAAAAGAGAAGGGCACAAATGTATTTTTTGCAGGGGGGCGCTATACTGGCACCTCGACTGGTGAGGCTACTTTGAAAATGCCCGCTGTAGTAGAAACTCAAAGGGTGATCACCAGGATGCTTCCTCTCTACAAAGGCAGTCTCTGGGCTAGTACTTATACTAGTAAAACCGTCCACACAGTCAGTGCAATATACAGGATATCTCTCTCCCTCTCAGTACCTGTGCTGTGTTCATCAAAGGGCCAGGCTCTCTCTATGTGTGTTATAGGGCATGTGGGGGCGGGGGGTCTGTGGGGCATATGAGGAGGTCTGATGGCCATGTGGGGGGGTCTGTGGGGCATATGAGGAAGTCTGATGGCCATGTGGGGAGGTCTGGGGGCATATGAGGAGGTCTGATGGCCATGTGGGGGGGTCTGTGGGGCATGAGGAGGTCTGATGGCCATGTGGGGGGGGGGTCTGTGGGGCATATGAGAAGGTCTGATGGCCATGTGGGGGGGTCTGTGGGGCATATGAGGAGGTCTGATGGCCATGTGGGGAGGTCTGGGGGCATATGAGGAGGTCTGATGGCCATGTGGGGGGGTCTGTGGGGCATATGAGGAGGTCTGATGGCCATGTGTGGGGGTCTGGGGGCATATGATGAGGTCTGATGGCCATGTGGGGGGGTCTGTGGGGCATATGAGGAGGTCTGATGGCCATGTGGGGGGGTCTGGGGGCATATGAGGAGGTCTGATGGCCATGTGGGGGGGTCTGGGGGCATATGAGGAGGTCTCATGGCCATGTGGGGGGGTCTGTGGGGCATATGAGGAGGTCTGATGGCCATGTGGGGGGGTCTGTGGGGCATATGAGGAGGTCTGATGGCCATGTGGGGGGGTCTGTGGGGCATATGAGGAGGTCTGATGGCCATGTGGGGGGGTCTGGGGGCATATGATGAGGTCTGATGGCCATGTGGGGGGTCTGTAAGGCATATGAGGAGGTCTGATGGCCATGTGGGGGGGTCTGGGGGCATATGAGGAGGTCTGATGGCCATGTGGGGAGGTCTGGGGGCATATGAGGAGGTCTGATGGCCATGTGGGGGGGTCTGTGGGGCATATGAGGTCTGATGGCCATGTGGGGGGGGTCTGTGGGGCATATGAGGAGGTCTGATGGCCATGTGGTGGGGTCTGTGGGGCATATGAGGAGGTCTGATGGCCATGTGGGGGGGTCTGGGGGCCTATGAGGAGGTCTGATGGCCATGTGGGGGGGGTCTGTGGGGCATATGAGGAGGTCTGATGGCCATGTGGGGGGGTCTGGGGGCATATGAGGAGGTCTGATGGCCATGTGGGGAGGTCTGTGGGGCATATGAGGAGGTCTGATGGCCATGTGGGGGGGGTCTGTGGGGCATATGAGGAGGTCTGATGGCCATGTGGGGGGGTCTGTGGGGCATATGAGGAGGTCTGATGGCCATGTGGGGGGGTCTGTGGGGCATATTATTGCTCCAGGTGTCATGGCTTCATATTACACCTCTGGGGATAGTCAAGGAAAAGTGGGGGGGGGGCTGCTTTATTTGTAATGGGCCCCACAATTTCTGATGGCAGTCCTGATTTCATATATACATATATAGTATAATTTATTCCCAGGTCCATCACAAGGAGAAATCCCAGTATTCCATACAGATGTTAAGAAACAACCCACTACTATGAGACAAGAAATGTTTTATACACGTAAGTAATATTAACTGTGTTTTTTAATTAATTTAAAAGGAAACCTTGGCTATGTTTATACAACACCCTGCCGTATGCCTGGAACCCCCGTCCTTTCTGAGATACAGTAACTTGATTTCTATTTTGTCTTTACACAATAGAACATGTGACTTTTCCATTGGCGGTCTGTTATCATGGCCATCCAGGATGCAAACCCAGATCTTCAGCATTACAATAGCTGCGTCTTACCCCTGAGATATTTGGACTAGTCCGGTGGCTTGTATCCCTGTCAGCTATAATACTGTACCATAGAGCTCCTGTTAAGGAACCCAGTTGAAGCCCTTAAACTAGTTACTCCCCGCAGGCTCTAACCCTATATAAAGCTCTTTGTAATACAGGTTGCCAAATGTAATTCAGTATGGTTAGGAAACCTGTGGCAGTCCAGAACTATAAGTCCCAGCATACTTTGACTACTATAGAAAAATACACCTCCAAATAGGTATCATAAATGTATTACAAATACAGAATAATGATTAACTAAACTGTGATCTGATGTTTGTATCCCGTGTGATTTACTAAGGACAAAATCGCACATGGAATCACATGAAACAAACCACAAGATCTCAAGCCGCATTTGAAAAGCATTTATCAAGTGTCTGTTTGCCAAACCACATTGCTGTGACAGGCTGTCAGTCAGAAAGGCGAGAGAATAAAGAATTAAATTAAAATATATATTTTGTTCCCTCCCTTAATTTAAATAGTGGCCCCAGCATTCTCAGCATCGGGATCGGTCCTCTAGGTAGAAGGCTGAAAAAATTATCAGTCCTCCTTACCTAGGGCCTGATTCATTAAGGATCTTAACTTGAGAAACCTCTTATTTCAGTCTCCTGGACAAAACCATGTTACAATGCAAGGGGTACAAATTAGTTTTCTATTTTGTACATAAGTTAAATACTGCCTGTTTTTTCATGTAGCACACAAATACTTGATAGCTTATTTGTACACTGATATTTAAAGTTAATAATTGTGTGCTACATGAAAAATCAGTCAGTATTTAACTTATGTGCAAAACAGAATGCTAATTTGCACCCCTTGCATTGTAACATGGTTTTGTCCAGGAGACTGAAATAAGAAGTTTCTCAAGTTAGGATCCTTAATGAATCAGGCCCCTACACATGAGTTAGTAAAACTCTGTGAATAGTCCAGACGTGCACCTCACTGCTAAATTTCTAGTATATTTTTGTTTTTGTGTTTGAACATTTTAAACAGAGGAAGATTACAATTCAATGCAAGACTCTGACACCTAGGTACACCTCGCCCCACTGCTTTGTCCATCATTTCTTTACCACTAGCTTTTATGTTTTTTCAATAAAGAATTATTTTTACTTTTCTCTGTTTCCAGATAGAAATATTTCCTACATTCCTACAATGCTTCCTCTGGAGAAAACCACACTCACATTACAGGTAACATACTTTATTTTCCATAAGTGTTCTCTTTAAGCCTTATGTACTAAAACTCACTGTGGTCCTATAACTGTAGGACTTTTTAGAATAACCAGGCACTTCCCCTTTGGGTAAACCAGCCTAGTGAAACCAGATAAAGGTTAAAATATAAAGATCACAAAAATGTAAGCGAAAAGTAAGTAGAAGTAAAAGAATTAGATTAATACACACTTTATAATACTTGCCCGTCCTGTGCTGCAGCTATCATATGGTACAAGAATATTTAAGAATAGTTATTGGGTCCAGGGATTAAGGTCTGCATTTACCCTCGCACAGTGCTGTCACCACACATGGGTACAATATATATATGTGTGAATAGATCCTTAAAGAAGAAGTAAGTTGGAAATACAAATGTGTGGGTGCTGGTACCATTTTTCAAACTTAGGGGTGGCCTTTGTCATGTGACATTTATGACACTCACGCAAAACAGGAGGCACATGCAATAATTAAAACATTTCTTTTACAGATGTAGACGGCCTTATGCCATACTGTCCTTCTAATAATTTGCACTTTTTTTTTTATAGAAGACTGAAAGTTCCTCATTATCAAATTACCAGGTTTATAGAATTGCTGGTTATGTCACTCTGATCCTGATGATTTATTTGGTAATGATTCTATACAGATGTAAGTGATTCAGTTCAAGAGCATGAAAATTTTGGACAATTTATATGTCATGTCAGTATACACAGGTGACCAGTTATCATCACACTCAAGTCAGGCAGGTGTAGAATTCCAATTATTAAAGTACTCAAGCATACAGATGTAGCAAGCCTTAAAGGGACATCATGATTTTACCACTTTGCCCCATTAGGGGTAGATTTATCAAATCTTCTAAAAAGGAAAAGTAGAGATGTTGCCCATAGCAACCAATCAGATTCTAGCTATCATCTATAAGAATGTATTGGATAAATGATTGCTAAAGTCTTATTGGTTGCTATGGGCAACACCTCCACTTTTCCTTTTTAGAAAGTCACCATTTTACATAACATTGCTATAACATAGCCTTTAAAAAAAAAAAAAAAACCATTATTTTTTCCTTGTAGTACCAGTACTGACCTCTTGGGGGACCCTTACAGCACATTGTGACGTCACTAATTTATTCCCCGTTCTAGGAACTGTCTGTAGTTTAAAAGAGCTTTCAGTACACAGATCATTTATCAATGAAGCACAGGAAGCAGGGCAAACTGTCCAAATAAATTACATGACTTTATTATTATCAGTGGTGGAATCTGGCCGGTACACGGTGGTATGTCATACCGCCACTTCTCCTACTGGCTTCATTGTGACAAATTCCATTCACTTCATACCGCCACTTCTAAATTTCCATCACTTTGACCACTGATTATTATTATTATTATTATTATTATTATTATTATTATTTTGAACTAAGTTTTAATAAACAAATAAAGGATGGTAAAGGAGGCTGCACAATGCTTCATTTTTAATTTATATATTTATTACAATTCAATTTAAATATATGACCAGACTCACGAGAGCTTCAATTAGCTGAGCACATTCGCTTTAATGTGGCCATTTAGTTCACATAATATTAATTTTGGATATAGATTATTTCACAGTGTTTAGTGTTCTCTCTCTATATGGCCACTTCCCCCAGTTGTATTTGTAATGTTATACCATTCCACTCATTGCCGTATTGTTTTCTCACCCCTCATTACTGCAGTTATTGTCATTGACCATACCCTTCTACTGTACACTGCAGTGACCAGGACGCACGGGTGAGACCAGAAATGTAGTTCTATGTATTGGGAATGAAAAACTACGGTGGCCTGCAGCTGTCACGCTGGATGAATGACCATAAAGAATTCATAAAGAAATTGTACTGTTCATGTTTGTACTTTTATTATCCGCCTTCTTATTTTCACACTGTTGAATGTATAATGTGTGAGCTGTGTGATAATAAACTTTTTACCAGTTTATTATTTATCATACCTTTATTTTTTATTTATTATCGGTTCCTCATGTAACAACCTTTTGCTAGGTATAATTGAGCGGTTATTGCCTCCACTTGATATTATAATACACTTAGGATAAATACTTGAGATACAGGTACAAGGGGTGATTCAGGAAACCCCTCCCTATAGTTCCCTGGTAATATTTAATCTGATAGATTCATGCAGACAGGCAAAAATATGTGTTATATTATATTTTTTGATCACGGCAATGGAAAGTATTAATTACACAATAACAACAGTGGTGAGTATCTTACAAAACATCCGAGAAATGTATACAGAAATCAACATATAATCTATATAATTTAACTAATCTTCTGGGTGATATCATATTACTCTCTAATAATTTATAACTATTAACAATTCTAAACTTACACAGGACAAATTTGATTGTTACGCCACTAATAATTCTTCTTTAATACTATTACACTATTTATGAAAGCACTGGTCTTATACTATAAAATATATATTCTTACAATATATTTACAGAGTTCATATATACTGTATACAACAATATTGATTGGCCGTATATCCTTGTGCAATTTTTATGATTTAATCATGTTGAGGTTTCCACTTTCAATATTGTTGCTAAACTAGATAGCCTTTAGTCAAATAAATAAATCATAAACCATATTATTTAAACCTCACTTTCTTTCTTTAAAATTGTAAGATGTTGTTGTTGTATCATAATATTTAATGTTTTATAAATGACTGACGACACAAAAGTCTGTGGGAAGATGTACACACTTCACACACTTTATATTTATGTGTTCATTATCTTACTACAGTGAGTAAGGTAAAAGGTTATTGTAATTTAACTATTTCTGCATAAAGTAAAATCTTATACTGATTATCTCTAAATTCAGTTCATTTTTTTTTTTAAAGAAAGGAACTTACTGTAGTTCAGTTATATAAGCATCAGTAGGCAAATCACAGACACTGTTTACTAATGGACAGTGGGTTGAAACACTTATATCTTACAACTGATGTATTCCCAGCAGATACTAATCCTTGTGGTGAGAGGATTCTCTACAGCTTATTCTCCTATTTTTATCGATTGCTATTTCTCAGTCTGTCACAATACTCTCGTTTGATATACTTTATTACTAAGTTCTCCTCTTCCTTGTCTCTCACATGTCCTCCCCCTTCTCTCTTCTTCTCCTCCATTGAACTTTCTTAACAACCTCACCCTCTTGTGCTCCCTGTCACCTACCCTTATCTTTTTTTTTTCATTTCTAATCATACTACTTCCTGTTTTTAATCTCAACACATATCTCGTACACACTAATGTCTAATGTCGACACTGTTTTTCTATATTCTGTTATCATTATTTAAGCAATTTCAGTAGCTCTGGTAACATAAATAAACATTCTCATTAACACTGGTTACATACAGAACGTGCAAAGTGGAACATAGCAAAACGTCTACTTTAGTTCTGAATAACAAAGAGGTGAATATAGAACATCATAACATGCAACTCTAAAAATGTAGTATATGCCATAAAATGTAGCTGTGAGAAAGTGTATATAGGGAGAACAACCCGTCCCCTTAAGATAAGACTACGTGAACATTTTTATAACATAAGAAGGGGATTGGAAACACATGCATTGTCCCAGCATTTTAAACTTCATCATTCATGCTCTGACAAATATGTAACAGGCTTTTGGGGATTACAAAAAAATTGAAGTAAGTTGGAAGAATAGGGATACTCTTTCCATGCTATCTAAATCAGAGATGAGATGGATATATGATCTTGACACCCTCATCCCCAAAGGACATAATGCTGATTTTGAATTGAAATATTTTTTATAGATGTCCATTTCACAACATGTGCTCTAGGATACAATTGTTTTTATTATGTTTTAAAGTTTTTATTGTTTTTACATTTTGAGATTTTGTTGTGGTAGAATGCATTTATACTGAATGTACCGCAGTCATACACATTTTTTGCCTCCTCCCTTCCTCCGAGGGGTAAGCATTCTGCATGGATCGCCATTGCGAATATGGAGGATATGAAAACTCACCATTACCATGTAGTTTAGCTTATATTTTGCATTAGTTAGTCCGCATTACACAGCGGGTACACAGGGTTACGGAGGGGATTCATGCCTCACTATGAGTTCTAAGAAACCAGAACTGTCATGTGTAGAAAGTATCCAAGCCTCGTTTTGTGAACATACGTGTATCGGATACGGATATAAAGAGGAGGACGCGGCTATCTACAATTTACCTTGAAAATGACTTCATGTGCAAGTCGAAACGCGTTGGTAGTCCATTCATTTTTACTCTGGTTCGCAAACATCGGGCACGGACGGAACATCTTTGGTTAAGAGACACTGGTGAACCAACTTACCTTGTCATCCTGATACTGTTTTCTGACGGAACAGCCTGTGGTGAGAGACATAGGTGAACCAATATACTTTGCCATCTGTATACAGCTTCCTGGTACGAGTCCCATGTTATTTTAACTTTCCATTTATTAAAAGAAGATAATATGCTAGATTGTCTTTTTATGTTTTTCCCGAGCACGGAACACCGATACGGATATTGAGACTGAGGAAACAATCCACATTCTTACTACAGGCGATTATATATCCAGCTCTTGTAAGCGCATACCCTAAGGGGTTTCCAGATTGAATGACCACATGGGTGTTTAGTAATATATGTAAACACGGGAGTCAATTGGACATTGCTCTTTTTTACCATAGTGTTGATGTACTACACCATCATTGTTTTTTTGTATGCATTATTCTAGATTTCAGAGAACCGTCTATAAGACATTTATGTCTATCCATAACACACACGCAGTGTGCGTGAAGAGAGCGCCAGATGTTTGTATCATACTGTTTTGTTACACATTTTAAAATAAAGTTTAACTGAATAAAAATTTGTTCATCGTTTTTCAATAAATTAAAATCTTCTTCTTTCTTTGTAACCTAATGGGAAATCCTTATTTGTTAATAATACAACGGAATTAAAACAAACATAAACACCCACATCCACTGTTGAATGGCTTTGACATTAATTGACTTGGTCACATTAGGTCAAAGTAATTCGGGGGTGGTGGTGGGTATCTGATATATATATATATCTATCATATTACATAGAGGTTACTAGATCAGAGTATATTGATGTTTTTATGATATCAAAGAATACATTGCAGTTTGACATTAAAGTGTTTTTATATTTTCGATAAACATTGGTTTTACTGAATACTCACAGACATACCTTCCATGTATTAAATTCAGAATTGCAGTTTTACACATTGTGGTATTAAAAATGCACTTTGGTGTGCGGTTTGGTCTTTAGTGAATCGCACAGGATTCAAAACCGCACATCAAAGTGTCTGAAACCTGCAGTTTGATCATACTGCAGGTTTTCAGGCATTTGTTTTTTCATATATATACTTTGAACAGCGAGAGAAAATGATATTTTATTAATATATCTCACATTCTCTCTGCAGCGCTGAATCAAAAGGAATGATATAAAACTGATTAATATGACTTTTGTGGAATAAATGACTTTTGTTATCATCTGCTTTTAAACAAAATTAACATATATTATCCAAAAGATTGCAAACTCTACAAACGTTATTTAACAAAGATGCAAATTTAGACTAAACCTCTAACAATCAATTAGTATTAAAATTAACAGATCAGCACCAGCAAGCCAGAGTGCAAAAATGATAAAGAAATAGAAAAACACAAAACATACAAAAAAGTCCAAAAGAAATACAAAAAAGATACATTACAAAACATTTCCTGCCCAAGGGAACGGGATCAAAGCAGCAAAAAAATAATACTATGATGTTACAAAAGACCACAGGTCTGAATTACGTAAATGCCCCTGAGAATCCCCTCACAAAACACAGCTCAGTTTTATGACCGCTTTTCTTTCTCTTATTTAAAAGTAAATAAAATACATAATTAAACAAGGAAGTAAATAAACCAAAACACAATTTAAGAAAATGGCAATAAAAGTGATGCAAAAAGTCACATGGTCTCTCTGAGACATGTATAATACAGTGACCTGGTGCTTCTATATGATCACAGAACTTCTCAATGACTTTAACTATCCATATAACTTACAGTAGGGTATTTATCACCCAGATGTATTTTTAAGCTGAATATGAGCAGCACTGAATAATACTGCACAGATAAGCAAGCTATGGCTTTCCAGCATGCTGGGACTTTTAGTTCCACAACAGATGGTAAGCCTGGCTTTAAACTGCTATAACTGCTATAAGAATATTCTCCTCACTGCAGGTCTTACAGACAATAGCTCTGACTGGTGGAGCATCCTGGGAGATGTGGTGCAGGGACTGCTGGGAATTACTGTGGCTGCATCTCCTAGTTCTGCAGATATCTCTGTCCGTGGTGCTGAACATGGTGATGTCCCAGAACAGTCACTAATACACTGATACCAAGAATCACCATTCCCAGGCTGTATTTATCGGTATATACCCACTGCATGACAACCCAGTGCTAATCATTTCATTTAATAAGAGTGTTAGGACTTATAATACACTGTAGAAATATCAGTCATTGGGGACAAAGATGTTATATTTGGAGCGTTGAGAGCAATGTTTTATTTAGGAAAAAAAATGCTGCATGCATACAAGGCCTGGTCATTCAACAGCTAATTAGTACTAGTTATTTTGTTACCATTATTATGTCCGGGACTGTCAATCAGCATGTGAAGAGGTCAATGATTCTCTGTGTAGAATAATAAGCAAGTCTTACTGCTTAAAGCTTAATAATAATAATCGTGGGCAGCATGGTGGCTCAGTGGTTAGCACTTCTGCCTCACAGCACTGTTTGTGAGGCAGAAGTGCCTTATCTGTGTGGAGTTTGTATGTTCTCCCCGTATTTGTGTGTGTTTCCTCCAGGTGCTCAAGTTTCCTCCCACACTCCAAAAACATACTAGTAGGTTAATTGGCTGCTATTAAATTGCCCTTAGTCTCTCTCTGTCTGTGTGTGTGTATGTTAGGGGATTTAGACTGTAAGCTCCAATGGGGAAGGGAGTGATGTGAATGAGTTCTCTGTAGAGCGCTGCGGAATTAGTGGCGCTATATAAATAAATAGATGATGATGATGATAATAAAGATGGACACATCCTTCATGCTGATGAGAAAGAGGTTTAGAAGTTATAGACCTCAACATGCTTTATACTTTTAATTTCAGAATACTCTTATGACCTGTAGGTTTACCTCTTTTACCAGTGCAGGAAATCAGCCGTCGCGTTTACAAGATGCAGCAACATGACCATAAAACACATATCTGTAGAGTCATAGTGAAACCTATATGATAGCCACTTGAAGTGGGTGGCTGTTTGTATATTTCTGTAGAGTAATGAATATTTTCCGATAATGTTGCGTCACGTAATGTCTGCTGATGATAGGGCAACCAATATTAGAGTGGACAATGTATACTGTAGTGTGAGTGATAAGATAATATACAGCAAGATGTCATCTGGGAGCCTGCAGTACACAAGAGGGATTTCTACTACAATCTGTCTGTGTTTCCTTCATCTCGTGGGTGAGTGTTTAAATTAGATTGGAAATTATTCAGAGACCATTTTTTATTTTGAATTGAATTTGAGATTTAATACCATTTTAGCATTCCTTTGTTGTTTGTACATTAATGCTTTATTCTTTGTTGCTCACTGAATGCTACCATATATCAGAGAAAGTCCATCTACTGCCTTAGCAGTATGAATACTACAGCAACTACTCAACATATAAAGCAAAATACATTTAGCCTAATCCCTGTTGACAACACCAAAAACTACAATATATCTGTTCAATAGAAGAATTTTCAATTTGTGTGTTGCTCTGTTTGTAGGGTTTACTCTGCTCAGGTTGTGTATTTTATGATCTGTTTCAGAAGGTTTATACCCTTGAAAGGACTTAAGCCAACTAGCCCCAAAAATCTATCATCCGTCACTGATTACTCATCGGCCATTTCTGTGTAATGTGAAAATAACAGGACAAAAAATTAGCAGTTTTAGTTAATTGCCTGTTTTGGCTTGTTTCTTGTGTACAGATATAAAATGTATCATCATCATCATCACCATTTATTTATATAGCGCTACTAATTCCGCAGCGCTGTACAAATTTATGGAGAAATTCCTGAATTGTTGCTGGAATCTTTGTGGAATATCTCATGGAATTGTTGGGATATTGTTGGGATAATCCGTGTAATGGTTTTCTGGCCATTTAGCACCATAATTCTGGACTAGGTAATTGGGATATTGGGTATTATTAAATAATGCTAAGATGTTGCTGGACAACATTGAAGCCTTATTTATAGATGCCCAGGAAATACCAAGTCATACACCAGTATTGCTTTATTGCAGACTCTCTCTCTCTGCAAAAGGAAATCTCATTTCTGCATCTCTACACAACTAGCGCTCTGGGATGACTTGGTACGAATTTATGACGTATTGCGAAGGTTCTAGATTAATCCACCCCCTGAGATCACATAACCTCCTTACTCCGGCCCCTCCTGATCTACCTCCAACCCCGAGCTAATCCTTAACCCTTTGTTTCTTCTCCCAACTTGGTAAGATATTGTTGACATGTTTTTGTGCATATGTTGATTTGAGTGATATGTATTCCCGTCCCGTCCCCCCTTTTTTTCTTATTTCTGTACCTCTTTTTCCTTTCTTTTAAAACCTTAATAAAAATTATTGATGATAAAAAAAAACTAGCTTAATTAGCAAGGATTGCTATTACTCGGCCCAGGGAGAAATGGTTGCAATAAACATTTTGAGAAAGACCACAATCAGAGGAAATAAAGACAGCAAAAAAATTGTGCACAAATGATTGGCGACATGGAAAGGAGCTCTGTGTGTATGATTGGGCAGGATTGTATAATTAATGCACTGGTGCGTGTGTAAGGGGTTTGTATAGTGTGTAAGGGGGCTGTATAGTGTGTAAGGGGGCTGTATAGTGTGTAAGGCGGCTGTGTAGTGTGTAAGGGGGCTGTATAGTGTGTAAGGCGGCTGTATAATGTGTAAGGGGGCTGTATAGTGTGTAAGGCGGCTGTGTAGTGTGTAAGGCGGCTGTGTAGTGTGTAAAGAGGCTGTATAGTGTGTAAAGAGGCTGTATAGTGTGTAAAGAGGCTGTATAGTGTGTAAGGGGGCTGTATAGGGTGTAAGGCGGCTGTATAATGTGTAAGGCGGCTGTATAGTGTGTAAGGTGGCTGTATAGTGTGTAAGGGGGCTGAATAGTGTGTAAGGGGGCTGTATAGTGTGTAAGGCGGCTGTGTAGTGTGTAAGGCGGCTGTGTAGTGTGTAAAGAGGCTGTATAGTGTGTAAAGAGGCTGTATAGTGTGTAAAGAGGCTGTATAGTGTGTAAGGGGGCTGTATAGGGTGTAAGGCGGCTGTATAATGTGTAAGGCGGCTGTATAGTGTGTAAGGTGGCTGTATAGTGTGTAAGGGGGCTGAATAGTGTGTAAGGGGGCTGTATAGTGTGTAAGGGGGCTGTATAGTGTGTAAGGCGGCTGTGTAGTGTGTAAAGAGGCTGTATAGTGTGTAAGGGGGCTGTATAGTGTGTAAGGGGGCTGTATAGTGTGTAAGGCGGCTGTATAGTGTGTAAGGCGGCTGTATAATGTGTAAGGGGGCTGTGTAGTGTGTAAGGGGGCTGTGTAGTGTGTAAAGAGGCTGTATAGTGTGTAAAGAGGCTGTATAGTGTGTAAAGAGGCTGTATAGTGTGTAAAGAGGCTGTATAGTGTGTAAAGAGGCTGTATAGTGTGTAAGGCGGCTGTGTAGTGTGTAAGGGGGCTGTGTAGTGTGCAAGGGGGCTGTGCAGTGTGTAAGGGGGCTGTATAGTGTGTAAGGGGGCTGTATGGTGTGTAAGGCGGCTGTATAGTGTGTAAGGCGGCTGTATAGTGTGTAAGGGGGCTGTATAGTGTGTAAGGGGGCTGTATAGTGTGTAAGGGGGCTGTATAGTGTGTAAGGTAACTGTATAGTGTGTAAGGGGGCTGTATAGTGTGTAAGGGGGCTGTATAGTGTGTAAGGTAACTGTATAGTGTGTAAGGAGGCTGTATAGTGTGTAAGGAGGCTGTATAGTGTGTAAGGAGGCTGTATAGTGTGTAAGGGGGCTGTATAGTGTGTAAGGGGGCTGTGTAGTGTGTAAAGAGGCTGTGTAGTGTGTAAGGCGGCTGTGTAGTGTGTAAGGGGGCTGTATAGTGTGTAAGGGGGCTGTGTAGTGTGTAAGGGGGCTGTGTAGTGTGTAAGGGGGCTGTATAGTGTGTAAGCCAGTAATGGCTATCATCAGTGTGTAGCCATTGCCTGGGCCTCCTGCCTATATATCAAAGACAGCAGTGGTGGTCTTTTTTTCGTTTGTTTACTGGGTCCGGGTTTCCAGCTCTACTACGTATACCCGAGCCAGCAGCCCGGCTCAAGCATGTGCAGTGTCCCAGGACTGGCTTGGCAAGCGGCAAGACTCCTCTTACCGCTGCCAGCCAGTATTACTAACCAGCTGAGCATCTCTCAGCTGCCACCGTGACCTCAGCTTGATAAATTGCTTGATAAAAGATTTTATATCACTGCAGTAGGCAGCAACAGAAATCTTGTTATCTAAGGGGTTTTAAAAATAGACATTGTTGGCTGGAGTGAGATAGAGTTCATGTGTGCGCATAGCAAAGGGACCCAGAACTGGTTTAACGGCGACTTCTCTGGCAGTGATGGTGTCACAAATCGGGATCTTAGCCGCACTTACCTCATCCGCCGCTGTCATATCACGGCTACCTGGGTCCCTTCTGGTCATCTGCAGCATTCCCGTTCTCCACACCTTCATTTGTAAACAAACACATACTGTTTGTCCTGCTGCATGGGCGCGGCCATCTTGGATGCAGTCAGGTGATCATTCCAAACCAACCAGATTCAGAAGCTGTGATCACATGAACTGATCAGCCAATAGTTGTTTGGGACATCCTATTTAAACCTGCTGCTGTGATCTGTTCATTGCCAGAACAACACACTTCTCTCCAGAGGATAGTTCTTGGCTTCAGTGTTCCTGACTGCATTACAAGTGCAGTGTTCCTGACTGCATTACAAGTGCAGTGTTCCTGTCAGAATTACAAAGTGCACTGTTCCTGTCTGCATTACAAGTGCACTGTTCCTGTCAACATTTCTAGACTGCTCATTCCTCTGCTATATTCTACAATGAGCAAAAAGATCATCCAGGCTGCTAAGTTCTGTTTCACTCATGCTCCAGCTAGTCCCAAGGGTCCCGAATTGGATCAAGACATTCAGACGACTGTGACAGTTTGTTCTGGCCTAATGGATTCGCTAGGGGAACATACCCCGAGTGAGGACTCTGTCCCATTGATCTTGTTCCGGGTAAAACCCCACCGCGTGGGAGAGTTTACCCTCTTTCTATCCCTGAGACAAAATCTATGTCTAAATATGTAAAAGAGAACTTGGAAAGGTGCTTTATTCGCCCATCCTCTTCACCGGCAGGAGCCGGGTTCTTTTTTGTAAAAAAAAAAGATGGTGGATTACGTCCCTGCATCGATTACCGAGGTCTCAACGACATTACCATCAAGAACCGGTATCCTCTGCCCCTCATCACAGAGTTATTTGACAGAGTCAAAGGTGCGCAAATATTTACGAAGTTGGATCTCTGCGGGGCCTACAATTTGATCCGTATCAGGCATGGCGATGAATGGAAAACCGCCTTTAACACCAGGGATGGGCACTACGAATATCTTGTCATGCCATTCGGTCTGAGCAATGCCCCAGCGGTTTTTCAGAATTTCATAAACAAAATCTTTTGGGACTGTACCATACTATTGTGGTATATTTGGACGATATCCTCGTTTTCTCCTCTGATATCCAGTCCCATCGCAGACATGTTAAAGAGGTCCTCAGCCGTCTCAGAAGGAATAAACTGTATTGCAAGCTTGAAAAATGCACCTTCGAAGTTGAATCCATTCCATTCTTGGGGTATACCATCTTGGGCACCGGTCTCCGTATGGACCCAGAGAAGGTGCAAGCTATTCTTAACTGGCCTCAACCATCTACACTAAAGGCAGTACAGCGATTTCTGGGATTTGCTAACTACTATCGAAAATTTATTCGTGGCTACTCTACTGTAGTAGCACCACTCACCGCCCTCACCAAAAAAGGAGCTAATCCTGCCAAGTGGTCTGAAGAAGCCCAATCTGCTTTTCAACTTCTGAAACAAGCATTTATTTCTGCTCCCATACTGAGGCAACCAGATTTAACCTGTCCATTCTACTTGGAAGTTGATGCCTCATCTGTCGGAGTAGGGGCAGTTCTCTCCCAAAAACCAGCTGATGAGCAATGGCATCCCTGCGGGTTCTTCTCCCGAAAATTTTTACCAGCTGAACGAAATTATGCCATAGGGGACAAAGAGCTGCTTGCCATCAAATTGGCGCTTGAAGAGTGGAGACATTTACTTGAGGGAGCTCGTTATCCTGTCACAATATACACGGATCACAAGAATCTGCTCTACCTTAAAACTGCACAGTGCATGAATCCACGTCAGGCCCGATGGGCACTATTCTTTTCTCGATTTGATATCCATGTCACCTTCCGTCCCGGTTCCAAAAATCGCAAGGCCGATGCTCTGTCACGTTCTATGGTAAAAGAAGAAGATTCCATCATTGTGGATCCACGGCCTATTATCAGCCCACTCAGCATCGCAGTCAGTAGACCCGACAATACACCTCCCCAGGGGAAAACTTTTGTTCCTGAGAATCTGCGTAAAAAATTGATCCAATGGGCACATTGTTCCAGATTTGCCGGTCATGCTGGCATCCGCAAAACTCAATCTTTCATATTGAGAAGCTACTGGTGGCCTACGCTTCATCAGGATGTTCAGCAATTTGTTTCCGCATGTGGCAGCTGTGCCCAACATAAAAGTTCAAGACAATCTTCAGCTGGTCAACTTTTGCCTCTGCCTATTCCCACCAAACCCTGGACCCATATTTCTATGGGCTTTGTTTCCGATTTGCCCAATTCTAATAATTTCAATACCATCTGGGTCATCGTTGACCGATTCTCTAAAATGGCGCATTTTGTTCCTCTCCGTGGACTCCCATCAGCACCTATCCTGGCTCAGCAATTTATAAAGGAGATCTTCCGTTTGCATGGGTGTCCTGAAGAAATCGTCTCAGATAGAGGAGTTCAGTTTGTGGCGAAATTCTGGAGATCCTTGTGCCAAGCACTACAGATCAAACTAAACTTCTCTTCGGCCTATCATCCCCAATCCAACGGGCAAACGGAAAGAGTTAATCAAGACCTAGAAACATTTCTCCGTTTGTACATATCCTCTTCTCAAGACGACTGGGTAGATCTGCTTCCTTGGGCAGAATTTGCTCATAATAATCATTATCACGAATCCTCTGCTTCCACTCCATTTCATACGGTCTATGGCCTACACCCCAGGGTACCCTTGTTTACTCCACTTCCTACAGCCTCAGTACCTGCCTCTGAAGTTTTCCTAAAGAATTTTTCAGGCCACTGGCGCCAGGTACGGGAATCTCTACTTAAAGCGTCCCAACGCTACAAAATTCAGGCCGACAAAAAGCGACGAGCCATTCCAAGCTTGAAACCCGGAGACAGAGTCTGGCTGTCTACTCGCAATCTACGCCTCAGAGTTCCATCTATGAAATTCGCTCCTCACTTTATTGGACCGTTTAACATCTCCCGAGTCATCAATCCAGTGTCCTACAAATTACATCTACCATCTTACCTCAGGGTACCCAACACCTTCCATATCTCTCTCTTGAAACCACTGGTGCTAAATCGGTTTTATACACCCAAACTGGTTTCTCCTGAAGTGCAGACTGAACATGGTGACGAATATGAAATTAAAGAGATCTTGGACTCTCGGTTTCGACATAAAACCTTACAATATCTAGTCGACTGGAAAGGCTATGGTCCAGAAGAGAGGGCCTGGATCAAAGCTTCTGATGTTCACGCTCCATCTCTCATCAAAAAATTTCACCGCAAGTTTCCAACTAAGCCCCAATCTAAGTGTCCAGTGGCCACTCGTAAGGGAGGGGGTACTGTCACAAATCGGGATCTTAGCCGCACTTACCTCATCCGCCGCTGTCATATCACGGCTACCTGGGTCCCTTCTGGTCATCTGCAGCATTCCCGTTCTCCACACCTTCATTTGTAAACAAACACATACTGTTTGTCCTGCTGCATGGGCGCGGCCATCTTGGATGCAGTCAGGTGATCATTCCAAATCAACCAGATTCAGAAGCTGTGATCACATGAACTGATCAGCCAATAGTTGTTTGGGACATCCTATTTAAACCTGCTGCTGTGATCTGTTCATTGCCAGAACAACACACTTCTCTCCAGAGGATAGTTCTTGGCTTCAGTGTTCCTGACTGCATTACAAGTGCAGTGTTCCTGTCTGCATTGCAAGTGCAGTGTTCCTGATTGCATTACAAGTGCAGTGTTCCTGATTGCATTACAAGTGCAGTGTTCCTGACTGCATTACAAGTGCAGTGTTCCTGTCAGAATTACAAAGTGCACTGTTCCTGTCTGCATTACAAGTGCACTGTTCCTGTCAACATTTCTAGACTGCTCATTCCTCTGCTATATTCTACAATGAGCAAAAAGATCATCCAGGCTGCTAAGTTCTGTTTCACTCATGCTCCAGCTAGTCCCAAGGGTCCCGAATCGGATCAAGACATTCAGACGACCGTGACAGATGGAGTCCATGGGACTCAATTGAAAAGGTAAGCTAACGCCATCTCTGATTTCTCCGGCTTTAACCCCTTGATAAATTAAAAGAAGAGCTGAGATGGCCAGTCTCTTCTGGGCTCATCGTAGCTTAGTAAATTGACCTCTTAGTGTGCTGTATATTGTATGAGAGCGCTGTGCATAGTGTATGAGGGCGCTGTGCATAGTGTATGAGGGCGCTGTGCATAGTGTATGAGGGCGCTGTGTATAGTGTATGAGGGCGCTGTGTATAGTGTATGAGGGCGCTGTGCATATTGTATGAGGGCGCTGTGCATATTGTATGAGGGCGCTGTGCATATTGTATGAGGGCGCTGTGCATATTGTATGAGGGTGCTCTGTATATTATTATTATTATCTTTGACTTATAAGGCGCCACAAAGTGTCCACAGCACTGTACATTACATATACAGAAAACAGAACCAAGAAACAACATGATACACAAATATATACAAACACAGGTGACAGGGTAAAGCAAATCAGATTATATCTGACAGATAGTGAAAGGGATAGTAGAAATCAGCAAGAAGAAGGCCGAAGATTAATAAAACAGGGAAAACAGGGCTAGCGAAGCAGGCCAAGAGGTACAGAAGATGAAAGAACAGTAGAAGGAGCACACAAGGAAAGAGGGCCCTGCTCATGAGAGCTAACAACCTAAAGGGAAGGGGGAGACACATAAAGGGTGGTACTAACTAGGGGAGAGAGCCAGGACAAGAAAGTTAGGAGGACTGATAGCTTGAATAAAATAATGAGTCTTAAGGGCACGCTTGAAGTCTTTGAGAGTAGATGCTAACCTGATGGAACGTGGAAGATCGTTCCACAGCAGGGGAGCAGCCCGGGCAAAGTCCTGAAGACGAGAGTGAGAGGAGGTGATCAGTGAAGTAGTGAGGCGGCGGTCAGAGGCAGAGCGGAGGGAGCGGGTAGGAGTGTAGGTAGAGATGAGATTGGAGATGTCGAGAGGGGAAGATTGACTAAGAGCTTTAAAAGTGAGGGTGAGGAGTTTAAATGTAATTCTGTAGGGTATGGGGAGCCAATGTAGTGACTGTTGGAGGGAGACCGCAGAGATAGAGCGGCGGGAGAGAAAAATGAGGCGGGCAGCAGCATTGAGGATAGACTTAAGAGGGTCGGATGACCCCAAGGCATCGGACTTGGGGGACAGAAACGAGGGTAGTGTTATTAACAGAAATAGAGAGGGGGGAGGTGGGAGAGTCCTGGCAGGGGGGAAGACTATAAGCTCGGTCTTGGAAATATTGAGTTTAAGGAAGCGTTGGGACATCCAAGATGAGATAGCCGAGAGACAGGAGGAGACACGAGACAGAAGGGAAGGGGAGAGGTCAGGGGATGAAAGATAGATTTGGGTATCATCAGCATAGAGGTGGTACTGGAGGCCAAAGGAGCGGATATGGACACCAAGGGAGGAGGTGTAAAGGGAGAAAAGCAGGGGGCCAAGAACGGAGCCTTGAGGAACGCCAACGGGTAGGGGAAGAGGGGGTGATGTAGAGACTGAGAAGGAGCGGTTGGTGAGGTAAGAGGAAAACCAGGAGAGGACAGTGTTACATAGGCCTAAAGATTTGAGAGTTTGCAAAAGGAGTACGTGGTCAACGGTATCGAAGGCAGCAGAGAGGTCAAGAAGGATAAGAAGGGAGTAGTGTCTATCGGTTTTAGCGAGGAGAAGGTCATTAGTGACCTTAGTGAGGGCAGTTTCAGTGGAGTGGAGGGGGCGAAAACCAGATTGGAGCGGGTCAAGTAGTGAGTGAGAGGAAAGAAAGGAGGTGAGACGGTTGTAGACAACCCATTCAAGGAGTTTGGAGGCAAAAGGAAGAAGTGAAATAGGGCGGTAATTAGAGAGAGAGGCGGGATCAAGGGATGGTCTCTTGAGTATGGGGGAGACAAGAGCATGTTTAAAAGAGGAGGGGAAGATTCCAGAGGAGAGGGAGAGGTTGAGGAGGTGTGCAAGGTGGGAGCAAGCTTCGGGAGAGAGGGAGCGGAGAAGGTGGGAGGGGATTGGGTCCTGTGTGCAAGTGGAGGGGGGAGAGGAAGAGAGAAGGGTATGGACTTTATCTGCAGATATCAGAGTGAAGGAAGAGAAGGAGGGTGAGCTAGCAGGAGGGGAGGGGAGAAAGGAGATAGCAGCAGCAGAGGAGGGTGAGAAGGGGGACAGAGTGGGCATGGAGGGGGGAGAGGGTGGGGTAAGAAGGGACTGCTGGGAGATGTCATGACGTATAGACTCAATCTTGGAGGTGAAGTGGGTAGCAAAGTCGACAGCAGAGAGCGTAGTGGGGAGTGGGAGAGGGGGAGGGGAGAAGAGGGAGTTGAAGGTGGCAAAAAGCCAACGGGGGTTAGAGGATTGGGAAGAAATAAGAGCTTTGAAGAAAGATTGTTTAGAGAGGGAAAGGGCCGAACTATAAAATGCAAGCATGAACTTGAAGTGGAGGAAGTCAGCATGAGTGCGTGACTTTCTCCAAAGCCGTTCTGCACTGCGGGAGCTTTTTTGAAGATAGCGGGTAAGTTTAGTGTGCCACGGTTGTGGCGGGGACCGACAAAGCTTGACGGTGACAGCCGGGGCAACAGAGTCAAGTGCAGCGGTAAGAGTGCGATTGTAGAAGAAGACAGCCTTATCAGGGCAAGAAAAAGTGATGATGGGGGAGAGGAGCGAGCCCAAGGAGGAGGAGAAAGTGGTAGGATCAACTGTGTCAAGATTCCGCCTGGTGAGAGTAACCTTGGGGGCCGGGGACAATGCGAGGGGTGGAGAGATGCTAAAAGAGAGGAGATGGTGGTCCGATAGAAAAAGGTGAATTAATGAGGGCAGAGACAGTACCGAGGTGTGAAAAAACCAGATCTAGGGAATGGCCACTGCGGTGGGAGGAAGAGTTGGTCCATTGAGAGAGACCAAGGGAGGAGGAGAGGGAGAGAAGTTTGGAGGCAGCAGGGTCTGAGGGATTGTCAATAGGGATATTAAAATCCCCCAAGATCAGGGAGGGAAGGTCAGAGGAGAGAAAGTGAGGGAGCCAGGTGGCAAAGTGATCAAGAAATTGGAAGACAGGACCAGGAGGACGGTAGATAACAGCAACACGAAGGTGGACTGGGTGGAATAGGCGGATAGAGTGTACCTCAAAGGAGGAAAAAGAGAGGGAGGGTTCAGGGGGAAGAACCTGAAAAGAGCAGCAGGAGGAGAGAAGTATGCCGACGCCACCACCTTGCCGTTCCCCAGATCTGGGTGTGTGGGAGAAGGACAAGCCCCCGAAAGAGAGAGCAGCAGGAGAGGTAGTGTCCTCAGGGGATAACCAGGTTTCAGTGATGGCGAGCAGGTTGAAGGATCTAGAGATAAAGAGATCATGGATAGAGGTCAATTTGTTGCAGATTGATCTGGCATTGCAGAGACCACAGGATAGTGGAAGAGAGTGAAGAGAAGAGATGTGGATGAGATTGTTGGGGTTGCTTGTCTGCAAGGGTGAGTAAGATATGGAGCGAGGGAAATGACAGGAAGAGAGGGTAGGAATTGGACGAGACGCAGAAATAAGAGGGGATTTGTCAGCAGACAGGAGATGAGGGGCAGGGCAGCAAGAGGTAGGGGAGGAGTGGAGATGGGGTAGATAAGGGGGTTTATGAATGGGAGAGGCAGAAGGTAGGAGTGACGTGAGGGATAAGATTAGCTGGGGGGAAAGAGAGGGAGGAGGTAGGTAGGAGCAGATTGACACTGAGAGAAGAGCAGCGAAGAGGACAAGAGTGAAAGGGTGTGAGTGGGGAAAGGGAGGAGAGAGGAAAAGATGTAAGATGGGGCAGCATGTTAGATCAGGGGCCCAGAGGCACAGAAGAGATGAGAGGAGTGAAATAGGGAGGGGGATGGGAAGTGAGAAGGGGGAGTGAGGAGGAAGAACAATATGGAAAGGTTGAACATGGGAAGCAGGGGGATAGAGGGAGAGAACAGAAGTGGGAGAGGAGTAAATCATGATAAAGCTATAGAAGGTGTGGAATATACAGTTGAAAGAATTCAGAAAGCAAGAATGGTAAGGGCTTACAAGTGTAGTGAGGAAATAGTGAGAGGACAAGAGGTGAATAAAAAGAATGCAAAGGTAGAAGGAGAGAAAAGAGGAAGAAGAGATGTAAAGTATGAGTCATGGAATAAGAAGCAGAAATGACAGCAGAGATAGCAGATGGGTGGGTTTAGAAAAAACAGGTAGGTGAAACAGGAACATCAGACATGATTGAAAGGCAATAGTATAAAACAAGGCATAATACAAGGTGCACTAAGCTGGTTATACAAATCCACAGGACAAGAGGGAGCCAGTTCAAAGTTCAAGCTAAGTGGAGTAACAGTGTGGTTTAAAAGTGTGAATCCAAGCAGCATAAGAGGAATCACCAAGTCATAATACTGCAGCAGGCCTGAATAAGTGTGAGAAACAGTTCAGCAGGGAGAGTCCAGGCAGTTAACAATCCAGGTGGTGGAAGATATCAGAGCTCAGGGCTGATTGTTGAATGTTATCCTCATCTAGCAGTGTTTGCAGGTAGAATGTTCCCCTCCTGTTCTCCTCTTGTTCTCCTCTAACTATACTAGTTAATACAGTTGTAAGAATTTCACTTAGAAGAATTCTCACTAGCTAACAGCCTAATACTGCTGTTTAAATAGGTTCAAATAGCCATGTGACCACTTTCATGAGTTAACCCCCACTAATCACACACTACAAACAAAGTAATAAAATTCTTAGACAAACAAATAGAGGGTAACCATACCATATAACTACAATGTCTGCACAATTGATCTTTAGAGATAGCTAGGCAGTGGTAGAATGAGATATTTACCATATAAACTACAATATCTGCACAATTGATCTTTAGAGATAGCTAGGCAGTGGTAGAATGAGATATTTACCACATAAACTACAATATCTGCACAATTCCAAGACTTCTCCCGCGCTGCCCCCCTTCACTGGAACAACCTCCCTCGCTCCATCCGTCTCTTACCCAACCTGTGCTCCTTCAAACGGGCACTTAAAACTCACCTGCTTCTTAAGGCCTACCAACCATCCACTTAACCTCTCATCTCTTCGGTTCTCCCCTTTGCCTCACTGGCTCCCTTCTGTGCCTGATTCTGTCCACCCTCCCTTAGGATGTAAGCTCGTATGAGCAGGGCCCTCTTTCCTCCTGTCTCCATACCTGTTCTTCCACTCCGTCTCTACTGTATTTGCCTGCCCGGAGTTTACGAAGTATTGGTATTTTATGTTTAATGTTCTGTACTGTTTTGCCCTGTATGGTCTACTGTTTGTTCTGTGTACGGCGCTGCGGAAACCATGTGGCGCCTTACAAATAAACGATAATAATAATAATTGATCTTTAGAGATAGCTAGGCAGTGGTAGAATAAGATATTTGCCATATAAACTACAATATCTGCACCTTTGATCTTTAGAGATAGCTAGGCAGTATTGTATGAGGGTGCTGTGTATATTGTATGAGGGTGCTGTGTATATTGTATGAGGGCGCTGTGTATATTGTATGAGGGCGCTGTGTATATTGTATGAGGGCGCTGTGTATAGTGTATGAGGGTGCTGTGTATAGTGTATGAGGGCGCTGTGTATATTGTATGAGGGCGCTGTGTATATTGTATGAGGGCGCTGTGTATAGTGTATGAGGGTGCTGTGTATAGTGTATGAGGGTGCTGTGTATATTGTATGAGGGTGCTGTGTATATTGTATGAGGGTGCTGTGTATATTGTATGAGGGTACTGTGTATATTGTATGAGGGTGCTGTGCAGTGATATTCAGTCCCAATCTCTACTTTTCTCCACAGCTCTGTCAGTATCAGCTGAAACTGTGACAGGATCAGAGAATGCTGCATTGACCCTATCCTGTACATACACTGTGCACATATACACACACCCTGTGTGCTGGGGGAGAGGCAGCTGTACATTATCAGGATGTAATGATGTGATCCTACAGACAGATGGCAGCAGAGTGACCTGGAGGACATCTGACAGATACCAGTTACTGGGGAACATACCACAGGGGGACGTGTCCCTGGCCATCACTGGGGTGACCGAGGAAGATGAAGGAACGTACTGCTGCCGGGTGGAGATCCCAGGATGGTTCAATGACCTGAAGCGGGAGGTGAAAGTGTGGATACAAGAACGTGAGACAATTAGAAATCTCTAGAGCTAAGTACATATATAGAGAGCAAGTGATGATATTATGGATTTCTGGACACTTAACTCACAGAGTGCAGCTATTCAGGGACTGATCATGTACGATCCTAGGAAGCCCTTTAAATTAGAACCGGAGTCCGATAATGATACCCGGTATATTAAAAAGTGGAGACATCTCTGGTATAGGATGAAACATGTGAGTCAGTATTTCTATAATGTTTCTTATTTATCCAGTATGAAAATTGATCTTATAACATACAGGAATGTCACTTCCCATATAACCTGACAATAGGTATATTGTATTTTGATATGTAGGGGGTTTATTAAAAAAACATATCTTTGTTTACATTTAAATATGTGAAAATAAAAGTGGACATGTCATTTAACACGTCTCTGAGTCGCACCCATACTTGCCAACTCTCCCGGAATGTCCGGGAGACTCCCGCATTTTGCGAGAGTCTCCCGGACTCCCGGGGGAGTGTGGCAAAATCCCGGATCTGCCCACTTCCTAGTGAAGTGGGCAGAATTAGGTCACAAACGCCGCGATTCCTGGTGAAAAATGACGCGGATTTTGGAGGCCCGCCCCCCATGACGTCCACCTCCCCTGCAGCCTCCCGGATTCCAACATTGTAAGGTTGGTAACTATGGTCGCACCCTTGTCTCTTTTGAAAGTGAGACGCACAAAACATTTATTCAGCAACATTACAAAGTGTGATTACATGCTCTCAGCTTAGCCATTTAATATCACAGCACCCGGGAGACATGGTCACATACAGAAACCTGAGCTACAAGTTCATTTATGATCAATTGACTTTGCTGGTCACTGGGTGACTCCTCCAGAAACCCAGGAGACATTTCTACACTTAGTCCGTGCTCACTGGGGGGAAACTCATAGCAAGCTGAATGCAAATTGCGTTGTTGAAGTATAATAAGCTTTTATACTTCTGCACAAATACACAAACCGCTAACTTCGAAACTAGTGTTTTATGTACATGCTTAGATGTAAAAAAAGCTTATTATGCTCCAACAACACAATATGGGTTCAATTGAACACGAGCCCATGGATGGTACCGTACGGTACCTATGAAAGCACCCATTCCACTCTAGTCACCGGCTTTGGCTAAAGGGAAAGGAAGCATGGCCTAATGATTTGGGGTGGGGATAACATGATCGTGCTCTGGGTAGGTTGGAAGAGTGGTCTAAATTTTCACAATTTTGCAGTTAGTAATTTTGTCAGCTTTATACACAACACACTGAGAGATATCATTAAGGCCGCTCCCTGCAAACAAATTAATGGATAAACAATGTGAATGGCGTGATTAGCTGTCTGTAATACAGATGCCACATTAGCATGTCTATTTCATACATACATATCTAGTATATTTTATTTTTTATTTCCAGGTCCAGCAGTAGCAGAGGTCCGACGGCCCATTTACCATAGAGATGTTAAAATGGAATTTACTACTATGAGACACGAAACATTTCATACAGGTAAGTAATATTAAATATGTTTTAATTAATTTAAAGGGAAACCATTGATAATTATATACACTATTTATCTAGAACCTCCAACCTTTCCGAGATCTTGTACCCTGAATTCTGATTGGTCCTTACACAATAGAACATGTGACTTTAACAATGGCTCACTGTTATTGTGGCCACCCAAGACCTCAGCATTACAATAGCTGCTTCTTACCTTTGAGTTATTTGGACCAGTCCTGTAACTTGTATCCCTGTCAGCTATGATGATCCTGTACCATAGAGCCCCCGTTAAGGAGCCCAGTTGAAGCCCTTTATCTAGTTACTGCCAGCAGTCTCCACTCTGCACGATCACGCTCCCGCCACTTGGTATTCACCGAGGTGCGCTGGGCCTGCTGGCGCAATTTGCATCATCACCTTGTGGTAGGTGAGTGCTCTCCGGGAGAATTACCTAGCTCTATGGGAGCCTAGGTGGTCTCCACCTAATTTGAGAGTCTCCCGGTCATTCCAGGAGAATAGGCAACTCAAATAAAAATATTTTTTTTTCTGTTTTCAGGGCACAATATTTCCAACATTCTTAACTTGCTTCCATTGAATAAAACTTCCTTCACCTCACAGGTAACAAGTTTCATTACCATCAGTCCTTGCTTTAACCATTATGTACCAAAGCGCGAAAAGTACTATAATTCTTAGATATAACTCTTAGGTCTTTTTAGACTTACCAGGTACTCCCCTTTTGGGTAGACCAGCATAGTGAGACCAGATAAAAAGCCAAAACATAAAAATCTCAAAAATATAAGCAAAAGGTACATAGGGGGTAAAATAAGATTAATACACAATTTAGAATACTTGGCCGTCATGAGCTGTAGAACTGTGAATGTCATGGAGGTACGTGGCACCATTCTTACAGGAGAAATTCCATTAGTTGATGTAATGTAAATGACAGTAGAAATCACTGACTGATCCATAATCTATTATTAATGGTGTCTCTTGTCCAGACCTCCATGACAACATTACTTTGCCCACTGTTCCTGGTAAAGCATCAGTGAGCTGAGCACTGATTATCACTGTGGTTCCTCCTCTGTCACTTCCAGCTCTTCCTCTAATCTTGCATAGCAGCCAACTGGACTGTCAAGCATTTTTATGCAAGACCCGGAGTATGTTGGTAAATTGATTGTTTAATTCAGGAACCAGAGCTGCATTGATGCACCTTATTCCATTATCTCTACCTCCCTTATTTACTCAAGTGTTCCCTATATGTTGGTGGCCTGTACATTCCAGGCACTATGGAATATGCCACCAAATATCAGTCAGGTCAATCACCAGATTCTTTGATGATTATCGGTGTCACCTTTGACTTGTAGCAACAACCTGTTTCCCCATAAACTGTACTTAAACTATGTAACTGTATAGACAGGAGTTTTAAATACATCTAAACACTGCATAATGTAATAAACTCATTATCATTTCCTTTCTCTACTTTTTTTTTTTATGGAAGACTAAAAACTCCCCTTTATCGGATTACCAGGTTTACAGAATTGCCGGTTATGTAACGCTGATCCTGTTCTTTTTCTTGGTAATGATTCTATACAGATGTAAGTTATTCAGTTCTAAAGCATGAAAATATTGGTCATTTTATATACCTGCCTGCTGTCATATGTGTCATGTCAGTATACACAGGTGGCCAGTTATCATCACACTCAAGTCAGTGTAAAATTCAAACTATTAAAGTACTTAAGCGCACATGCAGATGGAGTAAGCCTTAAAGGGACACCTATAGCATCGTGATATTAGCACTTTGCACCATTAGGGGTAGATTTATTAAACCTTCCAAAAAAGGAAAACTGGAGGTGTTACCCATAGCAACCAATCAGATTCTAGCTATCATTTTCTAGAATGTACTAGATAAATGATAAAGTTTCATTAGTTTCTATGGCCAATGCCTCCACTGTTCCTTTTTAATAGGTTTAATAAATCTACCCCTTAGGGCAGCGGTTCCCAAAGTGTGCGCCGCGGCTCCCAGGGGTGCCACGGCGCTGTCACAGGGCTGCCACGGGCAAGCCAGAGAAGAAACAAACAAAACAAAACTTACCAATCCACGCGGCCCGGGACCCAGTATCCTCCTCTCTCATGTAGCTTGTCACTGAATATCAACATTCAGTGACAAGCTGCGTGAGAGAGGAGGATGCTGGGTCCCGGCGCCGCGTGGATTGGTACGTTTTTGTTTTGTTTGTTTCTTCTCTGGCTGGCGCGGCAGAGGGGGCAGAGTGAGAGGGATCTTGACAGAGGGCAGAGGAAGGGACAGCATGACAGAGGGCAGAGGAGGGGGACAGCATGAGAGGGGGCTGCGTGAGAGAGGGCAGAAGGGGCAGCCTGAGAGTGGGCAGAGTGTCAGGATGCAGAGAGGGCAGAGTGTCTGGATACAGAGGGGGCAGAGTGTCTGGATACAGAGAGGGCAGAGTGTCTGGATACAGAGGGGGCAGTGTGTCTGGATGCAGAGGGGGCAGAGTGTCTAGATGCAGAGGGGGCAGAGTGTCCGGAGGGGGTATTTTTGCAAACAACTAAATAAGTATTTATGTCCTGACCTAAATACTTATTACATTTTTTGACCCTACTACTTCTAAAACAGGACTGCTCAGTAATTATTTTGGAGGGATGCCTTGAAAAAATTATGGAGACTCTAAGCGTGCCGCGAACTGCAAAAGTTTGGGAACCACTGCCTTAGGGAGTTACCATTTTACATCACATTACTATAATGTAGAAGCTATAGGGCCTGATTCATTAAGGAACTTAGACAAGAAATTGAGTAAATTTTCTTACTTAGGTTTTCTGGATAAAACCATGTTACAGTGCAAGGGGTGCAAATTAGTTTATTATTTTGCACATACCGTAAGTTAAATACTGGCTGTTTTTTCATCTAGCACACAAATACTTGATAGCTTTATTTTTACACTGAAATTTAAAGTTGATCTAGGACATGCCCTATCCCAACTATAAATCTATCCTCACATTTTACAAAGTTACTCCTTTTTATGCTTTGCTCTCCTCAAATGACTCAAGTCATCTGTGTGGCCCCTTCCCCCAGTTGTGTCCCAGAAAAGTACTGCATTTATAATCCTATACCATTCCACTCATTCTGTGTACAGTTTTCTCACCCCCATTTCTGCAGCTGTTGTCAGATAAAATCCTCTTCTACTGTGCACTGCAGTGATCAGGACGCACGGGTGAGACCAGAATTGTAGCTCTGTGTATTGGGGAGGAAAAACTACGGTGGCCTGCAGCTGTCACGCTGGATGGATGACGGAAAAGAATTCATAAAGAAAATATACTGTTTATGTTTGTACTTTTGTTACCCGCCTTCTTGTTTTCACACAGTTGAATGTATAATGCGTGAGCTGAATGATAATAAACGTTTTCCAGTTTACACAGTAACGTGTCAATGTATACCTTTATTTTTTATTTATTAACGGTTCTCTATACAACCCCTACATATCACGCAACACTTTACAGAAATATTTAATCATTCACATTGGATCTGACATTCTATATACCCTTATTGGTGCACTATGTAGTTCTACACACAAATAGATAGTAAATAGCAATATTCGTACACATTAATTTATTAAAATGTAACTTTTATTAATTATCTAAACTAGAATAAAACATTTTAAAACCAGCTAAATGAATTTGTGAGTGATTAGTGATTTAAAATTGCTGTCTTCATCTCCATTGCAATAAAGAATATATTGTATTCCTAATTGGACTCAATTCTCATTTGTTTAACAGTATGTTTTATTTCATGCTGAAGTTGCAGCTAACAGTAAAGTTCCTTTCTGCTTAATATTATAGTCAAGTCTTCTAGGCTTCTATGATAGCATAATCTCTTATTTTGAACATTGTATTCCTGTCCTTAAATAATAAATGGATTAATACCGTCTATCACGGTTCCCTTTTGAACATAAGTGATGGGATGATTTGCTAAACTGCCTAACATACACTATCTTTGGGATTGGTTCAAGTATTGTAATTATTAGTATTGCAATTATTATTGGTTCAAGTATTGTAATTATTAGTTGCGAATTGTAGTCCAAATATAGCAGCAAACGCTGATGCGCCCCTGCCTTGATAGAGCAATCCACAGTGAAACGCGCATCGGCATTTGCTGTCTCTCTCCTTGCCACTTTATAATATTAATTCTGCTATATTTGGACTACAAATCGCAACTAATAATTTCAATACTTGAACCTCTCTGCCCAATCACAAAGCTAGTGGTAGTAGTGTTCCAATCAGGGCCGGTGCTAGGATCCATGGCGCCCTAGGCATTTTTAAAAAATCGGCGCCCCCCCCCCCCCCCCCCCCCCGCAAAAATCGCCGCCCTCCTCCCTCCTCCCCCCTCCTCCCCCCTCACCCCGTCTCTCCTTACCTTGTCTCACCACCGCCGCCTCTCTACTCCGTCTCCTCCCCTCCACTCCCTGACACTAGTAAGTGGAGGGGAGGAGACGGAGCAGAGAGGCGGCGGTGGTGACAAAATAGCCTCTTCCCCCCTCCCCCGTGCATCTGAATGCTGTGCGGCGGCCGTGACAGGTATGGTCAGCGGTCGCCGCACAGTTTTAAAGTCATTTAGTATTCTGTGGCGCCCTCCAGAGCCCGGCGCCCTAGGCAAGTGCCTAACCTTGCCTAATGGGAGCGTTGGGCCTGGTTCTAATGGTGAAACTAATAGAGGCGCAAGCTATCGTCCACTCATATCTTAGAGGCCTCTAAAATGAAGCGTTTAGCGAAACGTACGTTAGGTTTTAGAGAAGAAGTGGAAGTATAGAGCTCAGGACAATTTATTTTAGGATTCAACTGACTTGAATATTACATTAGTGTATGATCTTACCCTAGCCGTAGAACTAACGATATATTCCTTAAGTTCATGGATAGCAGAACATTTTGCAAAATTGTCCTAAGATTACCATCAGTGTGAGCTAATCTATTCAAGCTGGTCTAGACATTTTGATATTATTTAAAACATAATAATAAACTTCAATCTACCATAAGTTGAAATCAGAATTTATCACTTCATGCGAGTCCATTTACTTGGTCTTATTACAATCGTGGTCCCAATCACTTATGCACATGAGAACTCTCTGCTAATTACCATATACTAATTCTCGATGAGCTTTATTGTCAAGTGAGAAATAATCTTGATCTATACCAATTTTTGTGTAATTTATATAATGAATACTTAAATGACGTTTTGGAGATTATCTGTTATCACTATTTATGAGATTAATAATAACCTGCAAACGGCAATACGATCCTCTGTTAGCAAAGTCGTTTCATTAGCAGCAGTGTGACCTACAGAGCTCTTCACCTGCATACCATCCTAACAGAATAAATCTTTTCTAGCTGCACCGTTATATGCATTAAGTGTATTGAGGGGTGACTACGCCGATACCGAAGAAAACAACATGAGGAGTCCGATTGGATACTACAGCGACCTGCCAAAAAAACTACTAACCAGGATGCAGATGAGTTGATGGCACTACTCGCTCTTTTGCCGACTCTATTAAATAACGTAATCTCTCATCTGCATCCTGGTAAGTATTTTTTTGTAGTTTTTTTTGCAGGTCGCTGTAGTATCCAATTGGACTCCTCATGTCAGGGTAGTCAGTACCGTTAAACTGACTACCACCGGTAACGAGGTATACCCCATATATAATTCACTTCTTAAAGGATCAGTGATATAGTCACATTGCAGCATACGCACGTTAAGGGCCTGATTCATTAAGGATCACACATTGCCGCTTTAAAGGAACCTTCATCTAAGTCGCGCTGATGTCAAAGTGAAGTGCCGGAGTCCTGTGTGTTCGGAATCACTGCCTCTCAGCAGGGCGCTTCGATCAGAGATGTGGACATTCGGTTTTCAGGTAAGTCTCTTTATTTTCTAGTCGTTTTTGTCACATTAATTTTTAATTTTTTTTGTAGGAATAAAACGTGTCGGATTTGTCAATATCGGTGACATGATTACCACCGATATAATTAATACTTTAGAGCTACTGTTGCATTAGCAACAATACTGCAACATTTTATCAAAGTGCCAAGCACATATATAAGAGCAACACTATTCGAACGGGGTTTATGTTTTGTACCATTAAATCCCATCCAATGGCATTAAGCTATAATTATTGAAATTTTGGAGGTGATAGTATACTCCTGAGTCGACCACTTCTTTGTGCATTGTTGTTACTAATAAAATATATTTTTCATATGTCTATTTATTATTATATCAACACTGAGAACTAAGCCTTCATTCCTTTTCAAAACTTTTGATAGAGATCATCTACTTTACATAGATGAGGTGTGCCTCTTATAGCGAGTATCTTTTTTCTTTGTCCTTTTCAAGTGGGATACAGCTGTCACTGGATTTCAATTAGCAAAACTTGAAATAGGAGATTTATTAAATTATTGCAAAACAATATGAACAAGTTCATATTTAACAGGTCACATTTCTTTTTTCCTAAACTCGCAGAAACACTAGAGCCAAAATAGAAGTAAGAACCTTACACTAAAGTGACAACATAAGTGAAAACAATGATGGTGGCCATTTTGTTGAAGCCAAAGTTCATTAAAACATAGTCAAATCATAACTAAAATCTGATCTGAAACCAGGTCTGAAAAAATAAAAGTCTGATGATCTGTCAGAAACACTATTTGCTGAATTGTGCATTCTAAGAGATGTCTCCATTCTTTGAAGACATTTATGATGCTAGGAGCTCCTTGCTCCCCACATGATCATATTTTCTTTCTGGAGAGATCTTATACCAGGAAAAGTAACAATAAATATTTTTTCCCATTCTCCATGACACAATTGTCCCTACTGGCAGATTTGGATGAATCTACTTTAATTATACAAATAAGTTCTGGGTTAGGATGAATCTGGAGACCAGAAGAAAGATGTCCCTGTCAGGATTTCCCAGGTATGACCACGGAGAGGGGATAAGTGGTTATAATGAGTTTATTAACAAACACAGATGACAAGGTAACTCACGAGACAGTTCAATGTGCAGATGAGAAACAGGTAACTGCAATAGTAGATTTCAACAGGCAGCGTGGAACTACAAGTACCAGGTATAATGGTTGAAGATGAAGGAGTCCAGTAGCAGGTAACAACAGTAGTGAATTCAATGGAGAAACATGCAGGAGTCCAGATAGCAGATAACAGCTGACAACTTGGTAATGCAGACAGTAGCTGACAACTTGGTAATGCAGACTGGAGCTGACAACTTGGTAATGCAGACTGGAGCTGACAACTTGGTAATGCAGACTGGAGCTGACAACTTGGTAATGCAGACTGGAGCTGACAACTTGGTAATGCAGACTGGAGCTGACAACTTGGTAATGCAGACTGGAGCTGACAACTTGGTAATGCAGACTGGAGCTGACAACTTGGTAATGCAGACTGGAGAGGAACAAAGCACATGGAAATGCTCACAGGAGTGACCTGATGATCTGGCCCAGACCGTATGAAGCAGGCAGGTGTATATAGGCCTTATGCAGGTGACACAACTCTCAGTAATCAAGAAAAATGATCCAAGTAGCACAGTGGTCCCTTTGGTGGGCAGTGGTACTACAAGTAGAATACCTAATGAGTCCAATAAAGTCACTGCAGACAGCAGCTGCAGAGTGCAAGTCATGACAGTACCCCCTCCTTAAAGGGCGGATTCCAGACGCCCAAATACTAGGAATGGTCGGAAAGGTCAGAGTCATAATCCAGAATTGGGCATGTAGTTGAGAAGGCTTCATGTAAGGACGGGAAGGGTATAGAAACCACACCACAGGGGAGTTGAGATCCAGGAGAATCTTTCTTCTTCTTCTTCTTCACTTTCTTTTTGTGGTTTTTAGAAGGTTGCTGGAAATGGAGCGAAGAAAATGATAATCTCAAGGTTGGAGTAGCCGGAGATAGAACATGTGGCATAGATGAAGCACTGGGAGTGGGATTGGCAAGTGCTGGTGTAAATTCTTTGATCACGGCCTCAGTAAAAAGTTGTAAATCAGACAGGATGGGATCTTGGGTTTCAATTAAAGGCTCTACCCATTCCAGAGCTTCCCCTGTAAAGTTGGCCAACATGTAAAACACCTGCTTTCGTTGAGTATCAAGGAGGTCAAATACAAAGGGAAAATAGGATATACAAAACTTAATGAGAGCATGAAATTGCTGAATATCCCCATTGAAGGTAGGTGGTAGCTCCGACTTGGCAGCAGGCCTGGACTGGGCGGCAGGCTTGGCAGGGACAGCACTGAGGGAAGCCTCGGGGCAGACAACACTGTGAGAAACCTTGGAGGGGGCAGCGCTGTGAGAAGCCTCAGGGTAGACAGCGCTGTGAGAAGCCTCAGGGTAGACAGCGCTGTGAGAAGCCTCAGGGTAGACATAGCTGTGAGAAGTCTCAGGGTAGACAGCGCTGTGAGAAGCCTCAGGGTAGACAGCGCTGTGAGAAGCCTCAGGGTAGACAGCGCTGTGAGAAGCCTCAGGGTAGACAGCGCTGTGAGAAGCCTCAGGGTAGACAGCGCTGTGAGAAGCCTCAGGGTAGACAGCGCTGTAAGAAACCTCAGGGTAGACAGCGCTGTGAGAAGCCTCAGAGCAGACAGCACCAGGTGGTAACTCGGGCTGAACCGCATAGAGTGGCAACTCGGGCTGAACTGCATAGAGTGGCAACTCGGGCTGAACCGCATGGACAGGCAACTCGGGCTGAACCGCATGGACGGGCAACTTGGGCTGAACCGCATGGACAGGCAACTCGGGCTGAACCGCATGGACAGGCAACTCTGGAGTGGGCTGGAAGGACAGGACCCCCTTTGGAGCGGACTGTAAGGGCAGCGCCCCCTCTGGAGCGGACTGTAAGGGCAGCGCCCCCTTTGGAGTGGACTGTAAGGGCAGCGCCCCCTCTGGAGCAGACTGTAAGGGCAGCGCATAGATGAAGCACTGGGAGTGGGATTGGCAAGTGCTGGTGTAAATTCTTTGATCACGGCCTCAGTAAAAAGTTGTAAATCAGACAGGATGGGATCTTGGGTTTCAATTAAAGGCTCTACCCATTCCAGAGCTTCCCCTGTAAAGTTGGCCAACATGTAAAACACCTGCTTTCGTTGAGTATCAAAGAGGTCAAATACAAAGGGAAAATAGGATATACAAAACTTAATGAGAGCATGAAATTGCTGAATATCCCCATTGAAGGTAGGTGGTAGCTCAGACTTGGCAGCAGGTCTGGACTGGGCGGCAGGCTTGGCAGGGACAGCACTGAGAGAAGCCTCGGGGCAGACAACACTGTGAGAAACCTTGGAGGGGGCAGCGCTGTGAGAAGCCTCAGGGTAGACAGCGCTGTGAGAAGCCTCAGGGTAGACAGCACTGTGAGAAGCCTCAGGGTAGACAGAGCTGTGAGAAGCCTCAGGGTAGACAGCGCTGTGAGAAGCCTCAGGGTAGACAGCGCTGTGAGAAGCCTTAGAGCAGACAGCACGAGGTGGTAACTCGGGCTGAACCGCATAGAGTGGCAACTCGGGCTGAACCGCATAGAGTGGCAACTCGGGCTGAACCACATGGACAGGCAACTCGGGCTGACCCGCATGTACAGGCAACTCGTGCTGAACCGCATGGACAGGCAACTTGGGCTGAACCGCATGGACAGGCAACTCGGGCTGAACCGCATGGACAGGCAACTTTGAAGTGGGCTGGAGGGACAGGACCCCCTCTGGAGCGGACTGTAAGGGCAGCGCCCCCTCTGGAGCGGACTGTAAGGGCAGCGCCCCCTCTGGAGCGGACTGTAAGGGCAGCGCCCCCTCTGGAGCGGACTGTAAGGGCAGCGCCCCCTCTGGAGCAGACTTTAAGGGCAGCGCCCCCTCTGGAGTAGACTTTAAGGGCAGCGCCCCCTCTGGAGCAAACTCTAAGGGCAGTGCCCCCTCTGGGTTGAACTGGGGAACCCATGTTCTCATGGGAGCAGATAACGTGTCTGGAATGGAGACAGAAGCTTGTAACTCAGAGCTGGAGATAGAGGTTGAAGATGGTCGGAGTCTACGGAGAGGGCAATCCTGTAAAAAATGTAAATCACTGGCACAGTTCAATGTGCAGATGAGAAACAGGTAACTGCAATAGTAGATTTCAACAGGCAGCGTGGAACTATAAGTACCAGTTATAATGGTTGAAGATGTAGGAGTCCAGTAGCAGGTAACAGCAGTAGAGAATACAATGAAGTAATTTGCAGGAGTCCAGATAGCAGATAACAGCTGACAACTTGGTAATGCAGACTGGAGCTGAGCACATGGAAATGCAGACTGGAGAGGAACAAAGCACATGGAAATGCTTACAGGAGTGACCTGATGATCTGGCCCAGACCGTATGAAGCAGGCAGGTGTATATAGGCCTCATGCAGGTGACACAACTCTCAGTAATCAAGGAAAATGATCCAAGTAGCACAGTGGCCCCTTTGGTGGGCAGTGGTACTTCAAGTAGAATACCTAATGAGTCCAATAAAGTCACTGCAGACAGCAGCTGCAGAGTGCAAGTCGTGACAGTCCCTTTCTTGTTTACTTGGGTAATTGGTTCAATTTTAAATAAAATGTCTGTAGAAATTAGCTAAATCCACAATTACTCCATCATTGGCCAAAAACAAATCTCTATGCCAGTTGAATATTGCTTTGACCTTGAAGGTTTATATTAATTACATACTGATTCTGAAACATCACTATTACATAGTAGGCCTTGTACTTTGTCCAACGAAGGTTATTACAAGACCAAGCATTGCTGTCATGAATCGTGGTCTTAGTCCCATTGATGCCACTCTGCGGTATCATATCACTGTGCATCTCCCACTTGTCAAAATGCAGCATTCTAAATCCTGAGACAAAGCGTGACTTCTGTCTGCTGCACTGGAGGCTGTCATCTTGGATGAGACTTTTTGCTACATCCTGCCTATTTTGAGCACCTGACTTCATGCACCAATTAGTTCCCTCTGCAAACTATAAAAGTCTCCTCCTACACTCAGCTAATTGCCAGTGCAACATTTTCCTAGTTCCAGCTTACCACTGTTGCTGTTTGTTTGCGCCTTCATTCTGCCTGCTACTGTACAGACTCATCCATTAACCCTTTGTGTGGATTCAGATTCATTCTGCCTGCTGCTGTACAGACTTCAGCAATTAACCCTTCGTGTGGATTCAGCTTCATTCTGACTGCTGCTGTACAGACTTCAGCCGTTAACCCTTCGTCTGGATTCAGCTTCATTCTGCCTGCTGCTGTATAGACTTTAGCCATTAACCTTTCAGTGTGCATTCAGCTACTTGTGCTACTTCAGTGTTAACATCTGCTGCTGTGCTTAATCCAGCTTTTAACCCCTCGTGTGGATCCAGGTCTCTTCAGCCTATTCTTCTGACTCACCTACTGGCTATTTGGGATAGTAGGTTACTGCTCTGAGTCTTCCAAGTTCTGGAGCCATCTCTGTCTCTGGGTACGGGCTTCCAGGTCCAGGCTTGACGCAGGCTCTGAGTTCCGAGTTGCCCGTGGCCAGTTCCAGGCTTATCCAGTTCAGGAGGTAGTTACCCATGATAATCCGCTGCCTGTGTTCTGATCCTTCCCAGTCCCAGTTTTGGAACAGTAATCTTCTGAGTTTCTAGACCCTTGGGGGTACTGAGTCTCTGGCCATGGGTCCATTCCCTCTGTTCCTGCGTCCAGGTTCCAGTCCACCAAGTCCAAATTCCAGTCGCTTATTCCAGTTTGGAGTCCAGTCCAGTTTTCCTCCTCCTGTCCTCTGGTAGAGCACATCCTCCCTCTATGAGCAAGACCTTCATCCAGCCTCCTAGTTGCCACTTCACCCATGCCAAAGCTAGTCCCAAGGGTCCCGAGATGGATCCCTGAAACCCTATTGCCATGACAATTGCTTTGACTTTAACTAAATGATATAACTGTAATCATAAGTATTTATTAGAAATTGTGAACATACACCTTCTAATCTCCCTCCTTAGCTCGGCAAGGAGCTGCGGTTGCCGACTATGTATGTCACGCCACTGTCACTATAGTTGGACGATGGAGTGGCTACGCTTTCCTGTAGGCTATGATCTTTTCCTTGTTGCTAATGTAATAAGGATAAGGACCCAAGGATTGGTCCAGGGTACTTGTCTGGGCATGGAGCTCAACTCTGTTCTCGCCCTCATGTTTGCAAGTGAATGAGACTTTTCAACATTCTCCTCACTGATTGGCTCTCAGGCTAAGTGTGGGCATAGGTACGTCAGTCGGGGATCCCTTTTATACCATATCAAAAATGACTGATATCCTCTCAGCCGCCCTTAGTGGAGCACCTGTCTTTCGATCACAATAGTGAGCTGTAACCAGGCGATTAGGAGCATTACAATGCCTAGATGTTCACAAACAACCAATAGCAGGAGAGAATGCCTCTGCAGACACTATATTAAGCTGGAGAGGCAAGGCCTATCCCTTGCCACATTGTCATCCAAGCTACTGTTCTGTTGAGTTTTGGATTTCTGTTGGAGTTCTATAATTAATTGATAACATGCCTTCTGAAGAGGAGATGGCTGGCCAAAGCCAGTCCTCCTCCACCACGAAGTGTAGGCGGCCTAACTTTGCCCATTTGGAAGTACTAGTTGAACTGCTGATGGATATACTGCATAATGCAAACCGGCATCTATCCGCCCCAGCTAAACAACGGAACTGGGAGAACATTACGGTGCAGGTCAATGCCGTGGCTCAAATTAGGAGATCTGTGACTGAGGCGAAAAAACGGTAAGTAGAGGCTTTTTATTTATGTAGCCTTTTAGTTTTTTTTCTTTTTCTTGTCATTTATTATACTGTGCTCTGCATACATAGTACACTTCTACTACCAAGACCAACACCTTTAATAAATATAGAAATTCTAACATTAACAAGCTTGCAATGTAACCTGTTTTAAATTAAGTCTTCAAAAATCCCAACAAATAGCACCATTATTTTACCTCAGAAAAAGACTAATGTTGCTTGTTCACTTCTTTCCACATTTCCCAGAAAGAAAGGAAAATTCATTTTTATGCCAGGATTGTATGGGCTGAATTTGAACTTGAATAAGAGAAAGAGAGAGAGGGATTGAGTGATTGATTTCTGGGAACTATGTGGAGCTGTGTTTCATGTTGAATTAATTATTTACATAATGCAGACTTGGTCTGACATTGCAGTGTGTGTTATCAGCCAAATGGCTCCTTGTACCAGTCAAAATCTAATACAGTTAGACTGGGCACAATAAAATATGATTGAGTGGTGGCATTAAGAACGTCATGGTTAGATATTCAATGACCAATGCCTCTGTTGTAATCTGTGCCACTTGCCTTATTTCCACAAGGTAAAGGAGTCACGGGAGCTCTCCGGCCATCTAGAAACCTGGAGAGACGCATCACATATAGCCTGGACACTGTTTGGGTGGAAATGCTTTCTAGGCAAATAAATGGAAGCATTCCTACCCAACAGGACCAGGTCTACATGTGTACCATCCACTGTCCCCATAAATACAGAAATAATTGTATAATCAGTCCGTGCATGAAAAGTCTTATACTATATTAATATCCAATCATAAAGAAAAGCTCTGACCTCATCTAATTTAGTGTTTGGTAGTTCCGGGGGGGGGGGGGCGGCGAGTAGACACAATTTGGGGGTGAGTTGGAGATCAATTTGGAGAACTATAATTATTAGAGAAAACAACATGACAATATGTCTGTAGATGTCTGGTAATGTCAGCTCTACCTATATGTCTGGAGGAAGACAGTTGTCACATTAACAGGATGCAACAAGGTGACCAAAAACCAAATAGCTGAACAGTCAAAGTGAAACTTGTATCATAGAAAGATGTAGTTGAGAAACAGTGGTCAACTCTTATGAGACCAAGAATGAACATTTCCCCACCATGTTGTGTTATGTAATGTCTGCTGAGCAGAGGACATCACCACTGCCGGCTGCCTCGTAGACACAGAGAAACGTGACCTAATTTTATAAGTAATTATATATGTTACCGTGTGAACTGTAAGATAATACACAGCAAGATGACAACTGGGAGCCTGCGGGACACGAAAAGGATCTCTACAACAATTTGTCTGTATCTCCTTCATCTCAATGGTGAGTGTCTAATTAAATTAAATTTTATTTTTATTTTGCAGTTCTATTGATTTATATCACCTTAACGTTCCTTTGTTGCCCATACGTCCCTGTTTTATTCTTTTTGTTGCTCATTGAGTGCTGCCATATTTCTGAGAAAGATAGGTAAGTAAACTGTCCTTTTAGCAGCATGTATGCTACGGAACATTTTAATTTACTTGTTTGCTTTTTCAGCATGTCACTACTATAGAGATTACTGGAACAGCTCTAGTTAACATCACATAATGACGTCCAAGGCCGATGATAGCTCTCAGGTTGATCCTTCTCTTTATCTTCTATACGATAGATAGATAGATAGATAGATAGCTAGCTAAATAGATAGATAGATAGATATTAGATAAATAGAGAGATAGATAATAGATAATAGATAATAGATAGATAGATAGATAGATAGATAGATAGATAGATAGATAGATATGACATTAAAAAGCAATGCCATTGGATCTGGGGTATAGCCGCCGGACCCTGGTTGGGAGAAGTTGCTCTTGGAGGATGTTTTGGTACCATTCTTTATTCATGGCTGTGTTCTTAGGCAAAATTGTGAGTGACCCCACTCCCTTGGCTGAGAAGCAACCCCACACATGAATGGTCTCAGGACGCTTTACTGTTGGCACGACACAGGACTGATTATAGCGCTCACCTTTCCTTCTACAGACAAGTGTTTTTTCCAGATGCCCCAAACAATCTGAAAGGGGATTCATCAGAGAAAATGTCTTTACCCCAGTCCTCAGCAGTCCAATCCCTGTACCTTTTACAGAATATCAGTCTGTCCCTGATGTTTTTCTTGGAGAGAAGTGGCTTCTTTGCTGCCCTTCTTGACACCAGGCCATCCTCCAAAAGTCTTTGCCTCACTGTGCGTGCAGATGCACTCACACCTGCCTGCTGCCATTCCTGAGCAAGCTCTGCACTGGTGGTGCCCCGATGCTGCATCTGAATCAACTTTAGGAGACGGTCCTGGTGCTTGTTGGACATGCTTGGGCACCCTGAAGACTTCTTCACAACTATTGAACTTCTCTCCTTGAAGTTCTTAATGATCCGATAAATGGTTGATTTAGGTGCAATCTTACTAGCAGCAATATCCTTGTGTGAAGCCCTGTTTGTGCAAAGCAATGATGACTGCACGTGTTTCCTTGCAGCTAACCATAGTTAACAGAGGAAGAACAATGATTTCAAGCACCACAATCCTTTTAAAACTTCCAGTCTGTTATTCTAAACAATCAGCATGACAGAGTGATATCCAGCCTTGTCCTCGTCAAAACTCACCTGTGTTACCGAGAGAAACACTGACCTGATGTCAGCTGGTCATTTTGTGGCAGGGCTGAAATGCAGTGGAAATGTTGTTTTTGGATAAAGTTAATTATCATGGCAAAGAGATACTTTGAAATTAATTGCAAATCTTCTGATCACTCTTCATGACATTCTGGAGTATATGTAAAATAACATCATAAAAACTGAGGCAGCAGACTTTGTGAAAGATAATATTTGTGTCATCCTCAAAACTTTTGGCCATGACTGTAGAGAACCGGTTATCATATAAACCCTTTTTATTAATACAAAATTTGCAAATCTATATTAATTCAGCAAATAGATTACACATACATTTTATAAAACCAATAAATTAGTATTGCAATCTATAAGCATCAGAGAGCCGATACTATGCCGAAGTTTGCAAGGAACCAATTGTGTTAGTAAAGCTCATACACAAAATCCGGAAATAATATTAATCATTTTTCTTGTATGACTTCTAAAATATTAGAAAATCTTGAGATTAGGATGTAACCGTACCAAATCAAATGTATCCTCATTAAGTCTCAGAATGAAATTAGTAACAGCCAGACCAGAAAGAAGTGAAACTATGTTAGTTCAACGCTGAGATACTTTTCCAACACTCTCTTTGTAACAGAACTCCTAGGGGTATACTTACTAAACTGCGGGTTTGAAAAAGTGGAGATGTTGCCTATAGCAACCAATCAGATTCTAGCTGTCATTTTGTAGAATGTACTAAATAAATAATCAGGACAAGTGTAAACCGCTGACGTAGCGCCTCAAATAGGTGTGCAGCCTAGTGTGTATCAGAGAAGACCCACTAATGCTTCAATAAATCGATATGTTACAAAACAGATTGATACATACATATGCTGCTGCCTATACGCCCACTGTGTCCTGGATCGGACATATACACAGGTGCTCTCCAAGCAGATCTCTGCAACATAAAATCATATAACACAGAGACAATAATGGTAAAGTATGTTCAACACATCCGTTGTTAAAATACACACTTTCCCATAGAATTCCCGTGCTTGGATAACTGTGTTATGCACCCGTGTCTTTACTCTTTACGTGAACCCCAAAGGGTATGTGCTTACTAGAATGTGGATGATATCACGCCCAAAACAGATCAGGTAATGTAGCTTCAATTCCAGCAATCACATGGGTTCCTTCGAGCTCAAAGAAATATAAAAAACATTCTAGCGCATTATCATTTATTAAAACAGAGCCAAAAGACATGAGGACTCGTACCATAGAACAAAGTACATCAGCGCATGGTAAGTATAGATCTCAGTATTCTCACCACAGCCTCTCCGTCTGTTCACTTGTAGCGTTCTCAGTCCCGGTTCCAAGTAAATATAAAACCTTGATAAAGACTTTTTCTACGAGTCGAAACGCGTTGGTTCTAACTTACTGGTTTTATATTTACTTGGAACCGGGACTGAGAACGCTACAAGTGAACAGACGGAGAGGCTGTGGTGAGAATACTGAGATCTATACTTACCATGCGCTGATGTACTTTGTTCTATGGTACGAGTCCTCATGTCTTTTGGCTCTGTTTTAATAAATGATAATGCGCTAGAATGTTTTTTATATTTCTTTGAGCTCGATGAACCCATGTGATTGCTGGAATTGAAGCTACATTACCTGATCTGTTTTGGGCGTGATATCATCCACATTCTAGTAAGCACATACCCTTTGGGGTTCACGTAAACAGTAAAGACACGGGTGCATAACACCGTTATCCAAGCACGGGAATTCTATGGGAATGTGTGTATTTTAACAACGGATGTGTTGAACATACTTTACCATTATTGTCTCTGTGTTATATGATTTTATGTTGCAGAGATCTGCTTGGAGAGAACCTTTGTATATGTCCGATCCAGGACACAGTGGGCGTATAGGCAGCGCCATATGTATGTATCAATCTGTTTTGTAACACTAAATAAATGATAACTAGAATCTGATTGGTTGCTATAGGCAACATCTCTACTTTTTCAAACCCGCAGTTTCGTAAATCTAGCCCTTAGTGTATTTAGGAGAAGGATGTCCCCAACATGCAATGGGCACACAGAATATATGTAGATTTATTCTGATAGGGACTTATATGGGGGTAAAGGCCGATTATAAAAATCATCAATTATCATATTGGCATTCACCTGTGTATTAACCCATTCCATTTTGAATCTAATTTGTAAGAATAATCATCTCTCTATCAGGGTACAGCGTTATAAATCAATGATACCAGCATTAGATAGATAGATAGATATAAATATACATATAAAGATATGTGTATATATATATATATATATATATATATATATATATATATATATATATATATATATATATATGTGTGTGTATATATATAATATATATATATATATATATAATGTGTATATATACAGATAGATATATCTAGGTGGAGAAAATATTATACAAGAGATCTCTAAAACATATAACAATATAATAATAATAATAATAATAAGTAATACTTAAAAATAATAAGGTGATAATAATAATCATAATAATGATAAAATATATATATTAAATATATATCAAAATATATAAATATTATATAATACAACCTCCATTTGATTCTATTTTGGAGAAATATTCTCTGCGTGGACTAAATCCAAAGATTTTCTTGCATTTGTAGACGGTTATCAAACAAAAGGGGGGTGATTCAATTCAGAGCGAGTTGTCTCTGGAACATCCACGGAAACACCTCAAGGCGGAGATTTTATAGGAATCTCCGCTCATTTTTCTCACACCCCATAGAGGTGCGCAGAGAAATGAGCAGAGATTCCTACCATAATGGCTATCAATGTGCGCAGAGGACATTGCGGTGATGGCCACGCACCAGATCGCCGGCACTTGAATCTCCTCCAAAGAGTATAATTCTATATAGTCTCTTAGTCATTGTAAGGTATAAAAATATCTAGAAATCATAGCTCATCAATACCAAAAACACATAAACAAATATATAAAAATAGATATAGAAAAATCTATAAAATAATTAATCTTTCCATATACTACGTTCTATCATTTAGATTTTATCCCTCACCTGGTACTTTAATTCTGTGTAGAAACGTCACAGTCTAATAAGACATAAAGTCTATGATCAGGATCATTGATTATGTGGAGTCATTAATGTACAATACTGAAGGATACAACATCAAAGTCAAAAGTCACTAATACCACTCTCTGAATTCTAACGTGTCATTGAGAGCATCGGGGTGATGTGTATGAAGTTTTAAAATCCATGCAATTTCTTCCCTACAGAGGTTCCTGCAACTGTCCCCTCCACTCAACGTGGGAATTAATAGTTTTTTACTCCTGTCATCAATAAATCCCTTGGCTTACAATTATGGGCGGAAGAAAAATGTCAGGACCCACTGTTTGTCTACAGGCCGTTTAAAATATTACGCCTGTGTCCATAAAACCTGACTTTAAGAGAGCGGATTGATCTATCTACATATTGTAACCTATAGAGGCATCGTAGTACATATATCACATATGTTGTCTCGCAGTAATTAAATTCACCAATAGGGAATTCAGAGTTAATTACCTAGGAGGTAATGTTGGACACTTTATTGTCAATAAATTCACAAACTAGACAAATTTGTTTGTTACATAGAAAAGCAAACAGCAAGAGTCTGGCCGGTACATTTCTGGTGTATTCCACATACTCTGAGCTAAAAAAAAAATTCAAATTTCTGTCCTTCCTCAACACCGCGCAATGCCTATTCTCAATCACTTTACTCAAAATTCAATCTTGTTTCAAAATAATTATTGTGTACAATGTTTTTGATGTGGTGAGATCTCGTAGTATATTTTGGTATAAATAATATAAATCCTTATCAGTTTTATTGGTCATATTTAATTCTTTCAATAGTTTTTATTATTATTATTATTATTATATATCTGCTTCCCTCATTTTTCCATATTAAGTAAATCTTGCCTATCCCATTTTAGTGCATGCTCTTTTGCTGTTTGAATCAATATTTCCGTATACCCTATTTGAACAAAATTCCTACTCATTATTTCTGTCTGGTCATTAAAATACTACTTTAGGGGGCAGGTATGTCTTAGTCTGCTCATTTGCCCTATTGGAATACTTTCCACCCAGGGTCTGAAATTACCACTTTCAAAATGTAAATATGTGCTCGAGTTCACAGGCTTATTGTAGTTCATTGCAAAAAGTTTTTTTTCCCTTACCAAGAGGGTGACATCTAGGAAGTTAACTGTTTTATGATAATAAGTGTGGGCATATGTCAGATTATCACTGTTAGAATTTAAATAGTTAACAAGAGCAGAAGCTGATGTGGAATCCTCTTTACAAATAATAAAGAGGTCAATTATATAATGGCCATAAAGCACCAGGTTCATCCCGTATGGACCACCCTAAATATAGTGGCCCTCAAACCTCCTCATGTAGAGGTTTGCAAAACTAGGGGCAAACCTGGTGCCCATGGCCATTCCCAGTGTTTGTGTGTAGAAAGTAGGAATAAAAATAAAATGTGTGTTCAAATAAATAGAATCAAATCCAGAAGAAAGTCATGGTGTCTCCCCGAGATTTCCTCATTAAAGAGAAGTATGTTACGAACGCAAACCTAAGGGAGACCACTGGCGGACCAGAGGGGGTTGATCACCCCTAGCAGCAATCTTCATACTGTAAAATTGCTGCAGAGAGTTCCGATCGTCGGAAAGGAAGGGGGCGGGGCCAACAAATCAGACTGAATGAGGGGCGTGACTATGCAAAATCACCACCCACGCAAGAAAAAAAAAGTCTAGGTCTGCCCCTGAGGGAGACAATGATCAACATAAAAAGACAAAGTAAAGGACCCATGGATGGTGAAGTAACTTGTGAATCTTTGGAGGATAATAAAATATAGGTGTAAGAGGGTGAAATAACAGAGTTTCACTATTTATGTTGTGGCTGTTACTTATCCTATTCTGGGGCTCAATGAGGATACTTTTGATTTGGGAAAAATTATTTCCTAATCTCGATAGTTCCTTATATTTTCTAAGCCATATAAATAATTAACTTAATTTCCGGTATTTCTAACTGTGCATGAGCTTCACTAATACAATTGGTATCTTGCCAACTTTGACATAGTATCGGCTCTCTGCTGCTTATAGATTGCAATATTAATTTAAAATGTATGTGTAATCAATTTGCTGAATTTATATAGACTAACATATTTTCCGATATGTTTCTTATCTAGAAATCCCCTCCCCTTTCTAGCACCTGTTACTTATATATTGAATGAGCAACTTCTATTTTGTGTATCGACATAAGGAATGTTACATGGGCAATTCTGTGTGTTTTTATTACATGGCTCTGAGTGCACCTAGAACTGCGTAATGGGGGAAATCCCATTCAAAGTAATGGACAAAACATGTCGTCTACCAACTCTCAGCTGTTGCTAAATTGACAAGTATTGGCGGATGACAGTAACAAATGAAAATTGTTGCAAAAATGCTTTGAATAGCGTATTTTTCTTTTTTTAAACTCTTCATTTTTACTTTTTTATTAGCGGAACTGAAAGCCCAAATAATATGCGACAATGAGTGATTTTTTTATCGCCATGATTGAAAAATTGGCCCCTAAGGGCACCAGTGCGCCCACTCCGTACTTTTCATGGAGTGCCCAACTCCTCCCCTCTGTCTGTGCAAACTTTTGCTCCTCCACAAATGCTGCCATATTGCACCCATGCCCTTGTTTTGCATTGCGTGGAAAACGTTTTGCATGTCATAAATTACCTCTCCTGTACTTTCCATTATTCCTATTTATGGCACAGCTGTGAAATCTTATGGTCTTATCTACTGACATCTGAAGCTCAATAGTCAACCTGCATGATGCCTTATGCAATTATATTCTAGGATATGCCTTTTGTATTATAACTTTATTAGAGTGGATTATTGCTAAAGGAAATGTTTTAGATAAAAATATTGACTAATAAGTGGGACTAACGTTAAAGTAAAGTGCTTCACAAATATTTTTTTGTTAGTGGACTGTAAGATTTCTGATATTTCCTCTATTATTTGTACTATTTTAGTATATTTTTCAATTCATTTTTATAGTGCTGTACACTGTATGAGGGCGCTGTGTATATTGTATGAGGACGCTGTGTATATTGTATGAGGACGCTGTGTATATTGTATGAGGACGCTGTGTATATTGTATGAGGGCGCTGTGCATATTGTATGAGGGCGCTGTGCATATTGTAGGAGGGCGCTGTGCATATTGTAGGAGGGCGCTGTGCATATTGTAGGAGGGCGCTGTGTATATTGTAGGAGGGCGCTGTGTATATTGTAGGAGGGCGCTGTGCATATTGTAGGAGGGCGCTGTGTATATTGTAGGAGGGCGCTGTGTATATTGTAGGAGGGCGCTGTGTATACTGTATGAGAGCGCTGTGTATATTGTATGAGGGCGCTGTGTATATTGTATGAGGGAGATGTGTATATTGTATGAGGGCGCTGTGTATATTGTATGAGGGCGCTGTGTATATTGTATGAGGGCGTTGAGTATATTGTATGAGGGCGTTGTGTATATTGTATGAGGGCGCTGTGTATATTGTATGAGGGCGCTGTGTATATTGTATGAGGGCGCTGTGTATATTGTATGAGGGCGCTGTGTATATTGTATGAGGGCGCTGTGTATATTGTATGAGGGCGCTGTGTATATTGTATGAGGGCGCTGTGTATATTGTATGAGGGCGTTGTGTATATTGTATGAGGGCGTTGTGTATATTGTATGAGGGCGCTGTGTATATTGTATGAGGGCGCTGTGTATATTGTATGAGGGTGCTGTGTATATTGTATGAGGTCATTGTGTAGTTATAATCAGTCCCAATCTCTACTTTTCTCCACAGCTCTGGCAGTATCAGCTGAAACTGTGACGGGATCGGTGAATGATACATTGACCCTACCCTGTACATACACTGTGCACATATACACACACCCTGTGTGCTGGGGGAGAGGCAGCTGTACATTATCAGGATGTAATGATGTGATCCTACAGACAGATGGCAGCAGAGTGACCTGGAGGACATCTGACAGATACCACTTACTGGGGAACATATCAAAGGGAAACTTGTCCCTGACCATCTCTGAGGTGACTGAGAAAGATGAAGGAACGTACTGCTGCCGGGTGGAGATCTCAGGATTGTTCAATGACCTGATGCGGGAGGTGATAGTGTGGATACAAGAATGTGAGACATTTATGAATTCCCAGAGATAAGTACATATATAGACAGCAAGTGATGATATTATGGTTCCCAAGCTGCATACATGCTGAACACATTATAATTCACAGAGTGCAACTATTCAGGGTAGAATCATTAACAACTCTCTGAAGGTAAATGTGTTTAAAGGAGAACTGGGGTTAGTATATTTAATAGTACTGAAGACGTGTCCATCCATCAGTCAGTATTTCTACAGTGTCTCTTGCTTATCCAATATGAAAAGTAATAACGTACAGATACAGAAATGAAACAGCTCATATTCCTGACAGCTAACATGGTGTATTTATATAGTTAGATGGGTCGGTAGAGGGTTTATTTTAAAAAGACCCTGTGGTTTATTTTACACTTACGTGTTAAAACATCCTTTACCATGTCTCTCCCCTTATTCAAGTGGGGCACATAATTCAGAAATAGATTACAGATAATTATCCATGTCGCCCCTGCTCACAGTTTAGGTGGTATAGGTGCTGTTCCCTGGCACTTACCTCTCTAACTCCTCTGGATCAGCCACCCAGCTAGTAGCTCGGTCCTCTCATCCTGAGGGTGCTGTAGATGAGTAGAAGAACAGGTGGCACACTTGGTACCCTCTGGTGGACATACCTAGCTTCTGGATGTCTCTCCTAGCCAACATCCACGCTCATGACACTCAATTCCCAAGTAAGGCTGAGAACCTGGCTTGTCTGCAGTTCTCGATATCTCACAGCAACTAACAGACATATCTCCAACTCCTCTCACCATTGCTGCGTTCCGTTCCCCCTCTCTCAGGCTGACGTTCACACTTGACATACAACTGCAGGCATTATATCTTCCCCCCACTTTAGTCGACAGGTAACAAGAGGAATTTCGGACTCCAGTACAGTTTCTTCTTGGGGCCTCTTCCATAGCCACAGAAATGGGCATGGTCACTCCAGGTTGTTGGTTCCTCCCACTTCACAGGCAGTACCCCCAGGTCCTGATTCTTTGTGCCCGCTCCTCTCCCTCTTGACGCCTCTGCCCACAGGTGGCACACGTATACACGTATCTTATACACAGGCAGGCAAGGAAGCATTGCACAAATAACAGTGATTACATGCACTTTTCATAGTCTTTTAACATCACTGCACCAGGACAACATAATGACAAACAGACACCCCCAAGCTACAAGTTCATTTATGATCAATTGACTCTGTTGGTCCCTAAGATCACTACAGGAACCCAGGAGGCCTTTTTACACCTATCCCCTAATCACGGGGTGTACAGTAACTAGGAGAGCACCCCGGTTAATTACTGCACTGTCAGCGGTTTCATTATATACTACAGAAGTCATTTCTAAACAATTTTTTGAAAGTAGAACTTCTTAAGCTAAAAAAAACACTGCTCGTGAAATTTTCTGTGTTTTTTTCACATATGCCTTAATTGACCCATTTTATGTGACCCGGACCTGTTTTTTTTTTTTGGTGGAAAAAGGTAGCATGAACGCATCATTTTGCTGCAGAAAAAAAATATTCACAATTTCCCACATGGGAATTTTGGAAGGTAGATTCGCGCTTTGATAGATACCAGTGAGGTCACTCCCAGTGAGACAACTAAAGGATTAACACTTTTATGGGCACGATTACCTGTCTGTAACATAGAGGGCCAGATTAGCTTGTCTATGTTTGTTTATATATATATATATATATATATATATATATATATATATATATATATATATATATATATATATATTATATTTTTCCAGGTCTAGCACCTAGAAGTAAGACATTGTTTCATTTATTTTACAGCAGAAACAGCAAAATCCCATGCAGATATTACAACACAGTTCACTACTATGAGACAAGAAACATTTTTTACAGGTAAGTAATGTGTGACTATATAAGAATCTGGCCAGCCCTGGTTTAAAAAAATCTTCCAGTTATTAAGTTATCAATGAGTTGGATGTAACTGTCAACATTTTAAAAATAATTAGCAGCTCTTTCAACACTACCATGAGGTGGCTGCCCAGTGTCGTTTGTTGTTTTTAAATTAAATGTCATCCAAATCCATCCAGTATAAGGACCAGAACAGGCTCCCCGGATCAAAGTTCTGCCCAGCCTACACCAACGGGGGGTCCGACCGGGACCCTACCCCCTAAAACCTGGCCAGGATACAACAGAACCACCTTGCGTTGGTTTCATCCCAATCGGTGCAGGGGTGTCCGAATGCATAACTGGACAAACAGAGCAATGATTTTTATATATTAGATAGGTCTGTTAGTAAATAACTTAATAGCAAACCTTTAACATTTTTATATACCACCCTGCCATAGATTTGGAACCCACATCCTGATTTCTGATTTATCTTCACACAATAGGACATGTGGCTTTACAATCTGCTCCACGGGTCTTCAACATTACAATATCTGCTTCTTACCTCTAAGCCATTTAGACTGGTCCTCTGACTTGCATTCCTTTTACATATCATGAAAATCGTTGAGCTCCTGTTAATGAGCTCACTTGCAGTCCCTTAGTACAGGTTGTGCCATGATACCGGATACACTGATCGATAAGACCCGCAGAGATGAAGACGAAGGCTTGCTGGTCCTCAAGCTCCATTCTTCAGTCAGTCCAGTGGGAGCCCCACGCCAGCCTTAACACTCAGTTCTTCCAGGTTGCAGAGAGACACAGAGCCAGTCCCTGATGATGTTCCATCTTTTTGACTCTAAGGCGGGTTTCATCCTCCTGGTGTTCTGGATTGTCACATCTTGAACCTCTGGGCTGGATCACTCCTCAGGTTTTGGTCCTCTCCTTTGAGACGCCCTGCCACAATGTCTGGGATGTCCAACAGTATAACCGCTGGGGGATGGATGGAGCCAGCCAGGCACTGTTCCATGAATTAACCCTTGAATTGCTGGGGCTGCAGAGTATCGCTCACTAAATGATCAGCACTTCTTCCATACTTCAGCTGGGCTTGTGGAAGCCCTCCTTGGCTACCAGCAGTGGCATCAGCTGGTGCTTAGGGCACCTCTGATACAGACTCTGCTTTTCACTGAAAAGGAAGTGCCCAGGGTGACTATTGCTCATTTGTAAACCTGATATCAATGGCAGCAAAAAACATGGTTAAATATACATCACATATAATGAATGGTTACAGCTTACAATGTACCTCATTAACAATATGTCGGGGCACTTATACACAGGCAGGCAAGGAATCGAGATGGCCCCACTCCTGGAGGTAAATGTATTAAACTAAGGATTGGTGAAATCACACATTTTCTGCAATTTTGACGGCCATATTAAAAACGGCAATTTTATTAAAGGCAAAACCTAGAGCGCACGCAACAGCACCCAATTCAACCTCTCAGGTACTTGTATTTCAGCCGTATCTCTTGCTTCAGCTACAGGTCTGGTCTAAGTGCCAATTACTAGTGATGACGGCCGTGTATGCATGCTATAACATGTGTTTGCAATCAGGAGCAACTGTAAAAATGTATTTTATGTACATTAGACATTAATAACATCCTAACAAATGTATTTCATTAAAAATAAATAAACTAAAAAAAAAATGCCTAAATTATTAACAGGTGACATTAGTTCAATAGTATTTTTGTTTTTTCTCTGCAATCTTTTGTTATTTTATATTCCACATATGAACTGGACGTATCCTGCAGTGTATCTTCACATCGGCTCCTTGTCGAATTCGGCCGTATTTATACCCGATTTCCGTGAGCTTTAAAACAAACGCACATTGCGCTCAGTCTGCGTGCCTTGATGAATCAGGCCCTTTATGTTTAGTCTTCTCATTGCTCACTTCAGTTTTAACCCCTTCCTTGTCTGACGATCCGCTCCAGTTCTTTGACTTTGGCCTGTAGTGACTGTTTACTCTGGTTAACTCTTTGTTACCTCTGTCCACTCTCTTTCTATGTCACCCATCTCCTCTGTCATTGGTCCCCATTATGACTTCATTGCCTGATTCTCTGTGTAATTTTCCTTCTTTTACCCGAATCTCCAGATTTACCTGTCATCCCATCACTGTCAGTCCTAGTACTATCTGGCACTGCTCATTATTTTGGTAAGCTGAACACCTTTTGACTAAGTAATACCTATTGGCTGAGTTGTCACACTGAGTTTGAACATTTTATATAGAAGATTACAATTCACTGCGAGTCTCTGGCACCTAAGTACTGTCAAAGTCGAATAATTGGATGAAAGAAAGTATATGTGTAACAAAAGGAGGCATTTAGCTGGCAATATGCAGAGAAAGCAGGGAAGTAGAGTAAAACATTGGCACAGTTATGTACCTAGGTGGAGATTAAACCAGGTAAAAACATGTGTGTAGTTTAAAATTGGTTTACTTACATGATTTAAAAGCTGCTTCCTCTCAGCAAACAGACAGGGTGGGTCTGATAGTCTAAACAGAGCCAGGGATGGGCGTTTCCTTTTAAAGAGAAGGTGGGTGTGTCACCTGTCCATCAAGCTAGGCCTGTGGGAGGAGTGTCAGGTATAAAACCCTGCTTGTTTCATTGTTCAGGGAGATCAACGCTGGGCTAGCTGGCTGATCTGGACAGAGACTGGACTATGTATAGTAAGCGTTGAGGGTCTCCATAATTGCTGTGCAAGTATACGGTGTGAAAACATTATTACCATCCTGACAATAAAGAACCATAAAAAGGAAGAAGTTGTACGCGTGTGCTTCACCAGTAGCGGGCTCTTGCCACAATTGATTAATATTATTTTACCGTGTCATTGCGATCAGTACGCCACGTGTTATGACGCAATCGCACAATAAATAACGCACGCATACACTTACACATTCACTTGTACATAGTTTATTTTTATAAAAATTCCAACCCACATTCATTTATGACAAATGTTATTGAGTTTATAGTTAAATATTATAATGATATATGCACTTTAGTGAGATTCAAGGTTCAAGTTTGGGGTCATTCTAATCCCCTAATTATCCATAGTAATCCGGTTGCATCGGCTTTAAGATCGTATCTCGTGTAAGCTAGTTATGGAATATAGGGAATTAATGATCAGGATGGTTCTGTGTGTATAATGTTAATAGACCAGTTTGAACTAGCTGTCGGCGGGAAGATTAGTATGCATCTGATTGGAGAGTTGACCCCCACCCTTGGAAGGTGTCGTTTGAACTGACCTATTAACTACACTATACTGGATGTCCTGGAGCCTGAACCTATTCAAACATGCCAAGTCATCGGTATTGTATTTACTGTAACACCAAATGTATATATATTGCTCTCTGGAATCAGCTTGCAGTCTCTTTGACCACAGACTTCAGGATTGAATGACTGTAAGCTGGATCCAGCGGAGCGCGGCGTATGTATCGGCTGTACTTATTTATTTAATTGTTATTATTTTTCTTTTGCTAATAAATCGCTTTGTGAGTTGGAACCACACATATCGCATAGACAATGATTATTGGTAAACAATAAAATAACTTTAATAGTACACTTTGTCCCCTAATTTGTCTATTATTTTTTTTACTATTTAGTATTATTTATTTAAAAAGCTCATGTAAACACATGCAAATGATCAGTAGTATTAGTATTAAAAGTCAGTGAGATCTTGCAGTAATATGTATAATATAGTCCTTCTTTTCTATGTCCAGGTACCAATATATCTGATGTTCTTACAACTCTTCGTTTGAAAACACATTCTGACACCTTACAGGTAATGTGCTTCCTGTTCCATTAATTACTGTGTTTAAGCCTTATGTACTAAAGCACGAACAGTACTGTAATTCTAAGTTCTTAGATATAACTGTAATACATTTTAGGATTAGCCGGTACTTCCCTTACGGAGAGACCAGATTATTAATCCCAACTAGCCTACTACACCTGCCTATTCATACACGTTTTTGAATACTTGGCCATCGTGAGCTGCAGCTTTTCATATAGCTATCAAGTATTTTTGTGCTACATGAATAAAAAGCCATATTTTTCTTACATGCAAAATAATAAACTAATATGCACTGGAACATGGTTTTGTTCAGAAAACGTACTCAATTGTTTGCTTAACTTTCCTTAATGAATCAGGTCCATAGTGGGTAATGGCCTTAGACATGTCATATTTCTCCAGAGACAAATAGAGAAATTATCTATAATGGTATTATTTCTTTTTGTGCTACTTTATACTAATGTATCTTGTTTCTTTTTTATAGATTTTATGCAATTTAGCTACCAAAATATGTGTACTTTATGCAAAGTCTGACACTATTATAGGATCTAGGTAAAAAAGGTCTGCATTTTAGTTTTAGCTTTTTACCCTAATGCTGTGCTCTCATCACACATGGGTATGAGTATCCATGTGCACAGGTAAATTTGGATAGAGCCAGGGGTTGGGATCTGGCACCATTTGGAGAATTTTGTGGAGACCTTCATTCTGTGTGACATTTATACAATAACTAAAGCAGTTTAATTGAATTGGGAGGATCATAGGGAACAAAATCGTGTATTTGCTGTTTTACAAATCAATGTTCTATTTTTGTTCTTTTTTTAGTGCTTCTTACTTTGTATTTTTTAATTATTGTGGATGCCTAGGGGATACATTTACAAATACTTCCCAAAAAAACAATAGCTGAGTTGTTGCCCATAGCAACCAATCAGATTGCAGCTAACATTTTCTAGCCTGTATTAGATGAATGTTAGCTAGCATCTGATTGGTTGCTATGGGCAATACCTCCAATGTTGCTGTTTAGGAGCTATAGTAAACACTAAGGCATTAGATGGAGAGTTATCTATATCTCAAAGCAGTTTATATTTACCCGCCTACTCCTTAGGCCATCACAGACAGACTAGGTGCTATAACGGAAGCCACCTGTGGGAGCTACGGTAGTCAGGACCTGGTTAGAGTGCACTGGGATATGCCGGTTACAAGTCCTGCAAACACTAAAGGGACAAGTGATCCCTATGTCCATTCTGCTCCCCTCCAATTCACGTTACACAACTTGAATGAGAGAATATCTAAACTGTGATCAGACACTAAAAGTACATGTAACTACTAAAATAAAGGAAATACAGAGTATATTAGTTCATCCTGAGCCATAGATTCTACCAGTGTCTGGAACTAGAGGCACGTAACACCGTTCTTCCAGGAGAAATTCCAATACTTTATATTTTGTAAATGACCGTAGATATCACTGACTCGGGTACTGATCCATAATATCTTTCACTCATAGCAGACCCTGATTAATGCTTTGTCTCCCCCAGAATGTCATGTCAGCAACCTTACCCACTGTTCCACCTGAGAAATCAGTGAGCTGAGCTCTCATTGTCACTATAACTCCTACCAAGTCTGTTACTGACAGCAATTCCTCCAATCATGGTAGCCAAAGTAATTGTCCGTAAAAGCCAATTGGACTTTCAAGCATTTTCAAGTATATTGTGATAAGGATTGTTTAACGAACTCAGTAAGCTCAGTTGCTTTGAAGCATCCGATTCCAATATATTCTGCCTCCCTCATGTACTCAATTGTCTCCTTTATGTTGGTGGCCTGTACCGCCCATGCGAGGCCGCCAAGAGATATTTCAGGCCGTTGCACAGCAACTTCTTGGGGTTCCTTTCACAGCCACTGAAGAGGGCAAGACCACACCAGGTTGGTGGCTACTCCCACTACAGAGGCACGCGCCGGTCTCGGTACTGTGTACCTACTCCTCTTCCCTCTTGAGGCCCCTGCTCCCATGCACTATTAAATATGCCACCGAACATCAGCAGAATTTCCAAAACTCTGTAGTCTTTGTTTCTGAGATTCTCATTGAGAACCGTTTGATGTTTGGTGTCACATTAGAACATTAGCGCTAAACTGCTTCTTTATAAAATACAGTAAACTACATAGGTAGGAGTTATGAACACATCCCAATATTGCCTAATGCAGTGGAACCTAAACTTTCTCAGTTCGAAGCACCCTTAGGGTCTCCTATAATTTTTTCAAGGCACCCCTAAGCTAAAATAATTACCAAGAAGTCCCCTGCCTTGCTTACCACTGGCCCTTGCCGAGGCACCCCTGTGAGACCGCCGCGGCACCCCAGGGAACCGTGACACACAGTTTGGGAACCGTTGGCCTAATGTAATAAATGCATTACATATTCCTTTCTCTCTGATAATTTATACTTTTTGTTTATAGCAGAGTAAAGACTCCCAATTGCCAGATGACATAGTATATATGATTGGTGGTGTCGTCGCTCTGATCCTGCTCTTATTTCTCTTTGCAATGATTCTATGCAGATGTAAGTAATTCAGTTCTAGAGCATGAATATATTGCTCATAGTATACATGTCATGTCATTATACTAAGGTGTCCAGTTATCGTCACACCATAAGTCAGGCAGGTGTACTACAGCCTGTTAGTTAGTGCCTAAACAGGAGAATCTCCCTCCATGCAGTTGATTAATGTAATTAAACATACACTGTAACTAACAGAACCACCAACAGGATCGGGAAGGGATGGGTGCCAGGCTAAATTGTGCTGCCATCATGACACACTGGTAATGTGCCCTCTGGGGGTTTCTACTGGTAAAAGGTACAGAAGAACCACTCCATATGATTGTTATGTAACAGTGTTAGCCCACATCCGTAAAATAAAAGTGCCCCAGGTGAAATTTCCCCTCTGAAGACTGCATTTTGTTTTGTAGATCAGCTAATAGATATAGCATTGAGTGTAGGCTATGTGTGCCCTTTAATAAAAAAAAAAATTCAGTTGGGTACCCGGGTGCAGGTAATCTAATGTAAGGGTCAGTCTGACCCGGTGAGCTGGCAATTGGCTGTTGCCCCAAGAACAAAGCTGCCTTTACTCTGGACATGTACATATTCATGTTTAATATAGTTGCATATCACATCAAGATATACTAATGTCTAATGTATCTCTAAATACATTGATTTACAGGGAAGATCTACAAAGAGAAGAAAACTAAAACAGACAGGTAATAACCAAGCAGTAGACATATACACATTATTATTTACCAAACTTATGTACATTGGTTTTCAAGATTGTGCCCAGAACACCCAGAGTCCATTGATTGGTGTGATTGGGGTGGGTGCTATTATGGAAATGGTGGAGGATGCAGGCAAGGTGTTTGTTCTGAATGTATTTTATGTTTTGGGCAGTTTTTATTAAATTGCAGTAAGTGTCTTAATAGAAGTATAGGATAAGGCTCAATTTCCGCCACCTCAAAATCAAGTCCTTTTGTGGGGGGTTTGGGGAATGCTGTGAGCCCTTCAGTAGAGCAGGGAATGACCCCATCGCTGTGCCTTCTCCACTACTTCATCTCATATAAGTAATCCCCCCACAAAAAATCAAAATGTCATTCATTCATTCATATAGTTTTCAAGGTAGGTGCACTCATGCTCCTAGTCCACACTTAACTTCACAAATGTGACCAGCTTACTTCATACACACGAGGGATGTTGGCAACGCTACACCAACTGAGAGGGATTATCAGCAGAAATGGTGAAATTACAGACCACATTGACTATTTCTACTCATAGCCCCCTAAATTAGTTAAGTGTGGTCACTGGTTCTGCAAATTGGCTCATGTGTATGAAGTAACTCTGTTGTTAAAGAGTTAAGTGTTATACAACAAGAGAATGTAGGCTGCAGCTGCAAATGTGTATATTTAACATACGCAATTACAATTCTGCATTGTATTTATATATACAGTATAACAAATGCAAATTAAAACATACATTTAACCCTCCAACAATGGGGAACAAATAATTTAACTATGAGTAAAAAAAATGAAAAAAAACAACAAATAAAAATCCATGAAATCATAGGCTGCGGAACGGGAACGGGTGTAAGCACGTAGTCAAGGTACAGTAAGGGCGTGCCAAGATCAGGGGCGCACACAGCAACGTCTTATACAAGCTTTGGGCATATCAAACATACGTGTTTTTCATACGTCGTATGACTTGCACCAGCTACAGGTCTGGTGTAAGTGCTGAGTGATAGTGATGACGGCTGTGTATGCAGCTAGAACATGTGTTTGCAATCAGAGAGCAACTGTAAAAATGCAGTTTATGCACAACAGACATTAACAACATCCTAATAAATGTATTTTATTGATAATAAAAATAAAATAAAAGAAAAAAATATATATATTATTAACAGGTGACATTGATTTTTTTTTTTCTGTGTTTTTTTTTGGGTACTTCACATAGTTCATATATGTATTGGAGATATCCTGCAGTGCATTGTCCGTTAGAGCAGAGCGGACCTAGACCCATAATCAGCAACAGACGTATCTAGATCCGCTCATTGTTGAATACGGACGTGTGTATAGCCGATTTACGTACAAAACAACCACACAAGACGCTCGTTTTGTGTGCCTTTATAAATCAAGCCCAAAGAACTTAAGAGTTAAAATCAACAACAAAAAAGCAAAACTGTCCCTCTGCCTAATTTTAAATGTGATTATGTTGGTTATAATATGCACATGTGTTATCTCATGGCAAGAAATACAATGGGACAAACTGTGTAATGTGTTTATTCATATGTAATTTAGGGCATTTTATGTTGTCCTTTTTGTTACTTTAGTTTTTTCTAATGCAATGTTTTTGATGTTTCGCTGTTAATAACTGTATCTACTACTGTTTTTGTCTTTGCAGCACTATGTCCGTGACAAACATGGATGCTTTGGAAGATGCAGAAAATCAAGCCATAGAAAATATCTACATATGAACAAACTGAACGTTTTTCGGGGAAGAAACAACTTTATTGCATTTCTTTGAATTTGCCAAAGTGCTTTGATTTATTCCACCTGTATTGAAAATGATTATGTGCAATGTGACACTTACCAACATTTTCCAAAGCAAAATCGGGATATAAATACGCCCACTCTATGATCTGTCCAAACCACACCCATATCCAGTCTCATTCTGGATAAACCACGCCCACTTGTCATTAGACCACACCCCATTCAGGGCATGCTGGGAGCATGAAAATAAATGTTGAAACCCCCTTTGTGATCCAGTTTTCTAATGTGTACCAACCCTGCATAACTTTGATAGGTTCCACTTAGTAGTTTTTTAACAGGACTGTGGAACATAAGCATGAAATCCTCAATTATTGTCCCCAGGTCTCCATCCTGGGTACATCAGAACGAACCATCCAGGTGAGGTGTCCATGGAAGGACCCCTTCACCATGGCTCTGCCTTGTGATAGCCCAACTCCAAGTGGCTTAGCCAATGGCAAGTCAACACCCACAGTCCCCAACTGCATTGTGTTGCCACAAGAGCATTGGAATTTCTTGGGGGCAAAAGACCGAAGAATTGTTTGATAAGTCTGAGTTGGGGATCGATGTTCCCATTTCACTTATTTATGTGAAGAGACTTGTTGACAGATGCATTGCCAAAGCGCCATTCCTAGCAGATCCAGGTAGCAGGAGTGCGTTCCCCCAAAAGCCAGGAGACTAAGCCCTGGTGCTGTTTGATATTAACAGCAGTGTAGGGGACACAAACCTGAGGATGTGTGCCAGTTATATTATTTGGTTGTTTGTGTTTCCCATACATGTTAGCATGCAGTTTTACGATTTATTGGAATTTTGATGTTCATCGCCATGACAAATCTAGAGGTTATAATAAATGTGCTTTGTTTTTCAACAATTTTATTGGTACCCAGCCCCTCTGGTCCCCAATAATGGGTCTTGTTAGGCCAGACTACCACTCAGATACAATGCAACCAGCCATTATAGGGCCTTTGTATAGTCCTAATTTGCTGGGTATCATCACAGGGCCCAAGAATCAGAACTAAGTGAAAGTATTGCATTGCAAACCTGTTAACCTTTAAATGTGCAGCTGACCAAGAGACATTTGATGAATCTAGATGGCCTTGCAAAATACTTTTTAAAAGTTGCAACGCGTTGGTTAGGCTTTGCTGTGTCCATTTCCGACGGATCCTGTTAGAAGCGCACTGTGTACAACCCAGGTAGTTACTTTGAAGCACACATCTTGCACTGTCATACCATCTAGGTCTGGTTGGAAGCAAACTTCTTATAAGATATTTTATTGCCATATTTTTTTTTAGATTGTATTTTTTAACTTTATTGTGTATTAGTTAATAAACAATTATATGTTATGTGGGGCTATGTTTCCTTTTAAATCTATGCATGGATCTCAATTAAACACATTGCTGGAGAGTTGGATCTCCTCTTATTATAAAAGATCACAGAAAAAGAAAGATGGGCAAATACACAACACTTCTAGTAATTTTGTGCACAAATGGATGCTAACCACTGAGCCCTCGTGGATAGAACATAATATATCATTGTATTTCAATAAATAGTGTTAAAAAGCATCTAATATTAGGGATACAATGAATTTAAACCTACTCAGTTTGGTAAAGCTTTGGGGGCTAGGCCATTCAGACACATTTCCCAGTGTTTACTGCTAAATTCCCACTTCGACCACTGCTAACACAGCTAAAACATCTTTTGCTCAGGTAAAGTGTACATGTTGCCTGTACACAGTGAAGACAGTCAATATTAAACATACGACTATACAAAGGGAAATGATAACATCTCGCAACTAATCGAGCTTATTGTTTAAAAATGTACTACACTATATTGTTTTCCTTTTGTGGAGTTTTCAGCCACTTAACTCTCTGATAGACCAAGGGCTAGATTTACTAAACTGCAGGTTTGAAAAAGTGAGATGTTGCCTATAGCAACCAATCAGATTCTAGTTAGAATTTATTTAGTACATTCTACAAAATGGCAGCTAGAATCTGATTGGTTGCTATAGGCAACAACTAGACTTTTTCAAACCCAGTTTAGTAAATAAACCCCTAAGACTCCTATATGGATGTATCTGTAAAAGGTCAAAGTAAAAAATGACCTTGTTCTAATTTGTACGCATTAATCAGATGAACTCTTTATTCACCTTTGGTACACGGCCACTTGCTATATTATAGACAGATAATCTGTCTTCTTTACTATGTTTGGTGTTCTTGATTGTTTACAGCAATTTACACCTCCAGAACAATTAAATACAACAATATGTTTTACATTCATGTGAAATACGAATTATGTAAAATTATTAAAATAAGGCATTATCTCCTGTTCTGGTTTTACTGCCTACCAATATGTGCAGTAAGCTGAACTTGTGCTTTAATTAATGCCTCTACAACATGGATCCACCTATGTTCCTATATGTGGAATAACCCATTATCACAGGTATGTGGACGTATCATATGTAACCTGAAGTGCCCATGCAAATTTGCTGCTGAACTAACCATGATGCAAAAGCATTGTTTTATTTTGCATACAGGGAAATACTGGCTGCTGTTGCTTGTAGCACACATACCGACAGCTTAATTTTTACACTACAAATTAAACGTTGAGCTAGGAAACGCCGCCTCCGAAAACTTAAATCTGTCTGCTTATTTTAAATTTGCACCCTGCAGTACAATATGGTTTTGCCAAGATGCAAATTTCTATTTTGCGCCTAACTCTAAATGAAGCCTTCACTATTTATAATATTACGTTACAGCTAGCATAAGCGGATATATACACCGATCAGCAACATTAAAACAACCTGCCTAAAATACCCCTTTGTGCCGCCAACACAGCTCTGACCCGTAGAGGCATGGGCTCAAGACCTCTGAAGGTGCTCAAGACAATAGCAGCACATTCTTTAAGTCCTGTAAGTTGCGAGTTGGGACCTCCATGGCTAGGACTTGTTTGTCCAGCACATACCACAGATGCTGGATCAGATTGAGATCGGGGGGAATTTGGAGGCCAAGTCAACACCTTGAAATCTTTGCAAATGCTCCTCAAACCATTCCTGAACAATTTTTGCAGTGTGGCCGGGCGTACTCACCAACACCACATTTTTTGGATCTCAGGAACACAGGTGGATTAGTCCTATAGAAAGAGCAGTGTTAACAACAGACGATGAGGTGTTCTATGCAGTACTTATTGTGGCTGTTGCATGCTTCTTTGTTTAAGGAGGTGGTATACCTGACACGAAGCAGTTTAAAAGGCTAATGAAAAATGTAGCTCCCTGAAGCAATATACAGTAGCACAGAAAGATTCCCTACTATAAAGAATAAAAATCTTTGCACTATCCTGCTCTCAGATCCATCAGTCTCCCTCTCCCAACGCACCTCTTCCGCTTCTCCTCTGCGTAAATCTCTTCATTGGCTCTTTCAGTTCAAGCTCCTAACCCTCACTTACAAAGCCTTTACCAATGCATCTCCCCTTACATCTTTGACCTTGTCTTGAAGTACATACCTACCCGGCCACTCCACTCTGTCTCTGACCTCCGCCTCAATTCACCCGTCATTCCCTTCTCCCAAGACTTCTGCCCTTAATCTTTGGAACTCCCTACCCAGTCTCACTCGACTCCCCCCAAACCTTCAAATTCTCACCTTTCCTACAACCTCCTAACCATTCCATCACCTCCTCATCCTCGCCTGCCATCTCCATTTTCTCCCAGTTGGTCCTACTGTCTCTCACCACCCCTCCCTCTAGAATGTAAGCTCTCATGTGAGTCCCCATAGCATTACTCACACTCATCTGAGCTACTTATATGTATTACCTCGTCTATTTGTTTCTTGGTTCTGTATCCAGTGCTACAGAATCTGTGGCGAGTGGGTGTTCTATAGCCCCAGAGATTATAGATATGGGCAATGGGGTGGCTCAATGGTTAGCACTTCTGACTCAAAGCACTGGGGTCATGAGTTCAATTCCTGACCAGGGACTTATCTGTGTGGCCTCCCCAAGGAACTACAAACCAGTGTCCTTCAAACATGCCCTCATTTCACCCATATTTTCCTCTCTTTGAAGCTACTGCCCAATGTTCTGCTCCCCTTTGCATCCAAAATTCTTGAATAACTTATCGCTAACAGACTGATCCACTTTCTCCCATCGACCTCCTTTAGTTGTCTCCCGTCCACTTCTGAAGTCAACCTCAAAGTGACCAATGACATTCTCCTACCCAAGTCTAGACAAAAGGCCACTTATAACTCCACATACTCCTTGACCTTCCCACCACTTTCAACGCAGTATGTCGACACACTTAATTCCTTTGGACTTTTCAATGCCCTCTCCTAGTTGGCCTGCTCTCGGGTCATTCCTTCAGCATCTCTATTTCATATTCTCATCCCCCTCTCTACACTTCCCCTCTCTGAGCTCATCCTTTCCTTCGGCCTCCATTGACAACTGTACGCAGACGATAACAAAATCTACAAGAACTTTGAACAACAGAGACGCACATATACGTATTAAGTGGAAGCCATCCAAATAACCACACGTGCACGCTTGGAGAATTTGAATAAAATATATTTGTATTCTTTTAATAGGATTACAGCCAAAGTTCCATGTGTGGCACAACTTACCCAATACCACAAATCAGCTTTATGTAGTTGTGCTAGAGTATGCAGTAAAGACTTTCCTCAACAACAAGTTTCCATAGAATGCTTTATAAACGTTATACTATTGACAACACATCATTATAAATCAGGAGGTTTCATGCCGTGCAGGTTGCCTCATTCCATATGGATTTGCACGACAGTCCAAAGGAGGGAGACATGTTATCCGACTAGTTGGGGATCTAGTTGTGCACTAGGGATCCATTGGATTCTTGGACTCTGGCTCCTGATCCATAATGCATTGTCTGGACTTGTGGCACCCACCTTATGAGGTAAAATCGGTGGTCTTCTTTCTCGGATAATTTCAGGAAGACAAACTCTGGTTTACAAGACCAACCAGTGGATGCCACCTTCCCGACTCTTTTCCTCTAGATGTGGAAGACGGTACAGTGTTTCGCTACGGGGATCCACACAGAACGAAGAAGCTTATTTAGCACAACTCACCAATTCCGAAATTACATTTTCACAACACTTTTTTTTTTTTAGTTTATTACTAAAATTTCTCAGAATCACAGAATACTTAAGACTATGATACAGCAAAACTAGGAGCGATTGAAGGTCTAGAATTGATAACAGTCTTCAAGCATAGTCTGCCATGAAATCCACGAGACGACATGCGTTAAAGGATTCTCTTCTGAACAATTCCAATGGTTTATATATATATCTATCTATATATAGAGGCATAAATATGTATATTTTTTTCCATAGACACACAAACGCACATTACTCTAAACACAGCGTTTGGGCACTTTTACAGTAGATGACGACATGAAGAAAGTCTTAAACACACATGTAGCCTTTTATTTAACCGGTGAAACTAAAAACAGCTCTTCTCCGCATCAAGTCTATTGTAAAGTGAACTTAAAATTGAACCCGTGAGCCCTATCCCAACATTAGAAGCAGTAAATAAATAACATCATGGCTTGGTTGGTCCTAGGAATTGGTTACTTCGTAATACTTTGCAGCTGACCAACAGGAAAGTCGCCTAAAACTTAACCGATAGTCAGTAAGTCATCTTGATAAAGGTTTTCCGTCATCACAATTGACATGATAGACCATGGAATGAGTAGAGGGTGGGGAGTGGAGGGGACAATAGACAACATCTATAACTCTGTACGGTACAAGGGAATGTTTAACTTGAGGAAAGGGAAAGGGAAAGAGATCAAAACACAGCAAGTTAGTTACAGATATTAAGTTTAGGAAGATTCTGTGTAATTACATCCAGGACGGTTAAAAGAAAAAAAATAAAAAAAAATTAAAGTTAGGATGATTGGGGGAAGGGGATGTGAATGTTGCAATATGGGGGGTTAACACAAACCCATAAGACAAAACCAAAAAGGTGAAAACTTTTGTTGGGGGGACGTGAACCCAGCATTAGGATTTCAAGCACTTCCACAAGTTTCTGTAACATTAATTTAACACTATCAAGATTATTACTACCTAGGGTTGGGGCCACGGACCATATAACTAAGGAGTCACATGGTTACATCATAAGATAAAATTCAAGCTCATAATTTATACACTTTGTAAAGTAAAGAAGAGTATCTATACCTCCCCCCTCCCTCCCAAAAAATAAGACTCATAACCACTAGCTTTAAATAAGACAAAAATCTCATTAAAAAAAAAAACAAAAAACAAAAAAACAGAACTGCAACGCTTAAAAAAGAAAAAAAAATTATATATATATTCCACATTACAGAGAAGGTCACTTCCAACAAATCATACGGATACGTGAATGCGCAGAATCAATGCAAGGCACGGCCCACAACAGCGACCAATAATAATAAAAAATAAAAAATACAGCAAGAAAACAAGCAGGGCTGTTTCTTCCTCAATGCGCTGATTTTTCAATGTGCAAGAACAGCTACTTGTATGGTAGCGGTGCCTCAAATTTGAAAGGGGGAGGGGAAAAAAAAAAAAAAAAAAAAACAATTAAAAGCAAACATCAGGATCCTCGGATCTACCTAATGTATGCAAGTCATTCCTAGTGTTAACCGTATCCTCCTTACATTGTAATATATACATGTTATGTCGCATTCAACTCATCCCAGTGAACAGATTACAGGTTATTATGAGAACTAGGTGTGCGCTAGAGGCGGAGGGGGAAAGAAGTCGTTCGAATGTCACTGCACTGACTCCACGTAGTTTGCAGGGTACAGGCCCACTTGCCCACTTTCCAGGCGTCCTTTACACCAGCCCTGCTCATCTTCATCTTCTGTTTTTGTAAATTCCTCACCTAGTAGAAGGAGAGAGAGAGGGGTCACATACAACACGATTCGCCGAATATCGGAGAGATTTCAGAAGGGGTATTATATGAACACATACCTACATAGAAACACATGTTTTTAAATGATCTTCTTGATAAATAAAAACAAACATATCCAAGACACTTTGTTTAGAAATGGTTTGGTATGCTTTGGTTATTGGTAATTTGACCATGAATGGCACCGGTGATATTTCAGGTAACCAGTCATATTATTATATTAAATAAAGCAGAACACCAGTATCCCGAAAAATCTTTAGCTGGAAGGGGAACAAAGAAGCCAGAGATGGGAAGTCTAGCATTGGAGAAATAAACAGAATAGGAAAGAGTAGATTAATATAGCAGCAATTATATACAGTACACCAATATATATATATATAGATTTCACGTAATTTTTCTGTTTCATTATTTGAAATGGGAACAGATTTTAATTTATTTTGTGCCACAGATGCCAGAAAGTGGGCATTGCTCAAAAGTCAGGCAATCATGGTGCCTAGGTACACAACTTTGATAGTCATGTAAGATAAGTAAAGAATGTGCCTAGAATTATTTGAAAGGGTTACGTTCTATAATATTTGTCCACCCTGAAGTATGCCGGGCCTTAAAGAAAGGTCTAAATGCTAAGAGGAATAAAAGGAGACTCAAAATACATGAAGAGCTTACAATCTAACTAGGATATTAACGTCAAAAAAATGGGAAGCAATGACAGTATTCAGAAGCGCTGATCCATTCCGTAAGTGCAGAAAAAAAAAAGTTCTGACACCATTTACATCAGCAGCAGTGACGAATACAATCAGTCAGTGCTTTATCATGCAACTGGCAAGGAGCAAGCAAGGTACCCATTAGCGTGCCAAATGTATCCATTAAAGAAAAATGTTATAGTATTTTCACATTCGTGCTCTGAAAAAGGACAGTCGTTATGTAGCCTCAAAGCCGTTTTGCATTTCTTGAAAATGCAGCCTGATCATTCCTATGTAATGTCACTAGTTTTCATTGATCAGAAAAAGCCATTGTGCTTAAATTAGTAGAGAGTTAAAGACTAGCCGTCTGTCCCTTAAACATAGTGGAAGCTGACATTTTGTGGCAAAAGCAAATTTTTTTCAGGAGAAAATCTCAATTCCATAGGAGCCAGTGACATCACTATTGGGTAGACACTGGTTCCTAGTGGTTGGCTGCATAATATTCACTCCACCCACAGAATGGCTAATAGAGAGTGCAGGAAACAAACAAACATTCTTCTCACACTACAAATGATGAAATTTTGCAGCGTTTTAAAGGAGTTTGTCTTATATTTTTTGGATTTTCGCCTCCTTACCAGCTTTAAAGCTTAGTTCATCCGTCTCCTGCCCATCGTAGTCGTAGAGAGCTTTGACCCGAACCTCCTTTGCGCCAGAAGCATCTTCATCGAATGGGTTGCTATCTCCATTGGTGTCATTGCTGGTGAAGGGGTTGTTGGATTCGTCATCGGACCATTCGGTGGGATAACTCTTTTCATAGCTGCTGACGCTGGAAAATAAACAGATGCCAAGTAAGACCCTATTCCTGAGAGTGGGACTGGCCCGCTATAATGACACTGTATATTAAACACGCGTGACGGACAATGCATTCTGCAGTCAGCTTAGCATGTGTAGTCCAGCTTACACTTCATCAAAACTAAAAACCAAAACAAGTTTGTTAATTGAACGGTATTCATACAGACATGGTCACCAAATCCGTCACACCACATATTACATGTTGCATAGTCATTAAAAAATAAATTTTAAAATAAATAAAAAAAATCAGTATGTTAACAGGGAGAGACATCATTAAAAAAGAATATACCATGGTAACATAAAAATACAAATATTAATATTGTCATTTCTTCTTAAACACGAAGATGTTATTGGGCCATTGACCCTTTCATTCAAAGAAGCGTCATTTTAATTTCATTTAAGTCCCTGCGAAATGTTTGTGTGGGAGGGCATCTCTCCAGACTGTACTGTGATGCATCCTATTTCTGGCTAGCTGAAGATGAGTCATACTACTCAACACGTATAATAAGAGGGCCGAGTGCTATGCTGTAATGCTCATACAGTAATCATTTTTGAGTTATAGTGTCCCTACACGAAATTAAAAAAAAACTTGTCATCAGGGCTGTGGATGTCAATTTACTACAAAGCAGACAAATATGAGCTTATTCTCCCAAGAGGATTAACATCAGCAGGTTCTTTATACCCCATGATTAGCAGTGAGGAAGGGTGTGGAAGCCGCCCCGCTACACACAGACCGCATGACTCTCTCTCCAAGTCCAGTTACCAGACTACTCTATGCTCGCTACCAGGCGGGCTTACTCTATGCCAGTGTTGGCTAACCTGTGACACTCCAGGTGTTGTGAAAATACAAGTCCCAGAATACCCATCCAGCAATAAGCTGCTATATATTGCCAAAGCATGCTGGGACTTGTATTTTCACAACACCATGAGTGTCATAGGTTAGCCAACACTGCTCTAGTGCTGCGAGCTCTGGTGTAAGCCGGGCTGGGGCAAGAGTGCAGTGCATTAAGAGCTTCAGTTGAATTCCTTCAACAGGAACTGTAATGGAAAAATTATGGTACAAATATATGTTGGATAAAACAATATTTATGTATAAAATCTGTATGGTCATATGGTTTTCTGTATTCTGTTAAAATCTTTTTCTATGTTATACCCTACAATAGGGCATTTATTCATAGGATGTTAAAATGGTCAGCAGCTGTCAAGCTATATAGAGACAAGAGTGTAAGAGGTCACATATGCCCTTTGACCTGCTTAGACATAGAAATATATATACTATAATGAGGTTGTAGAGATTATATATAACCAACTTTGTCCTTATGTGGTATATTCTTTAGTATGTGAAGTGGTTAGTGACGTATGTAAGAGGGGTGGTGTTACTTCTATATAACTTCTGTCTAACATAGAGGATATTGCCTGTTTCACGATGAATACAAGCCAATTGCATATGCAATTTGTAAGAATAAAGATAACCTTTGCTTTTTCAAATATTTATATTTTTTTGAATCATTTATGCGTCGACAGAACATGGGGGAACCCTGTCTCAACAAAAACCTGAAGATGCCATAATTAATTCTCTGGGCAGCACCGTGATCAATAAATAAAAGAAACTAGGATTACAGAAGTGCTATACTCGGTTCTTAAACAGTATCCCAGTTGAACCGGTAAATCAAGTGGCACAGTAGACAACTCTGTAAGCAGCACAAAGTTCTAAGTCACCGACTAGGGATGTTGGTTTTTCTCATAGAAGTAGAGGAAAAATAATGGTGTTCTGACATATAGTAGATGCATAATATCTTCACTGGGATCAGAATAAGTACTAAATATTAAAGTCCGTGACCCTTCCCTTTTGTGGGTAATTTGGAGAACAAAGCCAATCAGTTCACTATGAAACAGATATCATCAATACCCGAGGCTTACAGTACTCCATTCACAAAACATCTGCCTCCATAACATGTAGACAAGAGGTACACATGACATTTACAAGTAGCATTACATGCGATAGAAGTCTAGCAAAGCTTTCAGTTATTTGTTTTTTGGGGACAGAACTCTCTCTAGGCTCTCAAACTGGTATTTTAGCCCCTGTTTACCAAGGCCAGTCTTTCCAGTCACTATAGGATAAACACATTACATATACATTATATATTCCTACAAGAAACCATACAAGTAGTGAAATAGATGCAACTCCCCAAGTTGACTTCATACAAAACCATAACCAACACATGTAACACCTTGTGCTAGGCACAGAAAGTATAAGAATACATAACATGGACCGTGGAGTTTTAGAAGGACCTGTTCTCCCACATGCCAGCAGTTAATCAGCATAGTTAATAGGCAACCGAAAGAGAAAGTGCTGTTAGTGTCCAATGCTAGGAAGAAGGTGGGGGAAAAGTTTGTTATGGAGGGTACAAGTGGATGTAATAAGGTTGTCATGCGTTGTGCTCCACGGCTCCATTCTCACAGCCCCGACTGAAAGACCAAAGTGCACAGAGGAAACTTGGAGAGATAACAGGAAACATCGCATCACCAACTTTTTAGTTTTACTGTCCTCCTTCTCAATAATACTGCTCGTCTCCTCTTCATCTTCAAAGGGATTGTTACTTGATTGTGTGGACTGTACTGACTGGACACTAAGGTGGCTATTTGGGAAGAAGAGAGCAGGAACATCAAGATACCAAAATCACATTAAAAAAAATTATAAATTATTATATTTATACACACACGTAATCATTAAACATTGGTTGAACAGGACACACACACACACACACACACACACACACACACACACACACACACACACCACATTTGTTTCTTGTAAATACAGAAACAGTGTTTACCAGTTTGCTATTTTTCCTTTTGTACAAAATTTGTATTCATAGATTAGATGCATTAAGGGCTTCCAAAAGAAATAAGCAAAAATGAACATTGAATATCATTGCTTGGTTCTGTTATTCACACTGGTGATAAAAATGTGCTATGTTTAGGGGGTCAGACATTCAGGATGATTGAGACTGTTTTTTATAGTATATTTTTATATATTTTATTATGCCTTCACTAGGTACTGTCAGAATTTTAGCTTATATGATCAGTTTTAATTAAATCATCAACTGAAACTGAGCAAGCTGAATGCATTAAATGAAAAGCTGCAAAGAACCAAAAACTGATATGCACCCAAGTTTACAAAATGGTAAAATTACAGCCAGAACACACATTGCAGACATTTCCCATAGTGCAAACACTGTTGTATGAAGAGTGTCTTCTAGAACAGCATAATCTCAGGTATTTTATAGGCATGTGTGGTGTCCAAATAAGGACTTTAGGCAGAGGGGGAAAAAAATTCAGGTGTTAGAAATTGCTAAAATGAACAAGGTTAGGTGCAAACTGCAGTAAAGTTGGCAAATTAAAGACAGAGGTGACCACCCTACCTGCTGTGTTTGTTCTGGAGGGTAGATTGCTCGCCCCCTTGACTGATTCCAGTTAGAGTGACGCCCTCTGGCTTCTTTTTTTCTCTTCTACTTAGGGTACGGTTTAAGTCAGAAGACCATTCCTAAAGAAGGGTAAACACGGAGATGAGATGCCGTTTTGTAATACCACTATTTCCCCATAAGAGGGCATCAATGTACCAAAAACCGTACTACACATTAAAAAACGGGACAGAAATTTCTAGAGGAAAGAAAATTAATCACAAAAAAAAACAAATAAAAATCTGCACCGTACATGCAAATAGATATGAATATGGTAAACAGGTGAGGGAGACAACACTTGCAACAAAAGAGGAGACCCCAACACCGCAACAAAAGAGGAGACCCCAAGACCACAAAACAGAATGGAATTTAGAAGATGAACAATGCACTGTTGCCATGACAATATGAAAACCAGAGAATTTGGCCTGGAGGTTAATTACCCAGTTCTCTCTTACATGGACTGTTTACATTAATACAAAACAAGAACGGATCTTTCAACATTCTGAGAACCGCTTTGATCTGCAGCCACTCTTTATTGACAAACAATTATATTAATAAGACTAGATAAATACAAATAGATGAACATATCATTGTGTACATGACTTCTATATTTGAGCTTAATGGAACAAACGAAGGTGTAGAGATAGGGTAGATTTTATTGAGGTAAACGTTTGATAAGCACAATGCACAATTAGGGAGGTGGCTGATATAGCCTCTATGGGGTGTAACCATTGAGCAATAAAATCTTATAGCTCTGGCTGTTGAAGGACTAAAAGTACCAGCACATCCTGCCAGCTAGTGCAACAATATGTATCCTAATTTGTGTGCAGTAACCACAGAGCAAATCTAAATATCATTTAAACTCCCTATGCCACAGAAAAAGGTATAGGCTTCCGTGCTGTGCTGGGACTTTTAGTTCCACAAGACTCACAAGTTACCTACTTCTGCCGCAGACAATAGAGCTCACTGTACAACATAAATGACCTTACAGACACATTACTTACTTCATCCTTGTGCCAGGGAAGGCAAGAAAGACAGGAGGAGAATTATTAACATAAGGAAACAGAATGCAATCATTTAACCCTACGGGTGTAGTAGCAGCAAAGAAATAAAACAGAACAATTCTAACCAGTTACAATAAGTCATTGGTTTTATACTCCAGAGACATCACAGCAGCCCTGCCTGACAGCGTAACATGCAGAGCCGTCATGTTGGCTGATGGGGGCGGGGAGAGCGCTGCTCTGTCCTTCAATTCTCTGCATTGCTGAGGGATCAGTAAAACGACAAAGGTTGGGACTGTGAAACCAAATCAGCACTTTTATTAGAGGATTCAGAGCTTTGCTGGATTACACACAGGCGTGTTCTGGATGTGCCGTCAATAGGGAGATACAATAGATTCCAAGTTTAAAAGATGTAGATTTATTTTTAGCAAACGGCAAAAGGAATCCGTACTATTAATTCACATTGCGGATTGTGACCCCTTTGCCCCATACAAAAAGCTCTCACCTCAAACTGGGGCCAGTTCATAGACATTCCGGGGCCGTGATTGTTCTTGAACCATTTCAGGTCCTCCGGGACATCGGCGGATTTAATGGCGTACTCCAGGTCTCTATATATACTGGAATATCTGATTCAAAAGGAAAAATATCAGTTAGATCTCATAGTATCCAAAAGTCAGCGGTTTCCAAAGTTCTATTTGCCTCCAATTCTATATTGAAACAATAGGTTTAATTGGAGTTTTATATACAGAGAGCATTTAAAGACCTAACTAGCACAGGATTAGGTGCCCACAGATTGAAGTATGTACTGAGCTACCGAGAATAACAAACATCAGCTATTTAAGTTTAGTTCTTCTCTCCTACACAGAGGTGGAATCAATTCTGTCAGTAAACCAATATTCATGTAATTTATACAGATGTGTTAACAGTTTATTACACAGTTTCTTTAATAACAGATCCTAAAATTCAGCAAGCATGCTTACAATGTCTTTGTAATTGCTTGGTTAATGACCTAGGCGCTTGATTCAGCACAGATCTTAGCAAAATGCACTGGACTGCTCGGGACTAGAGATGCTCACGGACCCCCGTGAACTAGTTTTGGTTCTGGATCAGCTTTGTGTTTTGGAGTTTTTAGAAAAAAATCCTAAAATATGCTAAAAAAAAACAAAAAAAAAAACAAAAAAAAAAAAAAACACATAATTTTGCTTTTATTGTTCCTACATTATTATTAACCTCAATAACACTAACTTCAAATCATTTCCAGACAATTTTGACCACCTCACAGATCACAATATTATTTTCATACGTTCGGACAAATACTGCAGCGACCTGGCTGGATGGTAAGCGACAGAGCAATGACACAAACACACGGCAGATCCTAGCACATCTAGGAAACATTGCCACACAGCAGTGGCAGAAAAGAAAAATGGGGGTTCTCGCTCACTCCCACCCCCCGCTATGTTGGATCTTAAAAATTAATTCAGAACTCGCGAGATCAGATGACATCACAAAGACGTTTTGCATCGTTTTCGATTCCGAGGGTGCGCGACAGTACCGAGCCGGCTCAGCTCGCAGATCCCCCAAGTTCCGGTGTGTACGGTTTTCAAAGAACAGAGCCTGAGCGTCTCTACTAGGGACCCAATTGTCACTTCTGCTTCTGACTTCCAGATAATGTCAGTCATCAGAGCCCGATTCACAGCAAATGGCCAGCGGGACGTAGTAAACATGTTTTACTTTACAGATTTGTATTTCAGTTAGTAATCTATATATGTGACACACTGTTACTCATCTTAACCAGTTGTGTTATTCCTCTCCCTCCTGTATGGATTTGAATTTACACTGCTTAACTGCACAAGTAGAGGACCAGTGGGAGATCAAGCCTGAATCAAAATAAATCCTTACAGTATCTAACATTGACTTTATTCTCCAGCAGAACAGACTTCTAATGCTGCAGCTTTCCCTCCCCCTCAGGTCTATAGATTGAAAAAGAGCGGCAACTGGCAGTATCAGCTTGTGCCTGCATAGCTATAGTCAATAAGGTTGCCCATCAAGACTCCCAAGTGAAGCCATGTGTAAGGTGAAGCCATGTGTAAGGTGAAGCCATGTGTAAGACGCCGCAGTGCGTAAAACAGGGACATATAATAAATGCAGACATGAAAACAAAGGGTTGGGAGGACCCTGCCCATGAGAGAGCTTACAGTCTAAGTGGAGGAGGGCACAGGTGATACAAGAGGAACGAGCATGGCCAACACTGGAGATGGGACAGATATGAAGGTAGTACAGGTGGGAGTAGGTTAAGTTGTAATAAAGAGATGGGTTTTCACAGTCAGTAATGATTTGGAGACAGAGAGAGTCTGATTAGGCATGGTAGGGAATTCCATAAGTGGGGAGCAGCACGGGAGAAGACTTGTATGCAAGAATGATAGGTGTTTACCGGAGACAAAGCGCAGGTCAGAGGTAGATCTAAGAGGGCAAGAGGGAGAGTATTTTGAGATGTGTGAAGGAGTGTAGTTGAGGGCGGGTAATTTGAATTGGTTTCTGGAGGACGCAGGGACCCAGTGTAGGGATTTGCAAAGTGCGACAGATGTGGAGCTGGCAAGACCAGAAAATCATTTCATTTTTATCATAAGCAACCCCCTTCAAAGTGTATGCAAGGTCTTAACATGCCCTGCATACACTTTAGGCAGCTATGACCATGCAGCCCATCAATTCAAGTCTTGTTCAGACTGATGTGATGGTCTTCATTCTCACGAATGGTTGGGGAATGAATGGCACCAATACACAACATAACTGCATCCACTCTGTGCGAGTGCACTTTAACCAAGTCTAACTCACTTAGTTACTATACAGCGCTTTAAGCAGTGTTTAATAGAACGTCATTTTCTTCTTCTCTGGCCCCAGCAATATCTCTGCGGAGGTCACACGGACCTGGGTGAAGCCCTGAATGGTCGGGAAATAAATACAATCTCTTACCCATCCAGATTGGACAGGTCAAGGTGTTTCTCCACGTCCAGGAGCACATCGCGGAAGAAACGCACCCGCTTATCCTCAAACTGCTGACACTGCTCGAACACCTGCTCCATGTTTTCCATGTACTGTGGGGTGGCGCCGTCCAAGTCTTTTAGAGCCTTTTCGTATTTCTCTTTGCTCTGGAAGATCGGACAGCAGAAGAGAAGCGTTAGAGCCTCACAAGTGACCTGATCATTCTAGAACCACATGCAGGACAGGAGATGGGAATTTTACAAGATCCGTTATCAATATAATTAAACATATATATTTTTTCCCTTTTTGACAGGCAGCACGCAACTAAAAAAAAAATAAATGCAGTGTCATCTAGCGTATCGGAATTAGTAGAGTTCTCTAGAACAATATCTGGAACCCAGTCCTCAGGACCCCTAACAATGCATGTTTTCTATAACACCTTGCTTTAGCACAGGTGTATTTATTACGGACTGACACATTGTAACAGATCCACAGGTGGTGTTAATTATTACCATTGTCACCTGAACAACCTGCCCTGTTAGGGGTCCCGAGGACTGGGTTTGAGAAACACCGATCTAGAATAATGGTTCATTCCACTACATCCACTGTGTGTAGGTGTTGGGTGTACTTACTGTAGAAATACACAGACAGATTATAACATAAATAACCTAATCGTGTTGAATATAACTACCTGGAGGAAAAAAGCAGCGTTCTGAAAAATTAAAACGTAAACCTTAAAGTTTTCTCTCTCAAAAAGTACCTCCAACTAATTGCCGTGATACATTTGAACAAGATACAAGTTAATGTCATAAAAAGTTGCGTTGCGACACCAATATCTCCCTGTGTCTGCTTCACAGACTACCGTACTTGTCAGTGGAAGGAGTAAGTTCCCCCAACAGCACAATCTGAGGTTGCCTGTTGCAGTCAAGCCCCTTATGTCATGAAACAGGTGGCAACGACATACAGCCTGGACCTCATCCAAGTGAAAAGGACATTGTGTCCCACAGGATCAGCACACACCCCTGCTGAAATAAACTGTGCCGCTCCGGTGACCCGATTGACTACCGATTGTTTGACACCTGCCAGCATTGGTTAGCGGATACCTCACAGGCAATAACGACCAGCGAACTAGCGTATATATGAACTTTTACTTTAGGTTTTATCAGCTAATTAAGTATCCAGAAAACCTATGTTAAACTTTGTTAAACAAAGATCCTGAAGACGCTGCATATATATTTTGTGCTACAAGAACTGCTACAAATCAGCGTTCTGTACAGTGGTACCTTAGTCACAGGAAACCAGAAGGGCTAGGTGTGTTTCAGTGTTATATATATATATATATATATATTTTATATTTCTCAGAACACAACACAAAAGAATGTAATGTTGTCCTTGCAGATTACGGTGTATTTGCTCTGCAGGGCGTTACACAGGTACTGTACCAGCTCTGGGATTTAACAACTGGAAGATTTCCTGAACAAACAGAAGGGAGACGCAGATTAGTGGCCTCATCCATTACCTTCTGCGAGTCCTGTTTGCTCTTCTCCACTTTGTCTTGGAGTTTCTTCAGTTGCTCGGGGTTGAGGGCAGGGTCGGCTTTGCTGTTGGTCTCTCGGGAGATGGCGAGCTTCTCCTCCTTACACGCAGCATGATAGATTTTCTTACACCCTTCCACCTTCACAGAACACAGACCGAAAAACAAGACCATTAAAAATGTTCAGATTGGCAAATTTCAGGTAAATTAAGACTTATAAATGGCAACGTGTGAGCCGGACAGGGCTTCCAAACTTGAACTGGTGTTTCCTGTCCCTTCTTATCTAACCTTTAACACATAGTTAGATATTTTCTTGTTTCAGGGTTGAAATTGTTGTCAACTTGTAAAGGACACTAATTCTAAAGTAAACCAGGAGGTACAAAACTAATCAGTAAACATATAAGTGTAATCTGAATTCAAGCCAAGATACAGTAAGAACTTTTTGTTTTGTAATGGCCATTCAACAAATCAGAAGTTTTTACAGGGAATGAATACTTATTTTGTTTTGCCTTTGTACAATACAAATATTATGGAATACAATGTATAAAGTTATAGAACTTTTGCCCAAGTAGGTATAGTATTCGGTAAATAGGAGAAAATGACCATGTATACTTCAGACTAGTTTCTATTATGGTACAGGTATGTCTGCTTGCACATCTCGCCGTATAGCAGAGCTGCCATTGTTTGTCTTCTCTTCCCATTGTCAAACTCACTTTGGGTACAGACCCAAAAGGTATTTTAGATGCATTTTTTTAACAATTGGAAACATGCTTATTAAGGGTTAGTGTGTATTATATAGGCTTTTACTAGCATTTCCTAAAGGAAAGAAAAAGTACAAACTTACAACTGCCTGGACAAATTTATGAAACAAGACTATGATTTGCAGGTAATAAAGATACAATGACTAATGCACCAAACAGTGCTACTAATGTAATCAGCACACTGTCCTATTGGATACTGACCAGGGATAGGTCAGACATTGCGATGGATATTACTTGGTGTGCGCCCCATCACAATCTAGTTAAGCCCCTGATGTCTTGCATATACCTTGCCCGTACCAGGCACAATGAAGACTAAACTTGGAGTCCTTTGAACACAATGCCCCCACCGACCACTTCTGGCCTCTTACCTCTTTCAGTTTCTTGGCCCATGGCTTCTGTGCTTTCCTGAAGCCATCTTCAGCCTCCTTGGTTTCCTTAAACCCTCCCATCATCTGTTTGTGATAGGCCTCCTTCTGCCAGTTCTTCATCTTCTCAAAGTCTTCGTTCATCAATGCATTCTTCACCTCTAGGTGGAGCTCGCTGACTCTCTCCGCTTCAGTCATCACAGCATTCCAGGCCTTCTCCACAGAGCCGTACTGAGGGCCTAGAAGAGGCATCAAGGAGCTCTTACACATACACACAAATAAAAACCAGCCCTAGTTCATTAAAATTAATTCTTGGTCATTAAATCAGACTCTTGAACATTTCTGCACTAGTGTATTCTTTAGATTAATGTCAACCATTTGCACTAGCACGCAGGAGTATTTACAGCCGCAATACCACAGGTTTTTCTTTGCTTTAAATAGCAAGTTAAATACCATTCAAGCATGCATCCGAGTTATTTATCCTCCTACAAAATTTCAAAGAGACTCAGCTTACTACATCATGTGTCATGTTACTGTGGTTGCCATGGCAGTCACAAAACATTGAACATTTTGTAAAATCTGAACAGTTCTCAAGCATTACTAGCAATCTGAAGAAACAAACCAAAGAGAATGGTAACTATAAAGAGTCTTCTGATAGCCTACCCATACTTTTATTTTTCATGGGATTGCTCCTAAGTCAGCTGTATTTTCTAACATGCTCTGTAAAGATCAGCAAGAATTTATCCTTTAGGAGCTAATGATAGTTTCTTATAGTGCTTAAATAAAAGCATGCTTTATGACTTGACATATTGATTACTTTAGTACACACTTTCCATACACCATACTATTTTTTTTTTTGCAGACAGATTACAAACATTAGCGACACCCTCCAGGACCTTTCTGCCCATTATGCCCCCTGCGGTCCGTCAAAGCAAGAGTCCCGGCTTGACTGGTCCATCAACATCCCCCAGACTCCACCCCTTGTTTTTCCAAATCAAGTCTCTAAATTCAGTCCTTCCTACAGGTTTCTAGCTGCATCTATGTATCATGTTTCAATATTCCCACCTTTCTCCACTAGTTGCTTCCATCTCTTGGACCATTCCGTTAGTTGCTGAGCGTACATCTTCTCGATCTTCGCCCGCTCGTGGATACAGTTCATTAAATCATTGCAGAGTCGGTGCCCATCGTCAATCCTTTTGACGGCACGTTTGTAATTACCAATCTGACAACAAAAAAATAAAAGATTGTTCACAAGACGATCAACACCTATAGAAATGCACCATCAAGTATTTTTTGCATTTTGCACATGGGACATGAAATCAAAAGTGGAAAAAAAAATGTGATCCAAAAATATAGTGCGCGCGTAGTGGACACCTCTATATATAAAACTATATTTAGAGAAAAAAAAAGAAAAATTAAGAAATCTAATTAGAATTACATTAAATTTCCCAAATATGTAAGCTGAGCTTTCCACACCAACCCGAAACGTGACAACATGTAAGAATCCGAACTTTCAGCACTATTGCCAAAAGTGCTGCCTCTATGGCAAATTTGGCTACACAGAAGGCCAGATTAAAAGGTTCCAGACGTTCAGAAGTAGGGACAGTGTTCACGACCCAGCTTGGTCACACGCACTGATGGATGATGTCATTCAACAAGATATCTTCTGCACGATCAAAACTAGCTGGGCCGTGTTTGATTGTGCAAAAAGATGACCGTGTGCCACAGATTGCAATGCATGGCTAGTAAAGTTTTAAAATAATCCAGTTGACCAACCAGCATATCATGGACCTCACCATCTACAGTGTATAACATTTAGCAATATAGCCAAAATATATAAGCCGAATCCATTAACGAGCATTCAAAAAACCTCTTACAGCGAGCGTGTCACCCAATCACCCCTCTTTGCTGATCATTTCAGTCTGATCACTATGGATATACCCCAGGACCCAGGTTGTAAGTGTCAGCATAATCCTACTCATTCTTTAGATTGTTGCAGCATTGCGTAGATGGGGCTCTCTCCAACCATAATGTGTGGTATTACAAGGGTGTAGGTCTGTGTGTCACTGCAACGCAGGAGCGCCTCTGATCATATGAAGTGTATGCAAACACAACCATGTGTTATATTTATCCACATCCATTGGTTTAAAAATCACTTATAGGAAGTGTTTTTTTAACCCTTCCTATAATCCTAAACATACCCCTGCACCTTCACAATCCCCCCACCCTCCCTCACTCAGACCGCTCCAGATCTCTACTTGCACAACAGGGGGAGGGGGACAGATATATTGAATGAGGCGCTTACTTGTACTCTATCCAGATTTATTTTCCCTACAGGAGAACTTTATCCTTAGTAATTAATTTATTTATACCAAGGATATACTATACACTTGGAAGTTGTCTCAGAGGCTTGTCTCCATAACTGAATTATTAATGGTAAACTATTTTGACGTCTTGCATACAATCCATCTCCACTTGTGACCTGCAGGGAGAAGTACAAGGATGACATGAGGACCACTGGGTACTAGAATGAAAACTGTGCACACTTTATAGACCAGTCTCAAAACAGCGATTACTTAATAAGGTTTAGCAGATAATTCTACTTTTTATCATATTATTGGTTTGAAAGACTTCATTGTTACGCTGCAGCTTTCCCCTCCATCTCAGCGGTGTCGCAGTGAATTGAGAAGCATAATATTGGTGCAGCCCAAAATCTTGCTGCCTCCCCTGAAGGTAGAGGACAGGTCCTTATTACAGGGGTGGATGAGGTTACCTCACTCACAGATTTTACAGTGTGTGCGATATGAAATGGTCCCTCAAATTGCTTGCAGGTGAACTAGACATACAGAGTTAATCATGGTTTATGTGAAAATGATCAGGATTAGTTATATGTATATTTAAGCTCTGCACAACCAATATTATAGTCACTGGACGCCCAGATTTTCAAACCCGTCAACCGAACGGTCATCACAATTTGATTGTGCTGCCAAACTTTACCGGGGTCTGTCCAAAGACACACAATTAGTCACATGCCCAAGTCTGTCGCTTCCAACTACGCAACATCGCCCGCATCCGTCCTTTTCTCTCTCAGGATGCCACCAAAACTATCATCCACGCACTCATCATCTCCCGCCTTGATTATTGTAACCTCCTCCACTCCCGTCTCTCCCCACTCTGCTCTATACTCAATGTGGCCGCAAGACTCATCTTCCTCTCAAAACGCTCCTCCTCTGCCTCGCCTTACACTGGCTCCTCTTCCCCTACAGAATCCTTTTCAAACTCCTCACCACCACCTACAAGGCTCTCTCCAACTCTACTGCCCCTTATATCTCTAACCTCCTCTCCATTCACGCTCCTGCCCGCTCCCTGCGCTCGGCCAATGACCGCCGCCTCTCCTCCACTCCGATCACCACTTCCCACTCCAGAATCCAAGACTTTCCCCGTGCAGCCCCCCCTTCTCTGGAACGACCTCCCTCGTTCCATCCGTCTCTCTCCTACTCTGTGCTCCTTCAAACGTGCACTCAAAACTCACCTCTTCCTCAAAGTCTACCAACCATCTACTTAACCCCCATCTCCTCCCTTTGCTCGTCCGCCATTCTCTCCTCTTGCCTCAACTGGCTGCTCTTGTCCCTGGTCTGTTTACCCTCCCTTAGGATGTAAGCTCGTATGAGCAGGGCCCCCTCCCCTCCTGTCTCCATACCTGTTCTTCTGCTCCGTCTTTACTGCATATGACTAGCCGGAGTTTCTGAAGTATTGGTACTTTTTGTTCATTGTTCTGTATGGTTTCACCCTGTATAGTCTACTGTTAGTACTGTGTGCGGCGCTGCGGATACCTTGTGACGCCTAACAAATAAATAATAATAATAATGTAGTTCTAATGCAACAATGGCTGTGTATAGCAGTACATACAGTAATACAATAAAAAATCTCAAATGTATTACCAAAAAGTAATAAAAAAAAAACAAAGACTCCAATTCAGGAATTCTTTACATATTTTCGCTTGTTAAATCAGTTTAGCAACTAATGCCTGAAAACTGCAATAAAAATATCAAGAATAAATTTCTTATGGGTGTATTCCCGACCTGTGTCCTGGAATATTGTTACCTTAACAATAAATTGTGCATTACATGGAGCCAATATCATATATATGTATACACAAACACCTACACGTAAGAGAATGTGGACATGTGCGAGGAAAACCCGAGTGTAATCTCAGCTAGCTGCACATCCCTCTGGTATATGTATGCACTATGTAAACAAGGAGGATGATAAAATACAGCCACTATCAAAACTGAAGCCTGCTGCACCAAACATACATGTCTCTGTACTCGTCCTCATCTGTAAAATAATAATAGTGGCTCAGCCGACAATTTACCTTCCTGCCCCCTCACCTGGCCTGGTACAACTTACACTAATGAGAGTAGCTCCCCGACTGCCCGCTGAAATCTCCACTAATTAAATGCATCTCAGGAAATCTGCACAATTTAAAAAGGATTCCTATTTAATACAGAAAAAGATAATTCTATAAAAGGAACGTTCATAGCGAGAAGAACTAGAACGTCTGTTTGTTGCAAGAACATCATAATGGTGTTGGGTGGTTTATGGTGATTATTTCCTACTGTAATAACTCACTGCAAAGTGCATAGTGGAATTTTGTTTTAAGACGGCTTCTTGCGGAGCAGGGAGGGAGTCATAATAAACAGCACAGGCTCCCGGGAACCAGAACCAAATAAACGGTCTAATGAAGGAAGGCAGGAATCAGGTTGGACGAGTCTCTGTGCCTGGTTATGTAACCTCTTCTATCCCAGTATAAACAGAGACCCACTGAAAGCTGCTCTTGTTCTCCTCCAGCCCCTGATTACATTCGGGCACAGAGACACTGGGATACAACCTATAGGAACTGTAAATACTCCAAATTCCTGCAACAAAATCCATCCTTCCCTGATGACTGCAATGCAGAGGTTAACCCTGTAGCTCCCAAAACAGCTCTTTACTCCCGAAATAGCAACTTTTACAGATTTCTACATTACTCATAAAGAAAGGTGTTAAGTACATCAAGTACTAGCAGTGCTGCCCTGAGCTGTAATTAACAAATAAGGAAACAAGATGTTCTAGGTGATTGTGTTTGTTTTTCAGTGCAGTCTCACAGAAGATTACAGTAAAAAAAAAAAAAAATAGCCAAAATCTATCAAATACTGCCAGGGCAATATAGAAAACTGAAATGGGTTGATTCAAGACTGTATAGTAGACATTAAAAAACCAGAAATAAAAAAAGGGAGGGCGGTGCAAGAGTCACAAATCAGTATTTAAAAAGAAAAATGCAGAAGTGACGGACTGTCAGGGAACAATTATATTGTAATTCACACCCGCACCATCACTCTGGTGTCTATTCTGCATTTAGTCCTTTTGCTGCCCATTTTTGTCGAGAATTCCAGTTTAAAAAAAAGTCCCAGCACACGGATATTTGCATATTCCTTCCCACAATTCCTAGGTACACTAGTTCCCCTTTTCTTTTGGAATTACAAGCTGCCGTCTTTCCTCATGTAATATTTTTAAAGCATTTTATTTATTTTTTTTAAAAAAAGCACAGCTGCATTAAATAATGAGTAAGTGGCACATAGCCACAAAAGCATCCAGCCGCTATAAAACCAATGTGGTGAAAATGCCGTGTGACTGCGGTATTGTTTTAAGACTGAGAAAGAGGTGTTGGCAAGGCAATAAAAACCACTAGATTCACCAGACGAGACGTTTCATCTGGAAGAGGGGAGAAAGCAGTCACTGTAGATCTGATATACGAAACCTACGGCTCGCCAGCAGTTGTGGAACTACAAGTCCCTGCATGCAACGTTTAGTAGTTAGAGCACCCGGAGAGACACACAGGCTGCCTTAGCCGGCTGCTGCAATAGACGGACGGAGGGTGAGGCTGGAACACAACACAGAGCCCCAAGGAAAGTGCAAAGCTTCAGTAATTCTCTAGTTTAAAGCAGAGATGGGCAACAAGATACTTTAGAAACACAAACTGCTGCTGTGTTATACAAGTCTCAGAGAAACAGTACAGAAAAATCAGGTTGTGCAACAGATCTCTATTATATAGAACACACAACACTTACGAGTACATTTCCTACAAAGACTACGTAAATTCAGCAAAAGGATAACAAAATGACACATTCATTTAACTTGTAAGACATTTGTTCTATGAATGAAACAAAAGTAATTACCACTCCTGAAAATTACATTCATCTCATACCTTCTTTATTGTTAAAGCCAAGTAATTAGCCAACCATTACCATAGATACAAATGAGAGTTTCCGTGTACGAGTTTTATTGAGCGTTTATAGAAACATAAACCCTACATCTAAATGAAGCATACTAAGACTATTGGAACACATCCGTTATAAATGTCAGGGTCCATTTTCAAGACCATCATCTACAAAGGAACAAGGGCAGGACCTTAAAAAGGACACGTCCCAAAGAGGGACCTCTGATGGAGGAATGCAGGAAGCAGACAATATACACCAGACAGACTTAAGCTGGGTACACACTACAGAAAATTCAACCAACTTTTTATGCCGAGCGATTTTACATGCGACCGATGGTGCGATCGCTCGGTCCATGGACTGCATACACACTAGCCTTGTTTAGGACGATAAAGGGAAGAGCGGATGTCCCGTTAGCGACTTTTTACAGCCATGTTGTCGTGAGCAATGACTGTAATTTCGTACTCACTGTTGTGGATCGGTTGGAAGTTTATACACACTACACAGCGGAAACGAGATTGGAACTAAAATATTAAACGGTACGACCAACCAAATGAGGCGACAATCGTCCATTTGGGCAGACTTTCGACCATCGTGTCACTGCACACACTGACCCGACTTTTGAACGAGTGGTCGTATGTCGGCTGATTTAGCCGATTATTGGACGAAAATTGTGTAGTGTGTACCCAGCTTTATTATTTAAAGCAACTATTTAGAGATACACGAGTTACAAAGCACCTTAATTATCTCAAACTGGCTGAATAGTTTCCTGCGCATTGAAAATAAACACCCAAAATCTCTCAGAGGTAAAAATAAAAGAAAATTATTCAAACATAATGGGACCGATTCATTAAGACAAGTATAATGAATGTAATGAGCGTCTTTCTAAAACGTTTACGTAAATCTGTTATACGCACATCCGTATTCAACTAGAAGCGGATCAGAAGGATAGACAATACATACGTGGAACATAAAGTCCAAGTAGAACACACAGAAGAGGGGGGAAAAAAAAATTAAAAAAAATTAAGTTTTCTCCTTTCAATGAAACGCATCAGGATGTTACTGTCTACTGTACATGACATTTCAAGTCCCAATACCATAAAACAGATTTCTATTACATTTTGAATTCAGCCCTTGTTTAATGGACAATCTTTAATTTAATGGACTTTAAACACCGCACACATTATATTTTTCTCAGAAGGGCCCAATGTGTTTAAGTCATGTAAACAGAAGGAGAGGCCCCATCATATCTGGGATAACATTACAAGAAAAACACATGGTACGTAAAGCGCTCTACTGTATCGCACGTGTGGTATATGAATCCCAGCAATGTTTTCTAATACCTTCATTGACAAGGAATAAGCCTCATTCACATTCAGCGCTGACAGTGGTTGGATTTATGACTAGCACAGAAGAGTGTTTGATATGAACAGCTCGGCCTCTGTTCGGTGCCATCTGATAGCAGCTAACTGAATACATTCACTGAGAGCTCCGTCTGAATGGGAAGGAAACACTTGTCCTACTGTGACCTAGTTTTCTCTTCCGCTCTGATCTTCTTCTACACAGCTCAGAGTTCACTCAACAGAAAATTTGCCAAAACACATTCTGAGCGCTCCTCCTACAGCACCAAAGCAGACACGATGCCCTGAAAGATTAATAAAACCTCCACTGCCTTTTGTTGCCGCAGATCCCAATTGAAAACAGATTGAAGCAGGATATTTATTTTGACACCGATCCACAAGGTATTGAGCGCCATGTCAAAATCGAAATAAAATATTCCAAAACCTTTACACAAATGACTAAAAATAGAAGTTTTAAGATGTAAATATTACTTCTACCCCTTGTTACTGCCAGCTCAGATTTACAACCATTTAGGACATCAGCTCAACAAGTCCCACAAATCTGTTCATCGACTTAACCAGTGTAAAAGTAGTTGATCACCTCTTGGCAATTCTCTTGCTCGTATAAATATCCCTTTTCTCTGTGTGAGCTCTTACAGCATGGCAGATACTATCTGAAAACATTCAACATGTATACAAGAGTATTCTAAACTAGTTAGAGATCTGATATCTGAGGAAGTGCCCCCAGACCACTGCTAAGGCGTAGTACAAGCCACAATGCAGAAGTAGAATTAGCATGAAACTACAGCCATATAACTGAACAAGATGTCCAGAAACTAATCCTGAGGCGGCGCACACAGGGCACTGCGAGGCCAACTGTGACTTCATCTATGGAAGGCAGTAGCTGCAATGGAAGAGAATGTACAAAGCCCTGCACAAAAGAGGGCCATAAAGGAAGGGTCATAAGGAATCGCACATGATTTAGAAGGGGGAGTGACAAAATCATACTTGTGCGCAAAAAGTTTATTAAACATCATTCTAAGAGGTAATTAGGGCACAAAAACTGTTCAGCAGCCAAATAACAGCATCCCCCCCCAATAAGTATGGCGATGGCAGCATCATGTTATGGGGATGTATTTTGGATTCAGGGACAGAATCAGGATTGGTGGGAAGTTCAGTGGTCCACATTACAAACAAAACGGTCTTTCAGCAGTGATGGAAAGCACACAGTCTCAATCCTGTCAAAAGTCTGTGGCAAGACCTCAGAGGGGCTGCCCATCGCTGCTGTCAAACTACCCTGGCCCGGCTTTAGCAACCGTGCAAAGAATGGGCAAAACTGTTCCATCTTAGTGTTAAACAGTCAAAGAATTCTGCAATAGCTGCCAGAGGTGTTTCAACTACTGACCAATGGGAAGGATTACCTTATAAACTAAACTATCATGTAGTGTATCCTGGGGGCAGCTATTTTGTGGCTAGAATTAATTTAAGAGAAATGGGCTGCTTAGCTCAACTATTAATGCTAATGCTGTACCTGTAATCCTCAGCATCCCAGAGCCAGGAGCTAGCGCTGTACCTGTAATCCTCAGCATCCCAGAGCCAGGAGCTAGCGCTGTACCTGTAATCCTCAGCATCCCAGAGCCAGGAGCTAGCGCTGTACCTGTAATCCTCAGCATCCCAGAGCCAGGAGCTAGCGCTGTACCTGTAATCCTCAGCATCCCAGAGCCAGGAGCTAGCGCTGTACCTGTAATCCTCAGCATCCCAGAGCCAGGAGCTAGCGCTGTACCTGTAATCATCAATATCCCAGAGCCAGGAGCTAGCGCTGTACCTGTAATCCTCAGCATCCCAGAGCCAGGAGCTAGCGCTGTACCTGTAATCCTCAACATCCCAGAGCCAGGAGCTAGCGCTGTACCTGTAATCATCAATATCCCAGAGCCAGGAGCTAGCGCTGTACCTGTAATCCTCAGCATCCCAGAGCCAGGAGCTAGCGCTGTACCTGTAATCCTCAGCATCCCAGAGCCAGGAGCTAGCGCTGTACCTGTAATCATCAATATCCCAGAGCCAGGAGCTAGCGCTGTACCTGTAATCCTCAGCATCCCAGAGCCAGGAGCTAGCGCTGTACCTGTAATCCTCAGCATCCCAGAGCCAGGAGCTAGCGCTGTACCTGTAATCATCAATATCCCAGAGCCAGGAGCTAGCGCTGTACCTGTAATCCTCAGCATCCCAGAGCCAGGAGCTAGCGCTGTACCTGTAATCCTCAACATCCCAGAGCCAGGAGCTAGCGCTGTACCTGTAATCATCAATATCCCAGAGCCAGGAGCTAGCGCTGTACCTGTAATCCTCAGCATCCCAGAGCCAGGAGCTAGCGCTGTACCTGTAATCCTCAGCATCCCAGAGCCAGGAGCTAGCGCTGTACCTGTAATCATCAATATCCCAGAGCCAGGAGCTAGCGCTGTACCTGTAATCCTCAGCATCCCAGAGCCAGGAGCTAGCGCTGTACCTGTAATCCTCAGCATCCCAGAGCCAGGAGCTAGCGCTGTACCTGTAATCATCAATATCCCAGAGCCAGGAGCTAGCGCTGTACCTGTAATCCTCAGCATCCCAGAGCCAGGAGCTAGCGCTGTACCTGTAATCCTCAACATCCCAGAGCCAGGAGCTAGCGCTGTACCTGTAATCATCAATATCCCAGAGCCAGGAGCTAGCGCTGTACCTGTAATCCTCAGCATCCCAGAGCCAGGAGCTAGCGCTGTACCTGTAATCATCAACATCCCAGAGCCAGGAGCTAGCGCTGTACCTGTAATCATCGAAATCCCAGAGCCAGGAGCTAGCGCAGGGCCTGTAATCAACATCCCAGAGCCAGGAGCTAGCGCCGTACCTGTAATCCTCAGCATCCCAGAGCCAGGAGCTAGCGCAGGGCCTGTAATCATCAATATCCCAGAGCCAGGAGCTAGCGCAGGGCCTGTAATCATCAATATCCCAGAGCCAGGAGCTAGCGCAGGGCCTGTAATCATCAACATCCCAGAGCCAGGAGCTAGTGCAGGGCCTGTAATCATCAACATCCCAGAGCCAGGAGCTAGCGCAGGGCCTGTAATCATCAACATCCCAGAGCCAGGAGCTAGCACAGGGCCTGTAATCATCAACATCCCAGAGCCAGGAGCTAGCACAGGGCCTGTACCCTCATACATTTATCACAATATATATACCCCCAGCAACAAGTATTATTCAGTTACCTTATGTATCAAGTGGACTCAACGCCGTCAATCAGTAAAGAGCAATGAGTCGGCCTCATAGGGCTCTCCGGGCCTTTACCTGCAGCCCCCAGATCCTTCCTGCTTTAATGTCAGGTTGGATTGTTATAGCTTGTAACACTTGTGTAAAATGTCTGCTGGTGTTATTACAGATAGGTGTCAGCAGCCTCTGAGGGTAACAGGTTGTCTACTGCAGACTCTGATTGTGAAATTGTTTGGGCCCAGCCATCTTTACTTTCTGTTACTTATAATAAGTGTCGCGATTACCTCAATGATTAACGCTGCAGAATATGATGGTACTTCATAAAATAAAATGGATATGGCAGCTCCCAACCCCTCTCAAACTAAAAAAAATGTTCTTATTTATAATAGTAGGGTGTACATAAAAAGCTAAAACCAATCAGGAGGATCATCATCAACATTTATATAGCACCAGCAGATTCCGTAGCGCTTTACGATTGGAAACAAACATTAATAAAACAATACTGGGTAATGCATACAGAGGTAAGAGTTCCCTGCTCACAAGCTTACAATCTATGGGACAATGGGAGTCTGATACATGAGGGTGAGTGTTACATCATATTGCACAATGGACCAGCTAGAATGCAAAGGTTAAAAGTATTGAGTGGGCTGTGTGTGTGGCAATATTGGTCAGAGGGTTGTTGTCTTGTGTTAGCTGTGTAGAGGGTGGTAATAGGGGAGATAAAGATGGTGGTTGGGGAATATTATAAACTTGTCTGAAGAGGTGGGTTTTCAGAGAACGCTTGAAGGTTTGAAGATTAGAGCAAAGTCTTACTGTGCGAGGGCGAGAATTCCACAAAGTGGGTGCAGCCTGAAAAAAGTCCTGTAACCGAGAATGGAAGGATGTGATGAGAGTGGAAAAGAGACGCAGATCTTGTGCAGAACGGAGGTGTCGAGTTGGGAGATATTTTGAGACAAGTGAGGAGATGTATGTTGGTGCAATTTTGCCGACGGCCTTGTATGTTAGTAGAAGAATTTTAAATTGAATTCGTTGAACAGGCAACAAATCTAGAGACTGAGAGTGGCTCAGCAGAGGAAGAACGGTTTGCTAGGAAAAGCAATGAGAGATTTACCTAAACAAAAGCTGTACTAGGCGGTGAAGACTGAAGCCAGAAGGGCATACATTTTAAAATATACTGCGAACAAAAGTTCAAATCAGTTTTATATACACAGTTATGTTTGATACCAACGTTCTGTGTGAACAGAAATGGGACATGACTACTGTGCTGCTGGGGACCCTGCTCCTTCCACTATATAACTGTCAGTCTGTGGCTTCCTGCTACCTCCATTCTTGTCCTCACATCATGCAGCCCTGTCCTCACTAACACTACCACTTGAATGGACAGGTCACTGCCTCCTTCTAAACATTGATCTCCTGCTGCTGTGACCACTCCTCAGATCTATTGAAGTGGACAGACCGAGGACACCAGAGAAAACAGATAAGTTAAGAGCACAGTCAAACTAAGTGAAATTAAACCCTACCTTGGACTCTTGATTAGCATCTGGTACACAGACAAAATGTCAAAAAACACGGAAAAATCCCACAAACCCAAAGCCCATAAATTAAAAATTAATAAAACACTTAAAAAATATCCCTCTGGCTCATGTATTGACTCAGACAAGACACCTATTCCCTGAATTTCAGCACAAGCTCCTCGGCTCATTTTCCCTGCACATCTCATACAAATTTCACAACACACTTTTGACCAAGCAGCTTATCTCGTGACTGCCAGATGTTTATGGTTTCAGGGAAAAATTACATCAATTTTGACATTCACAGCACACACAGATTTACCTATGTAGTATAAATACCGAACGGTAGATGAAGGCTGGAAGCAGACAATGGCAGATTACAGAATACGTGTGGACTATTCTCTTTTAACCTCCTATTTCTAGGATGGGTTGGCGGGGAAGGGGGGGGGAGTGCTCGGTCCTCTGAACAGGCTGTGAGCCCAAATTCCAGAACATGTGAAATCCAGAAAGAACTTCCTTTCACTCGCTAATAAGTTCCTTTCGGGGGGGAATCCTGGGCTTATGACTCACTGCAATTGTTACAAGTTTCCTACAAAACTTCCAGATGACCTCACGTCATGATTAGTCTGGTAGAACAATGCGGAGGGAACAGGGGACACGGCCACACAGCTCAGCATTTATTACTAACACAAAGCAGATGTAGCCCGTGAGCGATTAAACCTCTGAAAACAGTATAGTAACAAACCCTTAACTTGAGGGACCTACTCCATTTAAAACTCTAGAGAACAAACAGAATAGGCTGTAAAAATTAATATCAAGGATAAATGTCCAGATGATGCCAACAGTAGCTGAGAAACAACTACAGGATGGAGGAACATCTGACAGCATCTGCAGGGGTAAATGTAAGAGGAATCTCCTTCTCATAATACCAGTGGTCCTGCATTGGCAGCCACGAGATCTCAGGCCCCAATGCAGAGAGTGTGACCTCAGATTTTCACACATGAGGTGCAGTTGACATCAGACAGAGTCCACCACAATACAGCGACCCAGAATGTGTGACCAGGTAAGTCAGACAGTCCTTAAAGTACAGTGCCATAAAGAAACCTCAAAACATGGTATGAGCAGGCTCCTGTTGCAATCCTAGAGTGCTCCTGATAGTGACTGGACCAGGACCCTTAGTCCAAGGCAGAGGTGCTCAAACCCAGCCCGGAAGAGCTACCAACATGTCATGTTTTCAGGATTTGCCTGTAGAAACAGGTGGAATAATTACAGACCCAAAAATAGATCAACACCTCTGTATGATCAAAGAAATCCTGAAACCATGACTTGTTGGTAGCTCTTGAGAACGGAGTATGAGCACCTTTGGTCTAAGGGCTTCACTCTAGGGGGTAAATGTATCAAGCTGAGAGTTTTCTGGCGGGTTCGAAAAGTGGAGATGTTGCCTATAGCAACCAATCAGATTCTATTTATCATTTATTTAGTACATTCTACAAAATGACAGCTACAATCTGATTGGTTTTGCAAACCCGCCGGAAAACACTCAGCTTGATACATTTACCCCCAGATCTGAAAACTGCAGCTCAAGTGAATCGCTGAAGAGTTTGTTCCTAACAAAAGCAAGTCTTAAGTGTATGACAGATTATTTGTGGGATCCCCCTTTTTCTGTATCATTTTTAGGATGAAAACGATATTTTAAAAATATAACCGAAAAATTAACCTAGACACAACTGCAGCCAGTGTCCATAACACTTTTGAATAAAAGTTAACGAAAAAGATACTCATGCAGCTTAAAATGCAAAGTGAGGAACGGCCCCGTTCTAGCTCTCTAAATTAATTCCACATTGATCTGGTTTTCCATACTTTAGAATTAAAAACAGTCAAAAAGTATAAGTTGTGGAACAGACAGTTTAGAACGACAAAGCAAGATTCCGCTGGTGAACCGGTCCCGCTCATTACATTCTTTACTGTGGGTGGAGCACTGAAACAAGTAGCCAATAATACAACTGGTTTACCTCCCAGAAGCTGTCGCTGGACACTTCTACCCCAACCGAGTCGTCGAAGTTTCCAGACATGATTATCGATGAGAGAACCCAGAGTCAAATCAGAAGGCGATAATCCTGTGTGTTCCCCTTTAGTCGACAGTCAATACCTACAAAAAAAAAAAAAAAAAAGCTTATTAATCAAATACATAGAACATTGAGAACTATATGTAAAAACAGATAATGGTAACTTCTTACACAGTTAACAAGTTTGGGGCAACCAGTACTCCATCGATGTACATAATGTTTCCCCTAGGTCTAGTACTCCCATCTTATGTACCACACTAACTGGAAAGCTAGTGAACGGTTCTGTAAAAACCAAAAATATCGCTGCTTCTAAAAACTAATCAGATGCAATCATATTATGCAGCAGAGAGGCTATGTAGGCATTCACATCAGTCCCTGCCCCGAGTAGCTTACAATCTAAACTCCCTACCTCAAAACACAGGGCAATTTTTTAAGGCAATTAACCCATAACTATTTTTCTGGGCTGCAGGAGGAAACTGGAGCATCCGTAGACACCCACGCAAACAGAGAGAACATACATACTCCACACAGATAGGGCCTTGGTTGGACTCAAACTCATGATACCCAGGGCTGTGAGGCAGCAATGCTAACCACTGTGCAGCCCCCTAGCATCCAAAAAGCAAAAAAAATACAAATATCACTATAAAGAGAAGTTTTCTGCTTCAATGAAACGTCCAATTATATATACTTCAATTAAGATCTGCCCTGAATGTACTCAGTCCCATTTAAGTGATCACCTGAGAGGCGAAAGATCTCCGTGTGTGTGTGGATCATGTACCTAGTACATTCTAGCCAATGATAACTATAATCTGATTGGTTGCTATGGACAACACCTCCACATTTCCTTTTCAGAAGGCTTGATAAATCTAGGCCAGGCCTGTCCAACCTGCGGCCCTCCAGATGTTGTGAAACTACAAGCCCCAGCATGCCCTTCCAGCTATCAACAGGTTGTCTACTGGCAAAGCATGCTGGGGCTTGTAGTTTCACAACACCTGGAGGGCCGCAGGTTGGACAGGCTTGATCTAGGCCGTGATCTTTTACAGGATAGCACTGTGCCTTTAATGGAGGGTGGAGAGTTTGAAATAATTGCTTGGAGACTTGGTGTTCTGCATCTCCATTTAAATGTAGCCGCTTCACTGTTCAAAACATCAAACCTATTAACAAGAGTGTCACATGTGCAATCTGATAAGTTCCTTTCTGTGTAACTAAAGAACAATGGGTGACCAATCTAGTAAATACAGCAACATTGTCTCCCAAGCCCAGTTATTGGTTATATCAGCTATGTGTGTAGTCTTATCAGATGCAAAGCTTAATGGTCTATAAAGCATTGTTCCTTAAGAGTAAATGGAAATAAAAAAAAAAGGGAGTGTAAGACATTATTGTAACCTTTACATCTGTAATACAGGTGAAGTCAATAGGAAAAGGGAAGTTTAATCATTCACAAATACCTGTGGGCCATACCATGGAAGAACTTTACTGGTTTGCATTGAATGTACTTGTATAGCGGAGTGAAAGTTATTCTGTTACGTTATATTTTAATATGCTCCCTGCAGTGTGCTTTAATAGGCTTAAACCTGCTGGTCTGGATGAGTAGAAGAAACGCTTACTCCATGATCACACATCAAGCAGTCGCCCCCAGTCACCATGTAAGAGAGGCTGAGAGTCGCGCCCTACAGTGTTTTTCAAGAGGTTAACGGATTAAAGTCTGGGGTAAACTAAACTGAATTAAAATAATCACAGAATTCATGATTTGAAACAAGTAGAAGCTGCTGCTCCCAAACCTAGATGTAAAGTTCATTATAATACTGCGCCTAAGAGTAAGAAGCGCCCTTCATAGCCAGCGGCGGCTATATCCTGACAATTTACTATTGTAACATCCAGCAAATACACAGTTGTGTTTGTTTTGAAAACCCCTACAATACACCATTATGGAACCTCATGATATGCATAAAACAAACCCCTAGAGAGGAATAAAAAGCAGTCTGTGTATAAATGTAACAGCGGTGCCAAGGACACAGAGCTGAGGTCATCTCGCTCGCCTGCAACCTGCACGCAGTGTGATGGAAAGTGACAGCAGAGAACATTAGGTCTCCGCACTCCATGGAACAATCGTTTCCTCAGGTAAACTGAAAACAGTGTCTGCCAAACAGGCGCCCACAACAGTGTAATAACTATTTACATTGGTAACACAGAAGGAAGGCTCTCAACAATGCAGCTATGTACTGTCAGCCCTACTTGCTGGGACACAGATCAGGACCTCGATGTGGCCCTAAAAGCCCCCAGTATACAAAATACAATAACCCAGGATATTGTCTGTCTTCTACGCATGCCAACCTGTGAACGGGTAGTAGCAGAGTTTACAGGGGATCCATGATCCTTAAGAGAACTGCAGAGAGGTCTGTAAAACCAGATCCAAACAATTCCCATATATGAATATGATTGTTACGTTCTTTTCTTTACTACGCTCTCTCGAGCAGGATTCATGCCAACCCTATGCCCTTCTACCTGCATGGATATTTTGGGTTTATTTTCATAGAAATTGTACACAGGTAAATTAAATGGACATCAACCTGAAATCTCTATTTGTGTACGGAGATGGAAATGTGAACATAGTTTTTGTGGGCTCATCCACAGAAGTGGAATACTCTCTTCACAAGAGAAATGTGTCAAGAGTACATCGCTGGCAAGGGATTTATTCAAACCTCTGCCATACCGGGTACACTGTCCACATACAGCGTAATGAAATACACTACATAGAAGAAAACAAGTGATACAGCCACTTTTTTTTTTTTTTTTTTAGGGGGTCCCTTCCATGCTACATTGTATTGCTGTCCATGTGGACAGTGTACTCTGCACAATATAGGCATTAATAGATTCCTCACCAGCGGAATACTCGGATTGCATTTGGGACCCACTGTGAGCATCACACACACACCTGTGAAACAGCCCTTTATGTTCCATATTTGAATCACATTTCTGAAGAAACCAGCGGGGTTTATTTGCCAGTATTGCAATAATGTAAAAAGAATTAGTACTAAACCACAGCAACCAGTGTTCACCTGTAGTGAAAGTTCCACAATGAAAGCAACTGATTGATTGTTGTGGTTTAGTACAAACTTTGCGCCTGTGTCCTAGTGAGTTTGCCTGAACACAGGAGACCAAGTGGTCCTGTAAGAGTCCTCTAACCAATGTCTGGCACACAAAGTACTCCTACCTACATTTAGTATGGGATGCGCTGCAGATAGAGGCGTGGGTGGGAGATTTTACCATAGAAGGGCTTACCTGAAGAGACAATATTGCCATTTAACCGTTTCTGTTCAAATCTGTAAATGTATTTCTCCACATTATATGATAATGTTTTATGAACGTGCTTAGTGTGAATAGGCAAACACTATGACTTGGGCACATAAAGCTTGGCAGGAATGGCAGTTCAGTATTATGCAGCTCCAGGAAATCTGTTTGTAGGAGGGATGGCAACTAACTAGGTCTGTACAGAAAGCGTCACCTGACAATACGTCCGTTTTATTTTACCACCCTCAAAAAGATGACATCTGTCAGAAATATTCTGCAGTCTGGCCCAATACAAAGTACAGTCACACAGAAACCCATTCCACGAAATGCATGAGTAACTAATCAGGCCTGCCTAACAATTATCGCAAATTGCTAAAGTAACCAAGCAATGAAGAGACACTTGCTTGGCACATCTGCACACAAGCTTCCAGAAACACACAATAGCCCCTGATTCGTGCAGCCTCCCCCTCTAATTAAATCCTATTGACTCCAGGTCAGCTGCTGAGAGGGCTTAGATCACCTGATCTGGGATTTTGAACATCTGTAGTGCTTAAATGTGCTGAGCTGAGAACACTGTCAAGGTCTTAAATTTGATCATGTAAATAATAGGACATCTGGACAGGGCACAATGGGGAAGGGAAAGGAAAGACAGACCTTGTAGAAGGCATACATTTTGAAGAGTACCTTTAATAATTGTATTGTTGCTCGATTGCGTCTAGTGCAGCGAGAATCAAGCCTTCGACACGGTTCTACATCATTGCTTGGCTGGCTACAAGATAACGCAACAAAGCTTTGGGACAGGCACTCATTTGTCTGCTCTGCAAGGTTTTCAGACCATCATGACTTGGCTATGCACCCAATGACTCCGTGTTTGCCCACTGACAGACGGCCACAGAGCGAGATGGTGACAATCATTTATCAACGTGTGGTCTACCATTTGCCTCCAAAATGCTCGAATGGTTGGTTTGCCTACACATAGCTAGATTTTCACCATGGCCTTCTGGAACATCTAATCTAGCTCACATACAATGGATCCCACAGAGGCTGCCTTCACAAAAGTAACAAATGAGCGAACTGCTTAAAGGTCAAATTTTCTATGTTTAACCTAGTTTATGAGCTAAATTCAATAACGTGGCTAATGTGCTCACTAAAATCATACAGCCTCTTGATATCAGAATGACAGCTCTGTCCTAGTTTTCCTCGCACCTACCTAGTCTCTTCTTTTCCAGTTATTTTGCAAACATGTGTTCACCCTCGGCTAAGCGCTCACACTAGAAAACCAGTCTAAAAATCTATAAATGCCTATTAGCTATAGCCTACTGGATGATGCTCCAACGGATCAAGGTACACGTCTAAAACAGAGCTCCTTTTAATTCCTCAAAATGGACCAGCACTCCTATATCCTAGTCAATGGAATGGTCATAGATCTTGTACCAAAGCAAGTTACTCAGGTGTGATGTTTAATGCCTCTGATTAAACACAAATGCTTTTTCCTCAATAATATTACCAAGATCCACACTTGCCTCTGTCACCTTACAGCTAAGAATCAAATTCCCACCCTTATCCTCAGCTGTTTAGATTACCATCACCTACTACTAAAAAGCCAGCCATCTTTCTCAATGGCATTCTACCCAAAATTGTGCAGCGAGAGAATCGTTATGGTAACAATACTCAGCCATCTCTTCCTCACCTCCCAGAGTGAAAAGGTTCTTGTGTTGAGATAATAATCTTTCAATTACATTTCTTTATCTTTCTGGCTCACTTATGCTCTTCAGAGATTATATATCTACGCCAATGTCCTTTACTTGAGTGACAAAATTAAAGGGCTCTTGCCCAGCTAGAAAAGCATTAGCGTACAAAACACTTGTATGCAGACGTATACTATATATTGCTACATATGTTCTCCGCAGTTCCAATTGGGTTTCCTCCCACTACGCAAAGACATATGGATGGTCAACGTCATTCCGCAAGCAGACAGTTACCACATTTGTGTGCCCGTTATGGGGAAATTAGATTGTACGCACCACAGCAAAAGATAGAAGGTTGTCATTTACAGACTGAGATCTTCATGCAATTTTCAGTAAGAATTAAGAGCCATTGTTCACTTCACAATAAAATGAATAGACAGACTGGTATATTATAAAAGACCTTGTAGATATTATATGAATCAAATAGGACTACACTACACAACTTCAATCCTTCTACTATTAGTCAGAATTTAGAGTCTCTATCCACAGATTCACTGTTGCATGGTGGGGGGACATGACTTAAATCAGGTGAATAGGAAAACACAGGTGGTATTGCCCCGAGCCAGCAGATGCTTTGCCCTCATTTTCTAAGCTGCAGTAGAATGTTCCAATTGGATTAGTTTATAAACATTTTTTTCTTTGCACGGATTTCCAGAAAGTTTCCCTGTTGTATTTCCACTCCAAGATCCTACATCTTTATAAGAAAGCGATGCACAGAACTCCTCAGACCATGCAGAAACACTGCCTGTTCCTGCGGTTTTGTGTATACAATTGGCACCAAATGTAACACTGCAATTAAATGGAGAGACGGAACAATGAATGAAAGCTGCACGCAATTATAACATAACATGAACGAGGTCGTCGCCCCCACCCCCCGCTGATGACGCTCAGTCAGGTACGCAGCAGCCCCTCCTCCAAGTTCTCTTATTTTCCAAAACACATGTGCAGAACGCCCCAGGCCACCGTCAAGCAGCCATAGCAACGACGGAGGGAGAAGACGTGCTCTCGTTGTACAGCGATGTTTAAAAATAACCCAGAGTTTGAAATGTCATCTGAGAGCTGCAGTGAAACACTGGAACGCAACTAAGAATTAAAATAAAGTGCGGAGAGACTAACAAGTTGTGTTGTGAGACTAATTTAACATTATAGAGCTTGCCTCTACCATAATGCTGTATGTTCACAAGTAAAACGACTGCTAAATAAAGAATAAAATCTGTAAGTCTCCAGCACAAACCATTTCAGACGGACCTGTCCATCGGAGGGCATGAGTTGTGGAGATTTTGTCAGCCAATTTATAACACGTGTAGGACTCCACTGACCAAAGATGCCAGAGAATGACCGAAATCTGTACAATAGGAAATCTTTCTGGGTGTCCGTGTAGCCAACCCCTAACGTAGTGCAACACTGGCGTCTAACTTTCCAGAGACATTTCTATTGAGGTTAATGGATGTACATCTTCTCTGCCTGCTAAATGTAAAGACTCCTAAATTCTACACCCATGAGATATATAGACAAATATATATTAAAGTGAAGCGGCTGTATAGAATGGCATTGTAGACTCGCAATGGCCTATTGGTCATACCGCAGCATTTTGAATACTGCAATCTTTATTACTCAGAAATCTACAAGACAATTCACTAGACCCACCGAGCTTTGTATTGCTCTGTACTTTCCACGAACATCTCCATAAAAAGCTAATCGTACATATACTCAGCTGTCACCTACAGACAATGGAGGCCACACTTTTGTGGTCTCTACCACTAAAGACTGCAGCATAACAATTACTATTGCACTACACAAATACTTGGTTGTGAAGTGTCTCTGGCTCTCTAAGCTTGGAAGAAGGCAGGCTGTCAATTCAAACTCTCAAAATGGCTGCCTCCAATGTGCGTAGGCGACTGCTGCATTTTAAATCCGTCCAGCTGGCAAGCATGAAACATTTCACTTATTTCAGATATTTTATTCAGGTTAATATACCTCACATATTTATGTTTAAAAGCTTGTTTAATCAATAGAATGGGTGACTAAACCCACTAAGATGTACTAATGGGTCTGTGCACGTTGTATCAAACTACATTGTTTTTAAAACATTAAAGGATTAGTTTAAAAAATAAAATATGGCTTCTATTGCTGCAATATAAACAGTTCGATTGGCTGAAGAACCCATCTCCTCCTTATTGGTATACAATGTCCCTGGCAGCGGATAAGGAAGAGGCAACACACAATGTTATTCCACAGCATCCATTCATACCTGCACTGCTGAAGTGACACGTATGTGACCTGCTGCAGGTGGCTGCTATGTGGGGAACACACAGGCAGTACATACGGAAACAAGAGATGGGAGCACGGATCTTAGACACTTCTTGTGTTCTTGTTTACACCACAGAGGACATTAACACACACCACCCACACACAAAAACAAAGAAAGGCCCTGTTTGCAATGTGTATTACAATTTTTAGCTGTATATCTACGCAAATATATTTAAATAGTATATCTAACTACAGCTCAGCTCTGCAAAGACCGTTAACTGGAGAGCATGCATCTTGCAAAACCACATTTTGTGCATTGCATTACGTTTACTTGTGTGCAGTTTAAAAGCACATTTACACCAGGCAGGCGTAACCAGCATGCAGAGATACTACGGTCTACACGCCTGTCCTCCACTTGAAAGCAGCTCAGTGATCAGCTTGAAAATGAGGCTTTACTGAAAGCTCCTCACCATCTGTAAGAGATCACAATTTTGCCCGAGTGTGGGGACAACCTGGCCTCATATTAACAGGCTGTTAGTGCGGAGGTCATCAGATCAGGGACGGCTCTATATAAAGCCAGTTTCCTCTCTGCAGTGATATTGCTGGATGCTAATGAAATGATCGAATGCATTCTCATGCAATGACCGTGTTACACTGAGATGCAGGAGGTCTGTAATGAAGTTAACACCTATACGAGACATGAGCCTTGATTCAGTTATCCAGCTTTATTCTTTGACATAATAGAAGGGAAAGAAAATTTGAATTTGCTTTTTATTTTCCATTTGAAAAAGAAAACCTGCACATATTCCTTTTATGGAAACAAAAGTAAGGAAAGGTCTGCCAAGAACTCCAAGATCATCTAATAATAATCTACACACAGCTCATGTAAATCAGCGATATGGAACCAACATGATTCTGTCTAGAAAACGCACAACAAACATTGATTGCATAACTCATAGGAAGGAACCAGAACACTGCAGAGATTCCTTAAGAAAATGTATTTGTAAATATAAACCAAGTATTTATTTAGAATACACCATTTACTTTCCTCCGCTTTGCTCTAAATATTCAGCAGAAATGGATTTACTTGTATTTATTAACAGAAGTAGAAACAGTCGTGCTCCCTGTTCAGTTCAGCTGTGGTCAAATGAGTCAGACTCCAGTCTAACAGCGCCCCCAGGGACCAAATTAGCTGAAAATGGCAAAGTACCCGATTAGATTTAGCAAGCAAGAAGTTATCAACAAAAATGACTCTCAAACAAGGATACCACACTGAAGGAGATCTACAGGACATTGTTGTAAGCAAAGACGACGCCAATCCAATGCTCTCCACCTGGTGAACTACAAGGCTCAGCCTCTCTTGCCAGGCTTCATCTTAGGTTACATCAAGTATATAACCCCTTTAATTTAAAAAAAATGGCAAAATTACATTCTTCTGCCAGAGAAAAAGTAACAAGAAATGTACAAGCACCCGGTCTACATTGAGAAGTTTGACATCCAACAATACAATATGTTGGTGATTGGCTCAGTCTTAATTCCAGTAGTAGATTTCTGGTTAATTTATATATAGTAAGTATTCAGTTTTCCTGTATAGGAAACTAAAACAACAGGGTGGGGCATGGCACAGATCAACAGAACAGAAAGCATGATGGGTCCAACATAAAACGATCTTTATAAGAGTTACTTATGAGTAACTTGGCAGCATATTAATGGTTATAAACAGAAACGATGAGATTCACATGACTTTCCATGAAAATAGCTAAATATATCATGAGAGCAGTTGTCTCCCAGAGCGGCACCATGTAGACACTGCGTAGAAGACACGACAAGTGCACACACATGACCACTACGGTCTCTAGCACAGTTATTAAACATTGTCTACCCACAGCCACATGTCTGTATACTGCGCAGGATGAGACCGTGACGCCCACTGACCCAACATTGTTTGTTACCACCATGAAACATCCAATCACTTTCCAGGGCACCCTGTGGAGGGGAACAAAAGTTCTAGCATGGTGGCAGTAAGTAAACCATTACCTGGTACCTTACTTCATTATGAAACACGCCTGGTGATGGCACATTGGTGGCCAAGAAGTTCCAGGAGACCAGGACTACAACCACTGGGGTATTAAACCTATGGACAGGGTTTGTTTTAGAACAGGATGTCCTCTCAATTCCTCAAACTTAACCTTGCCAAAACTAAGCTCATAGTTTTTCCTCCCTCTCATACCTCATCCCCTTCTGACCTCTCCATCACTGTCAACAACACCTCTATCTCCCCTGTCCCCCAACTTCGCTGCCTTGGTGTCATCCTCGACTCCGCTCTCTCCTTTGGCCCCCACATCCGCTCTCTTGCTAAATCCTGCCGCTTCCAGCTGCGTAACATCGCTCACATCCGGCCCTTCCTCTCCCAAGATGCCACCAAATGCCTTATCCACTCTCTGATCATCTCCCGCCTGGACTACTGTAACCTCCTCCTCACTGGCCTCCCCCACTCTCATCTCGCTCCCCTTCGATCTGTTCTTAACGTTGCCGCTAGGCTTATTTTCCTTTCTCGCCGCTCCCCTTCTGTCTCCCCCCTCTACCTAGCCCTTCACTGGCTCCCATTCCCCTTCAGAATCCTCTTTAAGCTCCTCACACTCACCTACAAGGCCCTTGCCAACTCCACTGCGCCCTACATCTCCACCCTCCTCTCTATTCATGCTCCATCCCGCCCTCTCCGTTCTGCCTCGCTTCTCTTCCCCCCCTTATAACCTCCTCCCATGCGCGTAGCCAAGACTTCGCCCGCGCTGCCCCCCTCCACTGGAACATGCTCCCTCCCTCCATCAGAACTTCCCCTAATCTGTCCAGTTTCAAACGGGCTCTAAAAACCCACCTTTTTCTTAAAGCCTTTCTGTCTCCCACTTAACTTCCTACCTTATCTTCTGCCTCCGCTCCCCTACTCTCCCTCTCTCCCCTGCGTCTCTCTGTCTGTCCACCCCTCCCCTTAGATTGTACGCTCCTCTGAGCAGGGCTATCTCTCCTCCTGTTCCACCACTTCTAACTCTGCTCTCCACTTAGCCCTTCTCCTCCAGGGTCCTCCACCCCACGTCCACTCTCGCTCCCTCCTCCCCCCTGGGGGTCTCCCTGTCTTTTGCTCCCTCCTTCTTGGGCCCCGTCGTTTGCGGATCCTCCCTCCCCCTTCCCTCTCTAGCTGTGCATTGAGCTTATCGAGTTACTGTGTTTACTGTACTGTGCTGTCTCCCATTGTATTGTAATTTGTTTGCCCCTGTACGGCGCTACGGACACCTTGTGGCGCCTTATAAATAAAAATTAATAATAATAATAACAACAACAGAGGTTGGCAATGTCCTATGGGTATGTCCAACAAGATTAGATTATACCTCAGTATAAATGTGTGGAGCCACATTCCACCAAGTTCATAGAACGCGCATGCACATCTTTAGTTCCTCACTCTTAGGGTATATACAGAGACAGAATTGGAACCATCTGCGTTTTATTCCAACTATTCTGCACTGAAAAAGGAAGCAAAATGGAAAATCATTGGGATCATTTTTCTGGGGAGATCTACTCAACACATTAAAAAATTTGCCTCATTTTCAGAGCGCACAGTACGCGCAGCGCTTAACTAGGCCTATTCTGTATTTTGCCACCCGCTTTATAAACCCATGTGCGTTGACAGAAAGCTATGTACAGCATAGACACGCACGTTCAGGAAAAAAACAATACACCCGGACGTGGATTTTCAGAATGGAGCTAGCCGAATACTGGCGCAATAATTGCACAAGAAGATCAGTAGCAGTTTCCTGAGGATGTGAACTGATGAAGTGATCTGTATTGGTCCCACTAATTTTCTGCAATGTTCAGTCTGATGGATAAATACAATACTGCTAGATGAATCACTAACACCAATCTTTATACAGGAATACATATCAGAGTTCTCGTAATAAAAGGAGACACTGTAGGAGAGGGGAGGGAATCCTACAACAAATCACTTAGGGCCCACAAACTGAGAACATCAGGCCAGATACACACGTTATGCAATTCTGTCTCCTCTATTTTGAAACAAACAGAGGAGAGAGTGACGATCAGAGATTGACCTCTGCGGAGGAACACTGATGTCAGACACACAGCAACACCAGTCAGATGATGGAGCAGGGACAGTGAAAGGTAGAGCATGTTCCGCTATCCTCCTCGGCTGTTCCATCATTCTCTCTGCAAATACGGGCAAGTGCGCTTATAAAGTGTTACAACATTACAGCCGATATAAGGAACAAACATCCTACTGAAATTCAAGGGCTCATTGGTTGTGCTGGAAAAGTTGTATTCCAGCTGCGGTGGACTCAGGAGTGATCCAACTGGGTGGCCTGAGTGCAAACAGCCCAAATCTGATCTGAAAATATTGCAGCTAAAGAACACAGAATCTAAAATAATTCAGGATTCACAGACACAAATCAACTACAAAACGCACACAAATTTCAGCTTTACATCTAATTTTATGACGGCCATGTATAACCCCTATGCTTCTCATACCATGCATCCACTTAGCAGAGCACCCTGCCAGCATGGAACGCTGCTCTGCAGACAAACAATCAATTAGTACATGGAATCACAAAGACAGCCATTAATGCAAAACTCAACCACCACATCCAGGCATCTCCACCGCAGAGCCCAAGAACAACAGCGTTACTGTCAGTGCTTAATTTAGTATAAAAAGAATAGCAATTGTTTTTTTTTTATGAATTGCAAGGAAGATTTTCATCCCCATCGACCATTTGAAAACATTGGAACCATCTTATAGATGCATAATGTACAGTACAATGTATAAAAACTGCAGTTATTTACATACCAGTAGGAGACAAAATAAAAATATATAAATAAATCCTAGTTATTACTTTAACATATGGGGAAGCCCTATTTGGCAAATCTCTCTTCATAGGTACAAGAAATACCATATATGTAGCAACACAGGCTCTAGATACCTACAAAACACTGCCCCCTACTGGATAAGTTATTTAGAAACACTGTAAAAAGACCAAGTGATACATTTTGTACACTCAGTCAGTGCATGGAAAATGTGGAAATTAGGAATATTACACTGGAACAGGGAGCCTGGGGATATACAAGCACAAAGCTTCATTTCCAGTATAAGATTGGGCAGCACTGGTTCAGAAAGTGGAAGAACTTCTCATTCCGTTTCTTTACGTTTTGGGGGTCGTTTGGGTCAGTTTCTCAGCGAGCCGCCGAGTTAGACATTAAAAGCAGATGTCAGATTGCTCAAATCTGCACTAAGCCATATGAACCAATGTTCGTAAAACATAAAAACCCTCAGTATTCAATGTCTGGTCTTATTCACATTAACTTAAGACAGGGCCTAGATCATAGACATGTAGGTGCACATTCCAGGGACACTTGAGATATTGTTCAGAGTCTTCAAAAAAAAAAATAATAAAAAAAAAAATAAACTAATTATATTAAGTTCTTTTCTTATTAATTACATCTGTCTGCAGCAGAAACAGTCATTACTTTAATGCTGTTTCCAGACAATTTGATTTAGACATTCCATAATGAATTGTAGGATATTAGTGGACATCATGTGTTTGAGAGCCGTGAATTATTTATCTCCAACAAACAAGAAGCCTAGAAAACAGACTTAGACATTCTCGGAATCTTGTGCACCGAACAAGGAATGGTCGCACTTTTAAACTAAGCTATTAGGAACCTTTGTTTAACTTTAAGAGCAATTCCAAAAAACATTATTGATACATACAGCTTATTAGATTAGAAGGCTGCTTATCACTGTCTGTGGTAGCCCAGATATCAGTTTGTTTTAATATTTGTTGCAGTGGATGAACAAGGGCTAGAATGTACTGCTGCAGAATATTTGTTAATGGGAGGGACACAGATAGGACGTACCCCTTTGTATTCATATAAGAACGGATTAGAGGCAAACGCCAGCCCTTTATGTTGGAGGCGAGGTAGCGCAGAGGTGCATGCTGGTTACCTGTATGGAGGGCAAGACAGGCAGACCCACCAATAGGGAGGGGGGGGGGGTTTGGTGAGGATACCATTTAGGAGGGAACGTCTTAGTGTCCTTTCAAATTTGTAATAAAAACCAGGACACTCAACTTTTATATTCCGATAACAAAAATACATTTCATTCATGCAGGTTGTCCAGTTAACCAGATGCAGTGTCAAATCCAGGTTTTTAATAGAGGCAATTCTGAGGAACAGCCAGATATATAAACTATACACAGTCCCTTTGTGCCAAGGTTCACCATCTTCTGCAAGTGTTTTATTTCCTGGCATCCCTGGCGATTTAGTGATGGTTAATATCGGCTGCTGAAAGAGTAACTGATTATGTCTCCTATGTTTGACAGTCACAGTTAAAGGGCCACTAAACCTAAAAGACAAGTTTCCTTACACTAAAGAAGCTATTGAGAACATTCACAGAAATATACTGTTACTGTTTGCAAATATTGACTGAAATTGGGATACTTCACAATATATTACCATTAGCAATGCAGCCAATAACCTATTGTTCTACGTTACCAGCCACTTCCATCTGAGGAGAGACTGGCTGCAGCATACCTCAGAGGGATTACGGGGCAGGATGTCAGTTGTGCATAAGAAAAGTTCTACCTCCACAATCACATAAATAAGCAGCCTTCTATCTGGGATCTAGTAGACTTTAAAACAAGGTAATGGGAAGTTATTGATATTAGACGCGACTCATTCTATGTCCACATCAGTGCTGTGCCCGGCGCCATTTTCTTGGAGCCTTCAATCATATAGGACATCTGGAGTCTGCAATGGGAAATCTGTATTGTCCAAGGGAATGAGCTACAAATGCTGTATTATGTGATGCATCACACAAACTGGGGGGCTGCTCTCGGACCATGAGGAATAGCAGGGGGAGTTTCATCTGGTCACGGAGGTACACTGCACACTGGGCAGTTATCCCAAGTTTGTTATCCCATAGACTGTAAGACTTATTACTGTGTTTGTACCAAATATGGCAACCCCAACACGATGCCTGAACACAGTGGAAGGATCATTTTTGTCAGCAGTACCAATATTGAGGGGACTTTACAGACAGTGTTGTCTCATGTCACGGATTCCTAGCGAGAGGATTGGCTGTTACCTTATGATTATTTCCAGAAGAGGAGAGTGTAGGAATTGTGTAAGACCTGTAAATACAGTTGAAATCAACTGGAACTAAATTCATTTTTTATATAAATTGTATCACCATTCTTGCACCTTTATAAGCGTAGATATTTATGTCAGGCCATTGAGGCATTTAGCGCAAAACACAAAAATTGAGAAAAAGTATCTAATCTTTATTTCATCATATACAAAATAATAATGGATATTAACATATAGATCAAGAGTTAAGCTGGGTACACGCTACACTGTTTTCGTCCAATAATCGGCTCAAACAGCCGACATACGACCGCTCGTTCAAAAGTCGGGTCAGTGTTTGTAGTGACACGATGGTCGAAAGTCTGCCCAAATGGACGATTGTCGCCTCATTTGGTTGGTCGTACCGTTTAATATTTTCGTTCCAATCTAGTTTCCGTTGTGTAGTGTGTATAAACTTCCGGCCGAACCACAACAGTGAGTACGAAATTAGTCATTGCTCACGACAACATGGCTGTAAAAAGTCGCTAAATGGACGTTCGCTCTTCCCTTTATCGTCCTAAACAAGGCTAGTGTGTATGCAGTCCATGGACCGAGCGATCGGAACATTGATCGCATGTAAAATTGCTCGGCATAAAAAGTTAGTCGAAATTTCTGTAGTGTGTACCCAGCTTTAGGCTACTAAAATTTTATTTAATGAAAATGTGAAGACTAACTCAACCATTCTCTCCATCACAGCTCACTTTCCACTTCATTCCACGGAGCATATTCTTAGAAGAAATCTGCATTGAAGAACTAGCACAATGCTTACCAAAAGACTTATATTCTCTTAACATATTAAAATGATAGAACTTGATAAGACCAATCCCGTCCTTTATTCCGAGCCAGCATGTAAACATTAACATTATATCTGCACTCATTGCTTGTGAATGTGAGGCCTTCTCCAACAGTCAATACATTCCATACTATCACAGGAATTTAGCACGCTCCCCTAAACCACAAGCTCTCAACATTAACTACGGCATCAAAACTGGAATTCCAAAAGAATCTATAATGAAATAGATTTCAGATACATGTTTAAATAAGAGCCCATCCTACGCAAAAATCATTCCTCAAATGTGTTTATATTCACAAACACCAAGTGAATAAATAATACATTAGCTCAATATATTCATTAGCACTACCTACACAGACCAGATGGAACATACAACTCTAATTAATCATCTTTAGCAGCTAGCAAGGCACAGGTGGAAAGCAAACAGCGTAGGGGAATTTCCACTGCTCTGAGCTCGATGCAAGCCCCAAAATTAATACAACTTCAATGCAAAAACAACAAGAAAACCAAGATGGAGGGTGGGTAAATAAAAATACAATACAATTTAGCTGAACTTTGGCGAGGTCACTTTGAAGAGCACCCACTTTAATTTTGTGTGTACAGCGGGGGTTAGCACCCATCGATCTATGTGTATAGCAATATGACACTACTAGTTATACATACAGAACCCTATGCAAAATACAGTGCAATGACCATCTAATTTATCACAACATACTGCAGAAATCCTCTACAGAAGCAAAATCAAAATTGATAATCCGAGACAAAACCCTAAGAAAGCGAAACAGAATCATTTTAACTGTGTCAATACCATCTTATCCCTATAATTGCAGCTACTCTGACCGCACAGATAATCAGTCACAGGAATTACACAGGGAGAATCACTGGTTTGCTCTTAAAACAAAAAGACTGATGGAGGAATGGCTGAGAACTGTACAACAGCTCCAGTCACCAGAAGAGTCTCCAGCACCGAGCAGATCCGTGACAGCAAAGAGAGCGCATAAAAGGGAATGAAACAAATCAATGAGCAGACAGCCAGTCAGAGCATGAACATCAGATTACAAAAGGGATTTCTCCCGGTTCCACCTGAGGTGTGTGTGGGTGATAGAAGAATTCTCTTTCTAAAACCCTCAGAGGCCAGATGGTGCGCTGCTCTGAGGCTCCTGGTACTTACAGACTGCTGGTGTTGACAGCGCGGTCTCTCTGCATCATCAGCATTCAGTCTGCAGGTAGCTGCGTCCTCCTGCACAGCTGCTGTGACCTTTCCGTACACGGGCACAATCCTCACACCGCATGTTTCATCATTTCCTGTGTGCAGCTCGGGATAAGGTCATTCCTGCACACTGCAGCAGGAATCCTGCACCCAACCCCCCTCTCCAGCCTGCACAGTGACATGTTTACATATTGCAGCAGAGGAGCGGGCCACCCCCACCTCCTCCCTCGCAGGTATAGGGACACGTCAAAACTACTCCCTCAACCCTTGGGCTGGGAGCTGTGCGGAGACTGGGAGAACTCTGATGTAGCAATCGCTGCACGGATCTGCATCTATAAAATACTCACTATATTATTTTGTTTTACCAAGCACAAGAATATGATCTGCTTATTAGAAGCTCATGTGGGCAATACGTTGGCACAGTGGTTAGCATTGCCGTCTCATGAATACAGGGCACTATCTGTGTGGAGCATGTATGTGCACCACAATCTAAAAAACTGGCAAGTTTATGGCACCACTGATAATTCAGTCACTTTAACCACTGCTGATCTATTCTGCATTGGGATTAATGCACAAAGAATACTAGCTGAAATTATTAGCCATAGCCCCCGTCCCGATTCCCCCTCCCCCCCATATTAGACACTGTTTGCAAACAGTAACTAGGCTCAAATGGCTACAAGGATAACCGTAGGTAAAAGCAACAAGACATGGCTCATCTGTACTCCAATGTCAGGAACACTGCTCCAATATAACCATTGCTACAAAACAAGCAGTTCAAGTCACTCAAGTATCCCTGAATTTGCCAAAATGCGTGATTAAGACTCTGCAACAGACACAGCCTAGAATTACATTTTGCCCCAGCTGTGTCTAAAATACACACACAGATAAACAGACCCTAGGGAGTGCAGCCATAGTACTTGTAATCTACAGAGACACTCTCTCCCCCCCCCATTAAAAGCTACCCATTAACCATGTCAACACCAAAAGTGACTTTACATTACAAGAGAAAGCAGACAGCCTTCAAGACAAGAACCCGATTGTTTATGCTCCTCCTTTATTGTATCAGCAATAAACTGCTCATTTTTTTTTACAGTTGTGGTTATAAATAGGTCACCACAAAAAAGGACTTTGTCCTGTATATACCAGACAAGAGAAGTGCTGAGTACAACTCAACAAACCTGCTGACAATTTAATAAAAGGTCTGTTTTTAGAAAAAACATGGTGATGTGATCTCAAATAAATACACAACAACCTCAGGCCAAGGTTGTCCACCAATAGGGAAAATAAGAAAATACACGTGCTCATCGCATTCATCATTCAGTATATAGAGAATAGAAGTAGGCCCATCACCACACACCTTAAAGCCTGTTTTTGTAGGACAAGTTAAAACATGGGTTGATCGTGCGAGTCATAATTTGATCCAAAAGTCAATTATGTCATTTCACAGGTCATAAGAACACAAATGCAATTCTAATATGAAGATATGCCCAGTATTTAAAAGATTAAAAGAACAGAATGTTGCATAGGAGACATGAAGGCAAAAATAGAGGTTCCGCAATAACCGGAGTTTCCACTCTAGATCCATTAACTCGCTCAGAGTATCCAGTTTTAGGTGGAATTCCAGAAATGAAACAAAGAAGCAAGATTATAAATCCGGGGTTTGGCGACTGCCAATGTTAGCCATGGTCAGGGGGAGGTTATCCTTGTTCCCCTCTGCAACGTTTTATCAATGCAGTGACTTAATAAACGCCTTCCTGCAATTTCCCAGACCAAGGACCCCCCCCAAAAAAAAACACCCTGCAGAAAGCCAGATGGACGCACCACAGGTAATTCATATCCTAAGTATGTTCAGTTCACATGCGCATATTGCTGATGCATCAGTTTTAGCACAAATATATTTTTTCTTTTCAAGTGAATTTTAAATGAATTTTATTTTTTGCATTTCATAGCATATACATTGGGAAAATATAACTTTAAATGAAATATATGTATTAGGCAATCAATTCCTTTAAAAGGCTACATTTTAGTGGATTGGCCAACAAAATTATTAATTGTAAGCACAGTGCACCATTTAATATTGCCAAGAGTACAGTTATAATTAGAAAACCAATAAAGTTTAAACAATTAGCGCACACCCAACAATTTACATAAAACTTTACTCTGGCTCTACTCATTTGTCATCTCTACACTTGGGATAAGAGGCCACTTTTAAAAGGGACCTCACTGCTTCATATATTTTGTTTGGTTTTTTTTAAGCTCTCAGAGACTCCAGTAGGTCTGCATATTACCAGAACTAGTTAATTCAGGGCCTGATATGGAGTAATCCATGTGCACCATGTAAAGAGGAGACTTGCGGAAAATGTGTCGCACTGAACGGTCACACAACGTGCGCCGTTTTGAGTTATACATGTTTCCACCTGCACTTGCGCATTGGGACGCTCGGTACAGTAGGAGTGAAGATACCGATCCACCACACCCCTTAGACAACAGTCACATTATTAGGGTGGGTACAGCCTACAGGTTTTTCACCCAACTATCGGGCAGATTACACGATAAACTATTGTTCTGTCTGACATCACATCAGTGTGTACGCTCCAGCGATTATGTTTTATCATTCCAAAGCACATCGGTATCATTTCATTTGTTTTTCTAAACGGATTAAAAATGTCTATAAAAACGATAGAACGGTGCTGTTCCAATCCTGCAGTGTGCAAGCACTCAGGACCGGCAGTGTACGCAGATCCCCACAGAGTTTAGTCACAATCTTTGCAGCCGATGGTTACGACAGATGAAGAGCACAGATCTGCAGGGAAATCCTGTAAAACGTGTATATAGCGTGTACACCTAAACTGGCATTGTGATTGGGACTTCCACTGGGATATCATTAATGATTTTACCAGCGACTGGGAGAAATTTTCTGTAGTGTGTACCCAGCGTAACGCACGGCAAGATATTCCGTTTAGGTAGATTATCTTTTGTGCATCCCATTGTCCTGGTGCAAGCTCCCAAGTTGATGAACGCAGCAGCATTTTTGTGCTCGACATATCCATAAGCTAGATTTGAAGAAGTTGTACATATCCAAGATATGTACAACTCAAAATACAGCCAAACAGACATAAGTGTACGAATTCCTCTTGTCTACTTCCCTCTGGCCCTGCACCCTACGAGTGGCTCCCAACTCCAGTCCTCAAGACCCCAACAGCCAGTGCAGGTTTTAAAGATACCAATTTGTAGTTTGAAAACTGCTTCTGAGTAAGAAGAAGAATATAAAATATTGGAGTGGAATGCATTCCTAAACTAATTTTTGACCAATCCAGCTACAAATTACCATCTGTAGGCCCAATAAACTGAAAGGACAACCATAAAGATGACAGCAACAAGGGCAGTACCCATACGACAAAGGCAGATACTCTGTACGGACCTGGCTGCGCCAGTAGAGCTTTAAAATGAGAAAGGACAGAGTTCAACTACATGAAATGGTAATTTTTCTCCCATGTTCTATTAAACATGAATTATCCCTTTGTGACATGAACCCATTAGAAAAACCAATCCCAAAACACAAGCCGCTGATTACAGGCATTAAAGTACATTTCTTACGCAACTATTTTAAAAATAGTTTTCTAAATTGTGTTGATAGGTTTACACAACATCACTGCTAGGATACAGGATGGAAGCACCCAGCAATATCATAGGAGGATTAAAAATACAAATTAGTGATTTCAGAATTAAATGAAACACACCCAGTGGCCAGGCACTCCCAGAGCAGTACAAGTGCCTGGTGGCAGGACAGTCACACGTAGGGACGACACGAGGGCGGCTGGGAACGTCAGTAAGTCGGACAGACATCAGACCAGGTTCCCTACGGTGTCATCTCAATCATCCGATGTGCAAAACTACTGACAAACACGTCCTGACGGCTGCTTCAGACAGACACAGTATAACTCAGAGCGTTCACCAGTAATAAGTGCTACAGACAAGGAAACTACCTTCAGCGACACAGCTGAGGTCTTGGCCTTAGATGTGTCACTACTGCTTAATAGCAAATTCACTATATAGAGATTGTATCCACCCCAACAGTACAATGAATGTTGTGAAAAGACTGATGAAAATGGAAGACGAACCAGACCAGCGAGAGGATGCACTGTACGCACTACCCACGCGCCTCATTCACATTTTCATCAGCTTTTTGCATTTTTTTGTGTTTTGGGAATCTAGACGTCATTAAACCGGGACAGCGCTCTAGTAGGACTATGTGCCAACTAATATATAAAATTACAAAACCCTAGTTATTGTAAGTCCAATTGGCAACACATGGGCCAGTTGTGGCTCCGCAAACCCTTTATATGGACCTCCAATTATTAAAATCCTCCCCAGAACCAACTTCCTGGGCGTAATACAACTAAGCATCATCTTTGACACATCTTCCCTCCCAGTTTCCCAGAAAGGAGGAGGAGGGGGGGGGGGGGTGAAAGGTTTGTTACCAAATTATTTTTTTAATGCAAACTCAACAAAATAAATCCTAAGAGCACCAAATACTTTCACAAAGTGGCAGCGACATTTCTAAAACACAGCCTAGCAGTGCAGATGACACTAGTGGTATCACTTGGTGCCTCAGTCAGTCTCCTCGTACATGTACAAGATGCAATCTCACAAATCCGTGTCTGCCGCAAGGGTGTACACGGGGTACATGTCCAACTGGACCCACCCTGAGCAACAGGTTCAAAGGCTTTTTCTTTTTAAACCAAATTGACTGCATGTGGTGTCTCAATTAACTTCAACAAATACATTATTTTATTTTTAATTCATCACGCTGTTCAATCTAATCCAGAAAATGAAAGGCTGCCATCTGCACCTGTGTGACCACACTGCTTGGGCCACATTTGAACCAGGTATCCAATTGTCTAGTGACCAAATTGGAAACTGATCAGAAGAGCAGATTTGCCCAAGTGTGTACAACATTACTGTAATAAAACGCACCACAGTGGTTCTATGTAGAAAGGACAGGCCCACTTTGAATATTGAGAATATCTGGCCTGCTATAGATCAGTGCACATCTGATGGATTAGGAAGGATAGTTCTCTTTGAACAGGCTGCACTGCACACACTGTGGTCGATTGTATCAATGTCCATCTGAAAATCAATGACCCACAAATATGCAATCTCAATCTTGGAAGAAAAAAAAGTAAATATTTAACAGATACCTTGGTCTCCTGTGCAGCAGAGGAGGGAGGACACATTGCAGACAGCCCAGAGTAAAGCAGCCTTGGCGTGCACTTAATATTTTACCAACTGCGTAAATAATGTAACAATGCTTGTGGATAGCTCTCCAGTGTGCACAGAATGTTTCCTTGGAGAAATGGGTCTTAAACGAAGGTGAAAGGTCAGAGAGAGGTAAGGCGTCTTACTGCAGCGACGTTCTATCACAACATATGAAATTGCTGCTCTTCGCTGTGATGTTTCCATGTCAGATTTTGGAGACATTTAATAGCAAAGCCTGAAGCTTATATTTTAATCTTGCAAAGTGAAGTTACTACCAGAACTGGAGTTACAAACATACATGTCCGTTAACACTGGACATTAACCAAGACAACGCTGTATTGATGGAGGTCAAACACTTTATAATATATCGTGTTATACACAGAAGTATGCAGGGAACGCTGGCACTAGTAGTTCTACAAGCAGCAGCCTACCCAAGAAATAATGGCTGAATGCGCATGCAGTAACTTTACTTTTGCAGGCCTGATTCCCCTTAGGGAATTCTTAGTCCCTAATAAGACAGGGACTCCACATTACAGGGTGCCCCAGAAAGAATGCTAAAGATAACCATTTTATATTGCATCACAATGAATGTCAAGATCAGAGGACATTTAAAACCTCTGCGCCAAGCATACTTGACCTTGGTTTGTACAAATTCTAAACAAACTCACAACGCCGGCAAGTAATGTCCAATATAACGTTAGCTCAGTGCCAGATGTGAACCTGTCCATCAAGGCCACACAGGACATGCTTTAAAGGCCTAACATTATCATCATCAGCTATTTATATAGCGCCATAATTCTGCAGCGCTGTACAGAGAACTCTCACATCAGTGCCCATTGGAGCTTACAATCTAATTCCCCAACATACAAACACGCGCCAATGTGTTAGGTTAATTGGCTGCTATCAGTAGTTTTTGGAATGTGGGAGGAAACCGGAGCACCCGGAGGAAACCCACGCAAATATGGGGAGAATTCCACACAGATAAGACCATGGTCGGGAATCGAACTCATGACCCCAGTGCTGTGAGGCAGAAGTGCTAACCACTGAGCCACCGTGCTGCCCATACATTATGACATCTCGGTGTCAGAGCAAAATGATCACACAACCTATGCAGCGAGTTACTGCTGTATAGACAGATCAATGCATGACCAGTCTATAGTCACATATTACATAAGAGGCTGTCGGTGCTCCTTGCCTGCACTTTCAAATCCTTGTCAGAACAGTAGTAACAAATCAAAGCCGAGGGGAAGTGAAGAGGGGGTGTTACGTTTGAGAATACTGTAACATTAGGGCAACCGATTTGTGCACTTTTGGATTCAACCATTTTTCAAACACTATCATGATAACGTCTCTCTCCTATCAAGTCAAAAAGAAAGAAAAAAACCCAGAATAAATTAACATGCTGCCTCTGGCAATCCTCGCTCCATTTTCAAAAGACGCAGACAGAGATCAGATCAGTCCAGGAGGAGAAAGAAAACTCATCTCAAAAGTGGAACTTAAAAAGGAAAGTGGCATCCACGTTAGTTTATTAGGGAACTTCTGATCCGCATGTGGACAGGATTTGCAGTTTCCTGTTTAGAAGATTCAGCCTTGGCAGCCAAAGCAGGTCTGTGGTTTGACGTTACCACAGTTGTGATGCAAACATGCACTATGGATTTAATGCAACCTTATGATCTCATTCAGACTAGTGCAGGGTTTCCCAAACCCAGTCCTCAGGGCCCCCCAACAGTGCAGGTTTTCCATTTCTCCTTGCTGGAGCACAGGTGTATTCATTACTGACTGACACATTGTAACAGATCCACAGGTGGTCCTAATTATGTCACATGTGATCCCGAAAACCTGCCCTGTTAGGGAGCCCTGAGGACTGGGTTTGGAAAACCCTGGACTAGTGTATGGCAAGATCTCGCTAACACAGCAATGATAACGGAATTAGAACAAATTGCTCTGAAAATGGTTCAGACAACGGGATAATTGTCCACCACACTTTCCCGCCTGAGATGTCCAGATGAGCAGAATAAGAAGCTGTGGATCATTGTAGGGTGTACATGTACAACTTTTCAGCGTTTGTCATTGACCCACAGATTACACCCCAGCCTGTCTTCTCTGTGGATGCACCACCACCCCTACCCCCATTTCAGAATCAGAGAAGGTCATTCTTAAGCATTAAAAACACATAAATAGTCCAAGCTCCCACACTACCAATGGAATATCGACCCTTGTTTTATTCAGCGCTGAACAAAAATTGTTTTTGGCTAGAGTAATGCAGTGACAATATGCTTTTCTAGCACAATGATCAACTATGGTCTATGACTGACTTCTCCCCTGCAGACGGAGACACAGGTTTCTTCTCTGTTTAAGAGAAAGTAGATGCTAAGCAAAGATTTTAGACTTACAATTTACACTTTTTTTTTTAAAATAAAATCACATCATTATTATACAAAGCCCCCCAATACTTGCCGTATGTGCGTTTCTGATTATTGATCACATGCTTTGGTAGTGGCACTGCTAAAGTAATTAAGTAAATGTCAGAATAAAGCACCCAACATTAAACCACTGTAAACACATTCTAATACTAGTTCCAGTATAATTATATTTTAAGGAGGTTACATTTGCAAGCGTTGCTTAACCCTTTACAGACTATTAAACTAAACACACCTTGCAATGGTTATAATGGCAGTCATTTCAACAATAAGGAGAACCATGCAAAATTACATAATTGAAGATGAAACGTAAATCATACATATGTCACGGCAATTAATGCATACTGAAAGCAGTGTCCTGCTACACATACACAGTTAACCTGTCGCTGCCTGAAAGCTACTCTCCTAGGTGACTGTGCAGCGGGAGCTGGGCGAGGGCTCCTCCCGAGGTATTAAATCTCACAAGGCTGCTCTGCACAAATGTTAGACACACGCAGGTATAATGATATTAGTCTGCAGGAACGTGAGCAACAAATAAAGTGATGAAAGGCACCTCAGGGACTGAAAGGTGATGCCCGTGATGGTTTTTAAATAAACACTGCAACACTATGCAAAATAAAAAAATTGAATGGAAAAAAAAAAAAAAAACGATCTCCTCTCACACAAACAGCTGACGGAACATTCAGATGGCTAAGTACTGTAAATGAGATTAGCATCTCTCTAAATAGTGGCAGAGTAATCTAATAGCACAAGGCGGATGTACAGGCAGGAATGTGAACCTGTACACTAGAGGCCAAACACAAGGACAGCAGCAAACGTGATCCCTAGAGAAAGAAAATAAAAAGATACAGAACACATCTTTCAGTGGTCACCTTTACAGCATGGATTTTTTGTTATTTGTTTTTAAAGAGAAAATATACAATAGACCGACATTGAATGGATACAGAGATATATAACTAGATTAGAGGTCATACTACGCTGGTTTTCTTAATACACCAGCTTTTTATAGAAGCCAAATATGTAACGGACCTCCATCAGAGGTAGAAACGTTGCGGCTAGCCGTCACTTTCAGTACTACAACTCCCAGCATGCCATGTAGTGTTCCACAACATCTGCACTGTGCATAAGCCTGCACTTTAATACATTCGGAATGATGTAGAAATCCTGAAAAATTACCCTAATTTTTTTCTTCTTAAAAACCAACCACTAAATGTGAAAAAGCATCTTAGAAAAAATATATATATATATATATATATAGTGTAGCCAATCTCATTACGAAGGTCTAAATCCCTAAATGCCCATGGTCCTTCCTTCTTGGCTCCCCATTGGAGAGACTAGATAAACACTGATAAACTTTCCTCCAAGTAACCCTCATTGCTGACAGATGCTTGATGGCAAAGCACTGGAAACACCAGGTCCTCCTTCCAAGCAGCAGTTCCTCCATACAATATGTACTTGAAGACCATAAACTTACTCACAAATTTACCCAAACTTTATGCGATTGGTTCAGCTATAACAAGGCGCAATGCCTCCAATAGGAGAAAAAGCTGTCGCTGTTATAGTTACCAATTCTGCTTTTAACAAGCGGAATTGGACTTGTTTCCCCCCCCCCCCCCCTCCAAGTTGCGAGGATTGTTTTTTGCAGGTCGCGTGTTATTGGTTGGGTACCACGGGTTGCATGCGTGTCGATCTCAGGCATCTCTCAACCTTACTTTAGGTACTGCCTGGGACACTCCTAGAATTCCGATCCCTCCTCTCTTCCACGTATGTTGCTTTTCTAACTTCTCCTCCCATTATACCACAAGTCCTGCCCTCCTCCCTACTTATCCTTTCCCTGGGTATGGAGGAAGCACTGATGCTTTCCTGTTACTTGCTGTGGTTATCCCGTTTTGGCAAGTTTATGTTCATATAACTTTCTTGTTTAAACACTAATCTACACCCCCCCCCCCCCCTTCCCTCTAACAGCATCTTCTTTCTCTCCCACATTAACTGTAAACCAACGGCACAACAACGTTGGAAAGCAGCGGCTCTGTCCCTAGCTATACGGGGACGTCTGCAGTCACTTCCTATATATTGTTTCGTTTAGTGCAATAGTGTTCCGCAAAATTCTGGGAAGGGCTTAGGCGTGCCCAGCGTGAGAAAAGGTTGCAGAGCACTGATCTATAAAAGGCCATCTGCCCAAAGAGACCCCTCCCAGGGCTTTTCAGACATCTTTCTGTAGCCAAATTCAAGAGTTTGGTTCTACAGTTAACCATACACCACTAGTATAATTTTAGTCTCCTGTTACATACTAGTACTTCTACTCCCCAGATCAACAAATCTGGGGATGTCAGGGGTCCCAGCTCTGGCCTCAATTAAACCTTGCCCCCACCCCCATTCTCCAACCACAAAACCCTGTTATACAACCAACGAAGCTTGGTACTACCTGTTCTTTTTACAAATACCAACAAGCATTTTATGTTCCTTCTTCCATATTAGTCCAAATAATCATGTTTACCTGGTGGCTTGGTCATCCATTCGATTACTTATCTAGACTACTCATCACTCTTGTCGTGGCTTTTTGTATTGTATCTGGAAACAAAATTCTTAAAATATATATCTATACTCTATAAGAACCTAAGATATTGTTCTCTAATCCTCTTATAGGCACAAGGCCAAAATATCAGCTCAACATGTAGAACAGGTCCAGGTCAGTCACAAACGACAATGGGGGGGGGGGGAGGATGGGCAGCCAACCGTACGTACTGCGATTAGTCAGAACGGTCCGCACAACATCATGGTTGGACAATCTGGTGAAACCCATCAGCACGTGTGTAGCCAACATTACTGAAAGGATATCTGACATGCATAGGAACAGAAAGGTCCCACACAAAACTAAACCTTATGTCAAACATGCTGCCGTCCTGACAACATCACAGGGAATTTAACGTTGCCCACAAACGCTTTCCACACCAGATCAAGGAGCAATTAAACAATGATGATTGATAAACAAGGGCTTTAATTGAGGCCTTTCATAGGAAGTAAAATGAGGAAGCAGTCAAATCGCCATCCCTACCAAAGAAAGAAGAATCACTTTATAAAAAGGTCAGAATGAGACACGACAATACCAGAGATTAGACAACGTTAAAGTACCATAAATCTATTTCATTATTGATCCTGCACTGGATACGGCAGGCTGAACAGTCTGCAATAAGACAAGAAGAGGGAAACTAGATTAGGATCAGGACAACCACATCAGTATTGTACATCAGTGGATGCCATCGCAACAGGAGCGAAAACACATTTTTTCATGCAGCCCCAAGTGAAGACAAATTAAATTTACAATCCATAAATCCAAATAGTTTCTAGAAGTAAAAAAAAACAAAAAAACAAAACACGTCATTAAATGTCCAATAATTAAATAAAAAATGTACAGCTATATGATCATAGTGAATTGGAAATCAGAGTACACTTGTGATTACTGTCGACCTGCCCATCGTATGAATATTGGGGAGGTGTCAATATGATAGGAACTAAAGACATCCTTGAGGCATGAGGCTCCAAATGCCTCAAAGATGGCTCCGGTTCCTAGTGAATGGATGGGCTAAATACATGTGATAAGTGTCTCATCCAGACAATGGATGTCTCCACAAGTGACTGGCCGACGTTAAAGCTGTGGAATACAATTATAATACACACACACACACACACACACACACACACTAGTAATTTCGTCCTGTAATATCTATGCATTGTGCCACAGATTGACCAGTTATTAAGCTTCACCTTTAATGCTAGGGGCAATGGGTGCGAGGAGGGGCTCACATGACACATGTTCTCTATCCAACCCGCATTACAGAGAATGAATCTAAAAAAAAAAAAAAGTGACAATTATACATCTAGTTACAAATCTCATTACTAGGTTAGCAAATCTCCTCTTAGGCTGGGTACACACTGATGCAATCATCGTGCAGATCGCACGATAAACGAGTAAGTACGCTCCCACGATCATGTTTTATCGTACCCAAGCACATCACACCTGTTGATTTGCTTTTATACGCTTCCTAAAAATCACGATCAACAAGGCAATGATGTCTGGTTGTGAGTGTGTACACACTTCCACATTTACCAGTCACAATCTTTTCAGCAGATGGTTATGAGAGATGAAGATCACAGATCTGAAGGTAAATCGTGTAGATGTGTACACAGGAATCTGCACGTTCATCGGGACCTTCAGTCGTTGGTGAAATAGTTAGAGACATTGCTTAGGTGTGTACCCGGCTTAATGCTGCACTACACACAGGGGAATTCCACCTTCAAAGAAATCGATTTTCCAGGAAGATTTGTTTATGTTGCCAAGAGCAACAAAAATACCAGTCACTTGGTGAAAAGGCATAGGACAAAAATATAAAACAAACAAAAAAGTTATCTATGTAGCAACAACAGCATGAGGCATTCACAAGCCAATAAACTAATGTCATCTATTAAACAGATTAACCCCCTCCATATCAATTTTATTTTTTTTTTGCTCCACTTTCTCTGGAAATGGTTTATTGTTTAGTCTACACAAATTAATGATTTGGGTTTTTCTTTTGTCAGAATCGCATATTGTAATAAACCAAACTGATAAACACAGGAAAATAAAAAACACATCTAATAAAAAGAATGGCAGGCACATGCCAAACTTAAAAATCGGTTTAACATCCTATATGTGCCAAGGCGCAATGCACCCAAACCAACTGTACCACTCCCCTACTATGTTGCAGATTGATAAGTAAAGTATTAATGTCACTGTAAAGGGGTTGAGGATAGGAAAGAGTGGGAGGGAGCCCATGTTCTCCATGTACAGTCAACATGTAACCCCCTTTTACGCTGTAGGGGTAGTCAGGCTCATTCACACCGATCCATTTTTTAATGCTCTTTTTCACGAACGCCTGAAAAGTACAATAAAAAAAAACAAAAAACAAATAAAAACAACAATAAAAGAAAATAAAATTTGTTATTATGGGCCCATTGTTCCCACTAACACATTCTAAAATGTTAATCATGCATTTACATTTCTAGAGCTCCCCGTTTCTCATGTGTTAATGCACACTACCAGTACAGTCATATATATGAAAAGCATGCAATAGTTTTCATCAATTTTCCCAGGGCCTCTGTATGTGAACCAGCCCTGAGGCAACTTTAGAATAGGTGACGTACTGCAATAATTTAAATATAAGGTCTGTAAACAAGATTATGACATCAATGATTGGTGGATGCCCTTTATAACCACTGTGCTGCAGCAGGATCATTTGGAGCACTGAAGTCAGGGGTTTGATGCGGAGAAGAAATGCAAATTGTAACGTCCACACATGAAAGCAGATGACATCTCATTAACACTGCGCGTCCTGGGCCATCTCTGTGATCAGTGTGATGATCCTTGGGGGATTAGAAACGTGAACACGAGACTACAATACAATCACAGGATCATTCATAGGCGTTCCTTGCCCTCGAGTTAATTGCTGCTTCAATTGAAAGTCAAATAAACGTCTTGTGAAAAGCCTGAAGGCAGAGATGTTAGGATTTTATGCCACACAGATTAAGATGAAACAAAAACAGATCTCACAGCAATATACACAGGTTTACATCAGGTAAACTGGAAGGATAAATTGAACCCATCAACTAGACACAGTGCAGGCAGATATTTTGTGGAGAAGAACCAATATTCATAAAAATGGAACCTATCAAATTTCTTAGAACTAGTCATAAGGGGATAGGTAGGCAGATTCTTACAGATGTTGGCTCAGCACACAAAATAGCTGCCAGCACTATATCCAGGAGAAGAGTCTACGTTAAATGTGGCGAACAGAAAATGCCATTTACATGCATGGTTTAATTTTGCTTTATTTTATATACATGAAGTAAAAAGGTAAGCCTTTAATTACTGCACCCGGGTTCTGCATAACAGAAATCCAGTGTTTACATTGCTCTCTATGGGGTAAATTTATCAAGTTGAGGGTTTAAAAAAGTGGAGATGTTGCCTATAGCAACCAATCAGACTCTAGCTATCATTATGTACAATGTACGAAATAAATGATAACTAGAATCTGAATGGTTGCTATAGGCAACATCACCACTTTTTTTAAACCAGCAAGTGGCAAGATGGCCAAAGCTGAGGACATTAAGCAGTGCCCTGCAGCCCAGACGTGGCTGAAGCATCATCTTCCTCATTCACAAGCACACACTTTCATAATGTGACAGCTGGTCCAAATAAAGACCTTCAATGCCATCTAAGATAAGGAGCCAAAGTCACAAATGTATCAATTTCCAACAAAATAATTTGCTACTTTTGTGCAGCAAAAAAATTACAGAAAACAATGCATGTTTTCCCCAGGTATAAGAAAGGCATATAACAGGACTGTAATGTCAGATTGGCCAGCTCTGCAAAGCTATGTATTGCTTACCACAGACTGTACTTACCATTCACAAAACACCACAGTGAATGTTGCCCATCACACAGACACTCACATCACCTAATCTAAGCACGATCTACAATACTATATAATCTTCTTCACCCAGGGAAATATAGACCACTTCAGTTCTAGGATCTACTGCAATTCTGCCTTATTAAATAGAATAACGGTTAATGTAACTTAACTAGGCAGCAACAAGTAAGGGGGTAAGTAACAGGTCGCTCCCTCTGGAGTAACGTGGTCTTAGCACCAAATTCCCTGGTGAGCCAGAAAGTCCTGTAACATTCCCCTACTCACCAAATCTACAGGTGGAGCCAGAATGCAGAGTCTTACCTCTCCCAGGTGTTCTACTGCCCATGCCCCACACCAGGAACATAATAACTGCTGACATAAAGCGATCATAACACAAGGGCGGGCTAGAACACCATATTCTGATGGCAATACCTACAGGTCACAGTTGGCAATCCGAGGATAACAAACCCTACTGTGCCCACTGGACTAGCACCACCTTTTCCTCTGCACAATACGCTATTTCAGACACCCCCTGATGAAGTCACTCTGCGATGAAACACGTTGGAACCAATTGGATGCGTACACGAAATAGGCCACCCCCCCTCTGACGCTGCAGAGATTCCCCGGGCATTCTGAAGTTTGGTCCAGCTGACTGTGGTTGAGATATCGCTACGGGGCACCACCGCATAGCAGGGGACTTTCAACAGCCTAAAGAAACCTTTTTATGCACGTATGTAAATGCTAAATGTAAGGGTTTAAATATTATATTTTTATTTCAATAAACAGCCAAATGATATTACACCACGAGGTATTTCTCTCTATTCTCTCCTATATAGACACATTATCTCGGTGAGGAGAAGGAGGATTAGAACGAGAGGGAATTAGAAGGTTTTCGTGGTGATACATCTTGAAAAAGGAAAATACATGTTTATAAAAGTATATGGATGAGACATCTGCATTGTCTTGGACAATTTTATTGTGAAGAATAAGATCACTTGGTGGACTGTAATGTTTTGAAGTGTGCGCATTCATATACTATAATGTTGGAAGTTTGAACACCAATCCCTGTGTATGAACTACCTCCCTCCTTGCGCCCACCTCGTATGCTGTATATTTTTTGACATTTGTTACCATTGGAGACAGCAGGCAAATCTCCCGCTGAGGCAGTGGCTGCATCCTTATCCCTTTCCCCCATCCCTCTTTGCGTTCGCCCATCGCTGTTTTTGTTTCTATTTCAGGAGGTGCAAAAAGCAGCTGTCACCATTTTCCAACAGTTCATGTTTTCAGGATATCTTTAACTGACTTTTGCATGATTTAATCCATCATCAACAAAAATAGCACTGTGAGGGGTGCAGTGTCTGGAACCTCCACCATGTGCGAGATACTCACCTTGCTGTTATGGTAAATTCTGTAGCAGAGGTAGCAATTTAACCTCTCCTACCGCTTATGCTGCCATTTCATGTCCAGATGGAGTTCCTCTTTGAAAACCTGGCATACAAAAAAAAAAAACAACCCAAAAACACAGCCTAGTTTACATGATGCACCACACTCCCACCAATTCCTTTTCTGCATTTAGTCTTAATCTTGTGACATTGGTTGGCAAAAAAAAAAAAAAAAAAGTATAGCTGCAGAACATGGAAGTGGATGTGTAAACTGCTCATACATCTGGTTTCTTGCAATGCATTGTTTAATCAGTGCTGTAATTTAGGTAAACAATTCAAGGTAAGACAAGCTTTACCAGTAACAGTATCTCAATTAAGTTCAGAATACAGCAGACATCCTGCAATGCCCTTTTCAAACAATGCTAAATATTTGTAACAGGCAATTTTGATGAAAATGAAACCGTAAAAGCCTGAAAATGTTTTCATGATTTTTCTAAGCAAGTCAAAGGCTGCAACAGGGAAGAGATGTAACAGACTGTGGCTAAAATAACAGCTTTACTGAGAGATCATTTTACATATTCACAAATAAACACTTTATAACATCTCTGAAATTCCACATCTCATTTTGTTTCCTTGGGTGAAAGTTTTTCATTTTCTTTAAAAACCTTACCTGATGCTGCACATTGTTCACATATTATAGATACAATGTATATAATTCTACAAGTATATATTACACAGCAAACAGCAACCAATATCAAATATCCAGAGCCATTTCCAGCATTGTATTGTTTGAAAGTGCACATCTGTGTTCTGGTATTTGTTAGAACAATATTATTCCAGGATTATAAAAAGGTACTGTACCGCGAACAAGGTTAAACAATAATGAAATGTGAAGTTAGCTTAACTACAATAACAATATCTAGCCAAGAACACATAGGAAATCCATAGTGTAACATTTTATTCAGATAAACCGTGCCTTTGATAATAAAAAATAGTACCCACTGATGGTAAACTTAAACATTCTCTTTTAATTATATGGGATTGCTGTGCATGTACATCTTATCTGTCTACAGGAGCCTTGCACACCTGGGGGTATATTTACTAAACTGCAGGCTTGAAAAAGTGGAGATGTTGCCCATAACAACCAATCAGATGCTAACTATCATTTTGTAGAATGCACTAAATAAATGAAAGCTAGAATCTGGTTGCTACAGGCAACATCTCCATTTTTCAAACCCGCAGTTTAGTAAATATACCCCGTGGTGTTATACGTTGCTATATTCACTCAAGGTGAATGCCACAGACTGAGCTATAAAATAGCTTTAAAAAAAAAAAAAAGCTACAGTTCCAAAACAATGCAAAAAAAGAAAAAGTTGCAAGTGTTGTAACAAAAAAAAAAAAAGTAGATAAGAACAGATCTGTGCCTTTAGTTTAAGGGTACACAGTTTACACTTAATCAGATACAGACTACTGCCATATGCAATGTATTTAAACAGACTTCCTTACCTTTGGGATATCCTAACACTGTAGGGTTTCCCAAAACAAAACAAAAAAAAGCGAGAGACAGGGGAATACCCTATAAAACAGTGTGCAAACATGAAAAGCATTGCCACCATGTGTATAGGCAGCTGGGGATGTTCTCTTTGAAAATGCAGAGAAGAATCTGTACTTCATACCAAGGTGATTACATCACTCAGCCTAGGAAACACAGAGGGTGTGCAATATCTGGCTCTTTCCTACAACCAGTTGCTAACCAACATGAATCACAATTTACAGTGTAACTGGGAGTGGGGATGCTTGTTGCTACATCGTCACTACAGGCCAAGCCAAGTTTCACCGAAATGGCTCAGCCCATCTTAATGTGGATTCTCTGTAGAGTTCCCGACAGAATGATTAGCAATGAAGCAAATTGCCAACATAGTAAAAGTTGCAGGATTTAGAACACCAAGAGGCGTACCTGTGGCCTATTCACAGCCGAGGTGCATTAACTGTAAGTGCAAGGCAAACAGGTGAGCAACGGCAGATCAAATTAGCTGCAAATAGCAAACTGTAGCAAGAGCTGCCAGTTTCAACAATAACTGGTCTGATGAGAAAGCCACAGAGCAGGATATCATAGTCGGGTTGCAGTGCAAAAACCAGTCATCACAGTTGACAGTGCACGATTTATGAATTCAGTGGTGGAAATAGACTACAGAGCAGTGGAGGAAGGGGCCATATGGTTAGATGAATCATCCACCGCCACGTTCTCAACAAATATATGAGTGTATGCTTAATGCCAACCTGAAGAACTCTACAGCCCTGAGCGCTGCTTCGAAGGGCTCGGTGGTTCTGTCATGTTGGTGACGTTTCCTGGCATGTTTTTTGGTGCAGTCGCTCTCCTAGACAGCAAGGTCGAATCACATTGCGATACTAAATGATAATCTCCATCATGTCACAGCACCCCCACCCCCTGCCAGAAGGGTCCACAGTAGTCCGAGGAACATGACACTAATAATATTCATAGGTGATGGCCTTCTCAGTCACTAGATCTGAACCCAAGGAACACCAATGCCTGAGACAATGTTTTCCAATATTTTAGTCATGTACACGGTGACCCAACGAGTTATTTAGAGACTTTATATTAATGTTTAGCATTTTTGTCCTTTGCCAAAAATGACAGATTTTATTCTCAGTGATGTGCCGCATAGTGCCTCTGGAACGGTCGCAGATGTACTCTGCAGCATTGCAGACTTTGCACCCCACTAAAGGTGCACAGGTGCCTTTTTTCCACCCAAAACACTAAACAGAGCTACAAGAATATTCAGAATTTACTACGTAGTGGGTTATTAAATCAAATTTCCCATGAAAAAAGCATCATGGGACATGTAGTTTGCCCCAACATAAAAACAACAACCAAGCAATGACCATATTACCTTCTGCATATTTATAATAGATCATTCTATAACTGAACTTCCATTCTAAACACCTAACAATCTGGACAGGAAGTCAGAACACCCCCAGTAACATAGGCTTGCGATTCCATAATGGTGCAAATGGTTAAATAAAATTTATAGATCTATCCCCCTCCAAAACTATTATTGATCCAAGATAATGGGACAGTTACATTCCTACAGGCAATAGTCAGAGACTGTGGTAGGAACACAAGGACAAATTAAAGTCCTTCTGAAGGCACTCTGTCCCACACCCTCCAACTGCTATAAAGCTTTATTCTTTGGTGGACTTTCTGATTATATAATGTTTACCTGCAAACACACAGGGATGTGGTAAAGGACATTTTACATTTACAAACTAAAGGCACAGGTAATTTATACAGACATAGGGCCAGAATTACAAGCCCAGGATAAGAATGGAAAATAGCTCAACATGACCCCCCCCCACCCCCCAATAGTCAGATACTAATAGGGCTATGTAAATCCTGATCACCTTGGCCTAATCCAAAACAAAACCTGAAGGCAGATGAATGGTTGTAGATTAACACACATCAGAGACAAAAACAGTATTGTTTGATTTATTTCCAGTTATTATATAGCACCTACATATTCCACAGCACTTTAAAGAGAAAATTTGACTATTCACATTACTCCCCATGTAAATCTTATAACCACACATTTAAATAAAAACACCTGAACATTTTCAACTATAACCACTAAGCCAATAACACAGGATCCAGTTCAAGGGCACATTGACACAGGTTAGAAAAGGTTACAGTACTGAATGCTAATCATATATCAAACACAGTGCACATGAACAGAGGCAGGGATAATGGAAATCCCATGGCCAGAGGTGTGTGGGCATCAGTCAGACACACATCAGTAACAACAGTCACACAATCCTGCAGTAATGCTGACATGAACAGCCAAACACTACTGGCTCTATACTCTCTGCAAATAATTAACCTTGAGCACTAGAAGTAATGGACACACCTACACAGGGGCAGACAGATTGCACCACTGGTTACTGCAAATCAGCTGTGCAAAAGCAATGATACCATATACCCTTCAGACCCATAAATTATTGCATTTCTAGATATAATCAATAACTGAATGCCATGTTCAATGCAACTCTGTATGTATACAGCTAGGAAATCATTTTGCATTATAACACTATAGCTGTTTCAACATAGAGCGCTAATAATGCTGTATAATAGATCCATATATATATATATATATATATATAAAAAATAGTAATATTTCTAGGGTGCTCAATGCAGACAGATAGGATATAGGGCAGCTGCCAGATTAATGGGCTGAATATCCCTGTATAATATATATCCCATGGAGTAGCATAGACCTATATAGTAAGTTGGGGGTTACTGTGTACATAGGGAGTGGTCACATGACACAGACATGTCAGGTATAGGGGTGGGATATATCACATAGCAGGACAGATAAGATACATATGGTGAGATACAGACATATACAGTGTATAATGTATATCCCATGGAGTAGCATAGACCTATATAGTAAGTTGGGGGTTACTGTGCACATAGGGAGGTCACATGACCTAGACATGTCAGGTATAGGGGTGGGATATATCACATAGCAGGACAGATAAGATACATATGGTGAGATACAGACATATACAGTGTATAATGTATATCCCATGGAGTAGCATAGACCTATATAGTAAGTTGGGGGTTACTGGGCACATAGGGAGGTCACATGACCTAGACATGTCAGGTATAGGGGTGGGATATATCACATAGCAGGACAGATAAGATACATATGGTGAGATACAGACATATACAGTGTATAATGTATATCCCATGGAGTAGCATAGACCTATATAGTAAGTTGGGGGTTACCGTGTACATAGGGAGTGGTCACATGACCTAGACATGTCAGGTATAGGGGTGGGATATATCACATATCACACAGCAGGACAGATAAGATACATATGGGGAGATACAGACGTATACGGTGTAATGTGGGACATATACATGTAATAGCTGTAGGGTAGACATGACACCGGACAGGCTCCGTTACCTCGTGCTGTCTCCGGCTCCCCGGCTTCGCCGCTCCCCCGCTCGGTTCCCTGTCAGGCGGGAGCTGCTCCAGCCCCAGCCCGGCCACACCCAGATACCACGACTGCTGACAGACTATTGGCTGACGCCGAGCCCAGCCGTGACGTCAGAGGAGGGGGAGGAGAGAACCGCTCACAGGTCCTCGCTCTCGCCTGTCACGTGATGGGAAGGGTGTTTGTGTGGAACGCAGAGCTGTGGTCTGTCAGACGCTGATGCCGAGCGCACATACACAGCGTGCGGGTTATATATATAATAACCATATAGTAAGAGCATATAGCGGGGGTTATGTATAAGGACCATATAGTATAGGAGCATATAGTGGGGGGTTATATATAATCATATAGTATAGGAGCATATAGCGGGGGTTATATATAACCATATAGTATAGGAGCATATAGTGGGGGGTTATATATAATCATATAGTATAGGAGCATATAGCGGGGGTTATATATAACCATATAGTATAGGAGCATATAGTGGGGGGTTATATATAATCATATAGTATAGGAGCATATAGTGGGGGTTATATATAATCATATAGTATAGGAGCATATAGTGGGGGTTATATATAATCATATAGTATAAGCATATAGTGGGGGGGTTATATATAATCATATAGTATAGGAGCATATAGTGGGGGTTATATATAATCATATAGTATAGGAGCATATAGTGGGGGTTATATATAATCATATAGTATAAGCATATAGTGGGGGGGTTATATATAATCATATAGTATAGGAGCATATAGTGGGGGTTATATATAATCATATAGTATAGGAGCATAACAGGGGGGTTATATATATATATATATATATAACACCATATAGTATAGGAGCATAATGGGGTTATATATAACCATATAGTATAGGAGCATATAGTGGGGGGTTATATATAATCATATAGTATAGGAGCATATAGCATGGGGTTATATATAACCATATAGTATAGTCGCATATAACGGGGGTTATATATAACCATATAGTATAGGCGCATATAGCGGGGGCTTATATATAACCATATAGTATTCAAGCATATAGCAGGGGGTTATGTGTAATAACCATATAGTGGGGGGAGGGTATATATAACAATATAGTATAGGAGCATATAGCGGTGGGGGGTTGTCTATAATAACCATACAGTATAGGAGCATATAGCGGGAGGGTTATATATAACCATATAGTATTCAGGCATATAGCAGGGGGTATTGTATAATAACCATATGGCTGGGACAGTTTGCGAGCATACAGTAGGGGGTTATGTATAAGTATATGACTGGCTGGCTATAGGAACATACAGCATGAGATGATATATAACCATGGCTTGTGGAATATAGGAATATACAGTGCTAAATTTTATATAATTATATAGTTGGGAGATATAAGAACATACAGCACAGGGTGATTTATAGCTATATGGCTCAGGAGGTATTTGGACATACAGCACCAGGTGGTGTATAACTTTATGGCTCAGGAGGTATAGGAATATACAATGCCAGGTAGATATATAACTTTATGGTTTGAGAGATATAGGAGCATACAGCGCACAGTGATAGATAATTATATGTCTCTGGTGGTATACAGACATACAGAGCAGGATGATATATAACTATGGCTTAAGAGGTATAGGAATATATAGCACCAAGGGGGTATATAGCATAGGTATATATAGGAATGTGCAGTAGTAGTGAGGTTTAAAAACACTCAACATGAATGTATAGCATTACATTGAGTGATATACTTCATATGGACAAAAGTATTTGGCTACAACTGTTAATTGAATTGAGGTGTTGCAATCAGACCTGTTGCCAGTGTTGTATAATATCAAGCACCTAGCCATGCAGTCTCCATTTGCAAACATTTGTGATACAAAATGGGTCGTTCTGAAGAGCTCAGTGACTTTAAGTGTGGTATTGTGATAGGATGCCACCTTTGCAAAAAGACGGTTTGTTAAATAAACTGGAAGCATTTAGGAATCACAGCAACTCAGCCAGGAAGCAGAAGACCATGTAATATCACAGAGCGGAGTCAACGACTGCTAAGACGCATAGTGCGTAAAAGTTTCCAACGCTCTGCTGATTCCATAGCTAAATAGTTCCGAATTTCCACTGCCATTAATGTAAGCACAAAAACTGTGTGGCCGGAACTTAATGGAATGGGTTTCTATGGCCGAGCAGCTGCATGCAAGCCTCACATCACTAAGACCAATGCCAAGCGTCAGATGGAGTGGTGTAAAACACACCGACACGACTGTGGAGCAGTGGAAAACGTGTTCTGTGGAGTGACGAATCACGCTTCTCTGTTTGACAGTCAGATGGATGAACCTGGGTTTGGCAGATGCCGGGAGAACGTTACCGGCCGGACTGCATTATGCCAACTGTGAAGTTTGGTGGAGGAGAGATACTGTTATGGGGCAGTTTTTCAGGGTTTGGCCTAGGCCCCTTATCTCCAATGAAGGGCATACTTAATGCTTCAGCATATCAAGTCATTTTGGACAATGCTATGCTTCCAACTTTGTGGCAACAGTTTGGGCAAGGACTACAAAGACAAGGTTTGATGAGTTCGGTGTGGAAGAACTTGACTGGCCCGCACCTGACCTGAACCCCATCGAACACACTTTGTGATGAACTGGAATGGAGATTATGATCCAGGCCTTCTCATCCAACATCAGGGCCTGACCTCATAAATGCTCCACAGAATGAATGGGCACAAATTCCCACAGAAACACTCCATCTTGTGGAAAGCTTTTATCGCTGTAATAGGGGGACCAACTCCATATTAAAGTATATGTATTTGAATACAATGTCGTTACAGCCGCTGTTGGTGTAATGGTCAAGCGTCCGAATACTTTTGTCCATATAGTGTACTACATGGTTAAAGTAAATGTATGTCTGGGCATCTGTCCATATGTGCTTGTTGGACATCTCGTTCAAAAATCATGGGCATTAATATGGAGTTGATCCCCTCTTTGCTGCTATATCTGCCATTGTTCTGGGAAGGCTTTCTATTAGATTTTGGAACATGGCTGTGGGGATTCACATCCATAAAGCCACAACAGCATTAGTGAGGTCAGACACTGATGTAGAGCGATAAGGCATTCAAAGGTGTTCCATGTAGTTGAGGTCGGGGCTCTGTGCAGGCCAGTCAGGTTTCTCCACATCAGATTCGGGAACCCATTTTTTGATGGACCTCTCTTTGTGCCTGTGCATTGTCATGCTGAAAGAGGAAGGGGCCTTCCCAAAACAGTTGCCACAAAAGTGGAAGAACGCATTTCTCTAGAATGTCATGAGAATAAAATTAACCTTCATTGGAATTAAGAGGCCTAGACCAAACTATGAAAACCAGCCCCAGACCATTATTCCACCTCTACCAAACTCTATAGTTGGCAGTAAGCATTTGGGTAGGGAGCTGTCTCCTGGCATCCACCAAATCCAGATTCGTCTGTCAGACTGCCAGATGATGAATCTGCGTAGAACGTGCTTCTAAAGTTCAATGGCATTGTGCTGATCTAAGGCTTGGTGTGACTGCTTGGCCATTAAACCCAATCCATGAAGCTCCTTACGGACAATTCTTGTGCTTTCAGTTTGGAACTAGACGGTGAGTGTTTCAACCGCAAACTGATCATTTTTATGCGCTTCGAAAGTCCAGTTTTGTGAGCTTTTTGGATTTTTTTTCAAGATTAACATTACACTTGGTCAGCTGAGGTTGGCAGGAAACAGAGCTTGGAAGTTCAGCCACGGTGGCCGCTTCTCCCCGACGTCCCGGCCGTCTCCATGACCGGGACGTCACTTCTGGTTTCTCGGAAGAGTGCTCTAAACACTGTGCGGCCGCCGACAGCCTTAGAAGTTAGAAAGGGGGTGGGGCTTAAATTGCCCCCCCCCCCCCCACATCACCCGGGGTAGAAAAAATTTCTAGATCCGCCCCTGTCTAAACAGCGTGTGTTCTGACCCTTTAGCCTGTGCCTTAGACTCCGCTTCTTTGCCTGTGACCCTGACCCTTGGCGTGTTTACTGACCATTCTGCTTGCCTGTGACCCTTGGCTATCGTCTGACTATCTGCTGCCCTCTATTCAGCCTCCTGGCCTGCCGCTACGGGCCTGTATTACCAATTCACACTACGCCTGGAGTTAAGTCCTGGGGGCATCTGAGTACCGGTGAGCGTATAAAGCTCTAAGGGAAAGGCGGTTGCTCTAGGTGCAGACCTTCGCTATCTAGTTCTGTGAGATGGTGATCAGACCGTCAGCCTAACACCCTGATTCAATATATGGAAAGTCATTATACTTGCCGCCTCTTATTACATCAGCATCGCACAGCTGGCTGCAGGGCCTGATGACACAAATCGCATGCATCATGGTCTTTTGGCATATGTTGTGTTATGTATGCAAAATGAGAAGCGGACAAACGGACAAATTTTTCTTTGTAAACTGCTGGATTCAAGATGCAAGTGTATCTGAAGTTTGCAGTATGTGTCCTTGCAAGGTGTGCAAGAAAGGAAGAAACGCTTGCAGAAAGTCTACTGTTGTTAAATAACAAGCTGTCATCATAAGCAATTAGTTTAACTCAAGCAGCACTAGAAACTGGCAAATCAGAGAGAATTTTATTACACTGGAGGTTGCAAAGTGTGTACCACTGTCAGGATGAGAGCCATCGCCATCAGATCTGAGCCACAGCTAATTAAAATCCTTTTGCAGGAGAGGGTAAAAAACCATGACAATGGGGAAACCAAGGCAGACTTTGCATTAGAAGGTGCACAATGTGGATTTTGCATAGCTCCTCAGTCATTTTGCACTTAGTAATTGACCTCCGGTGTTTCAAAAAGTGGTTTTGAAAAAAAACTTACTGTCAGAATTGGTACCACTGGAAAGTGTATATATTGGACCAACAAAAGTATCATCTTGCAACAGAAATCTAAAAATGACAAAATTCATATTAAAAAAATTCCCACTATTTTTTATCAAGCATAAGATTGTGTAGATAAGGTCAGTTTGTAAAGCGGAAACAATACCTCCAGATCTATTGAACTCCAATAGAGTACAATGTGAAGTGACCCTACCACTGTAACGTAGACGGGATGTATGTTTTCAAGATGTGTTATATATTGTGATCATTGGGTGAAAAATGTGTTAAAATAAAATTGTGAAAATATAAGGCAGTGCTACACAATTGTTTACACAACTACAGCAAATGGATATGAGTGGAGCGGTCTGGGCTACTAATACTATTAGGTCATTATTGTTCAATTTTGGGCTCTGCTTATCCCAGTGATAGAAAATCATCTTATCACCCAATTTAACAAGAAAAGGTTCCCTAGGGCATCTGAATAGTCCTCAGCTCCCTGGCGATACTGGCTGGCTACGGTAAGACTCTTAGGGGCATATTTAATCTTCCGCGCTACAGTCAAAAGTAACGCGGCTTGCGCACTATTACAGTTATTATGGTAATAGTGCGCGTAATTACCGTTATTACGGTACATTTAACGCCGGCTTTCTGAGCTGCGAGCTGAAATCCGGGTTATTACCGTAATAACGGTAATATTTTTAAAGCCGCGTTGCTTTTGCGAGTGCGATAGCAGTATAGTACTTGTACTGTCGCTGTCCCTGATAAATAGGCTTTGCATGGTGAAACTTCGCCGGATAGACCCTCACCGGCAGGGAGGGCTTCTTTTCGCCGAATTTAGAGCTTTTCTCTATTTGATAAACTGTTTCTCAGAGAGCATACACATTCATTTCCCCCTAGTACAGTCTAAGGAAATTGCGTGCCCAAGAGACTGCAAGCTTCATTTTGTTGATGCTTATCTCTTCCAAAAATTTTGATGCAACTCGGGAGCAATTTGCGAATCCATTAGCCAACTTTATTCGGCCTCTTCGATTCCCCCAAAACTTCTGTCTGACAATCCTGCAGAGCATAGTTTGCATTTAAAATTTCCCAGGTTCTCAGATACCTGGAGACGCAACTGTGCCAGTTGGGATGGATGATCCACAAACTTTCCAATTTTTGGAGAAAGGGGATTAGCATTAGGAGCTACTGCCTGCCTGGCGTTCCTCTATAAAATCTAATAAGTCCGTCAGAAACATATTTACAAGATGATCTGTGAGTAGTGATCCCTGATGGTGATGATGAAATAATGTTGGGCTACCATTCAACTTGCAGTCTCATGTAGCCAGTCCCATATCACAGATCACCAGATGACATACATTATTGTCAGGCAGTTACATCTGACACAATCACACAGCATTAAAGTGGTGGAGCATGATATAACTATACACCTTAGACTATTGAGGCCATTTATGTGACTGCATTGGCACAAAACTGGCTTTAGGATCGCCGTACACCTTGCCTTGAATGAGTGCACCTAGATTTTTGCAAAGGCGCGTGAGTCTGCAGAGCAATATGGCGTCGTTTGCAGAACATCAGAATTCTGCACAGGCTGAGTGGGGGAATTAGGCAGAATGATGACAAATGCAAAGAGCGCAGTAGGGACATCGCTTAGCCTAGTTTTGCTGAGGAGTGCAGAGATTCCTTTTTGTGTAGTAAGATTATTGAAATGAGATAAAGGGTTCGAGAGGGTGCATTATATGGGCATGCCTTGCAGTGTGGAGGGTGCACAGCCACTTCCAATTCACAAAACGACTTTAAATTTTGCACCAGCTATCATCTGGCAATCTTCAGGTCTTACCCTATACCTTTAGGGGCACATTTATCACTGTTCACATAAAGTGAAAAATAGTTTTCAATCCTTATCACATTGATAAGGATTGAACTATTTCTCAAATTTATGTAGAACCAACATAGAAAGAGCAGTTCCGATAAACTACTGTTTCTGTGATAAAAAAAAACCATACTTACCCCGCCTCTATGGAATGCACTGTCTCCAGATCTCCTCCTTGTCCTCTCTGCTTCTATTCTTACTGCAATTGCACATGCGCACAAACATCTCCACTCTATAGTTGCAGAGAGAGAGCGGGGAGTGACATGATCCCTCCACACATGTGCTGTCCAGCTCTGCTCTTCGGAGCAGAGCTGACAGCACTGAAAATTTTTCAATTATGTTAATGTACATGACAAGTTTCCAAAAAAAAACTATTTTTCAGAACTTGTTAGATTGCGGTTGGGAGCAGTCACCATACTATTGAATGGTGACTGCTCCCAAAAACGAAGCAGAATGCAAAGCAGCAGATATCCACGATATCTACTGCGATGCACCGTTCTTAAAGATGCGGGACACACAGAGGGCCGTGGATTGTATGGCAAGTGTACGATAGTGTACCATTACTATTTGTTAAATATGCCCCTTAATGAGACTGGTTTTGTAACTCCACGTTGCACTTTGGTGAGGATCGCATTTCCAGGCGCGCTTCAAGTAATGTAATAAAAAGATTTACACGGAAAAAAATTACCACGTGTAAAAAAAAAACCCTCTGTCCTCTCATCCTCATCATTTATTTACATCATAAAACACTATTTTAGGTTACACTTTTGCATACTGCGCTCCTGCAGTTGTTTCCTCCTCGCGTCATACATTGGTGCACCAGACAAACCATTCAGACATTACAGTACACAAATAAGGGCTAGATTTACTAAGCTGAAAAAGTGGGGATGTTGCCTATAGCAACCAATCAGATTCTAGCTGTCATTTTGTAGAATGTACTAAATAAATGAAAGCTAGAATCTGATTGGTTGCTATAGGCAACATCCCCACTTTTTCAAACCCGCAGCTTAGTAAATCTAGCCCCAAGTCTTTTGCTGTGTGTGTTAAGTTACCTCATACATTTCCTCCTATGTTTTTTTTTCTTTCTAAATAAACTCTAAAATGTAATTTTATTCAATTTGACACACCATATTAAAGATTGTAGTTTGATACCAGACTTCCTATAAGGTTTGCAGCATTTTCGTGCCTGTTTTCCGTCCGGTAACTGACATTTACATCATTGCTGCTATTTTTATATACTTTAGTGACAGATTTCCCTTCACGTGCATTCTCTGATCTTACAGCCGAAGCAGTTTATCGAGATTCCAGCTTAATCTTTGATGTGATCAAGAGACATTTTGTTCGGCAGCCCTGGCAGTGGCTGTGACGGGTGACGGGAGGAGAGTCATGTGGGCTATGGAGATGCAACAACTGAAATGAGCAGCTGAAAGGGACAGATGGTTATAGAGGCAGGACATTAACCACTAGCTGGTAAAACATAACAGGAGGCCTGGAGGAAAAAAAAGAAAAAAAATTGAACCGCCAGTCCAAATAAAACTCGGATATCAGGAACATTTATTGTGGGGAAGGGGAGCCTTGAAACGGAGGGAGAATTGTCACTGTAATATCTCTCCTGAACACTGCATCACAGATAATTATTATATACACCATAGCAACCAAGATTTAAATCCCTGTCTCTTGTTTAAAGGGCTCCTTCGATGAAGAAAAAAAATAAACAGCTTGTTTTTAATGAAAAACAAGTATGACGTTTGTTTTGTATAGAGGTACATTTAGCTGCACAATTTGGAGCGTCACATCACTACTCTGTGCTATTGGGGACCCTACGTCTTACACGATATAATTCCCTGGCTCATGGCTTGCTTCCGTTAGTCTCCCCGTATTACAACACTGCACCTGTCAGCATTTACATAATCACACAACTGGACAGGTCACTGCCCCCCATAGGACCAGCACACTCGTATGCTGACATACTCTGTGAATTGACATTGTGTGGGTTGTAAAGCAATTGCCAACCTGATCAAAATATTCCACTGTATTGCATTTGATTGGGTATGGCAGAAAACTGACTTGAATGATGGCCTGAATTACTGCATGCACAGCAAATGCATCCGTTCAGTTCAAATTCTGCATACGTGCAGTCTCATCTTCTGAATTGACCTCAGGTTATTGGGATATAAAGCCAAGTCTATAGTCCATCAGTAGGCAATCAGTGGCTCTCCGGCCGTTGTGGAACTACAAGTCCCAGTATGCTGAGTGCCTGGCAGAGCATGTTGGACCTTGTAATTCCACTTTAATATAGCAAGAGCTGCCAGATTGGAGAGAGGGCATTAAGGGTCCATTTCGTCCATAGGCCCCCACTTCTGTTTCTTTTGAACAGAGGGGCTATGTAGGGAGTTCGTGCTGGTATCACCAGGTCCACATCACCTCCGGGCCCCATAGCCAGGCTATAATTCCGCCCCCACAAACAAAATCCTGAGATTAACTCTTCTTCTTTGCAGTGAACACAAGTTCCAATTACAAGAGCCTGCATATGTAATGTACAATTGTAAACGGAAACCTCTTGGTTTTTCAGCCAAGCCTGTCTTCCAGGAAGAAAGAGGGGCATATAATAGAAAACGGTAATCACAGTGCGTTGTACGAAACTAATATTCCCCGTATGTTGCAAGTTATTCTATTCTGGAGAAGTTTTAGTCACATGGATATTACTGCAAACACTGGCTGCTAAAAATGACCAGTCCAGAAAACCGAAAGGGGAAGAGAACCCTCAGAAAAGAGGAAGTGTCAGTGAATCTGTATTTCCTGCAAACTTTCATGGCAGCAGGCACTTGGGTTGATTTCTCTCTTCCCCCAGTTCCGACACCCTTGTATCAAAATCAGTAAATGCATTCTACCTTGTTTTATTATTATTATCCTATATCTATCAGACACCACAAGGCTTCCGCAGCGCCGTACGTAGGGAGTTAAGCTGGGTACACACTACAGAAATTTCGACCAACTTTTTATGCCGAGCGATTTTACATGCGATCGATGGTCCGATCGCTCGGTCCATGGACTGCATACACACTAGCCTTGTTTAGGACGATAAAGGGAAGAGCGGACGTCCCTTTAGCGACTTTTCACAGCCATGTTGTCGTGAGCAATGATATTAATTTCGTACACACTGCAGCGACATTTGCGGGAAATGTAACAAGATACCAAAGACATTAGCATAAAGGGGCAGAGCTTTCACTATAGTTAACTCCTGTGATGTGCGGATTCCGCACCACGTGGGACTGGGACAGACATCAAAAAATGTACATACACACGCCCCCTAGGTCGAGGAAGTATCGGAGGATTGTCATGGATCGGTCGGAAGTTTATACACACTACACAGCGGAATCGAGATTGGAACGAAAATATTAAACGGTACGACCAACCAAATGAGGCGACAATCATCCATTTGGGCAGACTTTTGACCATCGTGTCACTGCACACACTGACCTGACTTTTGAACGAGCGGTCGTATGTCGGCTGATTCAGCCGATTATTGGACGAAAACCGTGTAGTGTGTACCCAGCTTTAGAACATACAACAAAATGACATAAGTATACACAGATAAGAATAATGGGTACAGATAAGCAGAATAGTAAATGCATGGAAGCAATTAACAGAACCATTTGCATGGCGTACAAAAAACACCTTAGCATAAGACTAAATGGTAACGGAGAAGAGGGCGGTGTGGGCAGACGTGAGACATAGGGTAGAGGATCCTGCTCATAAGAGCTTACATTTTAAAGGGAGGAGGTAAGGAGAGACAAAAGGAGCAAAGAGGAACAATAGAGGAACTGACGCCATGATGTAGAGAGACCTAGATTGGGTCATGATGGTGCACCAACCTACTTGGACAACAATGGTGCAGGGGACCATGGTGTCGTTCTTAGACTCTTTGGGGAATATTCAATTCCGATCCCGATTCACGGGATCGCGCCGGAACGGCCGCGAACCTAATCCGCGGTACCGCAATAACGTGGATTTTCGTTCGCAGCCCATAGGGCTGCGTACGAAAATCCACGTTATTGCGATACCGTATTACCGGCAGTTGTGCGCATTTTACGCGGTAACGCGCGTTACCGCGAATCGGATTGGAATTGAATATGCCCCCTTGGGTTATATTTATTTTTCCTATTACCTGACCAGTGTTCTGTTCTGCCAGAAAAGGTTTATCCTCACCTCTCCTGTGGTCCTGAATGGTAGCCTTAAATGCCTGTATAATGGTAGCCCCATTGGTGACTGGGGCTGTTTATGTACTTGGGGAGTCCTAATCCTGAAAGAGGGCAAGTTCCTATGTGCTCTCTTGCCGTTACACCCTATTGTCATAGCATTGAGAATCTAGGTTACTAGGGCTGTCATCAGTGAAGAGACAATTTGAGGCCACCTTTGTTCTTAGGACCCTGAGCCATTCGGAAGGAAGGTTATTTTGGTCCTTTTTCACACCAAAGCTGCACAAAGAAGTAGGAAACTTCTAGGATATCTTTGAGACCGACCTGGCATGGATTACTCAGGCAATTTATTTCACCTTATCAATTAGATAAGGAAAACTCTTATTTCAATCCAGAGGCAGCTTATTCACGGCCTTCACTTCTCTAAGGGAAAGTGACAAGGTTGAAATAGCCAGGAAAGGTCTCTGATGCAAAGTCCACAGAAAGGGAACATTATGACCTAGCTGCCTGATTGACACCTAGATGTGTTTTATTGTATTAGCTAATGCTCCGACAAAACTACACTTCTGTTTATATTGTTTTGTTATGTTTTTTATAGTTTGCTATATTTCTTGGCACCTGTTAAAGACCTGAATCCAGTTGAATTCACTCGAGGGCCATGTGATTGTAGTCTCCAAGACGAAGCATTGTCAAGAATAAGAGGTTTTGTCCCAATATGTATTTATATACAGGACTGTATTAATTTGTGTGGATGTTAGTTATGTTATACTTAATTTTGTTTGCTTTGTGTTATTTTGCTATGTATGTTGCTTGGTGTGCTCAAGGTAGTTATTTCTCAGTGCGCATTGTTTTAATTATATCAGTTATAATGTAGGACCTTTTATTTAGCTGCGTTAGGCCATAAATATTGACTCCCCATCCCTTGAGCCTCAATCTGAGGTGGTAGGCAGGTAAAAGAGTGCATACTTAATAATCTTAACTAATTATTATTGTTATATCAGTTCCAGAGGAGGAAATCCTCAAAGAGACCCACAGAGGAGAGAGGGAAAGTCCTATATCTAAAGAATCTCATCGTTTTTTAGGATAAGTATGCAGTATAAAAAGTCATAAATCTTTTAGAAAAGAAAGACATGTAGAGTTTCTTAGGCATTCAAGAAAGGACAATGTTGTTGCAGGTCATATGGAAATAAAGCATGATGCTTGAAATTAATTTGTACTTCATAGAAGCTTCTCAGTAGAAGCTGACCCATGGGATGTGATGTTCTGGGTTAGACAGGTTCCTAATAGAACTTTGATTGGGGTCCATTTCCCATATAATAGCATAACAGGCCTTAATTAGAGTTGAACAGAATTGCATTTTGCAAGTTGAGTGTAGTAAGGGCGTATACAAGTATATGTAGCACATCCACTGGAGACCTAATGAGATTTGGACACATTCCTAGGTACGCTTCTTAGTGGCGTATTTTTATTTTCAAGTACCAGAGGCCTGGCGTAAAGCTAGGGGGTGTTGATGTCACCAGCAACAGGATCTAGTCACTTCTGATTGGCTGTTTGTTTATTGACTCCCAGCTAATAGTACTTAATTCGTCTATGCGTATTTCTTATTTTTAACTTACATTTGGACTACTGCAGGAAGATTTACATTTGTTTTATTAAAGTTATTTTATCGTTTACCAATAATCATTGTGCGATTTGTGTGGTTCCAACTCACAATGCGATTTAATAGCAAAAGCAAAATAATATCAGTTCAATAAATAAGTACAGCCGATACATACACTGGGCTGTGCTGGATCCAGCTTACACTCATTCAATCCTGAAGTCTGTGGTCAAAGAGACTACAAGCTGATTCCTGAGAGCAATATATATAAATTTGGTGTTACAGTAAATACAATACAGATGACTTGGCAGGTTCAGGCTCCAGGACAGTCTAGTATAGTGTAGTTCATAGGTCACTTCAAATGACACCATCCAAGGGTGGGGGTCAGCTCTCCAATCAGATGCATACTAATCTTCCCGCCGAAAGCTAGTTCAAACTGGTTTATTTCCATTATACACACAATACCATTCTGATCACTAATTTCTTAGATTTCATAACTAGCATACACAAGGTGCAATCTCATAGCTGATCACTAAGGATAAATAGGGGATCAGAATGACACGAAATATGATATGTTTCCTGTAACCTGAACCTTGGATCTAAATAAAGTGCTTCTTAACCTTATCATATATAACTATGAATTCAGTAACATTTGTTCATAAACGACTGTGGGTTGGAACTATTATAAAATGAACTATGTACAAGTGAATGTGTAAGTGTATGCGATCGTTATTTATCGTGCGATTGCGTCATAACACGTGGCGTACTGATCACAATCGCACGGTAAAACAACATTAATCAATATACTTTCTGTCATACAATTATTCAACTCTGAATAATTAAAAGCAGTAAAAGTTGGATGTTATTTATATTTTATTACATTTTATATTTCACATTTATTAGTAACACTATCCAGACATTATTCTCTCTTGTGTATAAGACACTTCATAACATTATATTGTGCATGAATAGGGTAACGCAGCTTTCGCATTTACTGCTAGCATTGTCATACTGCATCTCTGCACAATCAACAGTTATAAGTATACACGTTTGTACTCCCGACATAGAAACACTGCTGTGTTTTGAGTTTGAAGTATCTTGCCTCTAAAGTTTGAAAATTTGCACTGAATTCTAGAAATTTAGTAGGCAGACTAAAAAATTGGAGCAAAGCAAGCAGATTCAATCATGTTTGGGCTCGTTTGCGCTTAAATGGTCACATTGTATTTTAAACAGTTTTCCATGCCAACTTTGAACTTGAACACAGAAACGTTTCCTGTTCAAATTTGAAAACTAAAAAACTAAAAGTATTATAGAAAATAGCCATTTAAGCTCCAACAGACAATATTTTGTAGTTTATATTAGCGTGCTTTTTTTAACCGTTTGCTCAAACTTTGAATAATGAGTTTGGTCTCAGCCATCAAACAGAAATCTAACCAGCCAAAAGATCTCATATGTAGTGTGAACAAGTCCAGACCTGCGAACCAGTGAAATGCAATTGAATTCTAGTCTCTGGATTCTCCAATGACCTGTGCAGCTATTGAATGGAGCAAGTAGAGTTTGGAAAAATGTGCCACAAAGGACCTGAACACAAGTGAAAACTCCAGTGGGTATGCTGACATTGGAAACAATGGGTTCTATTGTCAGACCCGTTTACATGTGTTGTGCTTGTAAATACACACTACTGTGTTTTCAGCTGATTATCGGGCTAATCAAACGATAAACGATCATTCGGCCTGATATCGCATTAGTGTTGTCTGCTGCAACGATGAACGATTATCCTTCCAAAGCTCATCGTATCATTTCATTTGATTTTGAAAACAAAATAAAAATCTCGTGCAACGATGGAACAATGTCGTTCCAATTCTGCAGTGTGTAAGCACTCAGGACCGGCAGTGTCCATAGATCTCTATGGCGTGTGCAGAGTCACAATCTTTTCAAACAAATAGAGCAGAGATCTGAAGGTAAATCGTGTAAAATATATTCACTGTGTACACATGAATCGACATGCTGATCGGAACTTTTTTTAATCATTGGTAAAATCATTAAGGATATTCCATCTGGAGAAATTTTGTGTAGTGTGTACCCAGCCTTACACATAAATTCTCAATAAAAGACCCATAGAAGCCCTTTTGACAGTAAATTATTTTAGTGTAAATCGATTACTAGTTCTGATTCTGTAGGTTCACAGGAGGCCTTGCTATGTGTACACAGAGTTCAAGGTAAGAGAATGTTTCTCTAACATTCCTCACATTCTTCCACAGTTCAGGACGGAATTGTTTCGTCAGTACATGTCAGCAAAAAAAACAACCTAAGAACGAGTTGCTATATTTCGCATTGAATAGACTCATAAAAAAGTAATTGTGAACATACTATATCATACATAAGCTGTGTCTAACCACTATCTTCAGCGGAGGCAAGACCTGAAATCCTTTTGCGTATCATAGATATATATATAATATTTGTACCACTCCTACTGAAGAGAATTGTACATGTTGTTGTTTTTTAAAAATATTAAAAAGATTATGAAAAAAAAATGTAGATTTTCAGTAACTCATGCGGTGTAAGGGATCATGAGTCTTTTAGAAAAGGAAGATGTAGAGTTTCCTAGGCATTGCTAATAATTAATTTGTACTTTCGTATTAGAAGCTGACACACAAAATGTGATGTCCTTGCTAGGGCAGATGGCAAGTATCATAAACTCGTAAAACAGGCAGTAGAGGTCTTCACCTATAGCAGCTGCCTTTCCCGTAGATCTGAGCATGCTCACAGGTACTCGGATGCCCCCAGGACTTAAACTCAGAGTAGTACTGTTAGGAACTCCCAAGCCAGTACAGTGAAACTCGGGGACTACTCTTAAGGCCCGGTGGAGCCCCTAGTGGTGGGGACAGACTTGGCTGCGGGCCGACCGAGGGTCGAGTAACGTATACTGACTTAAAGGAGTACCCAGGAGTGGAGTGATTGGCGGGCTGTAGTGAAGAGGTATCCTAGGTCAAAGGTCACAAGCACAGATGCAAAATCCAGGGACAAGCGAAGGGTCAGACACACAGGCAAAGAAGCAAAATCCGGAATCCAGGCAAAAAGGTCAAGGTCAGAAGAGAAGGTTCTCAGGTCCAGGAACAAGCAGGGGTCAAAACACAGGTAGTCAATCCAAGGTAGCAATAACCAAACAGATAGAACAAGCAGGCAGCAGGACTGAGGGCAGAACGCTATAACCGGCAGTGAGGCTGCAGACCTCACTGCCTTAAATACCAGTATCAGCCAATCAGAGCTTAGCTCTGAAACTAGTCACAGCCCCTGCCTGATTGCGCCAGACTGCGCATGTGCCCTACTCTCTAGTGCGCCCAGAGCGCCTAGGCAAACCTCCCGGCGTCCGGGAATTGCCCTGGCAACGGTCGGGCCGGATTTCCGGAAGTGACGTCCCGGTTGCCATGGCGACGGCCGGGACGTCTGAACACACAGGAACTGTGTCGCGGTGGTGCCCGCGGCCGCCGCGGCTCGTGACAAGTACAAGTTTATAATATTACTGTAGCGCAGGCGAGGGCCAGGTGGTAGCAGCAACAGCGAGGTCCGAAAACAGGGCGAGGTCAAAAGGATTCTACCAGGCAGCGGTAGTGAGGTCCAGACAGAGGTCAGGGCTGGCAGCAAAACAGCGTATCCAGAAAACAGGCAGAGATCAGGGTCACAAGCAATCCAACGGAGTCCAGTAAGCAAGCCAAGGGTCATACACAGAAGAAGGGTCATACACATAAATAATAGCTTAGGAGCAGAGGAGCAGAGAAAGGGAGCAGGTAGTACACTGAAGCAGAGAACTATAACCAGCAGGGAGGCTAAGCCCTCTCTGTCTAATAAACCAGGAAGGACCAATGAAATTGGAGGGACATGGATAATAATCATTCCTCACCTGTGAATGAAGGACTAATAGCTTGGCGCATGCGCCTGGCTGGCCAGCTGGCCGGGTTGCGGCAGTGATGAGAGGAGTGTCCCGACCATCGTCATGGTGACGGACGGGACAAAAACCGGAAGTGACGCCCCAGTCGTCATGGGGCCAGATTGAGTCACGAGCTCAGGCACCACCGCGGCTCATGACAGTCCTGGATTAGACAGGTTCCTATTAGAAGTTTGATTGGTGTTCATTCCCTATATAATAGCATAGCATAACGGGCCTCAATTAGAGTAGGACAGAAGTGCATTTTGCAAGCACAAGTTGATTATAGTAAGGTATACGTATATATGTAGCACGTCCAGGGCTGCCAAAAGGAATTCAGGGCCCCAGTACAACAACTTCATGGAGCCCCCCCCCCTATAGCTGAGCATGGCAAAAAAAATTATAGTGGGCATATTCATACAATTGGGGGCGTGGCTATGCATCATTAGGACGTGGCTAGCAGGTGAAAAGCACTAGACCACCCCCCTACAGAAATAAACCTGCATTGTTTTGTACACCATTGCCACAAGGGTGCAGTGAACCGCTCGCCAGAGCGCAACATATGTCCCAGCACTCCTGACTTTCAGGACATCTAGCACCATAGTGTAGTACAGAAAGAATGCAGTGTGTACATAAAGAGTTCACAGTCTTGGCCTGCACCTTACATTGGGCAGAACACTCACCAAAAATTGGGATTGTCCTACTAGAATCACAACGTTTAACAGACTCTCCTGCTCTCTCCTACCTGTTGTCACAGGCACTAGGAGTCTTTACCCAGTATCACCCGCTGATGGTCTTATCAGAGCAGTAGAGTTGGTATATGATACTCTGATGGCAGGGTGATAATGGAACTGGAAACAGCTGATGGTTAGAGAATGCTTAGAAAGTCTATGACTAGCAGCACTGGTAAACAATAGGTAACTGAACACGAGGATCTGGATGGAAAAGGCACGTGAGGGTAGTCAGTGGTCTGCGCACGGCAAGTTGTACCACTGCTTATGTGAGAGGATCTATGCAACTGGTGACACAGGGAAACAGGAATCAGTGGTCTGCCTCTAGCAAGTTGTACCACTGAATGTATATGTGAGGAAGGACACGAGGAGATAAATGCTATGCAGAGTCTACACGGGTACACTGAACTTGATCCCACGTTGAACTGCACACAATGATAATAATGAATGAACAGCACTGCACAGATAAACAAAGTCACTCAAATAGTCCAGCAAAAGGAAACACAGTCAATAATAGCAATAGTCTCAGAGGATGGAAACTCCGGAGGAGGACAACTCAGTCCAGATGGATATGCAATACACCAGCACAGTCAATGAGAAGTATGCATACCGTGGTTCAGATGAGCAGGCTGTTAGGGATAGCTGCAGGGATACCTGAGCGGCAGGGAACAGACGAGATGAGAAGTCCTTGCAGAATGGAAGCGGCAGGTAGGTGCAGCGCACTGTAGGTAGGCGAGCAAGGACGACAAATACTCAGGAAGCAGTAGTATATTGAATAGAACAGCAGGAGACCACGGAAGAGTTGAAGCGATGTAGCAAAGCTGGAAGCCGAGGAGCGTAGACTCGAAGCAACAGGCGAGTTGACACAAATGGACACACTGTAGAAGCAGTAGTCAGCGGGTCAGCTGACGGCAGGTAGAATGCAGACTGGAGCGCTGAGACGAGCAGACTCTGTAGACACGCTGAAGTAGCGAACAGGAATCAGCTGGAACAGTAGCGATGTAACTCAGGAGAGTTTGCAGTAATCTGTAGCTGTAGATACACGGAGGCAGCGGATAGGAATCAGCTGCTGGAGACACGAAGAAACACAGGAGAGTTTGCAGTAATCTGTAGCTGTAGATACACGGAGGCAGCGGATAGGAATCAGCTGCTGGAGTCACGAAGAAACACAGGAGAGTTTGCAGTAATCTGTAGCTGTAGATACACGGAGGCAGCGGATAGGAATCAGCTGCTGGAGTCACGAAGAAACACAGGAGAGTTTGCAGTAATCTGTAGCTGTAGATACACGGAGGCAGCGGATAGGAATCAGCTGCTGGAGTCACGAAGAAACACAGGAGAGTTTGCAGTAATCTGTAGCTGTAGATACACGGAGGCAGCGGATAGGAATCAGCTGCTGAAGTCACTAGGAAACACAGGAATAGAAGTGGTCTGGAAACCACAAACGGCAAACAGGAATCAGCATTAGCTGAACACACGAGGAGGCACTGGAACACCTTCAGAGACTCATGAGGAATGAGACTCCATGAGACTCCAAGATCAGGCAACGTGGTATTGACCACAGGTGCTTAATATAGGGAGTGTTGCCTGATCAGTCAATTAAGTTAAAGGAACAGAACTGAAGGTTAAAAGGGACTGCACATGCGCAGTACCTCATAATAATGGACGGACACGGTTCCTAGCTACTTTAGAAGTAGCACTCACAGTCCGGTGAGTGACACCTGTTCTTGTCACTTTCACCACCTGTGGCTGCTGCTTTCTTTAGTTGCGGCTTGTCTGGATCCTGGAATGTTGGGGGCCCTATTTGGAAAAAAGAATGGGTACATTTAGAAAATTACAACCAGCCCCGATGTTAAATCAATAGCACCCACAAGTAATAATTAGGCCTTCCTCAAGCCCCAGCATTAAAATAATAGTATTCCCATTTAATAAATAAACCTATTTCCTTCCCTCCAAACAGCCCCAGAAATAAATTAATAGTATTTACATTTCAGAAATATACCTATTTCCCGCAACCATCACTGCCATTAAATAATTCATAGTCACATTTAATAAAGAAACCTGTGCCATCATACATTACCACAAACCCCCTGTGCCATCACACACACACATTACCACAAGCCCCCTGTGCCATCACACACACACACACACACACACACACACATTACCACAAGCCCCCTGTGCCATAACACACATATTACTGTGCCCCTTCATCACCACCAAGATGTGCCCCCTTACACAGCACCCTCCATGCTGCTTTTCCCCCCCTCACCTGGCCCCCCTTCATCACACTGTGCCATGCTGCTCCCCCCCCTCTCCTTCATCACTGTACAATGCTGCCCCCCCTTTCCATCATCACTGTGCCATGGTGCTCCCCCTTTGCTTCATCACTGTGCCATGCTGCCCCCCCTTTCCTTCATCACTATGCCATGGTGCTCCCCACCCCCTCTCTCCTTCATCACCGGAAAAAAATAATAATAAAAAATATATATATGAAACAGTAGGTTTCAAAACAAAAAAAGAAAAAGGTCAACACTGAGGGGCCGGGCACAGGTAATTAGTAGCCGCCTACCCCCCCCCCCCCTCCCTCTCGGCAGCCCTGAGCATGTCCATTGGAGACCTAATGAGACTTGGACACGCTGTAAAATAAATGAAATACCAGCCAATATGTTTTATATTTTAGCAAACTGAAAGTTCACCTTTTCTAAAGATAAAATTTTGTTGGGCTCTCGTCCATCTTAAATGGTGCACCATGTATGCTTTCATCATCATCATCATCAACATTTATTTATATAGCGCCAGCAAATTCCGTAGCGCTTTACAATTGAGAACAGACATTAATAAGACAATACTGTGTGTCACGGGCACTAGGAGTCTTTACCCAGGGATCACCAGATGGTAGGCTTACCAGAGCAATGTAGATGGTAATCGAGTACTCTGGTAGCTAGGTGATCACGGAACATGAAATGATGGCCGATGAGATGCTCAGGAAAGTCTATGACTAGCAACACTGGTAATAATGAGGTAATAATACACAAGGAACTGTATGGACAAGGACACGTGAAGATAGTCAGTGGTCTGCGATAGCAAGTTGTACCACTGCTATAGGGAGGAGGAATGTCCAACAAAACAAGGAGGTGATGAGAGTCAGCGGTCTGCGGGTAGCAAGTTGTACCGCTGTCAGAGTGAAGGAATGGAATCCAAGTGGAGGTATCCGGGTAGTCAGTGGTCTGCGGCAGCAAGTTGTACCACTGCTATGTGAGGAGGTGCACAGGGGAAGACTGCAACACAGGATATACACAGGCACCTTATACACGATCCACAGTAATATGCACAATATAGATATACATATAGATATAAATGACTGAGCAGGTCTGCAATCTAGAAAGTCTCTTGAAGTAGTCCAGCACAATTATAACACAGTCAATGATGGCAATAGACTCAGCGGATAGCAGACTCCAGAGAGAACCAAACACAGTCCAGCAAGATATGCAATACACAGCACAGTCAATGAGAAGTATGCATACCGTGGTTCAGCAGTAGCAGTCAGATGGGATAGCAGCGGTACCTGAGCGGCGGGAGGCCGCCTGGATAGGAAGTCCCTGGATAGGTGAGGCAGCGGTCTAGCAGGTGCAGCGCACAGGTGAGTAGACCAACAGGGACACGAATTCACAGGAGTCAGCAACACGTGGAACTGGACTCATAGGAGACCCAGGAGAATGGAGATGATCCAGCAGAGGGTAGTAGATGAGATACAAATCAAATGCTGACAGGAGGGTAGAGACCAGTGGAACACGTGAAGGCGTGGAGAGTGGATCAGCAGGAGATGGAGGATAGCGCTGACCACAACAGCAGGACTCAGCGGCACACGGAGGTAACCAGTAGCAACCACAGGAACCAACAGCGATGGGAAACAGGAGTGCAGCGCAGGGCAGGAGCTGTTGATCACGAAGTGTAGCAGATGGTAATGAAAGCGGCAGGCTCGAGGAAGTCACAGCAAAGATGAGATGAGACTGTAGTGCACGGAGGCAGCGGATAGTAATCAGCTGGCAGTCACGATGTTGAACACAGGCGAGTTGAAAGCAGGAGACTGTAGTGCACGGAGGCAGCGAATAGTATTCAGCTGGCAGTCACGATGATGAACACAGGCGAGTTGCAAGCAGGAGACTGTAGTGCACGGAGGCAGCGGATAGTAATCAGCTGGCAGTCACGATGTTGAACACAGGCGAGTTGCCAGCAGGAGACTGTAGTGCACGGAGGCAGCGGATAGGAATCAGCAAACAGACTTGATGAGAAGCAGGTGAGTGAAGTAAAGCTGGAGTGCACGGAGGCAGCGGATAGCAATGAGCAAACAGTCACATAGATGTAAAATAACGTAGAAGTGGTTTAGAAGACTGTAGTGCACGGAGGCAGCGGATAGGAATCAGCAAACAGTCAAGATGATACAGTTGATGGTAGAAGTGGTATGGAAGACTGTAGTGCACGGAGGCAGCGGATAGGAATCAGCAAACAGTCATGATGATACAGTTGACGGTAGAAGTGGTATGGAACCACAGTAGTAGAAGTGGTTTGGAAACCACGGGAATCAGCAGCGCTGAATACACGAGAAATACAGGAACACCTTCAGAGACTCATGAGGAATGAGACTCCAAGATCAGGCAACGTGGTGTTGACCACAGGTGCTTAATATAGGGAGGTTGCCTGATCTGCCAATTAAGTTAAAGGAACATACACTGAAGTATAGAAAAGGGCTGCGCATGCGCAGACCCTCAGGATGGTGGACGGCCACGGTTCCTAAATGTCCGGGAAGAGGCACTCACGGTCCGGTGAGTGACAGTACCCCCCCTTTTAAAGGTGGGCACAGAACGCCTGGAACCGGGCTTGTCCGGATTTTTGGAGTAAAACTTCTTCAAAAGGGCAGGAGCATTAAGATCTTCAGCTTTGATCCAAGAGCGCTCCTCAGGACCAAAGCCCTTCCAATGAACGAGGAAGTGGAGGACTCCTCGCGAAATTTTAGCATCTAGTACCTCGGTAATCTCAAAATCCTCCTCCTGATGAACTTGAACTGGCTGCGGAGCTGAGGGAGGAGTTGAGAAACGGTTGATAATAAGAGGTTTGAGCAAGGATACATGGAAGGCATTAGAAATCCGAAGACTCTTAGGAAGAAGAAGTTTCACACATACTGGATTGATAACTTGAATGATCCTATATGGACCAATAAAACGAGGGGCGAATTTCATGGATGGAACCTTCAAACGAATATTTTTTGTGGATAACCAGACACGATCTCCAATTTTTAGTGGTGGAATAGCCCGCCTCTTCTTATCAGCGAAAGATTTATATTTGACAGATGTCTTCTTTAAACAGGTTCTGACCTGAGACCAGATATTTTTAAAAGTCTGACAAACAGTTTCCACCGCAGGAACTTGGGTGGGCGGGAGGGCAGGAAATTCCGGAAAAGACGGATGGTGACCGTAGACCACAAAAAATGGAGTTTTGGATGATGACTCATGGTACATGTTGTTATGGGCGAACTCAGCCCAAGGGAGTAACTCTACCCAGTTGTCTTGATTGGCTGATGAAAATATCCTTATAAAAGTCTCAAGATCTTGATTGACACGTTCGGTTTGTCCATTGGATTGCGGATGGTAAGAAGATGAGAGTGCTAATCGTATGCCCAAGGTTTTACAAAGGGCTCGCCAGAATCTGGACACGAATTGTACTCCTCTATCAGACACAATCTCAGATGGACATCCATGGATACGGAAGATCTCTTTAATGAAAAGTTCAGCCAGGATAGACGAGGAAGGCAAACCAGACAGAGGGATGAAATGAGCCATCTTCGAAAATCTGTCCACTACCACCCAAATAGTGTTATGGTTCTTACTAGGTGGTAAGTCAGTAACGAAATCCATACTAATATGGGTCCATGGTTTGGACGGAATGGGTAGTGGTCGCAGCAACCCTGCTGGGGTTCTGCGAGAGGATTTGAATTGCGAACATAATTCACAGGAAGCAATGAACTCTTTGACGTCTCTCCTCATTGAAGGCCACCAGTAACTTCGAGAGAGGATCTCAAAAGTCTTGTGTTCACCGGCGTGTCCAGAAAAGCGAGAGGCATGGAACCACGAAAGGATTTTCCTCCTTAGTATAGGAGGCACAAGGGTCTTCCCAAATGGTAGCGTTCTGGTGGATGAAGCAGCCAGTGAGATACATTTGGGGTCTAGAATGGTATGGTTGGAAACCTCTTCTATATCAGAGGACGTAACAAAGGCTCTAGATAAGGCATCAGCTTTTTTGTTCTTGGCAGCTGGTTTGAAGGTAATTATTAATTCAAAACGGGAAAAGAAAAGAGACCATCTTGCTTGACGAGGGTTCAAGCATTGGGCAGACTGGAGATATGACAAGTTCTTATGATCCGTGAAGATCGTCACCGGATGGCGAGCTCCCTCCAACAAGTATCTCCATTCCTCTAGTGCGACTTTGATAGCCAGTAATTCCTTGTCCCCGATGGTATAATTTTTCTCTGCGGGTAGGAGACCCCGAGAATAGAAGGCACAAGGGTGGAATTTTTGCTGTTCCGAGCGTTGGGAGAGAATAGCTCCTAAGCCCACATTAGAGGCATCTACTTCTAGGAAGAAGGGGAGTGTCACATCAGGCTGTCGAAGGATTGGAGCCGAAGAGAAGGACTCTTTTAATGTTTGAAAGGCTTGAATAGCCTCAGTTGACCATTGCTTAGGATTAGCCCCTTTTCGAGTCAGGGCCACAATAGGAGATGCAATGGAAGAAAAGTCTTGAATGAAGCGTCTATAGTAATTGGCAAAACCTAAAAAACGCTGGATCGCACGAAGAGTAGTTGGCTGGGGCCAATGTAGTACAGCATTTACTTTGTCAGGATCCATCTTCAGGCCAACTCCGGAAACTATATACCCCAAGAATGGGATCTGGGGTAATTCGAATGAACATTTTTCTAATTTACAGAACAATGAATTTTTCCGTAGCCTGGAGAGGACTTCTGCCACATGTTGGTGGTGAGAGGGCAGGTCCTGTGAAAAAATCAATATGTCGTCCAGGTAGACGACGACACATACATATAATAAGTCCCGAAAAATCTCATTAATGAAGCCCTGAAAAACAGCGGGGGCATTACATAGCCCGAAAGGCATTACCAGATATTCGTAATGCCCGTCTCTGGTGTTAAACGCTGTTTTCCATTCGTCACCGGAACGAATTCTGATTAAATTGTAGGCACCACGAAGATCCAACTTAGTAAAAATACGGGCTCCCTTGATGCGGTCAAATAGCTCAGTGATCAACGGAATGGGATACCGATTCTTGATAGTAATGGCATTGAGTCCACGAAAATCTATACAAGGGCGTAATGATCCATCCTTCTTTTTGACAAAGAAGAACCCAGCTCCAGCGGGCGAGGTGGAAGGTCGAATGAACCCACGCTGGAGGTTCTCCCGTATATATTCAGATGTAGCTTGAGTTTCAGGTAACGAGAGTGGATAGACCCGGCCCCTGGGAGGGGTCTTGCCAGGAAGAAGGTCAATCGGACAATCCCAAGAACGATGAGGAGGAAGACGTTCAGACTGAGCTTTATCAAAAACATCGGTAAATGAAGCATATTGAGGAGGGAGTCCTGGTGAAATAGCTGAGATGGAAGCTTGCTGTACCTTGAGAGGAATGACTTGGGAAAGGCAATGATGGTGACATTCAGACCCCCAAGACGTGACTTGAGGGGTGCGCCAGTCAATCTGGGGAGAGTGACACTGAAGCCATGGAAGGCCTAGGACAATCGGACTTGTCGTAACAGGAAGAATTAAAAACGATATCTCTTCATGATGCAGAGCACCAATCTGAAGGGTTACTGGAGACGTACTCTGGGTGATGAGACCGTTGATGAGACGTGATCCATCGATAGCCGTCACAGTAATGGGAGTTTTTAAGGTAATCACTGGTAGAGACCATTGATTTACTAACGATTTGGAAATAAAATTTCCTGCTGCTCCGGAATCAATCAATGCCTGTGACTCAAAGGTTTTAGTAGCAAAGGAAATAGTCACATCAAAAGCGCAGACTTTAGATTTCATAGACGATGGAGAGGACTCCAGGGACCCTAACTTCACCTCTCCAGAACTAGTTAGGGCCTGGCATTTCCCGATCTCTTAGGGCAGGAGCTGAGGACATGAGTGGAATCAGCACAATAGATACAGAGTCTATTCTTGACTCTTCGTTTCCTCTCCTCAGAAGATAACTTGGAACGTCCTATCTCCATGGGAATCACAGCGGGTGACACTGGACGAAATTGAGGGTTAGAGCGAAGAGGTGCTTTAGCAGAAGTCGTTTTCTCAGCCTCTCTTTCACGAAATCTCATATCGACACGATGGCATAGAGAGATCAAATCTTCAAGTGACGAAGGAAGCTCTTGGGTAGTCAGTGCATCTTTAATTTTATCGGAAAGCCCCTGCCAGAAGGCGGCAACTAGGGCTTCAGTGTTCCACTGAAGTTCAGAGGCTAAGATCCTAAATTGAATGACGTACTGGCCTACAGTATGAGATCCTTGTCGCAGACGGAGGATGCTGGAAGCAGCGGAGGTCACACGACCTGGTTCATCGAACACACTTCGGAATGTAGAAATGAATTTGGCACTATCTTGTAATATTGGATCGTTCCTCTCCCACAGAGGGGAGGCCCAAGCCAGGGCTTGTCCTGAAAACAAAGAGATAAGATAGGCCACTCTGGAACGATGGGTAGAAAAATTTTGAGGTTGGAGCTCAAAATGGACTGAACATTGGTTAAGGAAACCCCTACAAGTTTTGGGGTCTCCATCGTACTTTGACGGAGTAGGCAGGTGAAGCGTGGAAGCTGTAGACACCTGGGATGGCAATGGGGAAACGGAGGAAAGCACAGGAGCTTCAGTAGTAGCTGTCACAGTCTGTCCAGATGTTCCTTGGGAGGTTAATGACTGATAACACTGAAGTAACAGCTGTTGGCGGGCATCCTGTTGCTCCACACGGCTAACCAGATGTTGCAGCATCTCTTTGGCGGTAGGTTCCACATCTGGGTCTGTCATGGCCTGATCTTACTGTCACGGGCACTAGGAGTCTTTACCCAGGGATCACCAGATGGTAGGCTTACCAGAGCAATGTAGATGGTAATCGAGTACTCTGGTAGCTAGGTGATCACGGAACATGAAATGATGGCCGATGAGATGCTCAGGAAAGTCTATGACTAGCAACACTGGTAATAATGAGGTAATAATACACAAGGAACTGTATGGACAAGGACACGTGAAGATAGTCAGTGGTCTGCGATAGCAAGTTGTACCACTGCTATAGGGAGGAGGAATGTCCAACAAAACAAGGAGGTGATGAGAGTCAGCGGTCTGCGGGTAGCAAGTTGTACCGCTGTCAGAGTGAAGGAATGGAATCCAAGTGGAGGTATCCGGGTAGTCAGTGGTCTGCGGCAGCAAGTTGTACCACTGCTATGTGAGGAGGTGCACAGGGGAAGACTGCAACACAGGATATACACAGGCACCTTATACACGATCCACAGTAATATGCACAATATAGATATACATATAGATATAAATGACTGAGCAGGTCTGCAATCTAGAAAGTCTCTTGAAGTAGTCCAGCACAATTATAACACAGTCAATGATGGCAATAGACTCAGCGGATAGCAGACTCCAGAGAGAACCAAACACAGTCCAGCAAGATATGCAATACACAGCACAGTCAATGAGAAGTATGCATACCGTGGTTCAGCAGTAGCAGTCAGATGGGATAGCAGCGGTACCTGAGCGGCGGGAGGCCGCCTGGATAGGAAGTCCCTGGATAGGTGAGGCAGCGGTCTAGCAGGTGCAGCGCACAGGTGAGTAGACCAACAGGGACACGAATTCACAGGAGTCAGCAACACGTGGAACTGGACTCATAGGAGACCCAGGAGAATGGAGATGATCCAGCAGAGGGTAGTAGATGAGATACAAATCAAATGCTGACAGGAGGGTAGAGACCAGTGGAACACGTGAAGGCGTGGAGAGTGGATCAGCAGGAGATGGAGGATAGCGCTGACCACAACAGCAGGACTCAGCGGCACACGGAGGTAACCAGTAGCAACCACAGGAACCAACAGCGATGGGAAACAGGAGTGCAGCGCAGGGCAGGAGCTGTTGATCACGAAGTGTAGCAGATGGTAATGAAAGCGGCAGGCTCGAGGAAGTCACAGCAAAGATGAGATGAGACTGTAGTGCACGGAGGCAGCGGATAGTAATCAGCTGGCAGTCACGATGTTGAACACAGGCGAGTTGAAAGCAGGAGACTGTAGTGCACGGAGGCAGCGAATAGTATTCAGCTGGCAGTCACGATGATGAACACAGGCGAGTTGCAAGCAGGAGACTGTAGTGCACGGAGGCAGCGGATAGTAATCAGCTGGCAGTCACGATGTTGAACACAGGCGAGTTGCCAGCAGGAGACTGTAGTGCACGGAGGCAGCGGATAGGAATCAGCAAACAGACTTGATGAGAAGCAGGTGAGTGAAGTAAAGCTGGAGTGCACGGAGGCAGCGGATAGCAATGAGCAAACAGTCACATAGATGTAAAATAACGTAGAAGTGGTTTAGAAGACTGTAGTGCACGGAGGCAGCGGATAGGAATCAGCAAACAGTCAAGATGATACAGTTGATGGTAGAAGTGGTATGGAAGACTGTAGTGCACGGAGGCAGCGGATAGGAATCAGCAAACAGTCATGATGATACAGTTGACGGTAGAAGTGGTATGGAACCACAGTAGTAGAAGTGGTTTGGAAACCACGGGAATCAGCAGCGCTGAATACACGAGAAATACAGGAACACCTTCAGAGACTCATGAGGAATGAGACTCCAAGATCAGGCAACGTGGTGTTGACCACAGGTGCTTAATATAGGGAGGTTGCCTGATCTGCCAATTAAGTTAAAGGAACATACACTGAAGTATAGAAAAGGGCTGCGCATGCGCAGACCCTCAGGATGGTGGACGGCCACGGTTCCTAAATGTCCAGGAAGAGGCACTCACGGTCCGGTGAGTGACACTGTGTAATACATACAGACAGAGAGGTAAGAGAACCCTGCTCGAAAGCTTACAATCTATAGGACAATGGGAGTTAGAAACACAAGGGCATGTGCTACATCTCTAAACAATTGTATTGCATGAAACCTGTCACAGATCCAGAGTGAAAATCATTTACATAACATATTGGAGGTGCAGTGCCAAACACCTTGGTTTTGCATCGATGCACCTAGATGTCTACATCGAAGTGCATGTGCCACGGGGCTAGCATCTCCCAGGAAAGAATAATTTGACTGGGGTAGTTCACAGGGATATGCCACGTTCGGCCAATCCACTTACTCCTGAGAGAACTGGTAATGATATACAAGCTGATGAAGAGGTAGACTAGAGATGGACGAAGGATTGCAGAGGTAGACTAGAGATGGACGAAGGATTGCAGAGGTAGACTAGAGATGGATGAAGATGGAGAAAGTAGAATCGAGTTGTACAGTCAATTAAAACAAGTCTTCAAAGTGCAAGTGGAGAGATCCAAAACAAAACTTTTTGCTAATCAGCAAAATCCTCTTTGCTGATCAAAGTACGGTGTCATTGCAAATATGAGGTTATTGAAATTAATAAAGAGGTAGAGATGGTGCATTGTTAATAGCGATCCTTGCAGTGTTGAGGGACACACTGACATTTTCAATCTGCAAAAGGACTTGAACTTTTGGAGATCTGTTACTATACTTTTGCACCTTCCTTTTTGCTTTTGGTAAGTGTGGGCATTTGTGGGCAAAACAAATCCATCTAACAAACAGATACAATGTATTACATACATGAAGCGCTTCCTTGTTTGGCACTTGATATTATTCCACACAACATAAATGGCATTCAGTTGTAGAAATCTCTATATGAAAAAATACAACCTCACATAGTGTATTACAGTATAAAACATGTGGGGATTGGTATGGGATAATTGTGCAATCATGTAAGGATCCACCATCCAGACACCGTGTTGACCCCGTAGTATCTCCCCCCAAGGGTTTAAACTTACAAGATGTAGCTCCAATATGCTCAAAAACAGTGTACTCATAGGATGGCTTCCTTATCCCACCAAATTCGATATTTATTCGTCAATATCACTTCCGCTCCTCTCATCACCCAACACGGATATATATATGGAGGAAAAAAACAATCTAGTGTTTTACCCTTTATTAAAAACAGTACCAACAATAAAATAGAGGAACTATAACGGAAGACAGATGTCAAACAGCGTGTCAAAACAGCATACAATCACCAACGGAAGCCCCTCTCACGGGCTTAGCAAGTCGCGTGACTGTCAATCTCCCTGATACGTCCTCTGCATAAAACCAACGCGTTTCAACTTCACACTGAAGTCTTTATCAAGGTATAGTATCCGGTTCCATTAGGTTCCTTTTATATTCCTCCGTCTGATGTTAAATCTCCGCCCTCTTTCTCCAAACGAGGTTTGGTCAGAGACTTCATCCGGAAGTCCTCAATCCATATCGAGGTTTGAGACAATTTAAAAAGACACTATCCAGTATAAATACTTTCTAATACAATGATACAAAACCTTAGAACTTAATAACATGAATGGATCTTCTTATGAAACACAAGGTATATTGATACATATTACATGTGTATATTCAAACATATAGTATAAAGCGCTGAATGTAAGCGTAAAAATTTACAAACATCATCACATCATATCATAATTAGATACACTCATAATAAAAACCTGTATGAGCTAGCTAAATAATACAAGCATACAACTGTCTAAAAACCACAGATCATAATAATCTTTTTCAGTTGATCCCACGATGAACGGGAATAGCTCCATATATGTGGAAAGAAAAAACAACACCGTTAACCATGGACACTGTGGGTCCCAAAGTCCCAAAATCAACCCCACAACAAATGGCAATCTAATCTTGAGGTATATACTAAAACAGCCATTATGGTTCAAATAGATCCTTCTATATCCCCAAATCGGCCATCAGAAAGATTTATCACAGAAACCATTTCAGCTCGAATTCTGCATTGAGACCTCTTGGAATGAGAGTCTCTATGTCGTATATGTGCTTCATCTCTAATTTGGGCAGTAGAGTCACAGTATCCCTGTTCTTCCAATTCTCTTCAATCTTTTTCAAACCCCAAAAACCTTTAATGTGTTCACCTAAGCAGGAATGTGTCTGCTTAAAATGATGAGAAAGGGAGTGGGTCTCCAGACCTTTTTTTATGTTATACAGATGTTCCCTTAAACGTACTTTAAGGGGTCTGGTCGTTCTCCCCACATATACCTTACTGCAGGTACATTCAATTGCATAAATCACATTCTTCGTGTGGCATGTTATAAATTGTTTAATACAGTAATCTTTATCATTCAATTTAGCACTAGTAAACTTGCCACACTTACTTTTGCACATCTTGCACTCTGCACACAGACCGCATCTATGAAATCCTTGTGTCCTAACAGAATTTCTAATTGGTTCCGGAAGATCACTCCGTACAAGTTTATCCTTTAGATTAGGAGCTTTCCTGCATATAAACTGGGGTCTATCAGGAATCATTGCACCAATAATGGCATCTTTCTTAAGAATACCCCAATGTCTGACAAAAATCTTTTCTATTTTGGAAAAATCACTATTAAATCTTGAAAGGAACGGCCACTCTATGTTCTTTTTGGAACTATTCGAATAGTTCCAAAAAGAATGTGATTTATGCAATTGAATGCACCTGCAGTAAGGTATATGTGGGGAGAACGACCACTGTTTTTGCGCATATTGGAGCTACATCTTGTAAGTTTAAACCCTTCGGGGGAGATACTATGGGGTCAACACGGTGTCTGGATGGTGGATCCTTACATGATTGCACAATTATCCCATACCAATCCCCACATGTTTTATACTGTAATACACTATGTGAGGTTGTATTTTTTCATATAGAGATTTCTACAACTGAATGCCATTTATGTTGTGCGGAATAATATCAAGTGCCTAACAAGGAAGCGCTTCATGTATGTAATACATTGTATCTGTTTGTTATATATATGTGGAATTTGTGGTAGTATTCCATTTACATACAAGAGGTTGCAAGCCAGAGTGAAGCGCTAGACGTTCAGAATCCTTTACATTTGAAAACAAATCCATCTATTCATTATAAACCAGTGAAACCAACAAAACTGCGAATTAACTATAGAGATGTTCAATATTTCTCAGATTTTAGATAGAGAGCTGATGATAACTGCAAACACAAACCGTAAATAGCAAACCCAATTTGAACAAGACCATAAATTATAGCTACAGAATGAACAAGATTGAAAATTAAATATCTTTTCACCAGGGCATTATAGATATACTGAACAGTCAAATAAATCAACATGATTGTTTGCACAGATACATATGAAACATGAATATGAAATATTAATGTCTTAGGAAAATTGATTGTTTCTCTAGGTTCTCTATCTGATTGGTATTTATATTCAACACATATGATGTAGCTTGTTGCTTTGAACATGAATATACAGTATACAGTGGTCATCTCAAATGTGAATTATGAAATTTGGTGCTTTTGTGTATACATTCATATATGAATCCGAACGCCTGAGATCTACCCATAGTATTTGAAGTTCAGCTTCTGGATTGTAATAAAACTTATTTGACATATGGATATAATCTGTAGCTGGTAGAGTCAGGATTCTCTTGTGTACATAATCCTGGATAGGCGATAAAACCCAGGCTGCTAATGCAGATTTCAGTATAGCTAGATTAACTCCTTCTTTACTAAAGCTGGGAACACACTACAGAATTTTCCACCAACTTTTTATGCCGATCGATTTTACATCCGATCCATGGTTCGATCGCTCGGTCCATGGACTGCATACACACTAGCCTTGTTTTAGAGGATAAAGGGAAGAGCGGCAGCCCCGTTAGCGACTTTTTACAGCCATGTTGTCGTGAGCAATGATTGTAATTTCGTACTCACTGTTGTGGATCGGTCGTAAACTTATACACACTACACAAAAGAAAGGAGATTGGAACGAAAATATTGAACGGTACAACCAACCAAATGAGGCAACAATCATCCATTTAGGCAGACTTTCAACCATCGTGTCACTGCACACACTGACCTGATTCTCGAATGGGCGGTCGTATGTTGGCTCATTGAGCCGATTATTGGACAAAAACCTTGTAGTGTGTATCCAGCTTTACACACGGGTGTTTTCACAGGTGGGAGCCCTCATTTAATTGTATTAAAGAGTTGTTTGGGGTTAGAAGCTTGACCATAGATGAGAGATTGACAGTATATATGTTAGACAGTCTCCACAGCATTTTGGTAGGAGTGGTAGATAGCAGTATTTCAAAAGAAGTGATGAGAAGTACAAGACTTTCACCCATGCTAGTCTAATTTGCTAGATCGTTCATAAAGGCAGCGCATTTCTCTAATATGACACGACTGACACAGTGGTTTACGCAGAGAAGAAAGAGTAGCTAGAGTCACTTCATCAAGTGTTGGTGCTAAGGTGTGATTAAGATGTGGTATTGTCAGATCAGGACAGGACAATGTAGAAATCGGGGAGAGAAGTTGCAGCTGAGAGGTGGAAAGTTGTTGAAAATTAAGAGATTTCTGCAGGTATAACGAGGTCTGGTGAAATTACCGTACAGAGAAGTTAAAGTGGGGAAGAAGGTGATCAAGTGATGGTATGAGAGGGGGGAAAGGTTTGTTTAAGAAATGAGATACTGAGCAAAGGCTGAAGATAACAAGATGATGGCAGGATAAGTAGAAAGTTTGGTGCACCGGGAGAGGCTGAGAGATGAGGACAGAGAGAGTAATTTGGAAGCACAAGGAGAAGGTGGATAATCAATTGGGATGTTGAAATCAACCAAGATGATGGTGGGGACGTCAGAGGGATCTATTGATCCTTACACCACGAGACATACATGGCTACACGGGCATCAAAGAAACATGCAGCATGAGAGTGACCACAAGACAAATGTGTCTGTATCAATGTAGTGATAAACCCACAATGTGTTCTATCTATAACGCAGTGTGAGTGCTTCAAGCCCTCAGAGTTGTAAATGTTATTAGTAGACCATTTATATAACGCAGCTTGTATACTGTATTGTAGGTTTTATGGTCCTTTTATGTAAATCCTATAAAACTGTTTTGTTCATCATAATATTCACGCTCAGTGAAATATTTATTTTTATGCAGCCGTTTCACTTGAAAATTAGTATCAACAGCGTAATCAAGAATGATCATTACAAAATTTTCACACAATCAGTTTTGCAGCCAATTATTTCTGTTATTTATTACATTGCGTTTGTAAATTCCAGCTACTTGTGTAATACAGCTACTGTAGATAGAATGGCCAGCTTCCCTCGTAACCTCACATCTGTTCACTCAATAACCAATGTCTTCCCTACCAGCTCACTCTTGTGGATGTACCAATTAACCTAATTGCAATTACCCTTCCTCTAATGCAGTGGTCAGGGAACAGGGGTAAATTACCCCAAATGGGGTAAAAATGAAATTCCTGGGGGTAATGCTGTCGATTCACATGCTGTCAGTTGGATTGTAGACCCCTTTAAATGTGAAATTGCTGTTGTACCAGAAGAGCCTCAAGGGTTGTCAGAGGCACTTCTTGAGCTTCGATGCAATAATGAAGCACGTTTTGCATTTGAAAACAAAGCAGATCTGTCATAGTTTTGGATGTCAACAGCTGCAAAGGCATTTAAAATTGCATATGAGGAGACAGTCAAAAAGTTGCTGCCTTTTGCAACAACCTACCTTTGCGAACAAGGATTTTCCACTCTAAAGAACATAAAAACAAAGCAGAGATGTCAATTAAACGCTGATGCTTGTATCCAAATTGCTCCGACACCAAAATGCCCCAATATTGATGCTCTCGTATCAAAAATGAAGAAACATCATTTCTCCAAAACCTGAAGTTTTGAAGTTGAAGCTTTCACAGAAATTTTGAATAGATTCAATAAAATTTTGAATTTCAATAATTAATAATATATGATTTCCTTCCTTTCAAATCAAGGGGGTAACGTCGGCGTATCGAAATATATTTGGGGTAAAAGGTAAAAAAGTTCCCTGATCCCTGCTCTAATGTAATGGTAACACAAAACATATAGGAATCTTTTGGGGTTTTTTCCATTTCAGTCACCGTTCCAAAATCGTGTTATAGAATCTTGAGGACAATTGAGTGTTATTTGCCTTATATATATATAGTGGTCTGTGGTCTGTTTCTGAGATGTTTTCAAGACACAGAAATCCCTGTGATATATTTCATGTTACGCTCAATAAATACAAGGTCTTCACACCTTCCCTGACTCTCACGGCATAATTCTGCTCAGACGGGAGGAGATGTACAGCTGATTTATGCTGGTTTATTAGAGTATAACAGGAGATATTCCAGGCTGGACAAAGGATTCCATCTCTATTCTCAGAATGCTATAATAACAACCTTTACCTCCTGTGAATGTCAGCATTCTGTTACAATAATGTCATATTATATCTAGGAAAGAATGTCAAGAAGTCATGAATCTGAAACCCACCAGTATAATAATAAATAGAAGGATAAGAAATGCATAGACAGTGGGGAAATCTGTTATATAAGCTGACGTGGGAAAGTTCTTGGGACTTATAGAACTTGTCTTTCAAATTAATAATAATAATAATCATCGATAAAACGACACTCGTCGTTACATAACTCATGATATTCTACCTGTGGTACATGTGCATTTATGGATACTGCAGACAAAGTCAAGGGGTAATTCAGCTCTTTAAATTTAGTTGTTTTTAATTACTAAGGAAATATGTAGAGAATATTGCTGTGAATCTTCTAATGCTTTCATTGGCTACAGATCTGTTGACATTATAATTCTGAAATTAAGCACAAATTGGTTTTACTCTGTATATTATTATTCAGTTCTATTTTGACTCACTTAAATGTTTCTTTCACACAAGTACAGCTTAAAAAAAACAAGACAATAGATGGTGTTTATTCAATACTCACAGATCTATTGTTACAACTGCTGTTTTTGTTCTAATTATCTGGATTGTGCAACTGTGCAAAAGACGTTTGCACTATTTGAGTTTCTTACTAATTTCAGGATAAATTTGGCCACCTGGGCCAATGTAACAAGTTGGGTATGGTGTGGCTGTCGACAGGATGAGCTGCAGGGGATGTAAAGTCAGAGGAGAGAAGCCAGGTTACTGTAATGGCAAGGAGGTTGAGGGATTTTGAAACGAATAGTTGGATGCAAGTTTGTCACAAACAGATCACACCTTCCAGCGCAGGAAAAAGGGAGGGAGAGCAGTAAATAGATGCAGGACCTGATCAATCAATAGGCTGATCAGGCTGCAGCCCGGGACGCTGGGACCTCGGAGGGCGCAACGCCGGCAGCATGTAAGATCTTTTTATTATTTTTCTATTTTACTATTGATTCTCCTACACACTGTCCCTCTCTCCCCTCTCCTCCATCCTCACTGGCTGTTGGGTGTGATGTCATCATCACGTGCCGACTGTGTTAGTGAAGAGCTAACTGCCGGAGGAAGAGGAGACAGGTAAGTAGATGTGTGTTTATGTAGAAAGGGGGGACAGAGTGTATTTTGAGGGGGAAGCGTGCAGAAAGGGGAACAGGGTGTGTGCAGAAAGGGGGGACAGAGTGTGTGTTTATGTAGAAAGGGGGGACAGAGTGTGTGTTTATGTAGAAAGGGGGGACAGAGTGTGTGTTTATGTAGAAAGGGGGGACAGAGTGTGTGTTTATGTAGAAAGGGGGGACAGAGTGTGTGTTTATGCAGAAAGGGGTGACATAGTGTATTTTGAGGGGGAAGCGTGCAGAAAGGGGAACAGGGTGTGTTTATGTAGAAAGGGGGGACAGAGTGTGTGTTTATGCAGAAAGGGGGGACATAGTGTATTTTGAGGGGGAAGCGTGCAGAAAGGGGAACAGGGTGTGTTTATGTAGAAAGGGGGGACAGAGTGTGTGTTTATGCAGAAAGGGGGGACATAGTGTATTTTGAGGGGGAAGCGTGCAGAAAGGGGAACAGGGTGTGTGCAGAAAGGGGGGACAGAGTGTGTGTTTATGTAGAAAGGGGGGACAGAGTGTGTGTTTATGCAGAAAGGGGGGACATAGTGTATTTTGAGGGGAAAGCGTGCAGAAAGGGGAACAGGGTGTGTGCAGAAAGGGGGGACAGAGTGTGTGTTTATGTAGAAAGGGGGGACAGAGTGTGTGTTTATGCAGAAAGGGGGGACATAGTGTATTTTGAGGGGGAAGTGTGCAGAAAGGGGAACAGGGTGTGTGCAGAAAGGGGGGACAGAGTGTGTGTTTATGTAGAAAGGGTGGGCAGAGTGTGTGTTTATGTAGAAAGGGGGGACAGAGTGTGTGTTTATGTAGAAAGGGTGGGCAGAGTGTGTGTTTATGTAGAAAGGGGAACAGGGTGTGTGTTTATGTAGAAAGGGTGGGCAGAGTGTGTGTTTATGTAGAAAGGGTGGGCAGAGTGTGTGTTTATGTAGAAAGGGTGGGCAGAGTGTGTGTTTATGTAGAAAGGGTGGACAGAGTGTGTGTTTATGCAAAAAGGGGGGACAGAGTGTATTTTGAGGGGGACAGGGTGTGTGCAGAAAGGGGGGCAGTGTGCAGGGGAGTCATGAATTGGCCGCTGCGGTGTGATGAAATGGCTGGGGGGTCATGAATTGGGGCGGTATGATCTCTGCATTGTGTGACGTTCATGAGGATGCTCTCTTAAGAGCCTAATCATTGAGGGTTTGCAATGTTTGCACATTCCCAAAACAGGACCACAGCTTTCCAGAGGGTAGCTAAATGACAACAAAACTACAAGAACAAGCACGCAAGAACAGGTAAGAGAATCTGTCTAAATTTGTTTATTGGAAAATACTCCTGAATTTTCTTTCAATGAGTGGGGGGGGGGGGGCCCTACAGGTGTATTAGCCTAGGGCGGTCAGAACCCTTAATCAGACCCTGAAGAGATGTGAATAAGGTTGGGAGTATTAGAGGTATGAGGTGGGTGGGTAGATTTAGGGTGGAGCAAGGAGTTTAACCAGATAGTGGAGATTATATGGGACCTGGGATTATGGGAGATGACAGCATCCATGAGAAGGGGCAGGGAGAGAGAGTGGATATGTGAGGATTTGTGGGTGTGAGGTTTGTTTCCGCTTGTGTAGGTGAGTGAGTGTGGTGAGCGCAGGAGACAAAATAGGTCATCGGAGCAAGTAGTGATGGAGACATAAAGATGGGGGGAGGGAGAAATAGGATACTGGAAAGAGGAGTTTGGAGATAATTGTGGATAGGATAAAGTACCCAGATCTAGAGGAATGTATTGTTCGATGCATTGTCAGACTTGAGTGATGACAGGAGAAACAAAGACAACAACATTCCGCTCTTCCAAGCGCTACCTACCTCACGTCAACTCACAATCTTCAAGGGGAGAGATCTTCTTCTAAAGGTTCGGAAATCATGCAAAAAGGAGGTATCTTGGGCTCTTTAACAAGAGTGGAATTGCAGGAAAGAAGGGAATTTATACATCTACTCTGCTAGTGCAAGTCACTTTATACAAAACTCTCCATTACAGGTGAGGATAAAAAGACCAGTTGGAAATGCCCGGACAACTTAAAGGGGTTATGTCTAGGTCCAACTTAGATTCCCCCTTTAATACTTATTAATCAAGAAAATTGCACTCGCTGTAGATTTCCTCCCTTACGGAACAGAGAAGATTAATTCTCTGATTGACTCTGGCTCTATAGGCAACTTCATTGGCGCTACCTTTGCCTGCCAACTGTTACTAGTAATTTCCCTATAACTGGAAACTGTTGATGGATCCTCTATCACCTCATTTCCTACAACTACTGAGACTTTGTTCTGCATTTCTGAGTCATCAAGAGACTGTGACCTGGAATTTGATTCAGACCCCACACTGCATGGGAATTTTTACACTATGTACACACTACAGGTTTTTCAGCCGATTATCGGGCCAATGAAATCAGATGATGAACGACCGTTCGGCCCGATATCACATTAGTGTGTACGCACCAACGATGAACGAAAAATCGTTCCAAAGCTGATTGTATCATTTGATTTGCTTTTTAAACCAGACTAAAAGTCTTGTTCAACGATGGAACGATGTCCTTCCAATTCTGCAGTGTGTATGCACTCAGGACCGGCAATGTCCATAGATCTCTCTGAAGTGTGCAAAGTCACGATCTTTTCAGCCTATGGTAATGACAGATGAAGATTACAGATCTGAAGGGAAATCTTGTAAAACCTGTATAGCGTATACACATGAATGGGCATGCTGCTTGAGACTTTTTTTTTCCATTGGTAAAATCGTTATCGACATCGCATCAGGAGAAATTTTCTGTAGTGTCTACCCATCCTATGTCTTCCAGGGCTGGCATTGTAGAACCATAGTGTTAATTGGGTTACCAAGGAGATAATCTCATTGATCCCACAACTGTTTCAGTTCATGTACCAGTCCTGTTGCTAGTTCTGCAATTATCTCCACAAGCTGTGGTCACCCTCTGGATTTGGTGAAAAGCAGGTGCCTGTTCAGACGTGCAGCGCTTATGTAACCATTTAGGACTGCTGCTAAGGTATCTTCTTGCACTGCTTAAACCTGTATTGGATGTAACCTTCAGTCTGAACATGGCTGTAACTCTATTATTTAAAACATGCAGAGGAAACGGGGTGTAAAATCAAGCCTAAACCGCGTGGGAGCCTACTTGGCAAGTGCAGTACTGCATTGTAACACAGCCACCGCAGCCTGAGTCTACACTGATATTATAAAATATTCATGAGGCTGAAGAGTACTACTTTTTCCCTATTCACTAGTGCTCAGTTACTTAACCTGTGTATGGTAGTATTAATTGATGAAGCTTTTGTTTACATTCGAGTGCTAAGGAGTACATCTTATTTGCTCTTTTCAAGTATTTAGCTTTTATTGCATCAAGTTTGCTTTATTTAGGTGAAGTGTAGGGAGTGTATTATGTATAGTAAAACAACATTACTCTTTATAAATTATTTTATTACAAGTTGCACAGTTAGGAGTATTTTTCTCGTCAACTAAGTGAATTCTACAAGTCTGACGGCATGATTCGTGTCTATAGGAGTTTACATGTCAACTGAAAACAAAGACAGCCATAAGCAATTGCAGCAATCAAACTAGAAGGATAGAAAGAACATCTCCGAGATAAAACATAACCATTTAAATTATGCATCTCCCAGCAACTGAGGCTGCTCTTATTGTATTCAGCAGGGAGAATGTGACAACATAAATTAGTTTCATAAAATGTACACAACATTAGTAGCTTATTATTAATATTACATGCCAATAGATATACAGGATACAGAGCAAGCTGGCAGGCATATAAAGTGCCTGCAATAAGTGGTGACTCTAGTGCCAGACCTATGCACGGTGTTGTACAGGACCTACAGTGAAGCAATGATTATTATGCCTGGGTTTGTAGCAACTGTTGCTATACCCCCAATAACCTATTTTCCTTCTGAGGACAGTTCTATTTTACTGGGAGAATGGGACATAATCTAAACATTTGTGGTTGTGGCTTAGACAGGTTGGGGAATGTGACCAGGTGGATCAGAGTGTGGGGCTTGGCCACATTGTAGGCACCGCACAAATTGTTGAAATCTGGACTGACGTGGGTGGTCATGTGGAAGCCGACCTGGGTGGTCCTGTGTGAACTCACGACAGTGGTCCTGTGGATGCTGAGGTTAACGGGACTGTGGGGACTGAGGTGGCCTGGATCATGGGGAATGTGGTGGCCTGGACTGCTCGAGGCTGAGGTGGCCTGCAGCGTTGGAGGCTGAGGTGGCCTGCAGCGTTGGAGGCTGAGGTGGCCTGGACCGATGGAGGCTGAGGTGGCCAGGACCATTGGGGGCTGAGGTGGCCTGGACCATTGGGGGCTGAGGTGGCCTGGACCATTGGGGGCTGAGGTGGCCTGGATCATGAGGAATGTGGTGGCCTGAACTGCTGGAGGCTGAGGTGGCCTGGATTGTTGGGGGCTGAGATGGCCTGCACTTCTGGGGGCTGAGGTGGCCTGGACTGTTGGGGACAGACATGGCCAGGCCTGAATAACTTTATTATCTCTGTCATGTGGTCCTGTGGACGCTGAAGTGGACTGGGTTTCTGTGGAATGAGGTGACCTGGACTGTTGGAGGCTGAGGTGGCCTGGACTGTTGGAGGCTGAGGTGGATAGTCCTTGGTGACAGACATGGCCTGGCCTGCAGAACTGTCATGTCATATCACGTCATATCTGTCATATCTCTGTCATGTGGAGTCCTTTAGCAACAAAAAGATTAAACTAAATTTGTAGGTCCATTCTTTACTTGTTTTAGATGTGTATGATACAGTGGTGTAAAACCTATCTAGCACAATATTAATAGAGGATAAAAACATTAACAGGGAATAGACATACATAACGTGTATAATATATACAGTAAAATGAAATCCTAAATAGATCTGCATTTTATCATTTTTTCTGTCAGTAATTTCCCTAAAAAGTTCCCTAAATGTTGTACGCGTTCATTTAGCAACCCAAATATTTGCAACTTCCATCAAGAGTAGACTTGTTTCCTCTTGTCGTATCTCAGGGAGACTGAAATGCTCTTTGCCAACAAGAAAGTCCCCCGTTCTTTCTGCTCCACTAGAATTTTAAATATTCCATTACAACTATTTCCATGTGGTGGGTGCAGATCTCCCAGACTCCCTTCCCCGGCTTCCTTTAAATCCAAAATTCTGCCCCGGTCGAGTTCTCAAGTCTCGATCAGACCCGTCGGCTTGCGCTGCTTCTTCATCGTATCTAAAATGTAAATTAACCACTGTCATCAAACTCAATGTCAACGGGAAATAACGGCAAAATAAAACAAATCAAATTTGATAACATTCCTTTACGTTCCAAATATCTTTTGTGAGAGTAATCACTTAAAACCACAGAGAACATAATGTGCGTTGGCAGGCTTAAATTGGTTTATTAATTTCCTGTACATGTCATGTATTAAATTTTACATTTTAGGTCCTTGTGTCATTTTAAAGAAAATCTGTCATCTCTAAGATAACTCCTTTATTCTTTATTACGGGCTATTTAAAGCATAACTAAAAGTTCTCTCCCCCAGTTCGCCTGGAATAGGGAGGGCTAGGAAGTGTGCTTTGTATCTCTCTGCCTCTAATCTGCCAGTCCCAGTTTCCACTAGAGTGATTCTCGCTGGACTAGAGTGTTGTGTAATGTAAGGAAGGGGGGGGGGGGGGGGTCAGTGGCCACAATTAGCATGCTAGCCGGACAGATTAGCATGCTAAGTAACCTGATTAACATACTAATCACCTAACCCACCGATGCCTCTCCTTGTATCTATGGAGTTGGGAAATGTTCAGAATGTTGCCTTGTTCAAACGTCTCAAGCCAATTGAGTAAGAATTAATTGCGGTGCAGTGCAGTATAAATCTTTATGGATGAAAGATTACAATTCTTACATCTAATCCCTGGTGAGTGAAATATTATTAATAAGGAAATGCAGGGTTCAACAGAATACAGTACAAAGATACACGCATTAGTATTTCTTAATAATTTAAGCTAAGCATAAGTCAATCTATATCTAAAGAACAGTCTGCAAATGTATATATTGGAATTCACAATCTTCACATTAGATTTTGAACATAATATTTAATATTTTATACTGAATACATGAAAAACATATTTAAAAGTTTTTTTGTGGATAAATTCCTAGTGCTAACTCACTAGCAGGGGGTTTAATGGTTAACTGACTGAGTGTGAGCTGACCATGGAGGTAACAGTTGTTCCTCTATGTCATTCCTGACAGGTCTGCTTCATAGAACTATGGAAGAAATGAGCTACGGAGCAATGAACATACATTGTATTATTTGTACGCTCTATGATCCCGATTTAGAATTGGACACAAGTCCATTTATGCCATATAAAAAGTTTCCGCACTGCGCACAACGTGCATTCATATATTTAGTAGAGTTTATCTTATAGTTGCTTTCCCATGTTCTTGGAGAGATGGGTCGGAGGCATTCAGTAAGTTCAGCACAGTAAGGGGGTGGATGCAGGTCATCCAAGCTCTTTAGAGATTTTGACTTACACATGTCTTTATGTTGGGTATCTTTGTGCAGGGTGCACCTATGCGCTAGATATAAAATCTATTTACATATATGTAGAACAAAATAGTATCGAGGATGCAAATGCATGGGCACAAGATTTAGCAAATATTTACGCTGAACTCTAGTGATGCCATATATGTTTTTTATGACATAGGACATTCATTATGTGCTTTCAGCCCTAAGTATCTACTTCCCGATATATCTACCCTACACTTATCTATATCAGGTTTAGTGTGTTATATTGCTTGCTAACTTTGGAATGATGTATTACAGATTGTACTGGGGAATGGGATATAAAAGGGTAGTGGTCTTCACTAAACCCACATCAGATAGAGATACGGTCTCACGCGGATTCATACAGACCCTGACAGATTATGTTACTGACACTATCGGGGAGTTGAGTCCTGGCTTCTTTATTGCTGGTCTGGAGCCGCAGAGACAGTCATTTCTTGGATTGTAGTTCTTGAGAAACAATTATCAGGGATATCTAATTACTGAATGAGTTTCACCTTCTCCTAAGCAGTGACCTCTGGGCTATTTAACACCAGCAGCTTCCTGTTCCCTGTGTCTGATTATCGGTCTTTACCTGTGGTCTCGTCTTGGTACTACTGGTAATTGCATACTAAAGTGGCTCGTTCTTGGCTATGTCTTTGCATGCTTACCCGTGTACTGACCTCGGCTTGTTTAAACTACGTTCAACTTCTAACTGCTCTGACCTTAACGTGTTCCCGATTTCTTCCACTCTGGCAACTGGACCCCTTCTCTGATACCATGTCCGTTACAGACGTTTACACGCATACTTTATATGTTACAACATTATTTCATCACTTTATATGCCACATTTTCCTAGTAAGCTATTACTCATTATCATAAACTTGTTGGGTATTTCCACTTAGAAATGCTGTCTTTTACATTACATACATTGTTACTGAGCTTAAGATCATTTCCTTAGTTGTACAGCTATCTTTGGCCACAAATGACTTCCTGCTGTATTTTTCAGCAGCTTCTGAACATGACACAGGTATATTACTATCATATTTCAAATATCACTTATGCAAATGCCCAAAAAGGTCTTTCCATAAATAAAATATTGCCTCTGATTGGCTGGAGTGTGGGAAAACTGATTGGCTACTTGTGTACTAGACCTCAAGTGAGCTATGAATACACTGCACAATATCAAGGAGGTTCATTGACAAATTGCAACAGAGTTTTTTAACCATTAGATTACTTGAGAAAAAAAGATCCATAAGGATTTAGGTGTGAAATAATGAGATGGGACAGGGGAACTGGTGTCTTCCTACTGTGTGGAACTACCGGTTCCAATGTGACCTGGCTGCCAGGGCATGCTGGTGCTTGTAGTTCTACAAGCACTAGCATGCCCAAGCAGTTCATGGTTGGCAATGATTGCTGGGACTAAGGGTGTTTGGGAAGGCTCACTTTTGTTTCCTAGGCCTCAGAACTAAGTCCTGCGCATTTACAGATCACTATCCAAATTTCCTGGGATCACTGATTCCTGTCATTTTTGGGGCATCCAGGTAACCTGTCTGTTTTTCTATTAACGACAACTCATTATTATAAACGATATAGAATATAGTATCTGGATTTAACCATTACCATCTTATTCAGGTGTCTAATTGTTATGTTCTTGCCCTTAGATTTGCCCTCATTCAAGATGGCCGTGATTGCCTCATGAAGTTTCCATCTTGGATCTCTGATATGAACTTGCCCTTACAATAGCCCTTATCCAAGATGGCCGTGATTGTCTCAGGAAGATTCCATCTTGGATCTCATTTCCTGTTTGGGCCTAGAAAAGGCACTTCCTGTTATGCAGCCTTTGCTCGAGTATTGTGTTTGTGTCTGAACCAGATGCTTCCACAGAACCTTGCTCCCTTGTGATTTGGAATACAATTACTTGGTACCTCTACAGGATAGTTATCCTGTTGATACTTTGGACTTGCTTGCTGGACATTTAAGATTTATTCCTGTATCAAAATAAATCCTGTTTACTACAGTACTACCTGGCTATTGGGTTCCGTTTGTAATACCAGAAGTGTGACACTAATAATGTAAACTACAGCCCCGGGGAGCTGTCCTGACTCTTGTTGTCACAGCAGTGCAGCGTATTACACAGATGTATACACAAAAGTTTCATGGACATGTCATGCTATAATATCTTGTTATTGTAAAAATAAAATTTATATTACCAAATAAGTGGTCAGAACTTACAAGATTTCATAGCTTCCAAGAGCTTCTTTGGGTGGGACCTTGTTACACTTGCAGTCGGGAATCTCTCCATTGGGAACGACTATATTGAGCGTGTCATTAATGAGGTTGTATTTCAGGATGCGGTCGTTAGCCGTGCTTGACGTAAGAGACGGAGAAGCGTTAACCTGTCGAATACAAAAGTCACTCGGTCTGTTCACAATCAATGCAAGGCATACAGGCATGATAATGTAAATATATTAAATGGGAGGAATCACAAAGTTATTGTTTCTCATATGCTGTGCAAAAGTAAACATGGCTAAAGGTTAAAGGGCACTTGATGTTTGCACACACATGGGAGGCAACTGTTTTGTGGTCCAATTTATTATTGTTTATTTATATATTGCCAAGACCAGGCCTATGGCATTCCAGGTGTTGTGAAACTACAAGTCCCAGCATGCTTTGCCGGCAGATAGCCAGCCGATAGTAAGGCAAGGTATGCTGGGACTTGTAGTTTCACATCATCAGGTTGGCCAGGTCTGGCCTAGATATTACACAGATAATATGTACCCTTCACATCACTCCCCGGCCAATGAAGCTCACAGTTCTCTATCTCAGGACCATACACATAATTCTGTCTGAAGCCAACTAACCTTACGGTATGTTTTTGGACTGTGGAAGGAAATCGGTGCACCAGGAGGAAACCCACACAAACACAGGGAGACGATACAGTGCCTATAGCTACAATGATTAGGGGGCGCCTACACCACTGAAGGAGTGTGTCACTCATATGGTGATTTAAATGCCTCACTGGCGCCCCCACATGGAGCGCCGGCTGATGACATGAAGGAGAAGCAGCCATTAGCTTCTTAGGTGCTTCTCCAAATGTGGTGTTTGGCTCTGATGTCAGTCACGCTCTCTGTCTGAGGCGCAGAGGATGCTGCCCCCACCCCAGCACTGTGAGGCAGCGATGCCAATCACCGCGCTGCATTCAAAAGCATGTGGCCATTTACACAGGTAACACTGTCTTTCTGCCCATAGCAACCAATCAGATTGTCTCTCTCATTTTTCTACTATATTTTAGAAAATGAAAGCAAGCATCTGAATGGTTGCCAAGAGCAACACCACCTTGTTACCCACTGAAAAGTGGTTATCAAGAACCAGAGACATCACTGAGAATGCAGCTGTCACAGATTACTGGTAATAACATGGCGGCCTCCATGTCTGAGGAACAGGTGCACTTTCAATAAGAGAAAATAGCATAATTTAGAATATATATATATATATATTTGTTTCCAAACAATGCCTTGCAAGCTACACTACAACTGGTTTTATCAAGTGTACTATTTGTTTTATGCCTACATGTGTCACTTCTTCAATCTCCATCCACAGAAACCATTTGTCAGCTTAACTATTATATATGGACCTCCTCGTGGGTCTAATAAAATTACTTCAGCAAAGATTTCAGGGTTTAAAATACAAGTCTCCTTATATATTAGAGCTACTGGTAAGAGTCACAACCATGTATGTCAGAACTGAAAATATTGGAGATAAATTTGAGGGGAGGTTTTTCTCCATTACACAGCAGACTTCCTGTCAGTAAACTAAGGATAGTGCAACCAGGATTTCTTGGATATTAGATTTAATGGTCTGTTAAAGTGGGATTAGGCAACTTCGACAAATAACCAGGCATTTTACATATTTTATGTCTCGCAATGAAAGCTTACTATATCGAGTGGAGTGGTTGAATTATGTGGAGTGGTCTCCTGCTCAGTGTCACGATGGAATGTTGAGAGACACAGCATGTGATTACACTTCAGAACCAGGTGTTAGCGGTGGATTACAACAAGGACGGATGGAGTGCTAGCCTGGGGCTCAGAGCTCTACGAAGGTGTAAACATTTACATATCCTTTATTTAAAACAAGCAAAGACAATGTAAAAGAAAATATGATATTTAAAATAGCTGTTTTGCGTGTAGCCAATTTAAAACGCCAAAACACACTGTTGCTGCCAAAGGGACCAATAGGCTGTTAAAGATGCACCTAAGCCACTTCTGCAACGTGGAAACAGTTAGTTCAATCCACAGTTTACAATCTTACAGATGCTTAATAAGGAGTGTAAGTCTTTACCTGTATTTTTAGTGCACTTCTGAGTTTTAAGCAGGCAGTTTCAGGCAGAAGACCTATTTCAAATATCAATAAATATTCTAGTGAGCCGTTGTGCCCAACACAATGATTTGAAAAAAATAGAAACCAGCAACAACATTTTTGAGTAGAGTTGGCCCTTAATCTGCCATTGTCAGGTGGTAAAACAGCAATCCTAAACCAAGAAGGGGGGGGGGGGGTAGGGGGCACACAAAATGAAAATGGTTACTATAGGAAGATTTCAATATAAATTATTTTTTTTGTGTGAAATCGTACAAAAACAACTGTATCCACCTTATAAACAGGTTTAAAGAGGTTAACGAAAGGTGGACAACCACTGCAAACATTCTGAAGATAGTGGCCCTTTAATGTGACCCCGTCACCCACACATAGCGGAGGCAGCCATCTTGTGGACCGAACAACTATTCAGCTTATCAATTCACTACACACAAAGCGTCTGATTCGTTAAGTAGCGGAAATGTGGTTACGTTCCGTATTATGTTAAATTACTCTGAGCATGACCGGTGCCAGAGAGCGCCAGTGTACAGCCTGTGATGTCATGGGCGGAAGGGAATCAATGTACTGTAAGGGCGTCCGCTGCTTGCCATGGTCAAAGCTTCAACTGGGTCACACGGTATTGATTTAAGCTACTATTCTGGATCTAGTTAGGTAGTTGGGTTAGATAGTTACGAAGTGATGCTGTGTGTTTTTATGCTGCAAACAACCAACTAAAAACACTTTATTAAAAACCAAAACAGTAAGGACGTGCCGGGCTCCGGCGCACACAGCAGCGCCTGATTCAAGCTGTGGGCATCTCACAGGTACGGTTGTGGAGTTAAAGGGGCGTGTTAGATGCGTTTATTATCTGTCGTATCACTTGCACCAGCTACAGGTGTAAGTGACGAGTGATAGTGATCATTGCTGTGTATGCAGCTAGAACATGTGTTTACAATCAGGAACAACTGTAAAATGTATTTTATGTACAGTAGACATTAATAACATTCTAATAAATTAATTTTATGGGGTCGGGGGTAAAGAAAAATAAAAAAAAAATAATTGACTATATTATTAACAGATGACAATAATAATTTTTTTGTTCTGTGCGTCCTTTTGGGGGTTTATATTCCAGATATGTATAGGACGTATCCTGCAGTGTTAGAGCAGAGGGGACCTAGACCTGTATTCATTAGACGTATCTTTACATCCGCTCCTTGTTCAATACGTACGTGTGTATGCCCGGATTACATGCGTTTCTAAAAAACACACAATATGTTCATTTTGCGTGCCTTAATGAATCAGGCCCAAGGTGCTTTATGTCTCAGAGATGTCACTGTGTTCACATGAATGTTTGTTGAGCTCGCAGGACGGCCGTTTCCACAGTGTGCAGCTGACAAGTCCACTGTGACTTTTTCATACCAAGCGGCTAATAGAGGATGAACCTCATTTATGAAGAGAGCTGGATGCGCACTACAGAACACTTTGCTTTGCACTGGTGCTCTTAGATGGTCCATCCAGCGCACATTAAGGTACACACCTCCCCTGATTTTGGCAGCTAATAGTGCACCTCAATGTGCACAGAGGCAGAACAATCTGTAGGAGGTGCCCTCCATCACTGCTCCACAAAGCTCGGAGCGCCTACTGCATACTTTATTCGGAACCCCCACACTCCGCACAGTGCTTGTGTAAACTGCTGATCTTCCGCAAATGCGGCTAAACTGCTCCTACACACCCTGGCAGAAATCTACGTTATGCACAAATTGTGGGTCCAAAGCTGTAGCTGCGATTCGGAGCGACCGTTTTGCGCAACTTTAATTACCGCACCTCACTGCAATATCCTGCAATCATTTTACTTACAGGAAGCCGGCTGTGCTTAGGAAAATCATCTTCCCCACAATCAGAGACATTATCTGAAATAGCTCCAGTTCTGAAAGGCAGGGAGGACCAATGACAATCTGCATTCCTTTGATAGCTACTTGTGATTGGTCCCGTCCCCCCCTGCATTGGTGGCTTAGTGGTTAGCACTTCTGCCACACATCGCTGAGTACATGAGTTCAATTCCCGTCCATGGTCTTATCTGTGTGGAGTTTGTATGTTCTCCCTGTCTTTGCGTGGGTTTCCTCCGGGTGCTCTGGTTTCCTCCCACACTCCAAAAACATACTGGTAGGTTAATTGGCTGCTATCAAGTTGACCTTAGTCTTTCTCTATCAGTGTGTGTTAGGAAATTCAGACTGTAAGCTCCATTGGGACAGGGACTGATGTGAATGAGTTCTCTGTTCAGCGCTGTGGAATTAGTGGCGCTATATAAATAAATGATGATGATAGCCCCTCCCCCATGTTTTCAGCCAAGACTGTAAGAGGAACGGAGGAGGCGCAGGAAGAACAGTTGCAGGTACCAGCCACCAGGGCTCTGGCTAGGGGAGGGGGCACCTTAGTAAGAGGTTTTATTAGTTGGTACAGCAGCATTAAAGAGGAACATGACAACATTAAATATGCTCAAAACTGTATATTTATATTAATTCACTGCAAAGAGCTGCGCCATTAATGTCACATTACCAGTAATTTAATATGTTATGTGATTTTATGAAGGAAAGAAAAAATCCTTGAGGGTGGAGGTAGTTCAGGTTTGGAAGTATTTTTCCCTGTAAATATAATGTAGAAAAACCTGTCACATTGTGTCATTGGCAAAAGGACATTTCAACCACAGACTCAAACAGCCAAATTACCTTTATAGTGGTAGAATATGTACTTGGCTTTACCAAGCTAGAACTTTTGACGCATCTGGTTTGCAGCACAAAGAACAGAACCAAGAAGAATCAATCGTTATGTAAGTGAAGGGAGCAGGTGATTGAACGGTTATTCAGCTCTCTGCCCAAACAGAATAGTCCGACTCCTCTCTGGTACAAAATCCCCACTATACACTCACAAGATTCAGCACAATTCTCTTTAACAAATAGAGACTAGACCCAATTTCTGTGTAAATGAACAAGAAAACCCCTGTATCAGTTTATTATACAACACCGAATCTCAGCCAATCACTCACCTCGATTAGCCACGGCTTCAACCTGTCATCTATGATGATGTCATAACCGTAACACTCAAAGCAATGCTTGTCGTTATTCATCACCGGCTAAAGACAAGAAAGGCAGCGTGTAAGACCGTGGAGCAAAAAAGCTGCAAAAGAAATCAACTGTGAAACGAGAATGTCAGTGAAAAAAATGTCAATAAACCTTCCTTCCCCAACTAATACAACCTCAGGGGTCCAATGCCCGGGGGACCTAAATAGATCTGAGGCTACTTACCCACATCCCGGCTGCCTCCGTCATGTTAATAACAGTTCAATAGAGCCTGTTTACATACACACGTTAAGCGATAGTTATTGATGCCAGCAGGGTCAGCGTCAGCCCCTCTGGGATATATAGGGTATAACATTCTGTGAAACCGGACGTTAGCCGCGAACCTTCATTTAAGCACCCTCTCATGAAAGCTAGGTGTGGTCTGGTATACTTTGCACAATTAAATCAATTGTACATTTGCGTATACCCAGGATAACATTGTTTATAACTTTCTAAAGGAAAGTCAGACAACTAAGAGACAGCAAATTTTGGCAAACTTTCCAACTCTCGCTGCCTAGAGGACTCACAAAGCTGTGTAGGTCGTGACATTCTGTCTGCAGCATCCAATGCGATGTCTGTACAGCACTAATCCGTTCTACCCCCTATGTCAATTCTCCAGGTGGTTAGAAACACAGAAGATATCAGAACAAGCTCCCCCTCTAGGATCAGACTGGCTACTGCAGCTACCAGAAGTTCTATTGTAGGGCCCTAAGCCTCATTTGGCCCCAGTACCATGATGCTTGGCAGAAGAAAACACGGCAAAGGTCATTTTATTGTTCCCAAATGCATAAAAACCATTCCAAACACTCAAACTTCTCGAATTTTGTTGACTTTAATAAATCTTGTAGAGGGGAAAGTATATGATAGTTTTAGGTTATTAACTTTGAAGGCTATGAGCAAATTTAGGGAGTTGTGTCTGCCACCTTTTTGCTATACTTTGAACCCTGTATACACCACTAATGACATCAGCCTTAACGATATCATACCCATCCCGTGACAATAAGTCCTCTACATTAATATGCAATTAGTGTATTCTCTGAACTGCACAATAGAATTAATATATCCACAGATAACAGTCTGATTCTCACAAACCTGTCCCCGAATAAACCTTCAAAGGGTTGTGGCATTAAAAAGGAGGAATCTCATGTAATCACTGCAATGTGATCCCTGATATTACTCTGCCGAGACGATAAACCACATCACAGGCAGCGCTGACTCAGCGGAGAAACGTTTTATCCCAAAAGAGACCGATAAGCGTTTACATGGAGTTTAGTCTGCACCTGTAACCAGTTAAAGAATACTTTAATGATACGTCGTTAACTGCTCACTGACCAGGCATCTAGGGGTGGACACCGACAGGAGTGCCAGAGAGTCACGGAACCTTACAATAAGTAGACCTGAGACTGTTAAATTGTACTAGACGTCTCTAACCTTGTGTGGTGCCAACGTTCTCCTGCCAGACAAGAGATTGTGGTTAACACACTAGACTAAGAAATTAATAACTGGGGTTTCTAAACAGCGCTGGCTCCCAGGGACTTAGGAAAATTTCACTTTCCATCCGCAACTGCGGTTTAACCCTCGGTACTGAGAATCGTGGTTTGCCTGGCAGAAAATGATACTATAGAGTCAATGGTTTATAGAGTCAAAACATTGCATTGCGTAGGTAAATGTGGGCTAAATAAAAGAAATAGCTGATGAAATATTAAGAGAGGATCACCAACATCACCATTTATTTATATAGCGCCACTGATTCCGCAGCGCTGTACAGAGAACTCATTCACATCAGTCCCTGCCCCATTGGAGCTTACAGTCTAAATTCCCTAACACACACACACACACACACAGACAGACTAGGGTCAATTTTGATAGCAGCCAATTAACCTACCAGCATGTTTTTGGAGTGTGGGAGGAAACCGGAGCACTCAGAGGAAACCCACGCAAACAGGGGGAGAACATACAAACTCCACACAGATAAGGCCATGGATGGGAATTGAACTCATGGCCCCAGCGCTGTGAGGCAGAAGTGCTAACCACTTAGCCACCATGCTGCCCTAATGCATCTAACACGCCCCTTTAACTCCACAACCCAGTAAATGCAACCGCAAGGCTGGAAGATAGTTGCGCATTAGTTCCCATAATCCTCCTGGCCCACAGCCTGCAGAAGTTCGCACAAAGATGGTTCTGCATAGGTTTATCACCTCAAAGCCGATTGCATGAGCTAAATTGGTGGGAGGGGCATTAAACATTCCCTTTGGGAAGAAAGATTTAGAAGTTTTAAGTCAGATTCCATTCAGCTACAAAAGTCACTGAGTTGGCTGTCAACTTTCAGCTTCAATAAATGTGGGAGGGGCCAAGTGCCATGTGACCTGTAAAGGTTCGATCACATATAATGTGCTCTTAGGTTTTAGCTTTTAGTTTTTTTAAAATTATGACGACGTTCCTTTGTTATGAGGACAAATAACCTCTCAGAGCCTGATTAAACTCTTCCTGTGCTCTAGTATTTATCTATTTGGAAATCTTGGCAACAGCTCGTTTGTAAATAGTAATAACATTTATTCTAAGTTAAGTGGTCCTTTAAACAATCAATAGACCAACCCCTCGAGCTGGCCCTGTTTTATACTCAAGAGGCAGCGATGATGTGTAATTTTCCCTGATGCAGAATCCCAGTAAATCTGCGGCATTATTCCACTACTATACATACTTCTATGGCCAAGAACCCCCCAAATGCAATTGATTTTAAACCATGCATTCAGGCGCCTCCACTTACAGAAAACACGTGTACTTAGGTTACAGGAAACCACATAAGTACATGGGCAGCTAAACTAGTTCAGTACTTTGTAATTATATTTTACACACTGCTTACCATCAGCCACATCAACCGGCAGCAACGATCTCTTGGCCTGAGAACCCAAATTCTACCAAAGTGGGACAGAAAACGGCAGAAAACACTGGCGCCACCTGCTGGCAGCTATCTCTTAGTGATTGACATTTTGTTTGTATGCATTAAAATCAGATTAAAAAGGGTAAGAAACGCACAACAAATTAATTTCTATGGCACGATTCATAGGACTTTAATTTGTATTTATGTGACTTACTAGTTGTTAAAATCCTTGTGATCATCACTCATCCCTTCCGGTCATCTCTCCCGCTTACCATTAAACATCTTTCTCTTCTGTCCAATCCACACTTTTGTTTCTTACATTGAGCAAGCTCTACGGGCTTGTAACTAAATATTAGGGTAGACCTATTCTGTCTGTGAGATGGACTGCCTGTCTCCTTCAACACCCCATATTCATATTACTAGATATATTATACTGGTGGTAGAAGTGGGCTGTCATTTGGAGGTATGTCATACCGCCACTTCTCCTACTGCCTTCATTATAAAACAATCACATTCCACTCACTTACATTTTCCTTACCGCCACTTCTAAACTTCGACCATTGCTTATAGGTAGGTAGGTGTACCCTGATACCCGATGCAAAACCCTTTTTATTAAATAAGACTGCGATGAAAACATAATTAGGCATAAATGTAAAGGAAGGAGAATATTAAATTAAATTTACTGTAAAATGTTACATAAAAAAACTGTATAAATATGTATAAAAGAAAAAAGTGTAAATTTTCTATAAAGGAGCCCCTATGAAAGATACGGAACCCCTTACTTGACTACCGGAAGACTTCCCCTGAGCTTCCTCTCTGAGCCAATGAGAAGAGGCTGCTGACATGAGGAGCGGCAGAGGAGCCACTTGTGGCTGTCAGTGCACAGTATGAGAAATAATGTAAGGAGACAGGGGATAAGCGAGAGAGCAGAAAAGCAGATAGAGTGAAAGAAACGAAAAGTAGAAGAGGATGAGGAGAAAGAGAAGAGAGACTGTCAGGGAAAGGAACGGAAAGTATAAATGAGTAGATGAAGAGCACAGAGGGAGAGACTGGCGGGAGGAATGGAAGGTAAAGGGGGCCTTATCTGTGTGGAGTTTGTATGTTCTCCCTGTGTTTGCGTGGGTTTCCTCCGGGTGCTCCGGTTTCCTCCCACACTCCAAAAACATACTGGTAGGTTAATTGGCTGCAATCAAAAATTGACCCTAGTCTCTGTCTGTCTCCCTCTCTGTCTGTCTTTGTGTGAGTGTGTGTATATATTAGGGAATTTAGACTGTAAGCTCCAATGGGGCAGGGACTGATGTGAATGAGTTCTCTGTACAGCGCTGCGGAATTAGTGGCGCTATATAAATAAATGATGATGATGATGATAATTAGACAGAAGAAAGCAACGATGCTAAGGGAGAAACGGTAAGTGATGGGGAGTGCACCGCAGATAAAGAAAGTGATAGACTGAAGGGGAAATGGGAGATACAAAAGTAACAATAAGAGAGAACTGTCAGATAAAGGGAAATCAGCAGAGGGCGAGAGCAGACAGATTGGAGAGATACAGAGATAATAGATGTTTCCTGAAGCAGAGAGAGGAGTAGCTGAGAAGGGAATAAACAAGAGATGCTGTGGACAGGAATATAACCAGCGAGCCACAAGGGAGAACAAAGAGACAATACATATTGCTATGAAGGAATTAAAATAGAGACTAATAGGTAATAAGTTACTATGGTAGTAGTTCCAGAAAGGGAAACCGTGTGTAAATAAAATACCTGGGTTTATGAATACTAGGTACAACAGTAAGGTTAAGATGACGCTTATAGTAAAGTTTATAGTTACGTTTTAGTCTGAAAGGTAACGGAGGGACGACTAGAGACAGGCAGACGGCGTGGAATCAGGAAGGAAGTGTAGGATTAGGTCTAATGAACAGGGCAGGTGAGGGTAGAGATAACCACCGGTAGACCACGGAGAGACGACCGGACCCAAACAAGGAGGATCAAGTCACCAGTACAACGAGGACTGCACCACGGATAAGCCGCACAAACAGGAGACTCACACAATAGATATAAATGGTAAAACTAAAACACACCAGTGACTACATACACAACAAATAGGACACAAATCCTCCCACATCCTGGCCAGGAGAATGACACGAGTATCAGTATTTAAAATTTGCCCAGATAAGAGACTACAACACTAAGAACCAACGGGTACAGACTGAGGACCTAGAGCGGAGGACCAGTGCCGGGCATCGAGGTTTGGAAGAAGATGACTCATTCGCATCTTTAAGAATTAGAACGATCAATTAAAACGGAGACTACAAACAGAAGCAATTCAGCATCTGGACTAGAACACTACATATTACTTTTAATTCTATTTTTCTCCTGTTTTCTCATCTTACTTAAGGTTTATTAATTGGCATTATGATACAATAATATTTTGAAGGGAGGGGGTAAATTCTGAACCTTTTTTATTAAGTTTTTTTTATTTATTTACTGTGATTGATATAATAATTATATCACTGCCTGTTGTTATTGATACTGAAATGGGAAATGTTATCTCTCTCTTTTCCCTTGAGTGCTTAGTATGGCTGCAATTTTCAGCATTCAGGGCCATTAGGGCTATAATGAGACTAAGAAAGACTAATAACATTCTGCTTGCTTTCGTTGTTCATTTTGTTGGCCAGAGATACCACAGTGTCCGGCACATGATAAGGACGTGTCCGCTCGCCCGGATCCCCAGACGGGTGTAAAGATCTGACTCACCGCCACAGCCTTCAGGGACTGTACGATAATCCAGTGGATTTCATCAAACAGTTTATCAGTGACGTCTCGTCCCCGCGTGCTCTCCAGGTACAGATGTAAATTACTTACTGTCCACTTCCCGCCGTGGATGTGATTGTAGTCATCCTGGAGCAGAAAACAACATCTTATTACTCAGCAGAGGCCACAGGCCAGACCTTAATGTTCCAGAAGAAGACAGAGCACTCAATTAGTAACTAAACTGCGGGTTTGAAAAAGTGGAGATATTGAGAGAGAGATTAAGAGATATTGCCTATAGCAACCAATCAGATTCTAGTTATCATCTATTTAGTACATTCTACAAAATCTAGAATCTGATTGGCTGCTGTAGGCAACATCTCCACTTTTTCAAACCCACGGTTTAGTCAATATACCCCACATCTTTGTTTATTGTATTATTTGCTGTATTGTAAAAAGGTGATCCTCATTAAAGCCGCTTCCCCTGCTCAATAATTAGAGTGTTTAGATCTTTCTTTCTAGCCTGATTTTTTTAAAATACTTTTTTCTAAATTTATGAAATGTACAGTCCCCTCTAAACATTAGGTTTGTGTCATTAACATAAATTGTTTTTTTTTATGGTTTAGAGTTTGCAAATGAAATGAACATGGTAAGCATAGTCACAAGTGAGCAAAGAGGCTTTGGAATGAGCATAATTCCGTCACCTGTACTTCCTCTGCTGTCACGTGATCACTCAGGAGCTTGGTGACTGACTGGCTCAGACTGAGAGATCAGGTGACAGTCTGCTGGGAACAACAACAAACCACTTGTTTCCAAAGGAGAGACACCGCTTTGCGGTGGCAATAAATGTGCCCCACTGATCGATTTTGTAAAGGGATCATTGAGTTTTAGGAGAAAAAATGAATCAGCTTCATTAAAGAGGTACACAATGTCCCGTTAAAATAACTATCAATAAAACTGTAGGTTAGTACTTACAGAAGTTTATACACATACAGTTTGCCCTTAATTGTCCCCCCCAGTGATCAAGTAATTCAGTACATAGGCCAAACCACCCTATCTGCCTGTCTATGGGCAGTTTTAGACAGCTGGATGATGCAGCAGGATTTTCTAAACAAATCCAGAAAGCACAACATTCGTAGGGTTCGAGAAACTTCTTACCCCGTGTTTCTGAATAGCGACATTCGTCAAATGCACAAACATATTGTCCAGCTCATTTGTGCTGGGCGTGTATTTTACAGTGCAGAAACGACAAAATCCCAGTTTGTACCTAGAGTAAAATCACATATATTAGGGTTTGTAACCTTAAATAAACAACTGGAATAAAAGCATCATGTTGTCCTTGACAGTAAGATGTATGGTATTACTATGCGACCAGTAAAAAAATAAGGTAACAAAAGTGCCTTATTACCATTCTTAGCGCTCAGAGCCTGCAAATTATAACACAAACTATGTGTTTCCAAATAAGCAACCAATGTAATTGTTTCCAGTCTTTCAGTGCCAACGTCAAACACATGGGGCCGACTATCTACGACCAAAGGCCCAACACACTGTAAGATCGTAGTCATCACCAACATGGTCCGAATCGCTGCATGCATGAAATTGGTAAAGTTGTTCTGTTCCAGTTATATTGTGAAAGGGACGGAAACGTAGTTTGAAATAAGGATCGTTGATCCTTATACTGAAGTCAGAGGCCTTATACATTCATAGTTCTATCAGCTCTTGGTTTCAGCAAATTGAAAATATCTAGCTACGGAGTGAGACTGGGGCCAAGAATGGGGTCTTTGTTCTTGCTCTTTCCCAGCACACGGCAACCCCTAAAATCAGTCCTGAGTGAGGTCTGAAGAAACAATATTTAGCTCCAACATATAGGAGTATATTTACTAAACTGCTGGCTTGAAAAAGTGGAGATGTTGCCTATAGTAACCAATCAGATTCTAGTTATCATTTTGTAGAATGTACTAAATAAATGACAGTTAGAATCTGATTGGTTGCTATAGGCAACATCTCCACTTTTTCAAACCCGCAGTTTAGTAAATATACCCCTTAGTGTCATCGACATATTAAACAATAAATATATAAGCGCAAAAGTGACCTCTATCCTGAGTACACACTAAGCAACTAAACTAAAATAACTTAAGTAAATCAATCTTTTCATGGTGAAAGAGTAAAAAAAGATGTCACTTTTAATTTAGTGATTTACAGCCAAGAAAAGTATGTATAAACCATACAAATGACCAAATGTACATTAAATGCTTTAGTGGAAACAATACGAAAAAAACGGACGTATAGTGAACTGGTATATGTATGAAAAATGTAATACAGGTAAACGATTGGAGGAATTGCACTCACAGGCTAAAGAGCTGTAAAGTATTTGAAATGTAAGGGATGCTCTCCCCCTGTCAGAGACCAGCAGCAATTAGGTATCATGTTTTCTCAAGAAAGAAGCAGTGAACTTTATAACATAAAAGAGTGTTCGGCCGAGGTCGGGAGGAGAGAAAGATCCTGCATTACATTTCACTTTATACACAGTATTTTAACTCCTATATTTTAGTAGACTGGATGACAGACACTTTATTGGTTTAATTAAAGCACTTTTAGCTGGTAGGGAATGCTGGGAATTGTACACCAGGACACGTACAAATCAAAGGTGCCTGATTGGACAGGAGCCACAGCCAATCAAGTTTGCCTTTAAGGATGGTCATTCATTCCATTACGGAACGCTTTCAAAGTGAATCATGTGACACAAGTGGGCAGGGCCTGTTGCCTAAGTGCATATGGACGACAGACAGACACCAGTCAGTCTAAACTATGAAAATCATAACAAACCTAAAAGATTCTGTGTGTCTATCAAAAAACAATATCTTACATGAAACACTTGAGCGGCCGGTATGTCGACACAAGAACATACAGACGTAGGTCAAATTTCTTCCCTCCGATGAGCAGAGGATTATCGATGTACAAGGAGATGACGTAGGCTTCCTTGGATGACTGGGAAACAAACCTGAAGGATACAAGGACACAAAGACCAGATTCTGAGTGACAGCTACTTTATGATGGGTAAGTTTCACAGGCAAGTAAATAAAAGACAAATACTATAGAAAAATTATTATTAAGACTAATATAGAGCCAACATATCACTAGGGTATATTTTTAATGTCACTCTAAACGGAAGCCTATATAATAAGCACTGCGGTGGTACCGTCAAAATATTTGTTCTGTGATTGTCATCTCAGGATTGAGATAACAGAAGGAAATGAATCAGAAAATGCTTTATTATTTGAATAAAACATTTTTTTTTCAATGGTTAATATCAAAGAACTATATACAGGGTACTCAGAATTCAGAGCAAAAGATGCATTTGCCACGGAGGCAACGAATATGCAAAACATTATTTCCCTGCCTTGTAGAGCTCACGTAATTGTCATATAGTAATATAAACCACTAAAATAAGAGCGTGGCATATGGAAACAGAACTGGGTAGAAACGTAACTGGGGGGGAAAACAGGAAACAAACATGGAAGACAGAACAAGAGGGGAAGGCTGGGGAGGAAGAGAAGTTTATTATGATCTGTTAAGAGGATGAAAAGAAGGAAGAAACGAGGTAACATCCAATTGGCCTTAGCCATACAAAATCTCCTGCCGGTGGTATTTACCATGCCCGGGCTCATTGGCGAGCTCCTCCCATCTAAACTAACTAAAACCTCCTTCACCGCCAGCCTAACGTTGGCCGCAATGGATGAGCGGTTTCTCCGGCGACGATGAACTCCATTAGAAAGGTAAGCCTATCGCCATCTTGAATGGTGGCAATAGTCATTTATGTCGAAATATAGCAGTATTTACGTTTAGTATTATAAGTTTTATGCATATTAGTGAAACTGAATGTTCAGGTTGCACAGGAACTATTTCATGTTTAGTATCATTTTAATCCCCTATTCATCAGCAGTTGTCCGGTTCATTCGCCGAAGAGATCGCACATTGCATACTCTAGTTAGCGATGTAAGGTAATAAATGTTTAAAGTGATACAGACTGTAAAATGCTAATAGACTAGTTGAAACTGGATTCTTGGCGGGAAAGTCGGAGCACATCCCCTGGAGAGATGACCCCCACCTTTGGATATTTTGGTTTGAACTGGCCTATGACCTGCAGTACACTGGACCTTCCTGAAGCCTGGACCAATAGAAGCAAGCCACATTATCTGCATTGTTCTACTGTATTCACTGACTGCATATAAGCAGGGGCTCTGGACCTAGTGACCAGTCTTCTTTGACCACAGTCTTCAGACCTGAATGACTGTTCACTGGATCCAGAGCGCCTGCGATAAGTAACGGCTGTACTTGTTTTATTTTGCATTGTTATTCTGCTACTTTTGGATATTAAATTACTTTTGTGCTTTGGAAACACAAATCGAGATTCGACAATCATTATTGGATAGCGACAAAACGTGCATAACATTGGACTGCAGTGACCAACGTTGGACAGGTTAAGGAAGGAGAAATATCGGATTTCTCCTGCTTTAACCCCTATAAAAGCTGTTTTCTCCAGATTTTTGGCTCATTGCAGCTTAGTAAATAGACCCCATAGGGCCTGATTCATTAAGGAAAGTAAAGCAAAAAATAGGAGTAACTTTGCACCCTGGCAAAACCATGCTGCATTGTAGGGGGAGGTAAATTTAACATTTGGGGACAGGTTTATAATTGGGGTAGGACATGTCCTAGATCAACTTCAAATTTCAGTGTAAAAATAAAGCTATCAAGTATTTGTGTGCTAGATGAAAAAACAGCCAGTATTTAATTAAATAATAAACTAATTTGCATCCCTTGTACTGGTACTTGGCTTTGTCCAGGAGTAACCATGCTTTGCTCTCCTTAATGATTCAGGCCCATAGAGTTCAAAGCAAGAAAAACAGACCAACGCGTTTCTGTAAAGAGTCGGCAGAATGCATCGGTTACTCACGAGGAGGTTTTACTGTCCCTGGACCACTTCTTAATCTGTGACAGTTTGTTGATGAGAAAGATCCCTTTCCCCTGGGCTTTACCGCAGGGTTTCATGATCCAGGTGCTGGAGGGATTCTTCCTAAACTCTTCTACAAAGAGGTTATAATCTGCTGGAAGCATGAACGTGACAGGCACAAAATCTGCAAGAGAATATGGATCAGCCATAGAGTTAATGTCTGTGTCTCATGTACTCATATTTACAGCCAGGACTTTGATGAACATAGCTTAGTTGTAAATGTAGACACAAATGGACAACCCTACCTCTCCAAAGATAAGCAGCTGGTAGCTCTCAAATAGACAGGCATTCAGTCTACACCAGGACATGTACAAAGCAAAGGTGCCTGATTGGACAGGAGCTACAGCCAATCAAATCAATGTGCTGTATATAAAACAGAAATCCCACACTGGCTGCTGGAATAGCTAACACTGGTTTGATCTCTTGTCTGACAGCTCTCTGCTAATGAACTACAAGTGTGTGCAGATAACAGTGAGAGTTGGGCAACATCCTTAATATTAGTGTGTCTTAAAGATAAACTTATTTTGCATTGTGTACAATAAGGTAGACGAACATTGATTTAAATAGTACTATTAGTTTCCTGCCTTAAATGTGCAAGTCCCACGTCATGTTTTGTAACCAACAATAAATAAAGTAGTAGCTTTGAAAACTATGTCTTTAAATAGCTCCATAATTGTTTGACTGATGGTATTAGTTGTGTAACTATCATTGCAAGTTTATAAAATTTGTATTAAACTTCACAACCATTTATAGCTGACTGTATTGTAGTGAAAGGAGCAGATTTATGACCAGATAACACCTCTCATACTTGTGTACAATCAGGGATGGTGGATGGGATTAGACACATTTTCAGAACAGATGACACTAACTCCATGTTCGCTAACCGTAATAAAACTTCATGAATTGTGCTCATCACTAACCTAAATACAGATATTTGCCGTTCTCGTCCTTCTCTGCAAGCGGGCTCCCTTCCTTTTCCAGTTCTTTCCTGTATCTCTTGATGTTTTTCACCATCAGATCTTTCCTGGTCAGCTCGTAGTGGTTGGGAAAGTGATTGACAAGTTGGTCGTCGGACAGACGGAACCCGGTCTCCACACTGAAGCAGTTTCTGATGGTCTGCACGCTCATCCTGAAACGCGTGGTGCAGGAAATTAGAACACTGAAGACACTGTTGCATCCAGCCAAAGACTAAATAATTGGGTTAACGTGTAGCTGCACAATGTCCCTAGTTCTTAAAAATGGCTGCTCCACAGTATGTAATCAATGGGTACACTTTAAAAGCTCAAAGATATATTTTTTTCTTCGTTAAAATGATAACTATTATTATAATGTACTTTATTTACAAGGCCTGAGAACTGTACTAAAGTTATAGTAAAAGATGCCATATTTCCTTTTCCTCTATTTTATTTGCATACGGCAGTACCATTACTTAATGATTGAAAGTTTGGGGTTTATTTACATTGCTCTCAGTGAACCATGAAATGCGCTTCTCAACTAGAAGATGCAAAATGCGTTGCATTAAAAGGATAGGCTGAGAATGATGGCCACCAGTTCTGATGAGTTGCAAAAATCAACTGAGCGCCCTTCTGCACATCAAGGAATGCTCCTAAAAATGTGTCTACGCCACCCTTTTTCTCATTTCAATCTTGTTGGTGCACTGCTCCCCAAAACTCACCAATACCCCTCCTGCATACTTTTCAAGGAACACCCTCGCTCTACCCAAATCATCACATCAGTCAGCTCTATTTTGTGTTCCTCTGCAAATGCCGCTATCTCTCTCCGCCAACCCATTAACTTTGGAGAATCTAGACACACCACCTAAAATTGAGGTGTGTGACATCATCAAAGGGAATTCTGCAGAGCTCCTTGTTGTTTGTGTTTTGTAAATTAGACCCGGTGAGTTTTGCAGCTATAAAGGGATCTTTAGCACCATCTTGTGGCTTGAATTGGATATGCACCATTTGCAAGAGTAATATTATGTATTATTTGGCATCAGTTGTAAAGTTTGGATATATAGATAATGCTAAACTTATCCTGATGAGGAAAATGTTTGGCTTTGAAGAAATTTAGGCAGCCAGGTGCTTATTTTAACACTACCAGCCATAACTGAAACACATATCCAATTGTATCTGGTTCATGTAATATTATTTGGATTATATGCAGTTCCATCTTTTACTCTTATATTAAGACATTTATATTTACTTTTATAGATACTTATATTTATAGATACTTTTTATTTAACAGACAAATCTCTGTCGTCTTTGTCCCTTGACACCAATGTAACAGAGAACCTCAAATCCATAGTCCTACCAGTAGAAGTTCCAATCATTGCTCTCCGATACCTGGATCCATCCTCTTTTCTCAAAGTTATTGATCAATACAGACTTCTCAATATCCGTCACCCACTTCAGTTTCCCAGCCATGACTCTGAATAACAGAAAGAGGTTACTTTCATTATATCGTACTGTTATCTGTAATAGTATAATAATATTCGTCATTTATAATCGCCACCGTATTACACTGTACAATCAGAATATATATGTTATCCCTTGCCTTAGTGGTGCCTGCAATCTAATTTTGTTACAATACAGAAATGGAAGTTGATCAATCAATGTATTGGTTCACAGCAGGTGCTTGAAAGGGTGGGGTTATCCAGAAAGGAGAAAATACAGAGATAAATCCCCCAGCACACAGCTGTGAGCCAGTAAAAGAGCGGATATTTCTCCTTGTACAAAAAATTGCAGAATCCTCAGTTACACACATTTGATGATAAGCCACCCGCCCCGTCACGGCGCTTCTGCTAATAGGGTGGTCCTAACTCTGAACAGTGAGAGTCCCTACATTGGGTCATACCTTCATGTGTTTTTAAAATCTAATTTTCCGACCACACACACACTCACAAACACTAGGTACAATTTACACAGACGCCGATTAGCCTACCAAGGCTGTGGGCCTCAGCTATGAAACACACTGCAAAACATTTTGTTTTCCAAGGCGCACGTCTACTTTTCAGTCTTTGAAGACCCCTGCAGACGTGCGCCCAGGCTGGCGGAGAGGTACAATAACCTGAAGACGCGCACTGTGTAATAGTCACATAAAACTCCAACCTCCAATCACTTTAGAACCGTCAGTTCATAAAAATACACAACTCCACTTATCAATACTGTTCTCAAATTGTTCTTTATTCCAGATGCAGCTGGTTTACTGCTGAAAATTTAGAATAACCCTGGATCTACTAGGAACATGATGCAGAGGAAGCTTTCTCCGTCTCCTCCTCCCTCCAGAATATCTGCAGGAGCACCAGCATACTATGTCTGATAGTTCTGCTTATTATGTCAGTACTGGGTGTTCATTGCACGCACAGTAAGTGCTCTGAGCACTCCACAGCAACTACTGCCTGGATCTACCCCCAACTCTAAAGTGTCTATACAGTGGCAGCCCGGATCCCAAAAGCAGAACACTTTATCCTTTTATTTTTAGATGTGTCTCATGCACATTAGAATAAACCAAACACTGTAAGGTGGGCAAACTAGTCACTACAGTCAGAACACCTATTGTATTCACTCTTCAAATCTGGGTGCACACAGACCAGCAGAAAGCTTCAGCCAGTTACAGCCTTAGGGTGGAATTCAATTCAGTACCTAAAATATTGCTGATCTTTGCTTGTATCTCATAGAAATGGGGCAGGTTAGTAACAGTCCGGCTGCTGCATTTTGTACCAGCTGCAATTCTTTTTCTGGAAGACCCAAGTAGAATGCATTGTAGTAGTCCAAGTATGAAGGTACAAATGCATGTATGAGTGTACCTCTATCATTTCACACATGTAACCAGGGGAGTAGAGTTGCTCGCTGTGTATTTCATACCGATGGTCTCCATATCATAGCTCTTTTGAATCTTAGCCTTAAAAGAAACTTATAATGGTAGGTGAGGAGTTTCCCCAGCCTGAGCCTGAGCCGCTCTTGTTGCTATGAACATAAAATATTGCTAGGGTTGAATCTGTCTTGCACCTTGCTGGATACTCAAATCTGATATGCACTTCAGCTGTGTCTTCCTCTGTGAGCTGATTGGAAGACTCCACTATGTAAACGGTTAACTGTCATGCAATAATTGCCAGTGATAGTGCTGAACATGCTAGTTTCCTGGTTCCTGTACCTGTGTTCTATTTTTTCCTCGCTCTGCATTCATTTCTGATCTTGATACCTGGATTGCATCACACAAGTCTGCTGATTCCTGACTCTGTTTATATCTGTCACTAAGCTCCTGTTGTCTGGTCTGCATCTACACACTATTCATATAGAACTACTCAGAATCCCCATGCATGAACTGCAGCAACTATCTATTGCTCTCTTGTGGGGCTTTGCAGTGATTACTGGACTCTGTGTAAATCTGCACCAGCATTGCTTCTGCCACATTCTTCATATCCTTGCATTGCATCAGACTGTGTAAACCAGTACCAGTATTTCTTCAATGATATTATTTATATCTGTGTTGAAACAAAATACTGTTACATTACTGCATGATTCCTGCATTACATCTGATTACTCATCCCTGCATTACCTCAGATCTTGTACTTTTCCTGTATGCTCTTGATATTGCAAAAAAAAACTATAACGCTTTTTACAACATAACCTTGGTACTCCTGCGATTTCCTAACACATATTTGACATGATGCAACGACTGCCAGTGTGGAAGGAGTATTGGAACAAAGCAGACTCTGGAATAAAAGCTAAAGTAACGTTTGTGACCGGCTCAATTAGTGGGACAATATTTTTCACAAGATCAGAATCAACAATATGAAAAATATCACCCTCCTCATTAGTTACACCTATACTTGGTTATTTTGGGGAACAATTTATTAAGTCTAACCGGCATTAGGTAGATTTGAATAATTAATTTGTATAAAATATTTATATTATTAAGGAACTTGGAAATACACTGGGCATTGGTAAATATTGTTTCCCATTCTTCTGGGTGAGTAATGATCCTAACCTCTAAGTTCTGTTACCTTTGTAAAGTCCTAAGGATCTGTGTTCAATAAAGCAACTGAATGATACTTCAGACAATGAGAAGGGTCTTTACTTGGTTCAGGGATTGTAATAATTGAAGCGTCCAAAATTTCAGGGGTAAGTAGCCTCTTTTCAGAGCATGAAGTAAGTATTTGTGTTACAGTATGCCGGGGGTCAGGGAACTTTTTATCTTTTACCCCAAAATATATTTAGATACGCCAACGTTACCCCCTTGATTTGAAAGGAAGGAAATCATATATTAGTAATTATTGGAATTCAAACATTTATTGAATATATTTAAAATTTCTTTGAATTTCTTCAACTTCAAAACCTCAGGTTTTGGAGAAATGATGTTGCTTCATTATTGATAAGAGAGCATCAATATTGGGGCATTTTGATGTCAGAGCAATTTGGATACAGTCTTCAGCGTCCAATCGATTTCTCTGCTTTGTTTTTATGTTCGTTAGAGTGGAAAATCCTTGTTCGCAAAGGTAGGTTGTTGCAAAAGGCAGCAACTTTTTGACTGCCTCCTCATGTGCAATTTTGAATGTCTTTGCAGCTGTTGACATCCAAAAATATGACAGATCTGCTTTGTTTTCAAATGCAATACGTGCTTCATTATTGCATTGAAGCTCAAGAAGTGCCTCTGCCAACCCTTGAGGCTCTCCTGGTACAACAGCAATTTCACATTTAAAGGGGTCTACAATCCAACTGACAGCAGGTGAATCGGCAGCATGACCCCCAGAAATTTCATTTTTACTCCATTTGGGGTAATTTACCCCTGTTCCCTGACCACTGCAGAAGGAGATCCATTTGAAAAGCAGAATAAAAGTTGTTTGAAAATCCATTGGAACCTGAGATTTAATAAATGTTTTCTCTCTACCCAAGGTCATCAGCCTGTAAAACATGCGACAATCATACTTTCCATCTCTAATGGGTTATAGATTTTCTGTCCTTTATCATGCTTAGCTCCTGAATTCTATTCCTGGACGGCTGACCTCTGACCTTACACGCCAGAAGTTTAATTGCCCTTTTACCTGATGCATAAAATTTCTGACGTAGGTGGTTTAGAGCCTTTTTATTCTGTGCTTCCAGGGTAACGATCATATTCTATGGCTCCTTTTCTCCCACCATAGTAGCTTGTTGAATGCTGGCAGCAGCCTGAACAACAGCTTCCCTTACCCTAGCTTTAAGGATATCAGAAAGTGTGGAGGTATCTTCAGTATATGGAAGAAGATGTCTAATGAATGTTTGAGGGAAAGAAGAGTGTCACTGGAAGATGGGAGGTAATTGCCAAAGGGACATGGCCAAGTAGGAGCCTTAGTGGAAGAACGCTGCCATATCATTAGTAAGGGGGCATTATACCACCATGTTATAGTTAATATTTTGATTTTAGAAATGTATTGGAAGGACCACTTGTCAATTGCTATTAAATCAATATATGGGAAAGTATGGTGGGCTGAATAGGAAATATATAGTTCTCTCACCGGATGTATTACCATCCAAGCATCATAAAGGTCATACTCATACACTACATATTTCTGAGTCCTATGGACTGTTTGATAATTTTATCCAGACACCATTTAAGAAAAATAGAGCTACAGTATATCTGAAGTTTATAATCTTATTTTAAAGGTTATAGCGACATTATTTTGGTTCTGCTGGATTAAGGGCCACCCAAGCTGGAACTGGGATGGGTGAGCGTGCCCACCTCACAACACACACCCTAGATTGTAAACTCATTTTTACTTTCTGTATCATGTCATTATATGTTATTTATTTGTACAAACAATATCCCCAATTTATCCACAATAGATCAGCACTTTATAAAGGACAATAATAATATTCAATCATTATGTTGTATATACTGCACAATATTAAAATATTCCACTATTGTATAGTAGTTCTGCAATAAAACCCTGGCAAATGAATGACATCTGCAAAATATACATACAACTCACAGATGCCATATCATTATGCCTGCTCTGCCATTAACCATTTGATTTAATCCCAATGCAAATAATAGAGTATCTCAGAATCAACCCACAGTCACACCCATAATACCCTCAGATTGCATTGTATACTCACCCTGCAGACTGCACACAGCCCTCTGCAGCCTCCTGAGCATGTACAAGGGGGAGATGTACTTCCGGGTTGTCGCCATGGTAACCGAGGACGCCAAAACCACATGCAGTCTTGTCATAGTGCCCACAGTGCATCTCCTATACACATGCATGTGTCTGGTTCTTATTACTAACAATTGTTATTATTATTATTATTATTATTATTATTATTGGTGTTTTATCCTCTGCAGCTCCCTGTAGTCCTGCAATAAACATTTAGTTCAGCATTGAATTGCTGAAATACATATCAATCTGCTGAGATATTCCCCAATGTCTTTTATCTTGCATCAACAACATATTAAAACGTTACAACATAACTAAGAATAATGTAATATTTCTAGTCTTGCACTGAAACTCAATGTGCTCCAGGTAACACCAGCGGTCCTCTCTCCTTTTTATCTCATCAGTGCAGCTGCATTTTGTGTGATGTCCCTATTTTCCAAGGAAATCCCAGCTACTCTGCACAGTGTTACTGCTATGGCTCTGTATGAGAGGAAAGCCACCAGCACGTGGTGGAACTACAAGTCCCAGAATGCCACATTATATAATTTAGTCCATTTGCTCTATAACATTGATAATAAAAAAATATTGTTTTCTGTCTTTTATATGCATCTTGCTGGTAGTTTTCTTCAGATAGGATGAATAAGTGACATGCTGCGAAATACTATCTTCATTCTAAATCAATGTCTCAAATTCAAACATACCAGCCGGGGCCTGGTCAGAGGTTGTAGTATGATACAGAACTATGCAACTTGGAAAAACATTCACTATTACCTGTGTCTGGGCATGGGCTGGCTCTCAGACTGTCCCTGATGAAAGTATTATTTTCCAGTTCCGTGAGATTGAAAAAATAAATTGATTTATAGTTAACTTTAAATACACAGTCTGACAATAACTACCATTTTAATTTCATATAATATGATTTTCATAACATAGAAAATAAAATTATGTCTATGACCACAATTTATAAAAACGCTATATATCTTTATTACAAAAATATTAAAATTATAAGTTAATATAATGAATAACCATACTACCCCCTCTCCTCATTCACCAATTTCATCTACTTGTCTCTAGCACACAAGATATGTAATTAATTAATTTCCAAATTACTTGTAAATAATTCTATTACTAGTACACTGATACACATGTGGCTCTGGATATGAATAATTAGTTCCCCCCAAAAAAACATTACATATTTTGATTGGTAACTGCAATTCTACATAGGGCCACAAAGTGGCGCCACTGCTAACCCACAGCCAGACACCAGTGTATTATACTATGATTAGTGTGTTATCCACACAATATCTGTCAGCCACATGCTATTTATTATTTATTGCTACTTATCAAACAAAGTTAATGTATATGTGTGGTCTATGAGATCAGATGGCAATTAGATTACAATTGCTACATGATTTAAGATGGATTTAACACACAAACAAGAGGCATCCACTCACATTAATGTGTTAAATACGTATGTTATTAAGTACATCAATTCTACCATCTCTAGGAGATGAGACAATGATATTGTCTCTCACGGAGGACGGTACTGTGCCTACTCAGCTCAGAGCAAAGTAAGCTGGATAATGTTGGCTTATGCATTGTTCTAGAGGTCTATTATTAAACAAAAAGACAGGTAAACAGGTAACTAGAGCAAATGCAATGTGTAGACCAAAGTACTTCTGCAAACAGTTGCTCGTACAGGAAATGGAAGCATGCAGTGAGCAACATTTGGCAGTAACAATATTTACCAAACCCACATTACGCGTAATTTATCCAAACACTGCCTGCATTTTTGGTGCTGTCCAAAATCTCCCCCCCCCCCCCCATGGTTTTTCCCCTCATGCCTGTCCCCAATGTCTCCTTCTCTCATCATCATCGTCATTTATTTATATAGCGCCACTAATTCCGCAGCGCTGCCCAGGAGTCACATTGTTTTGATCTAGAAGCTACTTTTATTGTACCTTCCACATAACCCCCCCCCCCCCCCGCTGTCACTTAATCCCCTGTGTAAATAATATATTATTAATACATAAGAAATGAGCAGAGTTTCGCTCCTGTACACCCAACACCGAGGGCTTTGGCCTTTGTGGCCTTTCCACAAAACTAGGATTAATTCATACTTGCCTACTTTTTAAATCTGTACTCTGGGAGATCGAAGTACAAGTCATGTGACAGAGGGTAAGAGAGGGTGTGACCACGGCATTACGTCACTATAGCCCCTTACGTCACTTAATGATGTGATTAAGCCCCGCCCATGCTGTTCAATGCCGTGAATTTAGGCATTTTACAGTGTCTGGGAGGTTTGTATACTCTTCCGGGAGTCTGGGAGGACTTCCTGAAATTCGGGAGCCTCCCGGAAATTCCGGGAGAGTAGGCAAGTATGGACTAATTATATTTGGCCACCCTGTCTGTTTCCTCATGTTTTCCCCCTTGTTTCTTGCCCTGGTCTGCAGTTTTCCCCCACCTGCCTCTTATCTTGTCGTTTATGTCAACTTCCTCATTCCCGGTACAAGAGCTGCTGTGTCCTGCTCTATACACAGAGGGGATTTTTGAACTGGCAGAACTAGCAGGATGACAAAGAAGACAAAGTAATGGGTAATTATTTATAAATAAACCCACACAACATATACTCCTCTTCCTAAGCCTCGAGAGGAGCCAAGAAGAGAAGATTTGGTTGTCACTGCATGTACAGTGGATACAAAAAGTCTACATGCCCTTATTGAACTTGCAGGTTTTTGTGATGCAAAGTGTGAAGTAAAGACTAATCATGCCAAACCTTTATTCCACCTTTAATGTGACCTTACCAATCCAAGTGGCAAAAAATTATATTACATTTATATTTACTTCTAAAAAAAATAAGTGAAAATAAAAATCCTACAATACCCCAGTTGCAGTAGTGGGCACACCCCTAAACTAATACTTTGTGGAAGCACAATTTGCTTTTATTCTTACCAATAAGTCTTTTTGAATAAGTCTCTATCATGTTTACATATCTGGGGGTAAATGTATTAGACTGTACAGCGCTACGGAATCTGCTGGCGCTATATAAATAAATGTTGATGATGAAACTGCGGATTTTGCAAGTCACCAATATTCTGCGACTTTGCAGGGGACATTTAAAACGGCAATGTCTTTAAGGACAAGTTTTGGCATTAAAGTTACTGTCGTTTTAAATTTCCCCTGCAAAATCGCCGAATATCGGTGACTTGCAAAATCCGCAGTCTAATTATCATCAATATTTATGAACATCAACAAAGTTCCCCTGGACTTTGCAATTCTAACCCACTATCCCCTGCCATATATGTTGTATAGGAAGTAATGACTGACCACCAATAAATACAAGCTGGATTTATAAAGTTCATCCCATATAGAGGTTTGTTTTGACACCAGTTTCCCTGCATCAGTCTAATAGAAGTCTGTGATCCAGGGGCGTAAATAAACATTTGTGCACCAAAGAGCAAAATGTTTGGTCCCCCATGTTCTGCCCAATGGTAAGAAAAATCTATATATGGGAAGAGGGGAGTCAGAGCCCCTAGGTGCAGGACTCACATGCAGCCCTGTCCTCACTAACACATCACTCATCTCCTGATATACTCTGTGCTGCTGGGGGACCCTGCTCCTTCCACTATATAACTGTCAGTCTGTGACTTCCTGCTGCCTCCATTCCCCTCCTCACATCATGTCATTGCCCCTGTCACATGCAGCCCTGTCCTCACTAACACATCACTCATCTCCTGATATACTCTGTGCTGCTGGGGACCCTGCTCCTTCTACTATATAACTCTCAGTCTGTGGCTTCCTGCTGCCTCCATTCCCCTCCTCACATCATGTCACTGTCACATGCAGCCCTGTCCTCACTAACACACCACTCATCTCCTGATATACTCTGTGCTGCTGGTGGACCCTGCTCCTTCCACTATATAACTCTTAGTCTGTGACTTCCTGCTGCCTCCATTCCCCTCCTCACATCATGTCACTGTCACATGCAGCCCTGTCCTCACTAACACATCACTCATCTCCTGATATAATCTGTGCTGCTGGGGACTCTGTTCCTTACACTATCTAAATCTGTGCATATATGTTAGGTGTACAATGTATTAAAAACTGGACACAGCACACACCTTTATTCTGCCAAAACAAACTTGTTATTCTAGGCTGGTGCTAATGAGGAACTGAACCCCATCCAGGGTTTAAATGCAGTATCAGTGAAAAACATTCACAAAGCACACAAGTACTTGTTTTGCAAGAACTCCCTAAGCAGTGGTTATAATTATGAATGTACCAAGCACTACTTTTCTGGGTATGGTCCCTACTGCACATGCTGTACAGCAAAACATTTTAACTTTTTTCACTTGATTTCCACCTTCGTTTTATCACTCTCCAGTCGGTGCAGTGACTTCCTGTTGCCTCCATTCCCCTCTTCACATCATGTCACTGCCCCTGTCACATGCAGACCTGTCCTCACTGACACATCACTCATCTCCTGATATACTCTGTGCTGCTGGGGGACCCTGCTCCCTCCACTATATAACTCTCAGTCTGTGGCTTCCTGCTGCCTCCATTCCCCTCCTCACATCATGTCACTGCCCCTGTCACATGCAGCCCTGTCCTCACTAACACATCACTCACCTCCTGATATACTCTGTGCTGCTGGGGGACTCTGCTCCTTCCACTATATAACTCTCAGTCTGTGGCTTCCTGCTGCCTCCATTCCCCTCCTCACATCATGTCATTGCCCCTGTCACATGCAGCCCTGTCCTCACTAACACATCACTCATCTCCTGATATACTCTGTGCTGCTGGGGGACTCTGCTCCTTCCACTATATAACTCTCAGTCTGTGGCTTCCTGCTGCCTCCATTCCCCTCCTCACATCATGTCACTGCCCCTGTCACATGCAGCCCTGTCCTCACTAACACATCACTCACCTCCTGATATACTCTGTGCTGCTGGGGGACTCTGCTCCTTCCACTATATAACTCTCAGTCTGTGGCTTCCTGCTGCCTCCATTCCCCTCCTCACATCATGTCACTGCCCCTGTCACATGCAGCCCTGTCCTCACTAACACATCACTCACCTCCTGATATACTTTGTGCTGCTGGGGGACTCTGCTCCTTCCACTATATAACTCTCAGTCTGTGGCTTCCTGCTGCCTCCATTCCCCTCCTCACATCATGTCACTGCTTTTAAATGCAGCAACAGTGGGTTTGAGGTCTAACTACCTGTCTTTCTCAATGACACGTGCCGGGAGTATATGTGCTGTGGGTAGGTCTGCTGTTATATAACATAGAAATGTCACTACTTGTGTGATTATTACTTTATTTATGAATTTGTTTCCCATTGACCATAAAAATGGTTGCTGATATTACGAGAGAAAGCTTCTTATTGTATGTGCAGCCGCTCCATGTGGGTCCAAGAAAATATTGCCTTCTATACGCACAAACTTTGACAGTACTATTTCTTACACCAACGTGAACGTACAGGGGCGGATGTAGAGTTGGTTGCAAAATGGGAGTAAATTTCTCTGTGTCCTCACCTTACGCGCCTGGTTTATAACAAGTCATCATCAGCACAGAGTATTTGCAGCTGCCCTGTAGCCTCCTAACAGGTGTATAAGTATGTGTCTGCAGGTCTGCCTGAGCCGCATTTGTGTAAACTTGTCCTTACCATCCAGCGCCTACGTTAGAGCGACCTTTCCTTCCGCCCGTCCCACCTCTCCAGGCGTTGGTGGGCGTAAGTGACAGAAACGCGCAACTCTGCGCAGGACCAAGTCACATAAGATGCGCTAGGCATCAGCCCTACCAGCAGTACATCCGATAAACACCCTGGGGGATGTTTATATAATCCGTCCGTTGCAAAAACAGGCAATGGAAAAATGGAAAAGTTTTTCCACATGTCCCCCAACTAGCACCCTGCACCTATCTTACGCCAGGTCTGACCCGCCATAGGACACGTGCCTTAAAGCGCTAGATTTTGTATCGCAGATGATGGTTATTTTCATAAATGCTGCACTACGATCCCCGCAATGAATTCCAGCCCACTTTTCCTAAACCTATATATCATCATCATCAACATTTATTTATATAGCGCCAGCAAATTCCGTAAACCCCCTTTCTGCTGAAAAATTGGGGGGCAATGCACAACCTGCTTCTAACATACAGCCTTCTACTGTGCACCATTACTGCTAATTATTTTACTACCAAAGTAGCTTTATAAATGGTTATAAATTGTACAATTCTCTCCTTGCAGTTTATTTCTCTTGACTGAACCTGTTTACATTATAACTATAAGGTATTATGATACAGATAACACTGACAGTACCAGGCATGCAGCTGTGATTCAGTGCATGTTTGGGGAGGGGTGCAGGGGCTCCATGCATTGAGCCCAGGAGGCTCTGTGGTGACAATGACAGGGGGGAGGGGTGCAGCCAGTCTCCACCCCGGGGCTCAGAGCTCTGCTAAAAGTGAAAGCAGGATCACAACAAACGCTTGCAAGTGACGCTGCTGTGAGTATATCCTAAAAACTAGACCTATATCACTTGTGGATACTATGTATCAAGGATATCTCTATAATCTGCAATTGTTCTGTCTCTTCCAGGGCAGCTGTCGCTTCAACCACAAAAAAAAAAAAGGTAAATTCAGATTATTGCCAAGCTTGTTCCTGTGACTTATTTGTATATATAACGTGGGTGTGTCATTGTGTCATCCTTTTAACCTGTGATTTGCTGCCCCCCTCCTGCAGTGAAAGGGTTAAAAGGGTCGCCCATTGTTGCTTCCAAGTTGTTATTGATTTGTATGGATGCTGTGCCCCCTCCCCTCCCCTCTCCTCGGCTGACTTAAAATCTAAATCTTGGGTGGATTTAAATTGGGAAAAGTTAAATAAACATTATTTGGGATTAATCAGGAGCTGACAGTAGTTTTCCTTTGTGACCGAAAGGTTTAATAATTGTCCTTTGCAGTATATATCTGTCTGATTGGTGATTTATGGTGTGGTAGGTCAACGTGGGTGTTTTTGTTGGGTAAATAAAATGCCCAGGAAGCGGGTATTTATCAGTAACAAAACTTTTGACACACACACACAAAAAAAATTATTTTTGAGTACATGTGGGGCAATGGGGGAAAGATGTAATCATATTCCAAATTTGTGTTTCCCATCCCCCACCCCAGTGAGACATGAACAGTTATCACTACCTACCACTAGTTGACAGTGATCAATCTGCTATAAAAAAAAAAAGTAATAATATAGAAATAAATGAGTTATTCAGTAACTGTTAGAGTTTAGCTTTTTGTTATCCCCCCTAAGTCGCCCGCTCATTAAAGAGGGATTACATTATGAGTTCAGTAATACATTTAATAATAAACTGTTGAGGGAACATGAAGAACATACTTAACTTTTTTTTTGTTTTACCTCAGTATCAGTAAGCGGCCCAGTTTGCCACACCCGAAATATATGCTGGTACATTCTGTAGAGTGTTCTGTGTTATACCTGCGCACACACAGGTTTGTTGTTGGGAACCATTTTGTGCTGGTGAAATGTGCGATTAAACCTCAAAGTGTTGTTTTAATAAGTGTCGTTAATGTGCTTTTTTTTAAATGATTTAGTCCCTGTTTCCTTCACTATTATGCTATATGAATCCACTGCATAGGGAAGTGTTTGCGGAAATGGGGTGGATTACAGATGTCCGTAATCCCTCTTCTATATCAGATTTAATGTGCATTTCCAGTGCAAGACATACATATTTGCTAGTTTGGAATCCCCCCGCCCCGCCCCCTCCTCCTCAAACAAAATCCTGCATGTGCCCCTGTAATGCTGTTATTAATTCTCATTAGAAAACTGCAAATGCTGTTTTGTGAAATCACTTTTGCACACATGTCCCGAATTTATGGACAGAGATGTCGGTGTGTATTGGGAGGAGTTAGGTGGTTCAGTGGTTCAGGGGCATTCCCTGCTAAGGGTGTACGAGGCACATGAGTGCACCCACATGTAAAAGGAGATTGCTGTTTTGCAGGGCGAAGCATTGTTTTCACCACATTAAGACTTCATTTTCCACCTCTGAGGTGCCAAACATCAGGTGTAGTCCTGAACGTCTCATGATATGCATCGGACAGCTTAACCTTGCACTATGTGGATTATAATTATTTACTCTTATGACTAATTTAAGATATAAATGAGGATAAACCAAACAGGATTTTAAGAGACAAAAAGAAAATTTAAAATGAATAAAGACGGTTTTTATAAGTGTTAGTAGTCTGGACTTTGAAGTTGCACCTCACTCTTTCCACCCCTAAAAGTAGAGGGGGATCAGTGTGCGGAACTACCATTGGTGCAGCAAGTGGGGTACACCGGAGCCCATGGAGATAATGGGGCCCGCTGCCTGAAGAACTAGCGAGCTGTGGGCCCCACTTCCCTCCACCAGGGGCCCACAGCTCACTAGTTCCGCCTCTGACGGGAATTGATGTTTCCTCCCCTTATCAGTGAGTCTCTACTTCCTTAGTGTACACTCAGCTCTTGAGTCAGTGCACCTGCACTCTGAGTGTGTTATCCGTCTGTGAGTGTGCACTCAGCTCTGCAGTGAGGGTTTACAGACTCTGTGTCGGTATATACACAGTGCTCTTGTATATTCCTTCACATGACTGAGTGACCCAGGGTCGCCAAGAGAAATTTCAGGGCCCGGTACAGGAACTTCTTGGGGCCACCTCCAAAGGTTCCGAAAGTGGTGGGGCCACACCAGGTTGGTGACTCCTCCCACTACACAGGCAGACCAGAACCTCCAGTACTTTGTACCTGCTCCTGCCCCCCTCTTGGCACCTCTGAAGTGACCCACCATGTCAGTGAGCTAAGTGGGCATCAGACCATCGGTATCTGATTGGTGGGACCACCTCAGACCAGAGTGACAAGACAAGGGGCCCCAGCTCTGCAGGAGAGACTGAGTTACCTGTGAGTACAGTATTTTTAATACCTGTAATAAAACTTGATGAAGGAGCAATATATGTAGTTAGAACTTGAAACAGATTATGCAGCCTGTTGTTGCATAATACGAAATTGTTATGGTATGCTGGGACTTGTAGTCCTACAAGAGGTTGCATAATATTGGTCTGGAGAACTAGGGAGGCCAAACCAATACTTTTCCTGGGGACCCCTGAGGTTTTATTCCTGCTCTGTCTTCAGTAATAGTACAAAGCCTGATATATAAAGCAATGTATTTAGTCAAAGCTGCAGACAAACACCCGCAGGACAATAAACAAAAGTCACATGAAGTGGGATAGTCCTTTAAAATTCCAACTCCCATTAGTAAGAGCACTAGTGTGCCGTAGTTAATGCAATAGCAAAAAAAGCAAATGTCTGTGAGTTACCACATATTTGCACCATATAAGTAAATAACCCTCTTATCTAGTCCACAATCCCTTGAAAATGTGCTTATTTTTATTATTTATTTTATGTTTTACGGTTGTCATGAAAAGAAAACTTGCATTGTAAAGTAACATAATAGACTGTTTTTATAGACAGTAAACCGGTGATTGAATTAACCTGTGTTCCGTGGTTAATATTGTGTAAGATTGTATACATTCTTTTCCTGCTGCGTCAGACTCTTTGTTAACACTACCTGACGTCCTCAGCTCCTGGGTGAAAGGTTGTGTTGTGTGTTTTGTGCTGTTGTCAAGCAGGACGCTGCTGGCTTTGTGTTCATGTGTGTTTGTGTGCTGGAACCAACGTGACTCTGTTGTGATGTTCTCATTTCCATGTTCAGTGCAGGGATTAGGTCACGTCTGGGGAGAATAAAAAGTATAGTGAATATGTATCGATGCAAATGTCCCGGTCACTATTTGCTTGCTATTTAAATGGTATTTTGCATAAGCAGCTGGTAAAATGTGGCATTGTTTGTGTTAGAATTGATCCATGGGAGAGTAATATGAGTTTGCTGAGTAATTATGTCACTTATACAGAATCTAATAAGTTAAGAGATAGAGGTGCTGATGCAGAGTGGGATGTATGCCAGGGTAACTTGCTCTTGTCACATGCAGCCCTGTCTTCACTAACACATCACTCATCTCCTGATATACTCTGTGCTGCTGGGGACCCTGCTCATTCCACTATATAGCTCTCAGTCTGTGGCTTCCTGCTGCCTCCATTCCCCTCCTCACATCATGTCAATGCCCCCGTCACATGCAGCCCTGTCCTCACTAACACATCACTCATCTCCTGATATACTCTGTACTGCTGGGAGACCCTGCTCCTTCCACTATATAACTCTCAGTCTGTGTCTTCCTGCTGCCTCCATTCCCCTCCTCACATCACGTCACTGCCCCTGTCACATGCAGCCCTGTTCTCAAACTGGACAATGGTAACACTTTAAATGTGCTGCTTGGAGCAAGCTTATAAATGTATCTCTTTATAATTCTATTAGATAAGTCACAGAAGAAAGTGCAGTTGTATATATATATATATATATATATATATATATATATATATATAACATGACATATTTAGAATTTAAACTATGACACGTTCTGTCTCATTGTAGTTTTGGTCGTGATTCAAGTCTGAACGCAACTTGCACGAAACTTGCGGTTTAACAAAGAGCCCGGAACTTGTAGTTAGTGCCAAGTGTTTCTCTAGATACGTTTCCATTTGAATCCTGGTATAAGTACATTCTGCCTAAATGTTACTTGCCGTATGTAAATAGACAGGACAGACTACAGCATGTGTACAAGTGTACGTACAATATAAGGTCAATCAGACGGCATAGCAAAAAATGTATATTATAAAATAAATGAACAACTGTAAACAGTATAATCATTAATAAAAATATGGATTCTAAAAAAAAATACTACATTAAATACATAAAGCTTTTTAATGCGTACTGTACATACAATGTGCTGCTTGCACACACATGTTCTGTTCTAGCTAGGGGCACGCATAGGTGTAGTTTTTACAATAAATATTAAGCTGTGTCATTCATCACTGTCAGTCGGCAATTACCCCATGTCCTGTAGCTGGTGCAAATGATAATTCGGAAAACAAGCGTACCTACGAGAAACCCAGGGCGTGAATCTGCCACATCCGCGCCTGCACACCCTCACTGTACATTGCTTACACCCCTCTGCCCCTTCTCTCCCCCGTTCCACCCTCCAAGTCGTAGGCAGTCGCATCATGTGCATTCAGATATACATTTCATTCACTTGCGTCACTGGCATAATGTCATAATGTCTGTTTCTGAGCTATTTCACGCAAACGGACTTGCGTGTCCGAATTCTAATGTCCGACAGTTAGCATAAATTATATATATATATACATAATATTTGTTTGTCTTGATGTGGGACCTTCATGTCATCATAGTCAGGTTATTGTGAGCGCACTTGGTTAGTGGCTACCAGTAATGTCTGTCTGGTTCCTGGATTGTCTGTACTGATATCCATCCCGTGTATGTGCTGGAGGTGTTTGCAGTTGTATCTAGGAGGGTGTGTTGTAAGTTAATATGGGTCTGGAAGTCTGCCAAGGTGTTCGCTTCTACCTACTGGGAAAGCATGCAAGACACGGTCTGTTCTCTGACTCCACACTGCACATAAAAGAAGGGTGCACACTCCCATATTAACCTAGACGTAAAAGACACACATTATCCAACATTCTAAAACGGAATAGTGGAGGTGTTGCCCATAGCAACCAATCAGATTCTAGCTGTCATTTATCCACTACAGGCCTAGCCAACCTGGGCTCTCCAAGTACTGTGAAACTACAAGTCCTAGCATGCCCTGTCGGCTATCGGCTGGCTGTCTACTGGCAAAGCATCCTGGGACTTGTGGTTTCACAACAGCTGGAGAGCCGCTAGTTGGCCAGGCCCGATCTAGTACATGCTAGAAAATGATTGGCAGCGTCTGATTGGCTGATATTCATTACATATACTTTCATACAGCACACCCAAACAGGTGTGTGGAGGGAAAGAGAAACTAAAGACTAAAGGGTTTTGGTCCAAAATAATGATAGATGCCAGGTATTCTCATGTCGTAGTATTTAGGGTGCTACGACCTCCTGATCTCCCTCTACCATAGACAGACAAGATATATTTTATATATATATATATATATATATATATATATATACACTCTATATATGTTTCCCAAATATCACGTAAGCCAGCAGACCATTACACATGCAGTTTGTAATGTGGTTTATGTACTGAACGGGAACTGTTTTGCCTCTGGGCACTTTGTTTTAGCATCTGCTGTAATTGTGAATCCATTTTTTGTTGTTTAGCATTGCAAGAATTTTTTTCTTAGTCTGTGTTATATTATTGTGGTGTTATCTCATATGTGACGCCCTGACACAAGGTGTAGGAGATGGTATGAACAGCTGTGGTATATTGTGGGCTTATCTCATTGTGTCACCCTGACACAAGGTGTAGGAGGTTGTGTGATCGACTGTATTATATTATTGTGCTCTTATCTCATGTGTGACACCCTGACACAAGGTGTAGGAGGTTGTGTGATCGGCTGTGTATATTATTGTGCTGTTATCTCATGTGTGACACCCTGACACAAGGTGTAGTAGGTTTTGTGATCGGCTGTGTATATTATTGTGCTGTTATCTCATGTGTGACACCCTGACACAAGGTGTAGGAGGTTGTGTGATCGGCTGTGTATATTATTGTGCTGTTTTCTCATGTGTGACACCCTGACACAAGGTGTAGGAGGTTGTGTGATCGGCTGTGTATATTATTGTGCTCTTATCTCATGTGTGACACCCTGACACAAGGTGTAGGAGGTTGTGTGATCGGCTGTGTATATTATTGTGCTATTATCTCATGTGTGACACCCTGACACAAGGTGTAGGAGGTTGTGTGATCGGCTGTGTATATTATTGTGCTGTTTTCTCATGTGTGACACCCTGACACAAGGTGTAGGAGGTTGTGTGATCGGCTGTGTATATTATTGTGCTGTTATCTCATGTGTGACACCCTGACACAAGGTGTAGGAGGTGGTATGAACAGCTGTGTTATATTGTGGGCTTATCTCATGTGTGTCACCCTGACACAAGGTGTAGGAGGTTGTGTGATCGACTGTATTATATTATTGTGCTCTTATCTCATGTGTGACACCCTGAAACAAGGTGTAGGAGGTTGTGTGATCGGCTGTGTATAATTTTGTGCTGTTATCTCATGTGTGACACCCTGACACAAGGTGTAGGAGGTTGTGTGATTGGCTGTGTATATTATTGTGCTGTTTTCTCATGTGTGACACCCTGACACAAGGTGTAGGAGGTTGTGTGATCGGCTGTGTATATTATTGTGCTGTTATCTCATGTGTGACACCCTGACACAAGGTGTAGGAGGTTGTGTGATCGGCTGTGTATATTATTGTGCTGTTATCTCATGTGTGACACCCTGACACAAGGTGTAGGAGGTTGTGTGATCGGCTGTGTATATTATTGTGCTGTTTTCTCATGTGTGACACCCTGACACAAGGTGTAGGAGGTTGTGTGATCGGCTGTGTATATTATTGTGCTGTTATCTCATGTGTGACACCCTGACACAAGGTGTAGGAGGTTGTGTGATCGGCTGTGTATATTATTGTGCTGTTTTCTCATGTGTGACACCCTGACACAAGGTGTAGGAGGTTGTGTGATCGGCTGTGTATATTATTGTGCTGTTATCTCATGTGTGACACCCTGACACAAGGTGTAGGAGGTTGTGTGATCGGCTGTGTATATTATTGTGCTGTTTTCTCATGTGTGACACCCTGACACAAGGTGTAGGAGGTTGTGTGATCGGCTGTGTATATTATTGTGCTGTTATCTCATGTGTGACACCCTGACACAAGGTGTAGGAGGTTGTGTGATCGGCTGTGTATATTATTGTGCTGTTTTCTCATGTGTGACACCCTGACACAAGGTGTAGGAGGTTGTGTGATCGGCTGTGTATATTATTGTGCTGTTATCTCATGTGTGACACCCTGACACAAGGTGTAGGAGGTTGTGTGATCGGCTGTGTATATTATTGTGCTGTTTTCTCATGTGTGACACCCTGACACAAGGTGTAGGAGGTTGTGTGATCGGCTGTGTATATTATTGTGCTGTTATCTCATGTGTGACACCCTGACACAAGGTGTAGGAGGTTGTGTGATCGGCTGTGTATATTATTGTGCTGTTATCTCATGTGTGACACCCTGACACAAGGTATAGGTGGTTGTGTGATCCTGTTGTTGTGTTCATCCTAGTTTAATCTGCGTTGTTTAAACAGTCACTATGCAAAATATAAAAGGCATTTGTGCCCATACCCTGATCTTTTACCTACCAATATTTATCAGTTCTCTAGAACCTGGTGTCACCATTGAGGCAGGAAGCACAAAGTGGTGTCTCTAGAGCCTAATAAATTGATATAAATAAATAACATAACTATGTACTGTCTATGGGACGTATATAGCAAAGTATAAATCATGATTCTGACCCCGCAAGACGGAGCGGAAGAACAGGTATGGAGACAGGAGGGAAGATGGGCCCTGCTCATACGAGCTTACATCCTAAGGGAGGGTAAACAGAATCAGGTACATAAGGGAGCCAGTGAAGCAACGGGGAGAGAGAAAGGGGGCAGGGGAGAACCAGAAGAGGTGAGAGGTTAAGTGGATGGTTGGTAGGCCTTAAGGAACAGGTGAGTTTTAAGAGCCCGCTTGAAGGAGCACAGATTGGGTGAGAGACGGATGAAACGAGGGAGGTCGTTCCAGTGAAGGGGAGCAGCACGGGAGAAGTCTTGGATTCTAGAGTGGGAAGAGGTGATCAGAGTGGAGGAGAGGCGACGGTCATTGGCTGTGCGCAGGGAGCGGGCGGGAGTGTGAATGGAGAGGAGATTAGAGATATAAGGGGCACTGGACTGGGAGAGGGCCTTGTAGGTGGTGGTGAGGAGTTTGAAAAGGATTCTGTAGGGGAAGGGGAGCCAGTGTAAGGAAAGACAGAGAGGGGAGGCAGAGGAGGAGCGGCGTGAGAGGAAGATGAGTCTCGCAGCCGCATTGAGTATAGAAGGCCCCTTGTACAGTGTACAGCATGTTCTGTCAGTCATGGGCTTGCTAGCACTTGTAGTTCTACAAGACCAGTGTGCCCAATCAGTCAATGGCTGCCAGGACTTGCTGGGGCTTGTAGTTCTACAACAGTACTCAGTCTTGACGCACTGCAGCGCAATATGTTATTTTGATAATGCTTTTCTCGTCATTTTGGTGTGTTTGACGTGCATCAACGCAAAACTTACACCCGGCTCAATGTAAGCACATTATGATCGCAAAGAGATTCGGCTAAGAAGCGTTTACACAATGGCTAAAACCAGATAACAATTCCTTATTTGTCACACACGTTTACAGATGTGTTCAATCTGTGATACCTAGATGCAATGTGCTTTAACGTGTTTATTTATATTTATTGTGTATGGCAACTTGTAACACAAATGGTAACGGATTACTGAGCCTATATTCTATACCTCAGTAGTGTCACTGCTGTGGCATAGCCTCCTCCACTGTCTTTGTAATGCCAAAGCTAAAATGTAAAATGTATCTGCTTCCAATGAGACTACCTGGCATTAGACTGATAAGAGCTTATATCTGATTGGTTGTTAGGGATTCCAGAACACTGGGATATTTGCATACTTTCTACCTACCTCACAACACTGAGACATGGAGAATGGGGACAATATAAACCATGCCCACTTTAAGTGAAAGCCCACCCACTTCGGCAGAAGCTCCACCTCCTTTGAGGTCTGTGGCTGGAGTGTGGCTTGGGTGGGTTAATTTGCAAAAAAAAAAAAAAATTACATGAAAAATTTCAGATGTATGAAACATTATTTAAAGAAAACAACTTAAAATACAAAAGTATAAATCTTTTGATACTCTTTCAGTCCTCACTCAGCTAATTGTACACAGACTGTGGGGATTAATGTGAACAGTCTATATTTTGATCATGTGAACACGTTAATGTCAACTGTCTCAGCTGACATGACATAATTCAGGGCGTGTGATCTGGGGACAGTGGGTAATACAATGGCAGCTTCTGTTTTAGCCTCTGGGAAGAAAGCGATTAGCATGGCAGGTGTTTAGTGATGTGTGCTGTTGGCGAATGTCTTTGTGTTGTGGCTCTGTATGTATAGGTCTGATGTCTCTGAGCCAGGTCATGCAGACAACCCTGCCGTCTGCTCCGCACACAGTGGGGGCTATTTACTAACACAGAGCAAATGTTCACTGGATGGATGAAAGCTGGGTCCTTAGTATAGGTTGCTGCTCATTTGCAGTTTGTTAGTAAAGTTTCCCCAATGCACAATAAAGGTCTTACCAAGGAAATTGTAATTGTCATAATGTTGCAGCATTATATATGTTTATATTTTTATCAAAAATGACCACTATATTTCATGCAAAAAATATACACTAAAGGTTGTGTAATGTCAAGATTAATGTGTTTAATACAGTACACATCACTTTTCAGTTGCATTGATCCGGACAAGAATCTAGCATGTAGTTCCAGACATGGGCCACTAGGGGGATGAGGGTTTCATAGTCCAGACATCTCCATTGCACCCCCTGCTGGCTGTGAGAAGTTACTACTCCAATGAAACGCCCTGTCTCTTTAATTACTGGGCTGCATCCACGTGCATGCTTTTCTCAAGCATTTTAGTAGCAAGTAGGAGTGAATGGGAGCATAGGGGAAAATTGTTGCTTGTATTATTTTTTTCATTCTTTATCTCATACCTGAGAAAAATGTCCGTGGCTATTTTTTATACATAAGGGCAGCACGGTGGCTCAGTGGTTAGCACTTATGCTTTACAGCACTGGGGTCATGAGTTCAATTCCCGACCATGGCCTTATCTGTTAGGAGTTTGTGTGTTCTCCCCGTGTTTGCGTGGGTTTCTCCTGGGTGCTCCGGTTTCCTCCCACACTCCAAAAACATACTAGTAGGTTAATTGGCTGCTAACAAAATGACCCTAATCTGCTTGTGTGTATGTTAGGAAATTTAGACTGTAAGCTCCAATGGGGCAGGGACTGATGTGAGTGAGTTCTCTGTACAGCGCTGCGGAATTAGTGGCGCTATATAAATAAATGATGATGATGATGATACATAGCATTAGCATTTAATCCATCTGTCCTCTCACATAGACGCTCAGTAAATAGGCCTTATCTATTTGGGTAAGAAATCAAGCTTTAAAATAGTGTTTTCCTAAAAGAATGGATGCAGGCAGACCAGACAGACAGGCTCCCCTAAGCATCATATATCATCACAGCAGAAGTTTTGGGTGAGGTCTGTTTATGTCTGATGTCAGTGACTACAGTCATAAAGCAGAAATTGTGAAGGTGACTCAATTTTATTATGGCAAAAAAGTAAGATTGTGAACAAAGATTTTGGCCACAAAAAAACAAAAAGTGATTTCATCTGAAAAGCTAGGATTAAGGCTGTGTATTCACACTTCCTACATGTAACCCCATTGAAGAAGACAGCAGAAAGCCAGAACGAGCCCCCAATATCACATGGGGCGTGGGTTTACACCCAGCTAGATGCCAAGAGTATATGCAAACATCTTTTACCATAAAAACGTTTGTGAATGTTGTGCTTTATATCTTATTTTAATGTAGTTGAACTTGATGCATCTCAAGGAAATGTTTCATTATAGCTTGTAGCAATCCTTTTTTCTTTTTAATACCACGCATTTTGTGTCATTCTGCCAGAAATGTCGCAACGCGTCTGCAGCACCCTCTCGTCTGACTGTTATGCTGGTTCTGATCCGTACAGAGGGCGCCGGGAGCCTCTCAGTTCTGATACCTCAAACACAACTGACGTAAACCTCAGGTATTTATATAGAACTTTCAAGGAAAATAAACCGGGTTAGCAAAGAGCAGACTTGGATTGGTCTTTGAAACATTCATATAAAACATTTTGGAATGTTGCAAGATTCCGTTATTCAGTCTGGACCAACTTTCTTTTATTTGTAAAAGTTATATTCAACTGTTACATTGAGACTTGACCTTGAATTATTATCTGTCTCTTTGTTGTTTATTATTATTATTATTATTATTCATTATAATTATTATTATTATTATTTTATGATTGTATCATTCTGAAAGAAAGCGGCCACTTTTGTGTAAAGAACAATATTTTCAGAGGTTTAGTTCCTTTATTTTTATTGAATAAAAAGACAAACCAACCTTTGTAGGGTTCTATATCTCTCAGAGAGCCAGCGACAGCTGTTGTAAGGAGACTATCTCCGACATACATACACAAACAGGACTATAAAACCTCACAGCGCTGATTGCTACACTCCCACTGAGTGATATCACAGTATTAATGGATAAATATAGAAAGGAGCAGATAGTAAAATACTTAAAACATAAAGTTCATACAAATTGGCTGGCTAATGTAATATAAAAACAGCACACGTTCTTAAATATAAACAAGAAGTTTAAAATACATTATATAGTTGCTAACTACATATCCAGGTATCAACCTTGCATAAATACCAGCTCAGTTACATAAAGAGACTGGTAGCTCTTAACACTAACTTGCCCGTTTGAAAAAAAAGAATATTAATCAATATTAGTCTCATATTGTCCCATCAGATGTTATATGTGGCGCTCAGCAATAATAAGGAAAGATGTAATGTCCTTTTAATCTGTCTTTATTGTAGTACACATTAATGTAGGAGATTTAATCTCACCATATTTTGTAATATTTTAAATAAAATATAAACATTTCATCCTTTTCTGTAGTAAATTACAGCATCTGGATTTAGACCAAATCATAGGATACCATACATGTCAACGGTCCTGATTTTTGGCACCAAAAAGAGGCATGGCACCAGATGGAACTGGCTTGGTTTAAGCTGCTTTGGTGTGGTTGGGATGTATCTTGGTTTGGTTTGCGTGGCCTAAATTGTCCTGGTCTTCCAATCTGCATATGTATCCCATATGTGACAACCTTCCAGAGATAGACCTGTGTATAGTGTCAGTGGGCTAGACCTGTAGTTAGTGAAACCGTTATTCTGCTAGTAGTTGCCGATGGTTCACTTGGGGCTCGTCCTGCCCCTTGGCTGGTCTTCTGCACTGTCAGCTTGGAGGGGGAGGGGGGGGGGCAGTCGGTGGATCTTTGTCCCCACAAGGAGTTAATGGGCTTCACTGCAAGACACCCACCGGTCCCGACCCACCCCGGCTAACCTCACCGGGCAGTAGTTGACATTGCACGGACCACCAGACAATGGGACAAGATGCAGGCGAGGTCGGAGGCATTCCTAGGGTTCAGAGATGGTATCAGGGTCAAAGACCAGGGCACCAAGCATAACTGGGTAAACTGAAACAAGCTGGATGGTCAGACAGTAATCGGGCAGCAGGGACAGAGATACCAAGAACATACCAAGTCGGTAACGGGCAGTGAGATGAGCTGCAGTATAGTATAGAGAGCAGATACCTGTTGCACCAGCGTAGTACTGTGCACTCAGCATACATTAACAGCAAAGTCGGGGTTAAGCAATAGGCAAACCCCGCCCCCGCTGTGCAACGTTTATTAAAGGAGCTGTTAAGTAGACAGCCTTCTGATTTTCCAATCATTGACACCCCCGTTACCGCCCTCCAAACAGAGACATTTGCTATCAGTCTGGGCTGCCGCTCGGGGCTCCGGGTGTCATCGGATCTTGCAGCATTTGTAGCGGGTTAACATCCACTCAAGGAAAAAAAGTGACTTTACTAACTTTATGATAGGATAAGAAGCCCTGCTTGGCTTCAGTGCAGAGATTCTCTGATTCAACTGGTTCCCTCTAAGGCTCCAACCGAGACTTTGGGGGGACCTGCCAGCTTGGAGGATCTCCGCGTCGAAGCTAAGTAAAACAGTATATTTTATGATATCTTAGTGGTCCACCCAAAAACTGCATTTTAAGTTCTGGGTTGAGTTATTCTGAAACATTCAGAATCACTTTATAATGCGCAAATTTTCACATCATCACTCACTGATTATAAGGTTATTTTGCACAAAAATACAGTATATTACTGTTATTTGTTAGATATATTGTTGTTATTGGTGTTTTATTATATACATATTATGAATAATATAACTTACTCCCTTATATAAATTCTAACGATATTAGAAATCTTCAAGGAGTTTCTTGGCCGTGTAAAGTTTCCTTACAATGATGCCGGTGTCATGTTATTCCTTTTTAATCTTCTGAATTTTGCACACTACAGCTCTGCAGCGCAGATTGGCCAAAGGTTGGCGGTCATTGGAGACGAATTTCACAGACAATACGACATGAGATTTCAAAACAAGATGGCCCGTGTTATCCGTGAATCCATGTACGTGCAACATCAACTAACACTATCTTTAATTTCACTGTAGTCGTCTGCAAAAAGGCGCATGATACTATTTACTTTTAAAGTACGATGTTTGCTGCAGGAAAGGATTTTGTTTAATGACTCGGTACAGAGTCCATTTTAAAAGGTCATTTGATGGATTACACAAAACAACGCTCAGCGGTAATTACATCATTTGTTTTTATGGGAGCACTGGGATTTCAGGGATTCAGATGGTTTTATAATTGTTTTGTCATCAAAGTGTAATATACGATTAAAACTTTACACAGTGGTTCCGCTTCAATCTTAAAGGGCAACCAATCAGCTTCTAGCCATCATGGCCTAGAATGTACTGGATAAATGATAGCTAGAAGCTGATTGGCTGTGATGGACAACACCTACACTTTTCCTTTTTAGAAAGTTCGATAAATTTAGCCCTATATGTTAATTTTGCCTTTGTCTGTCTAATATTAAAGAGGATGTAAAACCGCCTTGTCAAAAATCGCAATAGTTATCGAGATTGTCTGGGAGGCTCGGAAGTTGTAGGGCATACCTAGCCGAAGGATGAGAGTGTCATGGCATCCTAACCTAGGCACCCTACTTCAGCTAGTTTGCTGCAGTTGAACCTCCAGGCCAATATTGTAATTTAGTCGTGGGTTTCGTTACGAGACGAGGCTAGTAGAGCTCTTTGCAGCGCTTGTTGTTTAATACAGTTGCCATTGATTTTCTTCCCTTCCCCATAATCGGTTTATTTTTTTTCCCAGAGCCCTCCTGTCAATCTTATTCTTTTACAATACACAAGCTTGGGGGCATGGCCTAGAGGCAAACGATACGCCATTGGGGGTGGGGAATGACATCATCAGAGGGTGGTAGGCCTAAAACAGACTGAAAATAAGACCGAAATTTGGCAAAGAGGCAGCAGACACAACTCTCTAACTTATCTCACAGCCTACACATAGGGGTAACCAAAACTATGTATGTATCACAGGGGCTCAGTGGGTAGCACTTCTGCCTTACAGCACTGGGGTCATGAGTTCAGTTCCCGGCCATGGCCTTATCTGTGAGGAGTTTGTATGTTCTCCCCGTCTTTGTGTGGGTTTCCTCCGGGTGCTCCGGTTTCCTCCCACACTCCAAAAAAACCCATACTGGTAGGTTAATTGGCTGCTATTAAATTGACCTTCGTCTCTCTCGGTCTGTGTGTGTGTTAGGGAATTTAGACTGTAATCCCCAATGGGGCAGGGACTGATGTGAGTGAGTTCTCTGTACAACGCTGCAGAATTAGTGGCGCTATATAAATAAATGGCGATGATGAATATATATTGCATACAGGTACAATTAAGCAATTTTTTTAACTTTTGGTCCGTTGGATTGACAATCATATGAAAACACATTTGAATGGCAGATAATTCTGTTTACTCGTTGCTTTTTATTTTCTATATTAACCCTTGTGGTTTGTAGAATTTCTATTGTCAAATATTTGCTCTCGCCGTTGCTAAGTTCTTGCCGTACTGTTTTACATAACTGGCATTTCAACTAAGAGCAGCTAAGCAGAGAGCAATATACTGATATTAAATGCCTGTTGCTATATATAAAAGAGACTTTAATTCACATGAGAATTATTATTATTATTTTTTATATAGGGGAGGGGGCTGGAACAGGATGGGTGTGTGTGGGGTACTCTGAAGCCAATATACATTAGGAGATACGCTTTCTAGATGTAACTAGTGATTCCGATAATCTGGTATTATACTGACAAACGGTAGAAATATCACCATTAAAAAAGTCTTCAATTAAAAGTTTTTGTTCCCTCCCTCCCTCTCAGTTATTCATACTTCATCGTCATCATCATTATCATTATCAGCAGCTATTTATATAGCGCCACTAATTCCGCAGCGCTGTACAGAGAACTCACTCAGATCAGTTAGGGAAAATAGGGGGAAACAATATTGTTATAAACGGTTTATTGTCATTTTGTGTAAAAAAATAATAATACAATTTGGTAAAATAAGAAAGCAACAAAGAACGACAATCACTCTAGATGTCTTTCACTTCTCCTGTAGTGGGAAAAACAGAGACATAATGGACGTAGAAAGGTTTTTATATTCTCTCTGCAATAGAAAGTAAACACAATTATTGAGAAAACCACAGAGGAACATATAACATGAAATACAACTTCCCTGCAGTAATGTCACAATTTACTGCACTGCTGTGGGCTTCTTCTTACAAACTTAAGTTTGAAACCTTATCCGTCCTGCTGTTACTTTATACCAGTTGGAAATTTTTTTTAACTTTTTGCTTTTTGCTGAATTCTCCTGGGATCATACCCGATTTAGCATTAGGTCGGCCTGGGCACTATATTTTGCTTTGTGGCAGACTTAAAGGTCATACCTCCCAACAATGGTCTTCTTGGAGTCTAGACAAAGGAGGGAGTGACCACACCAGTGGGGGCGTGGTCATGAATTTCAGAGGCGTGTCTCGTGCAGCGCTAGGCTGCCCCACCCTCCCCCGACTCCCCTGAAAAAACCCTTCAATTTCCACGCACTCCCAACTTTACGGGTGTTGGTACAAACTTGCAGACTGTCGGGCTGGTGGACAGTGAATCGGCCCTGTCCCGCCTTAATCAGGGCAGTTAGGAGGTACGGGCAGCACAGTGGCCTAGTGGTTAGCACTTCTGCCTCACAGCACTGGAGTCATGAGTTCGATTCCCAACCATGGCCTTATCTGTGTGGAGTTTGTATGTTCTCCCTGTGCTTGCGTGGGTTTCCTCCCAGTGCTCCAGTTTCCTCCCACACTTAGTTCGCCACTGGTCATGTGCCTACAGGTCCTACTCATATTAAAAAAAAAAACGGGCTTTGCCTGGCAAAGCATTATGGGAAACGCCAGGCAACAAGTGGATTTATCAAGTTCAAATATGACGTTTCACGACATTCTCTGTCACTTCACAGACGCATTGCCGGCAATTGCCAAGCTTTTGTACTGAGCCTTTTAAGAAGTGTTAAGAATATCACAAACCGTGTGGACCACGGTGGGACACAAAATACCGAAAGAACAACTCTGGTGAGTTTGTAAACTGAGAGATGTATTTGTTTGTAAAACTGTTTTTCTGTTTTACTTATCAAGAGAAAGGAGCTCAAGACCATTATTAAATGTAAGAAAGAAACGTACATTTATTTAAAAAATGTTTTACCAATAAATAAAGGAATAGAGTGTATTCACTTTATGTCTGGGGTGCAGAGAAAAGCTCAGCTGTATTTTGAGGTAGTAGCATCATATACATTTTATTTATTTATACACAGTAAAGTCCGTTGTATGCAATGATGACGTCTTTGCTTTGGGTGCATCCTATACTCTGGATTGGCCCAATTTTACATGTACTCAAAATCAGAGCCCAAGTGCTTCTTCCTGCCATCACTGTGAGGAGCACTAAACAATGTAATGACTAGGATACTAAGGCCAGAGTGGGGAATGATTGCAGTGATTTATAAATGGACTTTAGTAAGATTTTAGGCATAATGTTACAAATACCGGGAAAGCAAATGTTCAGAGCTTTCCGGATTATACCCAATACTGGTATATCCAGTTTCCATTACTTAGAGCCTCTTGTATGTTGATACAAATAATCTGTAAATTGTGATTCACTGTCCACCTGCTTCCAGGTACAGAAAGCAGGGCAGGGCTGAGGTCGCTGTTTGTGTTTTAGTCTGCACCAGTCATCACTAAGACATACTAGTGTCAGATGCCGCTGGGTATTATCATACGTTCCCCTGACTATGTAATACCATTCCAATGCCATTAAATGCACAGCACCACCCTTATTTTCTGTACGATGTAGTACATGTCATGGAATCGGTTATCCTGTATGTTGGGCGACAATTGCACAGTACAACTTCTATTGTTCTGCATGCTGGATACAATTATCCGTATCTCTCCATATTCTATGTATATGGACACATCACCTCTGCTCACAGTCTGTAAGTTAGATGCAATTCTCACTATAGGGCTTGATTTAGAGCTGGTCTTACAGGTTCATTTTGATACCTGCAACTGAAAACACATTGTATGTATGAGGCCGCATCGAGATATGATCTGTCGGATGTAAAGATACGCAGAAAGAGAACTAAGTAACCAACAACAGTGCTGTGACCGGTAATACAGGGGGGCAATGATCATGGGGTCCCCCAGCAACAGTGTCAGCCTACAGTAGGGTGGGTCGGTCACACAGGGCGTCCCCCTGCCACAAAGTAACCCCAGCCCGCTCAACTCTCTGAATTACCTAGGGAAATTGGAGCCCGCGACAAACGGGGCAGTGGGGCTCATCCTGGCACCAGTCTTGGGTAGCGTAATAATAGGTAGCCCAAAATAGATTAAGGGGTATATTTACTAAACTGCGGGTTTGAAAAAGTGGAGATGTTGCCTATAGCAACCAATCAGATTCTAGCTGTCATTTATATAGAATACACTAAATAAATGAAAGCTAGGATCTGATTGGTTGCTGTAGGCAACATCTCCACTTTTCCAAACCCGCAGTTTAGTAAATCTAGCCCTAAGTATTATTGTAGAACTACATGTTCCAGCAAGGCCTGGCAGCCTTTGACTGCTCGGGTTATAATCACGAGTAGCCAGGGCTACAGCATCATGTAGATCCACAGTAAAGTACCTATGTGAGAGGAAAAAACAGACACCACTTTCTTTAATTCATATACAAATTCCAACGAAGCCCTTTGTTACCCCTTTATTACCCCCTTAAATCCACCAGCGCAGGGTTTCCCAAACCCAGTCCTCATGGGTCCCTAACAGGGCATGTTTTCCATATCTCCCTGCTGGAGCACATGTGTATTCATTACCGACTGACACATTGTAACAGATCCACAGGTGGTATAATTATCTCACTTGTCGGTTGGAAAACCTGCCCTGTTAGTGTACTAGGGAATCTTCCAAAGGGATTGAAGATCTGGAGATACAGTCAAATCTAACTAGGCCGCATCTCCAGGGAATAAGATTTTAGTTACCTGCAAATGAACTTACATCCGACTTTATTTCAGGCTCCATATGTGCTTGTTCTGTGTGCTGTTATATCAATTTTCATCTTTCTATAGCAGAATGGCGCAAATCCCACCCTGAGAGGCAGACCCCCAAAATTTACATTTTCCAATATTTACTGTACTGTAAATTCTTCAGTTGTAACCATTGTTATCCCATTTGGCACAGCACTGACCCTTGTCCGTCCGTCCTCCAGGTCTCCACCAGGGAGCCAGGGACCAGATTCTCCAATATGCTGCTTCTAGCTGCGCTGGTTGCAGTCTGCGGACTTATCATCAAGCTGGGACTCGATGGTTGAGAAAGACACAGGATGTTATGAGGCCACGGCAGGACTCTGGTCGAATTCGTGCCACCCCGGAGGTGCCAGTCAAACACTGAAATACTTTTTTTTGTTTTTATATTTTACTTTTCATATAGTGCTGGGTCACTGAATTTTTTTTTTATGACAAATGTTAAAACGTGGTGGTTACTAGTCTAAATTAATTCAATGTATTGTGGGTGTTATGTGGCCATGATTGATCTTGCACTTAACTTGTATTCCTGGGAGGTCTGTCAGGCAGGAAATTTTTGTACATGTGAGTGAAGGAATGCCGGCCATCCTTGTCTCACCTTGACCTCAAACTGTCTCGCAAATCATTAAATCAAATGTTTAATAAAAATCATTTCGGTATCCTGATTACTGAGAGGTGATGAATTTCAGTCTTTAATTGGCTCCTTTGCAGAAAATGCATACGTGAAGGTATAAATAATCTGAAGTGTATAGGAAGCAAGCACAAAGCCGTTTCCATGACGACGGAACACTTTGCTCTCAACAGAAATGTCTAAAAGTGAAACAGGTTTTTTTTGTTTGTTTTGTTTACAGGTATTAAACATATTCAACTTTATACATTAGCACCATCATAGGTAATGTTTTGAAGAAAGTCCCCTTTACATTTTGGCACTAACAATTTGCAGATTATTGTTTAATTTACCTCTCTCTGAAGAACAAAGAAGATCCAAAACACCATCGCTTCAACGCCGAATTGTTTTGTGTCCGCTGCATCCTTAAAGAGCAGTCTATTACTGCCGATGCCCTCTTCCTTGCGCCTCTAGCACATGAACAAATATTTAAGATAATTTGGAACAGCAACTTCCTATAGTTTTATGCACTAAATCTGTAGGCAACAAGAAGAGACGTTTTCTATATTCAGATTAATTTATCGAATTTGCTCAAATAATTCTAAAGTTGTAGATCTAGTCGACGGATATAAAACTAAAGATCTAACGTGATTGCAAGACAAATATTCTGAAGTTGCCTGCATATGTAGAAGTAGATTACACAATAATCCAGCCAGTGTATATAATACCTATCCAATACACATGGATTGTGCACAGGGCAAAGGTGTATCAGGGATCCAACTCTCCAATTGGCTGTATATAAAAAATGTATTTATTGGTAGAGCTTTGATGTTGTACCACTGCATGTACAAGGGGAGCAGTGACTAACTTAACGCTGCTGTGGATCCAGGAGGCCTCATCTGGTGGATATAAACCAAAACAAAACTGTCAGAGATTATACTTATCTCCTTATATGCAGTGTCTACACTAAACCCCCAGATGATCCACAACTGATAGCAGCCTGTGTGACGCCCGTTGCCCAGGTCTCTGGTATCCCAGTGATTGGCCTAGGAGATTGTAATGTGATTCAGGATCCAACTATATATTATTTCACAATGGCTTTAAGCAACTGGTGGCAGATTGATTTTAAATGAACTCATACAGTATCTGTACAACCGATGGACATAATGATGCAGCACATCCCAGTGGTATAGTTAGCGTGAGGTTTTTGTGACCATTCCTGATTACAACAGATTAGGGGGCACCTCTAGTAACTACACTGTGTCTAATAACCACGTTCTGGCTTAACTTCCCCCTCATGTCACTAGTTATAGAGGAATGTTTTTAATTTTAATGGTTTGGACAGATCCGTCACTGTTATGGGACACAGCTAAGGCACGTTGGTAGGGGGCTTGTCAAGTCCCTCTACTTATAAATGATGGAGCTGAATCAGCCACTGGAAGCTACAGAGGTGACGTATTCGGCTTCTCCCGCCTCTATTGATAAAGCACAGTTTGAACTGAGAATAATGGGAACTTGTATGAATATGGGGACGAGATGGAGGAGATGCTGCGAGACACCAGACAGTACACAACACCATGCGTCCATCAGATATATCACCCAATGTTTGTGCACCAGGCTCCAGAGATGCATAGTGGAGACTGGTGCATACGTATTAATCTGAACTCCTCCATAGTGTAGAATGGTGTGCTTCCTGGAGACGTAGACAGAATTACATTTCCTCATTGACAGGCTGGTGATAATGACCACTGGAAAATCATCATCATCAACATTTATTTATATAGCACCAGCAAATTCCGTAGCGCTTTACAATTATGAACAAACATTGATAAGACAATACTGGGTAATACATACAGACAGAGAGCTAAGAGAACCCTGCTCGCAAGCTTACAATCTATAGGACAATGGGAGTTTTATACACAAGGGCATGTGCTACATCATATTGCACAATGGACCAGCTAGAATGCAAAGGTAAAAGTATTGAGTGAGCTGTGTGTGTTTTGCAATGTTGGTCAGAGGGTTGTTGTCTTGTGTTAGCAGTGTAGAGGGTGGTAATAGGGTAATCTAGGGAAATTAAGATGGTGGTTGAGGAATATCATAACCGTGCCCTCGGTTACTAGAAGGTCTACAATATAAACTCCAACCTCATCCACCTGAGTTCTTGCATTATCCTTCTTGCATGTTCTTTACTGCGCTTTATGTTTGTCCTGAACTTTTATTACGTCGGACTTATTATGCTTCATTTCTTAAATGTTCTGTATTTTGTCTGCTGCGTTTCATGTGCTCTGATCTATGGCCCTACAATCATCATCATCATCATTTATTTATATAGCGCCAACATATTCCGTAGCGCTTTACAATTGGGGACAAACATAATAAACTAATAAACAGACTGGGTAAAACAGACAAAGAGGTGAGAAGTCCCTGCTCGCAAGCTTACAATCTATGGGACATACGGTGCCGCAGAACGTTGTGGTTCTTATAAATGATGATAATAGTTAGTAATCCTGGAAGGATGAAGTACAATGGCCTCCAGACTTGTAGAGTATTCCCCAACATTATTCAGGTCGAGGAAGTCCACATTTATCAGTGTCAGGGCATTAAGGTCACATCTACAGATACCAGGGGGTAAATGTATCAAGCTGAGAGTTTTCCGGCGGGTTTGAAAAGTGAAGATGTTGCCTATAGCAACAAATCAGATTCTAGCTGTCATTTTGTAGAATGTACTAAATAAATGATAGCTAGAATCTGATTGGTTTTTCAAACCCGCCAGAAAACTCTCAGCTTGATACATTTACCCCAGATGTCTTGTCAAAGGATAATTTGTTTCAGCCATTTCTATGCATAAAACTACATTTGGACCCTACTTCTTTAAGTGGGTACAGATGCCAGACATTCATTGGTGGCAAGATTTAGACTGGCGTTGTTTTGTTGTACCCATTTTGGCTGAAAAACCCAGGCAAGTTCACCACTAGTGCCGTCTTCATTTGCATCACAAATATTTAAATTATCCACAAATTATAGGCTGGAGAATTGCAGGAAAGCTTAGGGGTAGATTTTTACTAAACTGCGGGTTTGAAAAAGTGGAGATGTTGCCGATAGCAACCAATCAGATTCTAGCGGTCATTTAATTAGTACATTCTACAAAATGACAGCTAGAATCTGATTGGTTGCTATAGGCAACATCTCCACTTTTTCAAACACGCAGTTTAGTAAATATACCCCATAGACTTTTATGCAGATGACGCGTTGCAGTTTTTATGGGAAACTACTATCCAAGAAGTCGCCACCAGATCCTCTCACTGCGCACGTTGTGAAAATGGTAAATAATGATCCCCTATTTAATAAAATTATACAGTATGTACTCATCAGTGTTATTAATAAGTTCCCAAAAAAATATGGGGTAATTGGGTAGACCCCCTACCGAGGTATTATGTGGAATCTAGAGCAAAATTGATTTGTATTGAAATTCCCTCTCCCTGATGACATATTGTAATTTGTTACGTCTGTCAAATTTATGCACTTTCTAATGTTCTGCACTAATCGCTTTTCTGTCCATATTTTTCACTCTATCTGGACATGGAAAAAAATGTACACGTATAAAATAACGAATTAAAGACATCTGTGAGTGGGCAACGTCTTTTACAGAACACGTCTACTTTTAAACAGGTTGCTTCCATTAAATATATAGGGTCCGGACATATTAAGCAATACAAAGTGGTAGCGGTGTACTTTTAGTTTAGAAGACGTAGCACTGCCTGACCTCCTGTGGAATAATGATGCTTAGTTTGGTTGTGTGGGTAGCAGACGAGTGTATGCAGCTGGTTCACTAACCCACCTCGTTCACAGGTCATTTTGTGTCAACTTCTCCGCAGCTGTGTGCAGGATTCAAATGCAGTTTGAAAAAGATGAATTGCCAGAGTTTGGGATGCAAATGGTATTTCAAGAGGGCCAAAAATAAAACAATAACAGACATTTCTTCAGAAAATTGTAGCCTTGTCACAGATATTATAATATATAATTAACCTTAAACTGTGGCACTGGGAAATCCTAACCTCATTGGGATTTCCCAGCAATTTAACCCAGCCCCCTTGCTTGTATTGGGGGACCTTAGCGGGTCCCCCACTTAGGTACTTGTGTGTGTTACCTTTTTGTTAATTCAGATATGATTAAAATGCTAAGATGAATTCAGATACAGAGACGACACGCAGTAGATGTAAGAGTCTTGTTGCAGAATTGGGGAAGATAATGTAACATGGTTGATGAGGTTGAAAAAAGTCACCGTATATCAAGTTTAACCTATTTTGGATCTCCTGCGATCCTGCACTTATATTTGAAATTGACCCAGAGTAAGCAACCACCAATCTGTTTCAATTGTGAAAATCCCCCCAGACCCAATATTGCAGTCCTATGTTTACCCTAAATCCACTACTACCCTTCATTTTAATTAACGGTTGTATCCCTGGATACATTTTTCCGCTAAAAATTTGTCTAATCCTTTTTTAAACATATTTATTGAATCTGCCATCACAACCTTCCCTGGCAATGAATTCCATATCTTGACTGCCCTTACTGTAAAGAACCCCTTCCTTTGCTGTAGGAGCATGATCTATATATATATATATATATATATATATTTCAGCACAAAGGACTCCCAAAAGTAGCATTATTGTCTTCTGGATTATGTCCAGCCCTATATAATATCCAGCAAAATAAAATATTTTTTTTTTACAAATTGAGCTAAACACAATGTATTCATTATATCTAATTAATTGGCATTTTTGCCGCTTCCTGTTAGAAATAAAGCCTACATTAACAGATGTTAGAGAATCAATCTCACCAGTATCAATTGAAAATATATTAGTCTGGGCTTTTCACATATTCTCCCCACCCCCACTCACTACAACATAACTTGTTAAACCAACAGACTATGGTTATTTTTTTTTTTTCTCACTCTGTTGAAACAATGTTACTGCACAAGTTACACAGCTTCTCTGTAATCATGTTGTTTCCAGCAGAAAACTGAATAAAAATCTTTGCAAATCAACGCGAAATGAGGAAGTTCATTTTGTATCATATGAGGTAACATTGAACTCTAATGAACACGCAACGTCCTGCTCATTCATATTCATGTAAACACTGATCTAATTGGCTATAAAATCTCATTTCCTCATTACCCCAGTTCAAAGAGTGAAACCAATTCGTGTTTACGCGACAGCCAACAATAGTGTCACATGATCCGGTATCGAGTGGGAGAAAATCTGAACAGCGAGGATTTAGAGGGATTATAGAGATTAATGCCGCTGGCTGGTAATTATTCCAGTAACAATGGAGAAAATAAAGGGAGAACTGTGTATGAAGACCGTTCCCAAAAGATGTATCAGAAAAGTACAAATAACTGTATATGATGCAGTATTTACTTCAGCCTGGAGGTGTCACTGTTACATACAGAGAGTTAGATTCTTAAAGTGTACTTGTCACCTAATTATATAGGGTAGGCAGTCTATGCGGGGGTGCAAAAATTTGATGACATTACTGAGACGCATATTGTGCTGTACCAAACCACCATATTCTCAGACCTCCTTTTATATATACTCTACCAGAAATATCATTTAATGCTTAATAGTAGAAGTAATGTTTATCTAGTAAGAGTTGTAGGAGAGACAATAAATTAAAGTTGTTTGTATTTGGACAACTTCTTTAAAGTTGGCTACATGTATTTACCCCTTTGTTGCTAAATACTCCAGCACATCACAGAGAACCATTGTGGCATGTTTCATTTCCGTGTGACTCAATGCTACAATTGTTCCACGGAATTTCCCATTTTTGCACGTATATCGAAAGTTACCTAGAGATTACACTGGACAAATAAGCCTTTCAATACACAGAGGGACTTGTATGAAAATTAGTGTGTAGGTGACTGTGCAAAGAGGTACTGTAACCCTTAGCAACCAGAACCTCAAAAAAAAATTCTAACACACTTTAAAAACCAACACAAGCAAAAACCTGATTAATTGTTATAGGTTACAAATAGTTTTTCTTTTATTCATCTACCTGTACAGCGGTTTTCATTAATAACCCCCATTTATTTATTTATTTTCAAGAGAAGTACGATTTATGCCCAGAAAACATACATACAAAATATATAAGTTTATTTTGTATTCTATACAAGATCTTCACATATAAATAGAGAAAGAACAAAATCTCAGTCACTTAACGGAACATCAGACTTAAAATACTAAGGTAGATTGTACAACAGGATTATCTCTGTAAAAGCCAGGTATAAAAATTGCTTCTACAACACGTCAGTCCATCTATATCTCTCTCAAGTCTGTGAAATGTTGCAATATTGCATATATATTTGCAAATCTTACTAGTTAACTCTGTATAAAGCATCTAGTATTTCGGATTTAAGTTTCCTTGTAATTCCCAAAAATTATTGCAGTTATCACATTCAGTCGTTTTCAAAAACATCAATGTTTTTATAAGACCGCCAAGCCTTCAAATTGCAGATCTTCAGCATAGTACCCAGCTGAATTCCTGGTCCCATTTCAAGGGTCCAGGGGAAGTCCATTCCTTGTCTCCTTTCATAGATGGCGTGCATAATTTGCTCCCACTTTACCGGGGACACCAGCTGCTTGGCTAGGAGACTCTCTATAGCGGGCGCGTGTCTGTAGCGTTTCCCGTCAACGTTACAGTACACGTTAATCAGCGGCTGCTTAAAGTTCAGCTTCTTCAGAACGTCCTTCAGGGGTTCTACGGCCGGTTCCATCAGGCGCGTGTGAAAAGCGCCGCTCACCGGCAGTAGCTTAGTCCGAGTAAAATAGAATTTCTTGGAATTCTTTTGCAGAAACTCAATAGCCTAAGATACGTGGAAGATACAAAGTTAGTGTTCTTGTGCTCAACAGGTAACTCAAACACAAGACATACATTTGATGCAAGTTCAAACTACAAATGCCGGCGACAAGATATCTGTAGTGGGTTGGATGCCCCCTTTAAGAGGGCTGTATAAAAGGTGGAAGTAGGTAAATACACCTAAAAGATCATCTATTAAAAAAAACAAACAAAAAACCTTCTCACCTCTATATGTCCTGCAAGCACTCTGCCATCTGGGAACAGGTAATTCGCCACTTCGCAGACGGGGTCCTTTATTCCCAACGTCTTGCAGTGCTCCTGGGCCTCCACGCAAGCTTTATAATATCTTGCCCTAGACGTCCCAACTACGGAGAGCATTCCGCTAGGTACGGCTTCCGATGCCTCCTGCATGGCTTCTGCTCTGACTTTCACGGCGTACAGCGCTACGACACGGACACATTACCGTTAGAAAGGAACGCCAACATCATATATTCACAAATTTACTCAAAAATGACCAGATTTTGTATCCCAGTTTGCTGCTGATCAAAGAAGACACAGGAGCAGATTCAATTCCCCGTTTTCATGTGTGAGGCTTCATTTGCAAAACTTTAATATATTTCTATCGTAATGCGTCCAAATAGTCACCCATTTGCACTATTGCTACCGAAAAAGGGACTTTTTGCACCCATGTTGTTTCCCCACAAAAAGACGTCCACTTCCAAGTCATTTTGCGCAATATTTTTGTTTGGCTATTGTGATTTGGTATTGCCTGAATCTGCGTGCCACACATTGGGCGACAAAAAGATTCAGGGACTGTGGGATTCAAGCACAAACTAATCCATAAATCATGTATATTAAACTTATTTACACCCAAATTCCATCCACAAAGCTTTGCCAGTGGACTCCTTCCCAAAGCCAAGCTGAGTGGCTGGAATCTACCTAATAAAATGTATTTATATTAAGGACCTTTCCGCCGGATCTCAGTGATGCCTGTTCTTTTAACACAGTCTCAGGGATAGACAGAAAAATTTCCCATTGGCTTATGATGAAGAGAGAAGATTCTATATTCAAAAAGTGAACGCGTATTATTGAATAAAAATAACAAGAAATACAAACCATTTCATAAATTACTGAAACTGAAGAACTACTCTTTTTTGTGTAAATGCTGACTGGGGAAATGCTAGGTGTGGCCATTTTCTCAGTTAAGATTGAGCCTCAAAAACGGAGTTTCCAAAATTATTTATTAACATTTTTCTTCCCTGCCCAAAATCTTCCCTTTTTGTGACCCGAATGAGAGGTGTGCTGATATGCTAATCTGTTTTACAGTTGATTTATTGCCCTATTTTCCTACAACAGTTCTAATAATGGTTTCTTAAAAATATTAAATATGAATCAGCCCCATAATGTTTGTCTGCTCAGAGTCACAGGCTGTGCGTAAGGCGTATTGGACTTTAAGGATAAATACAATCTGCGCAGGGGTCATTTTGGGATTATGCCCATGTCCAATATAGGGCCCACTGATTGATATGTGCCAGCATTAGTTTTGCATTTTCTATGAGCTGTCCTTCCTGGTATCAGGCCTGTTGACAAGAGGGGAACAGACTTGTAATAAGATCATACTTGCCAACTATCCCTGAATGTCAGGGAGACTCCCTGAAATACGGGTGATCTCCCTCACTCCCTGAAGAGTCTGGCATTCATTCTGATGCTGAGCCAGTACAAGAAGTGGTTGGCTTCGCCATCTGTGGTATGAGGACACAGTTCAGAAATTGTGTCCTATGTCCATGTATTGATGCCTATGGAGGTGGCCATTTTCATGGAGACCAAGATTTAATCAAAGACTGACAGGTAAGACAACATGACTTCAATAATGGAGACAGAAATGTAAAAGACACTTCAGTCTCTAGAGATTCATTAGCGGCTTTTCTTTAACGCATAGTTGCTTACTCTCACGGAATGTCCAGGAGACTCCCACATTTCCCGGGAGATTCACTGGAGCTTGGAAGGTAACAGACACAGATACTTCTAAAAGCTAAAACACAGCATTTTATTTGCCTACAGCACTACATGATAAATATAAAACAAATATTTAAATATTTTGTGTTGCTGTCCCTTTAACGTGACAAAATAATGAAACATTACCTAAAAAGGAAATAGGTTTTGAAAGATCTTTTAGCTGACGATTGCTAGAACAATTTGTTCATTGCAAAAACCAAGCAAGCAGCCTAGATTTACCACATCGGAGCACTGAAGCACCGGAGTCTTTGGGTGATATTGTGTTTTAGCTTCAGTGATATAAACACAAAGAAAAATAATACAGGTTTGAAAAACTGGGTGTACACTCTTTAGAGTAACACTAAACTTAAACTATATATTCCAATCTTTAAAAGTATTTCAAACATTCACATTTAGAATAATCCAGATCTATCCCTTCAATTTTTTTTATATTTTATGATTATAATTGCCATAGTGATGTCCCTCAAATTGAGTAGCACGACATTGTATATATTGAGGGAAAACAAAATTTTAAATCAATGCAAATGGTTTACGCTAAATGCTTACATGATGCCAGCGTGCACCGAATTGTGTTAACAGAACTATTCTGACAATGGAGGAAAAGCAATATAGTAGGGCTGCCCTCTAGACAACAAAACTTTCTGTTTTAAACATAACTGAAATTGCTATCATTACAATCATCTTACCTTCTGTAAAGTCCAAAGCACCAGAGAAAACAAGGGCTGCAAACTCCCCAACACTGAAACCAGCTGTGGCAATGCATTTCTCTACAGCCTAGAGGAAAAGTATACGTCAAGTTGTATGTCATTAATAGCCAACAGCAAAGCTTTTAAAAACGACTCCAAAAGACTAATATTTCATTTGCTAATACATACATAAGCATTTTACAAGAACATGCCAAAACTGTATATATCCGAGACAATAAGTCCTGTGAAAAAAGCTAACACACTATTGAATAAACACTATACAAAACCTATTGAAAAGATCCAACATCAAAGCAGTACAAAGAATAGCAAAGAGAACAGTTACATTTTTATTTGTAAATGTTACAAGATCTTTTTATCCCCCCACAGGATCAACTTGTGTTTTTGGTTCAGTTGTGCCTCTCCACCCAAAAATTTAAATGGTCATATAATGCATTAAATTGGTGACACTTTACAATTCAATCTAATTGTACTTGATTAAACAGTTTTAAAAAATGAATGTATGGATGACCATAAATCCAATATGATCACATTTTGATTGCCAAAATGTATAGTCTGTTTCTTTTCTTTTTTTTTTTCCAAAGACAACTGAAATTAAGACAGATGAAATGTGTGCAAGGTTGTTGTGCAACTAACATCCACTTGTGGTGTAACTGTATAAAGTCATGTGAAGCAATCATTTTTTCCCATGAACATTACAGTTAAAAATTGTATTACTGGAGATATGATTACAGCATGTGCACCTCAATCATATACTGATGTATTTGCAGAAATACAATACACTACTTGTTGCATTGAGAATTGTATATGCAACATTTCACAAACACTGTAATTAGTTAAGGGATTTCATATGGAATGATGTTATCTTCCTCCCCACTTATGGATTTAGATAGGCTGATAGTAATACCCTAAAATGGTCTTAATCTCAGAAAGTCTGTGCACAGAAAAAAAAGGCCTACACCATTCGTCATATATCTTCAGTTGTTATTAGCAGCCAAAACCTTTTAAAATATAATTGGGCATCATCTGTGTGTGTGTGGAGTTTCTATGTTCTCCCTGTGTTTTTAGTGGATTTTCTCCCACATTCTTAAAACATACTGGCAGGTTAATTGGCTTATAACAATGTCAGTTTGTGTATGACATAGAACGTAAAATATTCTTTGTGCATACTGCACAATATGTAGGCAGTACATAAAGAATAATAAAAAGTAATAATTGTGATACCAATTTTTTTTTATACAAATCAACTAGTATTATTATTACCATTTACTTATATAGCGCCACTAATTCCGCAGCACTGTACAGTGAACTCACTCACATCAGTCCCTGTCCCATTGGGGCTTACAGTGTGGAGAGGGGGAGAGACTAGGGTCAACTTTCAATAGCAGCCAATTAACCTACCAGTATGTTTTTGGAATGTGGGAGAAAACTGGAGCACCTGGAGGAAACCCACGCAAACACGGGGAGAACATACAAACTCCTCACAGATAAGGACATGGTAGGGAATTGAACTCATGACGCCAGTGCTGTGAGGCAGAAGTGCTAACCACTTAGCAACTAGTATTTTAAATTTAGTTCTATGTTCAAGCTAATAAGGAAGGGAAGGCACAGATTTAAAGTGCACTCATCTCCTACATGCCGTGGGGGGCGACCGATCTATGGACCAAACCAGCGTCCCACCTATCAATCCACTAGAAGCTCAGTAGTGTGGGCACTGGTTTCTAGTGAAGGGATTGGCTATTCTTATGAATACCAACAGGTAAAATGTAAGAAAAACAAATTGCCCCATTGCAGGGGGTAGAAGGGCTTCATAGGGGGTAGAAGGGCTTCACAGGAGGGAGGAGGTAAGATCTGGGTGCTGGACTTACTGCAGGGTCTTCCTGACTGAGCTTCTCAGCTGCTGCCATAGAGGTGACGAAGACCGCTGGCTGGCAGTGCACCGTCTTGTTCAGCATCTCTGCGGGGCCTCTGAGGCACAGGTCCAGGAGGTCATACCCCAGCACCTTGTGAGCAGCCAGGAACATGGCCCTGACATTGGGGTATTTCAGGAGCCCACTGGCCATGCCCACCTGCTGGCTGCCCTGCCCAGGGAAGAGGATGACCGTCCTGTCTGTGGGGCATATGGCTGGCATGGGCCCTTCCTCGTTCTCCTTATCCATCTCTGCCCCCTCCAGTAACATGGACACCTCCTCCCCTGTCCCATTGGCCCTAACTGCCCCTGATGCCCACCTCTGGCCCTGACCCTGTGCCAGGAGCCTCTTATACAGCAGTGCCCGGAGGAAGAAGCTGCCCCCCATCCCTCTCTCTCTCTATACACTGGGGAAGATATAACAGAAAACACAGGCTTCTGTCTGACACATGGAGCTCTGCCCTCTGCTGGAGTCTTCCGGTTGTCCTGCCAAATCCGTCCGCCGGGAAACAGCAGTCTGGCCACAAAGGTTCCACAAGACAGCTGAGCTCTCTCTTCTTCCTGTCAGGACTTCACAGCCGTGTCAGAGTCACTTACCCACCTTACTTTCTGTGGGAAATACATTATAACAGCCTGGCATAGTGCCGCATGTGTTATGTCTCCATATACACATAGATATAGGACACTATCTGAAGTAGCTTAATACGTCCAGGGCTAATCATTAAATAATATTATTTGTGTTTGTGTCAATAAAATGTGTTTTTTTTTTTTAGAAAATATAATATATTTGAGTATAGATTCTTGGTTTGCCCTAATCAAAGATGGCAGCTACGATCCTCTTCCCACTGGCCTTGGGCTCCGCCTTCTGGTCACGTGATTTCAGCAATTGCTGTGATGTTTGAGTCTGCACTGTGACTTGACATTAGAGAAGGCAGCTGAGCTGCAGCCAAGGTGAGTGCTGGAGATCCCATAATCCCTTCTAATACCTGTTATCCCATGCTCAGACATTGTTATATTGCACATGTGTATCTGGCTCTCATCTACAAGGGTATGCTGGGACTTGTAGTTCCACAACAGCTGGAAAGTCACAAGTAGTATAATAGGTTAATTCCTGGGCACTTTTGTTGCAAATAATATTACACTACATTTCATATGGATGGATGGATGCATGCCATATACATGCCATTAAATAATTTATTTAAATAAAGGCTTTAAACCAATTTTCAGTTAACTCCTCTCATGTCGCTGTATAAGAAATATTTTTTGCACATTTGCAGTGTTTGTTTTTTATTTTTACTTTTTAAATTCACAAGATTTATTATTAGTGTATAAGAAAACTGAGGTCTGCTTAATGTATCATTCCATGCAATAATTAATGTAATGTCCCTAATAAGTTGCATGAACCTTTTCCCACTTGTCCTGTTAACTTGGATTCATCCAGATTTTAAATTAAAAATAGATGTTGTAAATAGAGAGGAAAACTGTCAGTCATGGGATCCATTACTAATGTATATGTTTGAAAAGGAGTATTGTAAACCTTTGTTATATATACATTATATTGCTGCATTTTACACAGGAGTTCCCACCCACTAACTCCTACCCAGCTTACACAACATATTCTAACCAGAATTCCTCTGAGAACTGGAGACACGTTAAATGACTTGTTGCTATGGAGAACCCTGGTAATGAGCTACGAATTATTTAATGCAGAATTGAAAAGTATAGAGGTGTAATTATTAGTAATACAAAGTAAGACACTATTGGAAAAATTGATACTAGTACAAATTTTGCACTCTCACACCTAAAACACCTATTTTCTATATAATAATAGAGTGTCTAATTGCAGAACATTTGTGTAATAATAAACACACACAGGTTCTTTTATAATGTTACATATTGCATTTGTGTCTTCTGCACTTATAATCTGCAAGTTACCAGTTTGTGGGCTGGTGCTACTGAAGTTTTAGTGATTGTATTCATATGTGGCACAGAGATAAGGTATATACCTCATCAGTATTACAGGACAGCAGAATTAAGCAAACACCCAGCTGTGAATGCCAGATAAATACAGACTGGGGAGTATTTAATGCAGACATTGCATTATATATATTTGCAGGGACATGTATAGGATTATCTTGGGGGGGGGGGAGAAAATCTCTTAACATAAATATAAAGAACTGACTTGTGGTTACACCCCATGCATTGTTACTATGGCATTTAACCAGACAAAAGGTTTATTATATAATGTGTCACAAATGATATGTGTGTTGTAACTCCTAGCAACCAATCAGATCATAGCTTTGATCAGTCTAGCACAAGCCAGACTAAAGAGAGCTAATATTTGATTGGCTGCTATGGCTCACAGAACATATCTGTTATAACCACCTAAGCCTTACGACTAAAGCTGACAACACACGCTGCGCCATTGCTGCCGATATCGGACAATTGGCCTCAGAGCAGCAGAAATGCCAGGTACTTACTCTATGAAAACCAGTAGCATCATTAAAAAACATATTGTAAGTGCAGTTGGATGACATCCTGTGTGCGGCCATTTTCTGATTGGACTACATCAAGAGCTTAAAGGTCGAATCTCATCCAATATGGCCGCACACGACTGTGGCTACATTAAACAATGCTCCTGTTTCTTGACTCTCAGGTCAAGCGTCAGTATCTGTGTGTGCACATTAAGCCTGTGTGTCTATACAGAGTATAGGCACACAGACCAATATGCCTCATTAATGTCAGTTTATAGTGATTTGTTAGGCTCATGAATATTGGTTTAACCTACAAAATGGCTGCCTTCACTGTGATCAGGTGACCAATATGCTTTATGATGGTATCCCTTAACACATGGGGTGGAGTCCATTTTCTTTGACTGAATGTCTTGTCTTTTTAGCATGTAAACGGAAAAGTGTTGAAGCTAAATTACTGTGGTAACATTCTTTGCAATGTATTTGAAAGTAGGGATATCTATAACAATATTGATCTAATTTCCAGTTTATAAAGCACTTCTAGAACCATAAAAGGAAAAAAAAAATGTTGTATTAGGGGCATTTGGCTCAATATCGACTGTGATTTCACAGCGTGTGTCCAGCCATAATGTTGGCAACAGGGATCATGAATTAAAATGTTTTAATCCGCAAGCTAAATTGACTTGCAGCTCTAATGTAAATATTTAGAATAGTTTACTGTAACTAGCTGAGGTTTTAAGCTATGAAATGTATATATTTGGGATTCACAATGTGGGTAACCCTGTCCTTCTTCTCCAGCATTACAATGCCTTCTTCCTGGGTTCCTGCGGTCGGTCTCACACTTCTGCCTCACGTGGGTGGTATATTGGGAGGACTTATTACACGGAAGGAAGTTAAAACGTGGTACACAACATTGGTGAAGCCATCGTGGCGGCCTCCTAACTGGATGTTTGCGCCGGTGTGGACAACTTTATATACGTCCATGGGGTATGTAAACATAAGACCAGGGACATTGTAATCCAGGAATGATATTTAAAGGATGCATCCGTCTACATCAGGCCTGTCCAACCTACGGCCCTCCAGGTGTTGTGAAACTACAAGCCCCAGCATGCTTTGCCGGTAGACAACCAGTTGATAGCTGGAATGGCATGCTGGGACTTGTAGTTTCACAGCACCTGGAGGGCCACAGGTTGGACAGGACTGTTCTAAATCAACGTTGTCTCTTGGGGTGGAATTCAGTTAGCTGCACAGTGCCTCCGGAATGGTCGTCAGGGGCAAATGCAGGATTTGTAGAGGTGGGTTTCCACACCACGCCACCAGTGGGCATGGCCAGCATGTATGGGGGCGTGGCTATAATATTAGACAGTGCTTGGCTGCTCTCCAACTCTTCCTATCCCCATAATATACATGGGCAATGCTGCGTGCACTACTGTTAGGTGCATGCAGCTCTCCCTTTTCAAGCAGAGCCGTGTGAAGCGGGGGCAGGGTCCAGCCACCTCAATTATACAGTGCCCCAGGCTTTCAGGGGGGTTTCCAGGCACCAGGAAACCCCTCCTGGGTTTGTCTATGGTCGTGAAGGTGCTCCGCGGCAATGTAACATTGCAGATTTCTCCTCGCGAGAAATCTGTGATGTTGAGGTTCCGTAGTACCTGAAAATGGCCGCAGTGTTCGGAGCAACATCGCAGCTAATTGAATATGCGTTTAGTGCCTTTGTCAGAGGCTAGCACAGCGGTGTTAGATATTCACATTTCCCTCACTGTCAATGCAGATGAGACAAAGAGTGCATTTCTGTTGGGGTTCAGTGCTCCTAAACTGCGGTTGTTCCTGGTAAAAGACTCCCACAGTTCTGCTATTGTGGGGGAGGGGTGTAAATTAAAAAATATTCTTAGGGGATGAAAATATGCTCTAAGTGAAAAATCTGAACAAAATATAAGTATAAGGTAAACTAACAAAGCTGAGATGAACGTTAAGAAAAACGTTTATTGCTCCATTAAAATGTTATATGTTAGCCACTGGCTTCAGCTGTGCCATTAAATCACCACCAGTGTGATATTCGTCTAGTCCATCAAATTGAAACTTGGCTAAAGAGGCCCTCTAATTAGAGAGACCAGTCTTCACTAAGATTGCTGACCTAAAAAATGCAGTTTGATAAAAATTAAAGGTTAAATAGATGTCGCCACTGGTCAAACAATCTGTGCCATACATTACATTACTGAAAATTGGTGCAACGGATAAGGTAGTGTAATCCTCTGCAGACAATGAGATGTTTTCTTCTGGTTTTTTTTTTAAACGGGTGCACCTACTTCTGAATATTGTTTGTTAGCGCACCAAGGACTGTTGACATATTGTATGTTAGTGACCCAACTCTTAGGAATATATTGCTGTCTTTGTTCTGTTTCTCAGTTATGGTTCATACCTGGTGTACAAGGAGTTGGGAGGATTCAATGAAGATGCCGTAGTTCCTTTGGGACTGTACGCAGGACAGCTGGCTCTTAACTGGGCCTGGACCCCCATTTTCTTTGGCGCCCACAAAATTGGTTGGGTAAGTTGAAGCCATGTTCTCTCCCTCAGCCTTAGGCCAACACAGGTGGAGTGCTATGATTCACCCCTAGGTGGCAGAATACTGAAAAACTATAACGGACTCCTCCTCCCTATAGACTCCCGCCATTCCCCTGCTTCTTCTCTGGTCTCTCTCCAGTTCCGCACAGCTCTCCGTAATGTCTATACAACATACACCGGACAAATGACCATCTTATAAATATCACTGCCTCGAATAATTAAAATGTTGCATTTGGTACTAAGGAGGTGACTTTTATTGACTGGTTAAACCGTTTAAGTGGAAGTGCATGGATTTCTGGATCCATTGTTAATGGGGGGTGCAAATGTTTGCACCATGTGAAGGGAGGGGTTAGACAGGTCAGCAGTGTACCTTGCTGAACACAGGTAATCGTTTAATTGTGTCTTCGTTTTAAAGGAGTGGAATAGGGGGCGTTCCCTACTGCTTTGCAGGGACACACACACAGGTATATTTACTAAACTGTGGGTTTGAAGAAGTGAAGATGTTGCCTATAGCAACCAATCAGTCTAGTTATTTAATTAGTACATTCTACAAAATGACAGCTAGATTGGTTGCTATAGGCAACATCTCCACTTTAGTAAATATACCCCATATACTTTTTCTTAAAGCTAGAGGACTTGAATTTCCCACCACCTTAGAGCTATTGTAGATCAAATCTCATCCTATACTATTGATGGGGCAGATTTGTCATCTTCCAGTTGCACTTCTGCTGTAAATTGCATTTTGAGGTCCACTTCGACCCATGTAATAGCTTCAAGCGTTACATGTAATAAAAACTGTCCTATGTCACATCACAATCAAGATTTATTTAAGACTTAAATATAACTAAACCAATGCGATTCCTTAAAGTATCAGTAGTTTGGACTTTTAAGTACGGTTTCGTTCTCTAAGATATGCACAGGAAGTGGGTGTGCAGCGTGAAAAGTTGTTGGCGGATAATTTGGTGCGGTATTGTTGTGTTTTTGGTAGACTGTAAATGAGCCTAACTCTAGAAGAGTTACGTAGCTTGTGGCCGGTAGCTTCGTTGCCGAATCACGACTAAACGCATCTTATATCTCTTTCCAGGGGCTTGTTGAAATTGTCCTTCTCACCGGGACAGTGGCTCTAACCACTATATCCTGGTATCCCATCAGCAAGACAGCCGCCTACCTTATGGTTCCTTACATGGCCTGGCTGTCGTTAGCCTCTGCCCTGTCATACGCCATCTGGAGAGACAATAAAGACAAATCGGAGTGACGGAGAATCACGTTATATACTATTTTTTACGTTAAATGTTGTATATTAAAACGAATGTCTTGTTATTTGCCACAAACCAGCAGAACACTAGTAATGTGAAATATCATGAGCAATATTCTGATGACAAAATAACTATGGTGCCTTAATCATGTCCAGTGCTAAATGGCATAATAATAAAAGACTTTGAAAAGGTTATAAAAGGTAAACTGAATGTATCTTCTCTGTAAACTGAACTACACACTAGTTGTACTGCTTTAAAGGGCCATTAAAGGCTACGTACATGTTAAGCCAATATGAAAACACCTGGTCGTGTGTGTGTGTATATATATATCTCTAATATATAAATGCTTAGTGGCGTCTGTGTGTGTGTGTGGGAAAAAAAAACTAAGTTGCAGCGCCACCTGCTGGGCAGAGTTATACACTGACCTACTAAATTCTTAGTGTGTGTGGGAAAAAAAATTCAAAAAGGGCTGAAATTTGGTAGGGCTCAAACTCATTTTCGTGAGGTAATTTTACCTCATGAACACACATTAAAAAGGGCGCTTGCGTCGGGAAGTAACGATCCTCCCCTGAGGAGGCCTGGGCTAGGCCCAAATGCATGACAAGAACCTTTTTAAGACCTTAAGTATCTTGATTTGACTAGAATGCATGAGTATCATGCACGGGTTAACTTGTGTGTGTGTATATGTATGTATGTATGTATATGTATATATATATATATATATATATATATATATATATATATATATATATACACACACACACGTATTCTTCATATTGAATGGCTTACAGCGTTCTTGAAACGTCTGCATATTTATACTAATAGCTACTAAGATACTACTAGCGGTTTTATTTAAGCCTACTTACATCTAATGTTGTATGATCCTTTAAAAGCCAGTGTCCGAAACGGTTTCTTTTTTTCCCAAAAACATTTTATTTATAATTTGTCTTTATATGTATGTAAGAAAATGCGCCCCCAGAGTTAGAACAGATTTGCTTTCTCAAACTGGGCACACATGACGAACGCGGTATCTTATAATGATCTGATCATAACGCACCGGGTATGGCCATAAATCAGGTTATAAGTTGGCGATCATCAGCTAAGCTCCGCGCCACAACAGTATCTTTTCCGTCAAATACCCCGATGGTCGGGGGGTGTGTGTGTGACATCAATAAACAAAAAAAATAATGTTGTACTTCCAAGAATTCTATGCCAACCTCCATTGACCGTTACCTCAACTCCTATTCACAATGGTCCAAAGTGAACAAAGATTTTACCCCTGGGTAGGTTATCCAAACTGTCAGATCCCACAAGAACCCCTCTCCTCCTGGCCCACCATTGGGAAGAACACAACAAATTTCTGTGCTACCTCGTCCCTATTTTTGTGTGCCTGTTTAATGCCATTCTGCGGGCTTTACATTCAGAAAAGCCATCAGGGAGAATGTCGTCTCATTCCCAAACCTGGCAAAGATTTGTATAGCTGTGGCATCTAACGGCCGATATCTGTTTATTGCAGACGTGAAGAAGGGTTTCTCGTCAATAGAAGTGGGGTTGGTACAATTTTTCAGAGAAATACGGCCTCCGTTTCAACAAATGGTTTTGTTTCACCACCCTGCACGATCTGTAACCAGACAAGACATTGATGTCCGTTGTCCCCCTATATTTGTGCTTCTTGTGGAACCCTATAACAGTGCAGATTAATGGAGCACTTTAATTCTTAATTCCTTTAAGAAACGGTTTGCAGCATAAAAATATTAATCCGATAGCGCAATAAGGGGGGAATTAAATTCTAAAAAAAACGCACAAAGTGCCTCTGGAACGACCGCAAGGCAGCGCACGCGGATTTTTTTTTCAGAAATAACACTTATTACTACTAATGCACCTAGAGATGCGAGCAAAACAGTTTTTTAGAACAGTAAAAATGCACAAAGAACAATGTAGGTAATTGAATCTGCCCCTTTAATATATATTAATTCTATATCCCGTTGGTTGATTACAGCTATGGTTATGTACCATGCACTCTGTTGCCCCCTTTGGTGTCTGAGTAAGTATGTCAAATAAGGCAACAAGTCATCGTCATCATCACCACTTATTTATATAGCACCACTAATTCCGCAGTGCTGTACGGAGAACTCATTCACATCAGTCCCTGCTCCATTGGAGCTTACAGTCTAAATTCCCTAATACACACACACACAGAGAGAGACTAGGGTCAATTTGATAGCAGCCAATTAACCTACCAGTAGGCTTTTGGAGTGAGGGAGGAAACCCACGCAAACACAGGGAGAACATACAAACTCCACACAGATTAGGCCATGGTCGGGAATTGAACTCATGATCCCAGTGCTGTGAGGCAGAAGTGCTAACCACGTAGCCACCGCCCAACAATTTATTATTATTATATATTTACTTATAAGGCACCACAGATTCTGTAGCACCGGATACAGAAACAAGTAAATAGATGGGGTAATACACGTAAGTAGCACAGATGAGTGCGAGTAATGCTATGGGGACTCACAGAGTGCAGCAAAAGACGTGACCGGACATACAAGGAAGTCAGCCAGTGGACAGATATGGGACAATAGGTAGAGAGGACCCTGCACACGAGAGCTTACATTCTAGAGGGAGGGGTGGTGAAAGACAGTAGGACCAACTGGGAAGAAATGGAGATAGCAGACGAGGAAAAGGAGGTGATGGATAGAATGGTTGGGAGGTGGTAGGATAGGAGAGCTTGAAAAGATGAGTTTTGAGTGTTTGAAGGTCGGGGAGAGTCGAGTAAGACTGGATAGGGAGTTCCAAAGATTAGGGGCAGCACAGCATAAGCCTTGCAGGCGAGCATGGGAGGAGGTAATGAGAGGTGAATTGAGGTGGAGCAGAGGCCAGGTAGGTATGTACCTGGAGACAAGGTCAGAGATGTAAGGGGGAGAAGTGTTGGTAAGGGCTTTATAACTGAGGATAAGGAGCTTGAACTGAATTCTGAAGTGGAGAGGGGAACAATGTAGGGATTGATGCAAAGAAGGGGGAGAGGAAGCAGAGCCGCAGCATTCTGTATGGATTTAAGGTCATACATTTAAGAGTGAGGAGGTTGCAATAGTCAAGACGAGAGATGATGACTGAACGGACCAGGATGTTGGTTGCTTCTTGAGAGATGAATGTAAACAGATCAATTTTACTTTGTGTGATATCTATGTACAGGATGCGGTTGAAGCAGAATCCCATGTATAAATAATCTTATAAATAATATATACATGTGGTGATAAGGACTTTTTACATACAGATTTGTACCTAGCACAAGATGCCTTCCATATTGGCCTGTTCTGTATTAAGTTGCTTATTCCTTTTATTTGGGAAAGAGGCGCTTGGTTTGTACCAGATGGTAAATGTAACTTATAGAAATGTGAACTATGATCTGCAGGGTCGGAGCACACTCCTTCCTTTACTGCCTGAGGGCGATGCCGAGTGTGGGTGAATCAGTAACCCAATGCCGAGCGGCTGCACCCAGTTTTTATAGTAAAGGTATGTACATAAACATGCCGTCCCTAACAGGGAAAATCTGGCCCAGAGCGATAATATCTTAAACCATATCATTGTGTTGGTTTGTATGAGTGACTTGTACATATACCACAATAATTTGGAGAACATTTCACAAACAACATACAATTTCCTTTCATTTAAAAATTCAGAAGTTGAACCACAGAGGAAGATAGAACGTGGTTTATTTCCTGGGACGTAACAGCAACAACACGTAAATGTCAAAAGCAGAGATTTTTCTATGCAATGTATGAAAGACTGACATTTAATATCACTACGAGGAGCCAACTTAACGCGTTTTGATTTTTTTTTTCTTTTTCAGCAATCGCTACACAGTGAATATGTCCTTATTTGGTACATAAGCAATTATTCTGGCTCTTGTAAATACAATTGCCATCACCGTTGGGATGACCTAAAGATACAATTCATTAGCTTAGTGCCTTAAAAAAAAAACCAGAACTCCATCCAATGAAAATTGTCCTCTTAGGCACTCTACCTCCAATGGGGCAGAAAGATGGGGATCTCTGTATCTTTGCGTACAACGGGAGTATTGGAGTACGACAGATATTCAATAGCTTGTATGTGCCTCCTTCAAGGATCTGATAACTGCTAGCGGAGTTCTGATGCCCCTTCAGTGTTCAAGTAGCCATATTGATTTAACAACCCCCCCCCTTCACATTACTGCTACCCTGGGGGATCGCCAATGCCTAGAAGAATTTGCCAGGGTCGTAGTTCCCCTTAAAATAGGTGGTTATGCTCCCCAAAATCCACAGCTAAAACTACTATTTGTTTAAAGGGGAACTCCGACCCTAGCAAATTCTTCTTCTAGGCACTGATGATCCCCACCAAGGTAGCAGTAATGTGGGGGGAAAACTGTCCGACAGGTGTTTACTATTCCCCAAAACCCACAGCTAAAAATATTGTTAGACAGTTTTACTTCATGTGAATTAGACAGTAAGGAACCATGACAGGCCTCCGTGGTAGAATTTTTCATGTACTTTATCCTCACCATTGTTCGCGGGTATATAGATGGTTATTTCAAATATACACAAAATGACGTCTCACACGTTTATACAGTAAGCAGCAGTGTTGGGATTGAATCGGGTAAAGCAGATTTTACCCATTGTCATATTACTCTTTTGTAATAATCATACTATATGGTATATAATATATTCAGATATGTAAATCTGCTAGATAGAGAGTAAAGTGATATATACAATTATATTATGACATGACGTTCGGACAAGAGCCTGTATTTGGATATTGCTAAATTATATAAAGTCAAGGAAGCACATCTTGTTAAAAAAACAGCAAATTGCTTGGGTGGGGTTAGAGGACGGCGGTCACATGACAGTTGTTGGTTTCATCCAAGAACAGCGTATTAAAGACGTCGTTGAAAAAAGTGGGATGGTATTTGCAGGCCCTGGCGCAGTCCGGGTTGAAGTTCACTTCTAGAATCTGAGGCTGCATCATCCGTTTACCTATAAAAAGAGATTATATAATAATTTACTTGCTTACATTTATTTATTGCCATAAACGGGAGCTGTTTTGCCGCTGGCTTTAGCAGAGATAAAACATTTATACTTTTTCTTAAATCAGCCACTGATGAGCAAGAGGCGCCACCTAGCGGCCAGATCATAATAACGGTATAGAGCTTGTTGGCATCACCAAGCAATGACCTTTAAATATGGCAGCTCCCATGGTAGCGATTAAAGTGGAAGACCCTTTTTTATCTGCCAGGGGTTCAAAAACCTGAATGTAACTGCAGTGGTGGATTATGGCCTGCCACCACGTGAGCGTACAACGCTACCATAAAGTCATATTACCTTCTCCGTCAGTGTCCCACTTCAGCATGAGGTCGATAGCATAGATGGCACGGGCTGATGGGTAATTACAGATGCCAAGTGGCGCTGGCTTGGATGATGCTGCTCGAAACAGTTCTCCAAAGGTTTTGAACAAATCAGCCTGATGATAAATTAAAGTTGGTGTTAACCCGCCGGAGATTTACACAATGTCCGGTACTCCGGACATTAAACATGGCAAATTGCAGCAGACCCAATAACTTTCTACAAACTAGTCAACACCAGCAAGTCCTTATATTTTGCCGTTATTTGTCTTCACTGAATTTGTGACTTAGAATTTCAAACTGGTAGGCGGAGCCTGTTTACTGAGTACATACGGACAGACCGACTGGAGGAGCAAAGTAAGTTCTACTGGGCAAATAAGATCTACAAAGAAAGATTATTCCTATTGTTTCCAATTTACCTCAGGGCAGCAGTTTAATAACACGTTTACATGTTTACAAAAACAAGTGCGAAAAATGTTATCACTTTATTCGGATCTTTGTGGACTAAGAGGTAGATTTATCAAACCTTATTAAAAGGAAAAGTGGATGTGTTGCCTATAGCAACCAATCAGATTCTATCCATAATGCTCTAGCATGTACCAGATAAATGATGGCTGGAATCTGATTGGATGCTACGAACAAAATCCCCACTTTTCCTTTTCAGGTTTGGCAAATCTTCCCCTAAGTGTGAGTGTAAAGGGCAGAATCACTGTAGAACTCGGCGCGAGAGAGAATTTCTATGTTGACTGAATAGTTCTTTACAGAACGCACTCAGGACCGCGCCCTACTGCATGGAATTCTATTGTTCCTGTAATGTTATATGTAGAGCTCTTACAATTCTCAGCAGGTGATGGTTATATCTCACTATTTTTAACCTCTTAATGACTGCAGGTATTGTGTACCTCGCGTGTTTTTTACTCTACACACTACAGAATGTAATAGTGCTGGGTCACATGACAGATCGGACATAATTTTGGTAGCATTCAATGTTTTGAAAACATGGGGGAGGGGGTGACAGCAGACAGTTATTTGGTTTTATTTTATGTATAAAAAACAAAACAAAACACAATAATTTAAACACTAAGCTCCCGTGCTTCACATGGTATCTACAATCTTCATCGTCTAAACATTATATGCAAATGGCGTATATTTTTTTGTACATCAATCACTTATACACATTTCTGGGCTACACAGTGGCTCAGTGGTTAGCACTTCTGACTCACAGCGCTGAGGTCATGACTTCGATTCCCGACCATGACCTTATCAGTGTGCAGTTTGTATGTTCTCCCAGTGTTTGCAAGGGTTTCCTCCGGGTGCTCTGGTTTCCTCCCACACTCCAAATACATATTGGTAGGTTAATTGGCTGCTATTAAATTGCCCTTAGTCTCTCTCGATCTGTGTGTGTACGTTAGGGGATTTAGACTGTAAGCCCCAATGGGGCAGGGACTGATGTGAGCGACTTCTCTGTACAGCGATGCGGAATTAGTGGCGCTATATAAATAGCTGATGTTGATGATGGCGGAGAGAAGGCAGGTTCAGCAGGTATTATAGTAGTTTAAAAGGGAAGACATCACCTTTCACGGCAGCTCAGGGGAGAGGAATGAAAGATAACGGGAGCAATACATTTTTGTACACACTAAAACAGATTAATCCCAGAATCTGCAGAGGATTAGTTATCTTGTAACTGAAAACTGTCCCTACTGCTTGTGTGTCTGCGATAGGGACATTAGATTGTAAGCTCCACAGGGATTGATGTGAAAAGTACAGAACTGCTCAATACATCATCTCAAGATAATAATAATCGTAGGTGCACTTTAATGATATATTTCTCAAACAAAGTGTGTTGTAGATAAGTTATGAGCTGTAAGGAGACGCACACTAACATGTTATGGTATACACCAGCACACGCACCTCCATCACTTTCCAGGGATGCTCAGGATACTGCTTTTCAAACAAGGTGATAAATTCATCACAATGAACCTAAAGGACAAACAATATAGGAGAGGGTCACATACGTTGGGATTCTGGTGTTTTTCCAAATCATCTGAAACGTTGTATTATACTGATAAGTTTATCATTAAATGTCTAGCACTGGAATGGACAATATAAAGAATCTAGGTGTATTATAAGTACACAGAGAAGAAGCAGCCGGGGTGTGTTCTCAATCAATATCTATATGAATGGAGCTTATCAGTCAGGTGACAGCGATATCGCCGATTCCTAGAGAACGTGCAGGCTGCATTCTCATGTTCATACAACAAGGCTTCCTCAACTGTCTACCGTCAACCGGCGCACCGGGCCTTGAATACAATCAGAATAAAACAGGTCGGCCCCGAGACCACATTCGTCTGCAAGAGAGCACTTAACGCAGAGCACTCTTAATTGCTCTATGCCAGGCTGATTTCCTCCAGGAGATCGGTGAGATACTGAGGAAATTGCCCCAGGAGTAAAGACCCAACTGGACCTCTCTTAGTGTCCCATGCCCCCTCCCGGGCCTGCTATCCTTACCTGCTTCAACTGCACATTCGGAGCGTAATTCATAACTGTGAAATGTTTCTCATAGTCATCCAGATCATTAAGTGCAAATGGTCTGTTGGGAAATGAGAAAACCATGTTAATGGGCGACGGGGAGAAGGATAGAGCAGCCGTTGAAGTTGTGAGTGTAGCTGCGAGTATACTATATATGGGAGCTCTGTGTATCAAGTTGTGGACTCAGTACGCGTCTCGGAACTATGGGGCAGCAGAAGCTCATGGTGACCAGCATCAGAATGGAACTATCCAGAGACCTAATGTATAGCACTACGTGAACTACCTGTTAGCGAATCGGAGCCAGAAGGCATCGTAGACGTACAGCTTGAGAGGGGACACCGAGCGGAGAAGAACCACGTAGCGTATGTCAAACTTTACCAGCCCAACGTCGTCCCGATCGAATAGCACTGGGTCCTCCACGTACTTGGAGACAACCTGGTTAATAGGTAGATAAAAACATAAGCTTCCATTCATTACCGTTTCTTGTTTCCGACTAACCAGCACAAAAAATAGCAAACATAATAGTAGTAAGTAATACTACATAACAACATAAACCCCAAATGGTAACTCTAGGACCCTGGAGAACATTTTTTCTACGCATTTTGTACAGAAATATTGCTTGAGAGTTGCCAATTTGTTTCTTGATAGCAGAAAATTAAAGAAATAGACATAAAATGTGTCGAATAAAAGTCAATTGATCATGAAAAAAGAACCAAAAAAAAAACATTTGGCTTTTCTAAACAATAACTTTTAAACAAAAAATACATCGGATATGTTAGCAGATGTGTTTCATTAAACAAAGCAAAAAACATAATATACTTTGTAAGTGTGCATTGTCCCCTGTACTTAATAATCAAAGTAGCACCCCCCGACTTGAAAAACCAAAGGGAAGATTAAAAAAAAATAATAAATAAATTGATGATATGAAAACTTGGTTCAAAAGAAACAAATGAACATTAGTGCCCCAGTAGCGGAGAGTGCAGGCATTCGTGATGTGGGCTAAACTCCTATTCATGAGTACAGCCTATCAATTTCTAGGGAGCCAATGAAGGCACTCAGAATGCAGCCTATCGACTCAGCAGAAACCAGTGACATCACGAGACACTTTGTGCCACCGGCTCCCAGCAAATTTAGAGTCTGCATCTCATGAACATCAACGGAGCTCATATCATAGCTGCTTTCACCGAGTAAAGCCAATAGGTGCACTTATATATTGATAACCAGTGATCCAGCATCAGTAAATATATATACTATTATCCCTATATAACAGGGAGCAGATTACAGTGTCATGTGACCTGACCACATGACATCATGGCTCAGACAAACCTTCGGCGTGCTCTCTCTCTGGCGAATGATGTAGGACAGGTTGGTGGTGACATGTGTATCCAGACTCCGGGCCAGGTTCCATGGTTTGCAGATCCAGTGGTTGTCTTCTCCTCTGTAGACAGAATCACGGGAGAGATGTGAAGGAAGCGGCTTCATCTCGGTTATTACGGAGCGTTAAAACGCTAAGTGCGCATCTATATACACGTGGGTGGTTCTCATATACACAAAACTGTACCTATAGACCCTCAGATCACATGAAGTTTAGAAAGTGGCTAAGCTTAGCCGTCCAGGTTCCCTCCTAAATATATCCAGTCCCCTCGCCTCTAATTTAGTAAATAAGGGGACCCCACTCTGCGGGTTTTCCCTGATATAGTGCCACGAGCAAAGGCTGGCAAAGCTTTTTTGTCCCCCCGATTTTGCAAGTACCAGCACTAGGGTTGGTTAAGCTGTTAGGATGGGGTGTAGTCAACATCTCCCCCCCCATCCCGACACCCAGCTCAGCGAGATAAGACAATAGAAGAGAATCAATTTGCAATCTTTATCATTTTATTTTTCTTCAAGAGTGAATTTTTAAAAGAAGCAAAACTGTGCTAAATATGTTATTTTAATGGGTTCCGAAGCCCAAATTGCCTCAGTTTTTTTTTTTATTATAAATTTTGTATGAGAAATCTATTTTAATATAAAGCAACAAACACATCCAAGATTACTGACTGGCGAAGTTATATCTTCACCTTGTGCGGTTCAAGTTTTATACTAAGCCTAGCTTAACGAAAACCTAACTATCACGGTGCCAATTAACATGGACTGTCCCGATTCCATTATGGATGAAATAGTGTCAAGGAATAATTCAAAACCCATAGTAGAGGCCGCGTCACCTTCAAGATTAAACTACGGAAATGGACGTTGGACAAGGCCTAGTTGGATGAGGACAAGTACCTTGCAGTGGAGATTTATATAACCTTACCCTTCGCTGTGATATGTGATGCTTGGAAACTAAAACAACATCGTAAATTTGTGTTTTTAGCATAAAATGCACTCACTTTACTAAAGAGAAGGTATTTGAATACAGTGAAAAGAAAGTTGGTAGTACTATATAGTGATTCTCCTGCCCTCATGACATCCATATGGAATGTTCTGGCTTCACCCCAATACGCATCTTATAGCCTTTAACAACACCTTAATCGACCATTCTTCTTCTAGTCAACAACATGGAGCGTCTTACCGCTGTTCGCGATGTTTAAAGTAGTTAATAAACTGAGGAAGTTCAGTCTTCAGATTAAAAGTACGTGGCAGCCATTTTGGACCTTCCGCAAACCCAATCCTCCTTGAAATGGACGCCAGGCAGTCCTTGACGGTCAGGAGATTCTCACATGGGAACTGGTTGAGCAGGACGTGAGGTCTGTCTGTGCTGAACGCCCTGTCGGACATAATCGAAAGTTTCAACATTTACCTCAATCCACCTAACCCCCAAAATACATCATTTACAGAACAATAAACACACGATTGGAGAAATAGGACACTAAACAAAATATTAAAGCTTATAGTTCCTTGACAGCAACCAGAAATTGTAGCTATGTGGCAGTGAAAGGGTTATTACTTGGTCTGCCTCTATGTAAGAGCTGGAGAGATGGGCGAAATCCCACTACATAACGCACAGTGGTTAGCATTGCTGCCTCACAGCGTTGGAGTCATGGGTTCGATCCCAACTAGGGGCCCTATTGGTGTGGAGTTTGTATTATTCTCCCCGTATTCTGCATAGATTTCCTATGGGTGGCTTCTGACATTGATTGACCCTAGCGAGTGTGTGCGTTTCTGTGGTAGGGAATGTAGACTGTAAGCTTCAATGAATGAATAAATATACTCTGTACAGGGCTACACAATATGGTGGAGCTATATAAATAAATGATAATAATAAAGGCAGTTGTGTTTTGTCAAGGTGACACATAGGCTCTGCTCTCTCTCCTGGGGAATAACAGATTATACTGGTCTGCGAGAGACGGGGACTCATCTGCGAGTAAAGGCTGCATTGTAAAGTTTTGGGCGATATGCCTTCACCATGTTAAACCAGGGACTCTCTCTTTACTTAGAGCCTGACAGGCAATCGGTTTGGTTCTGTTGTGTAAAAAACAAAAAACAGTTTATATATACGTTTTTGTAACACTGCAATATTTCAATAAAACAGTCTGCGGTCAGTTGTACCTACTTTGCTGGCATGTGGCCGCAGGTTTGCTCAACAACGACAAGGATGACAACCCCGTTACAACACACACTCACTGGCTGCGATCACCATATGACGACATCTCTGCACTCACCTGTAATCCTTGATGTGGGAGAAGATGAAGAGAATGTCGGCCTCTTTCTCATCATTTGTAAACACAAAGCGTGGGTGATCCACGCCGCTCAGCACCTGCTGCATATCCGTGTAGACCCTGCACACAGACAATCGTGACTTTAGCTGCTTCAGATTCAGGACTAAGGGCTCTCGCACATGAAAACAAACAGGAGCGCTCAGAGGCTCAATGCCTGGCCTATAACAGTGACAGGGAACCTGCGTTCTCATTTACTGCTAAATGTCAGTACATAACACGCCCTGTCTTTACGACAGGAGAAATACAACAATTATACTTACCCACCTGTCACATGCCTAGACCGCAATTTTTCATGTATGTTTCATGTGGGAAGTAAATGTGAAAGCCTGTTTTTATGTTCTGTGTATAAAGATTAAAAAATGCGTTCGTGTGCCTTTAAGAGCTTGACAGGGGAACTCCATTTACAGCAGGAATTTCTACGCAAATCCTGCTTTATTATTTCTTACATACGCCTTGATAAAATAGCTTTTCCAGAGGACCCTACTTAATGTACTGCGGGTCTGGTGCAAATTGCTATATTGTGACGGAGGTTGAGGAGGGCGTATTCCAAACCGCTTTAATCACTAATCTAGGCTGGCTACTTTCTCGCTCAATGGACTGCATGTCCCATCATGCCTTGCTCCAGTGACAGGATTTCCTCAGAGATTTTATGCAGGCACAAATCAAGCTCATTGAGGATGGGCGCAGGCAGCTACTACTGTGTGTCTTAGCTCAAGTACTGGGAACGGTTACATCCACACCAGAGACATGACTGGAGGCATATAGGAACACTCACATATTAGGCTTTTTAAATGATAGTGTTTGGATGTAGTTCTCCTACATGGACTTGTCAGCACTGGCTGTATTCTGTGCTCAGGCTTATTTACCATATGAAATGGGCTAATAATGCAGTCGTAGGGGTAGATTTATCTTCTAAAAATGAAAAGTGGCGATGTTGCTTATAGCAACCAATCAGATTCTAGCTATCATTTCCTAGGTACATTGTATAGAATTTTAACTAGAATCTGATTGGTTGCTATGGGCAACACCGCTACTTTTCAATGCTAAAAGATTTGATAAATACACCCCTTAGAGATTATTTAGCTAAATCAGGACCCTCAAGGACATACTTGAAGATTTTACTCTTGTCGTGTATTGGGGGCTCCACAGGAAGAGGCAGCGTCTCCTTATTCTCAGCAAAAATAGCCTATAAATGAGCAGATTATTGAGCATCAGTCTTTAGCAAGAGGTCAAGTATTCAAAACAATACATCAGTATCCCCTCCCCCACAATCAGAGTTGTACAGGAGTATCTCCTCCCCCCACAATCAGAGTTGTACAGGAGTATCCCCTCGCCCCATAATCAGAGTTGTACAGGAGTTGATGGTCTCAGGGGATGTATCGGAGGTTTTTCTGAACAGTTAGACAGTCCCACAATAAAATAAAGATGCCAATGATAATTAAAACATGAGGAATAAATAGCACAGTGGGCTTATGTTATAGGTAAATTACGTCTTCTCAATACTTGCCAATTTTTATAATGCACCTGTACTGTGGGCTGAACCAATATTGCTTAAATGTAGCCCACTAACCGGGAAGCTCAACATAACAAACATAAACCAGGCGTCACTGATGTAGTCAGGCAGTGCTTCAGTGATGTCATTGGTTCCTAGCTAATTGATAGGCTGCACACTGGTTCAGACCACAAAATGGCTGCCTCCACAGTGTGTAGGTGACAAGTCCACTTTACAGATCAGGTCACGAGTACCAATCACCTTCAACCAGCGGGGGAGCTCATTTTGTGAACTAAACAAACGTCAACTCTCAATTCACTAGTAAAATTCCAGTTACAGCCCATGAATATTGGTTACAATATTGGTTCAGACCACAAAATGGACCCACCACAACTGTCTATAGATGACATGCTCTTTAGTCACTTATTTAACAATACCCCTGGTATATTTCGGTTGAAGTGTCACGGTAACTCATTTTTAATGGGCAAATATTCTTTTGTAGTTTTCAGTACTACCGGCCTCCATCAATTAGCAGAACGGGTGGGGCCCATCTCAATAGACAGATGCACCCAACAGCACATTTTCCTTACCCCATGTCTAGACTCCTTCCTCTGCCAGGATACACAGGTCGGAACACTTCATTGTGGCCCTAAAGTATAGGGTCACTCTATTTCCAAAGGTCACATTTATCATATAATTACAGCCGCCATTTTTAACACTCTAGTGGAATAAACCAAAAGGTTCCTCACCTGATAATGAGCGTCGGACGGTTCTGGGGTTTGGTGGTGACCGTGGGCTAGAACCACCGGCTGCCACGGGAAGAGCAGACAGCTCCGTATTAAAGGATCGGACTCTCCATAGGCGTAGTCACGAGTCACCTCCTCTGTACAGGTACAATGAAAATATATGTCCAGTCTACCAACAAACACTCAGAATGCCGGACAAGGGATACATTGAAAGTACGAGCAGTAGCCAATTAGTGTGGCACAGAACGTGCAGCATCCTTACAGGAGCGTTCTGGGATGCCGATTGCTTACAGAATTCCTTCTCTAAAAACATGGAACCAAATACTTGGATATATCTGCTGAGTATTTGTTGACTGCATCATACCATATTTATGTCCAAGTACTGCACACCCCAGTTACGGATTCTACTGCGAACAGGAACATTTATTTATGAATAAATGGGATAGATCATTATTGTCTCAGCTACTTTTATAGAATTGTGGTCAACTATTATGAATAGATGCATTTATATTGCTTTATTACAAACAAATCCAAACTTTCAGGGATGATTTTTGTTGTCAAATATTCATTTTGTTTTGTTTTTTAACATTTATTTCCCCCAACTGATAAGATAACATTCAAATCAATGACGTTATACCATTTTGTAGGTTGACCAAATATTCCTGAGAACCAGCTAGTTTGTAATCATGATATAAATCTTGTCTCATGAATGGTTCCTCCGTGACGGATCCACTAGGCCACCATTCGATCAGCCGGTGTAATAAGTTAGATATAACACATGATTCCACGCACACTTACCTCCATTGCTCATGTCTCTGAGGGGCCACAGTATGGTATATGCTAGCTGGTGGGGGGTGTAATAAAACGGGGCCATATGAAATGTTGGCTCATCCGAGTGCTGAATTCTGGACCCGAATTCATCCATAATGTACCAGACTGGAACGTTCTCCTCCGCAGACTGCAAACAAAGAGAGCGTTTAACACAATATAACTTTATGGGTCATTTACATGGGAATAACTTTATTTCTTAGTCCACCCAAACAAGTTGTATAGTGTTTTTCACCGAGCCAGATAGGGCTTTATTTTGTAGCAAATTGGAACAAATATATTTTATAAACATTACATTTCATTAGGTGAAAGCAGGTAAAAATGGGAAAAAAAAAAAAAAAAAAAAGATAGTTTTCCATGCTTGTTACCCTAATTACTTTAATGTAACTAGTGCAGGCTCTAAATTTTTCCCATAACTTAATCATTTAGTTCTCCTGAGCGATACCAAATGTATTTTAAGCAAGGTTTGACGTAGTTATAGGAACCAAAGTGCAAACAACTACGCCCCACAGGTATGCCAAATCTGCAAATATATTTATAATTGTATGTTCCCCCCCCCCCCCCTTGGGGTTCCTCACACACTCCAAAAAACATACTAGTAGGTTAATTAGCTATTAAAAAAATTGACCACTCTCGGTCTGTCTGTGTGTGTGTGTTAGGGAATTTAGACTGTAAGCTCCAATGTGGCAGGGACTAATGTGAGTTCTCTGTACAGCGCTGCGGAATTAGTGGCGCTATATAAATAAATGGTGATGATGGTGGTGGAAATAAGGGTATCTCAAGCCGGGAAGGACAGACAAAAATTGAAGAGATTTCGAATTTTTTTGTGGCGTTGTGATAAAATACATTCGTGTCACACAAGATGGTTTGCGATGCAGTTTTGATGGGCTCAATACATGTTTTTTATTTAAATATATTTGATGTAATTTTGCAGTGGAAGACACAGAGATGTAAGAGGCCAGTGATCACAGATAAGGCCATGGTCGGGAATTGAACTCATGACCCCAGCGCTGTGAGGCAGAAGTGCTAACCACTGAGCCACAGTGTTGCCCCATACATAATATGGTCATCCCCTGCCGGAGGGATGACATCACCAGGATTCCATGGCAGCAATGCTTCTGCATTGGAGAACACACCACTCAGATTGATCGTGTGACAGGAAATTACATCTATAGGTTTTTGGTGACAGTGCTGGAACTAGGGATCGTCAGTGACCTGGACCCAGCGGCAGCAGCCTGTTTAAGCATATCCGTATGGCCGCCATTTTAGCAGGGCGTCTAATTACGTTCCGTGAGGTAAAAGTGAAGCCGGACAGGATGTATATATGAACAGAGTAGTCAGAGTGTGGTTTAGGACTCACGTGTGTGCCGAAATAAACAACTGAAATCAATACTGTATATGCATCAATACAGATATAAAATACGGCACTATACCATTTAGAAAAGGAGAATATTATGATATAAGTGCACCGATCACCTACACACAGTGGAGGCAGCCATTTTGTGGGATGGTTTGTGGTGCCATCTCTAGTTCCAAGGTTCAGCCAACAAAATGTCTGCCTCCATTTGAAGGTTTTAGTCTGGCTAGGACACTTCATATCGTGCATCTTACCCCCTGTGAGAGCTGGTACGTCTGGTTATATTTCCACATCTCCGTGAGGACGTCCTCGACCACGTCATCGTCTGGCATCTCCCCGTGGAAGTCGATGCCCATGAGGTTAGCCATGCGGTGTAGGAGGCCGGGCACTTCTATTAGCTGCTGTCGAGCGTGTTCTACGCGGTAGGTCCAGGCGTGGTCGATGAGAAAAATGCTGAAATGTAAGAAAACAAAATAGAATCCAAAACGATATAGAAATGTAAACGAAAGACATGGAAATAATCAAATCCATCCAGTAACACAGCACCAGATATAAAGTGAAATATTGATAAGCATCTGCCAGTGTTATTACTTTAATATTATCACCACTGAAAATAAAGTTGTTCTGGGAAAACACACTTTCCCTATAACCAATAACAAGGAATCCACCTTTGGTTGTTGTGTCACAGGTAATTTAACAACTAACCCCCCCTATCTACAAGAAAGGGGAACTGCGGGTAGCATGCCGCTATAGAACGCTTTGCAAGCTGTCCCGCTGAGTACAATAGCGTCTTAATGTTTGAAAGTTCGAGTTAACCTTCAAGACAGCCTCAGGTAAGTCCTGTAGCACCAATGGTCCCCCCCTCCAAAAGTTATTACTTAATTTAAGTCTCTAGTTACCACTGGTAACTGCTCATCTTTAAAAAAGATGATGACTATATATCATTCTCTACTTACTAGCTGTGTTCCCCTTCTCCTGAGAATGTAGTGATAACTTTCAAGAATATCTATTTTCCACTCTGATTTAACAAAACACTTTAAAAAAACTGATATATCTGAACATTTATCTCTATATAACATACCAACCCGAAAACAGCTAACTTTTAACTAGGCGACCAGATGATCTCAAACGGTTACGGCACTTTACATGCAAGTAGGTTGCCTACTTCTGAGTTACATGGTAGGATAAACATCAATAAAATAAAACTGTCTACTGTTCCAAGTCCACAATATATAATTCAGGGGTATCCAGCCCTTCAATTACCAATAAATTCACTTACACTTGTCCTTACTTATCAATGAACTCACCTGTTGGGGTCAGAAGCACTTAGACCGTTCTCATTGGTGACAATTACTTTGAAAGACATCTCGTTCCCTGGGTTCTGCTTCTTTTTCAGCTCTCTTTCAATCTCCGCCGCCGTTTCTTCCTCCTCCTCGTCTTCCTCTTCCGCTTCCTCCACCTGCATTATTCCGAACATTTCCCCGGCATCGAAAATCTAGGACGCAACAAAGAAACTTGGGGTTTATATTGCAAAAAGGAGCGTTAACCTACAGCAGCCAATCGTGTTTGTTGTCATTGTCCAACTTCATATCACTTGATCGAAGCTCCCTGCTGATTGGTTATTACACTGCTAATTAAAAACTCTTCCAATTGGACCTGTTGCCCACACACAGAAATGGCAGCCACATGAATTCCATAAGAACCAGTGACATCATTGGTTCCTAGTGAATTGACAATTTTGTTTATATAAGTGATAGAGGCACTTTATTAGTTATAGTAAATATAAATAATATTTAGGGCCAGAATTAATTACATAATAGGCCCAATATGCACCAATGGGCTGTAACCCATAACAGCCAATCAAATGTTAGCTTTCATTTTCTAAGTTGTTCTAAAGACATACCGTAATCCGATTGGTTGCTATGAGTTACAGCATACTGAAGCACATTGCACCATGCCACAGACTGGCAAGATCACTGCGCTATAAATATACGGGATTAAGGAACACAGAGGCGTAAAAACCAATTCAATTATTTACATAAGCCTTCATTTGTATGTTCCACCCAATACCACGTGACACGTCTGTAGATTTACCAAGAAACCTCTGCCAAGAATGAGGTCACGTTTAACATGCTAAGACTCGCACTATTATCATCTAAAACACATTTTGAAGGATATTTAAGCTTACCTAACTATTGTTTCTGTGCAGAGTGCTTTATTTATCTATAAACATGTCTACAGTCAAACCCTTGTTTTTGTTAAATTAAATGCCCAAGGAAAAATTGGTGTAAAATAATTAAATTATAGGAGAGAGAGCTAAATACACTGAAAACTTCAAGTAAAGCATCTAGAGCAATTGAATAACTATGGAACGGACTACTAGTACACAACAAAATATAACTATACAGATACATTCATCAGATATTGTGGCCAAAACCCCAGAAGGGTTTCCATATCGTTTATCTGATATACAATATCTCATTTTAGTATTCCTCAATCTACATGAAATCACAAAACACGTGCAAGTCTAAACAACTACCAAAGAACATGAAACACATATTGCAATTGTCACAAAATATATGCAGAAGTTAAAAACATAGAATTTGACGGCAGAAAAGAACCACTTGGCTCATCTACTCTGCCTATTTTTTAACCTATGGTAACCTCAAACCCTATTTGATCCTTTATTCTTTGTAAGGATACCGTTATGTCTATCCCAAGTATGTTTAAATTGCTCTACTGTATTATCCTCTACCACCTCTGATGGGAGGCTATTCCACGTATCCGCTATGTGAAGCAATTTTTCCTCAAATTTCCTCTGAACCTACTTCCCTCTATACAATACATCAATCCATAGCCAAATCCTATTACATACGGTACATCTAAGAAACATTTCCAGAATATGAATATATCTCACATACTGCAAAATCTTTAACACATGCACTAATCATACCCCGCAATGACTATTGCAGTTCCCTTCTCACTGGTTCTTCCCCTAACCAGACTTTCATTCCTACAATCTATTGTGAATACATTGACTTCTATACTTATATTGAATTTTTATTGTATAAAGTTCCACTTCTACAGCCCCTTTGTTGATTGCTGGTACTTTACTGAATACACTATAAAATTCTTCTACTAACATATTCCATTAAGAAAACTGCACCAACATACATATCTTCCATTGTCTCAAAATATATCCCAACTCAACACCTCTGCTCTGCGTCTCTCATCCACAACCAATTAGCTGTTCCCATTCCTGGGTTACAGGACTTTTCCCAGTCTGCACCCCCTCTGTACAGCACCACTTTTCCGAAGCCACCAAACGTACCTTGAAAATTCATCTCTTTCAGCAAACTTAGCAAATTTTAACCACCTCCTAAACCTCCCGGCGATCCCTCATTACTTCCCTGCTACGTAGTTTACTCAAAACTTATATTTATTCTCTTCCTAAAAACAACACGACACCAAAAACAACCAACATTGCTGTGTGGCTGGAACATACATCCTCCCTAAGCACCTTTGCTATCTGGCTGCACAAATCATCATCATCGCCATTTATTTATATAGCGCCACTAATTCCGCAGCGCTGTACAAAGAACTCACTCACATCAGTCCCTGCCCCATTGGAGCTTACAGTCTAAATTCCCAAAAACACAGAGAGAGAGAGACTAGGGTCAATTTGTAGCAACCAATTAACCTACCAGTATGTTTTTGGCGTGTGGGAGGAAACCCACGCAAACACGGGGAGAACATAAAAACAGCACACAGATAAGGCCACGGTCGGGAATTGAACTCATGACCCTAGTGCTGTGAGGCAGAAGTGCTAATATACATATAGTTGACTAGGCACTGTATGTCTATAGACAGTGGGCCCGATTCATTAAAGAAGAGAAATTAAAAAAAGTGGAGTAACTTTGCACCTTGGCAAAACCATGTTGCATTGGAGGGGGAGGTAAATTTAAAATGTGATGGCAGATTTATAGGGCATGTCCTAGGTCAACTTTACATTTCAGTGTACAAATAAAGCTTTCAAGTATTTGTGTGCTACATAAAAAAACAACCAGTATTTAACTAGTTTTGGACTAGGTTACTCTCTCACCTCTGCCTGTCTGCTCTTGTGCTATCTTAACTGTAAAGCTAAATATGCTGAGGCTCTATATAAATAAATGGAAATAAACAATACAATAACGGAAGATATTTGAATCTGTATCTAGGAATGTTATATAGCTGTCCACAAGCTATTCTTTAATAAAATTAGCTATTTTACAATACAAGCCCCCTCCCCACAATGCCCCAGGAAACAGCTGTGCAAAATGTTTCCAGCATTAATACCATCCCGTACTTTGAAACAACAATTAAGAAATATATATTCAGCAAACCTTTATTACAATTTTAGTGGTAATTTAAATGGCACAAAGTTAAAATATGAAAGGACAGGTCACACCGAGCTGTCAAATCTACAACTATTACTTAGCATGAAATGTTATCCATTAAATTGATTGGATAGAACATATTACATCATCACTGCAGACAATACTAGTTTTATTTTCTCAGAGAATGAATAAGCAGTCAGAGAAATAACAGGACGGTTTCAGATGGTGAACAACATTTTGAGTGTATTGCTATATATTCATAAACATATATGACCCCCCCCATCATAAATACCAATTTGCCCTCCACATCAGATTATTCACACAGCCCCCAACTCCTCCAGGCCAATACCCCAGCACACAGCCCCCAACTCCTCCAGACCCATACCCCAGCACACAGCCCCCAACTCCTCCAGTCCCATACCCCAGCAGACAGCCCCCAACTCCTCCAGTCCCATACCCCAGCAGACAGCCCCCCAACTCCTCCAGACCAATACCCCAGCACACAGCCCCCAACTCCTCCAGACCCATACCCCAGCACACAGCCTCCAACTCCTCCAGTCCCATACCCCAGCAGACAGCCCCCCAACTCCTCCAGACCAATACCCCAGCACACAGCCCCCAACTCCTCCAGACCCATACCCCAGCACACAGCCTCCAACTCCTCCAGACCCATACCCCAGCACACAGCCCCCCAACTCCTCCAGACCAATACCCCAGCACACAGCCCCCAACTCCTCCAGACCCATACCACAGCACACAGCCCCCAACTCCTCCAGACCAATACCCCAGCACACAGCCCCCAACTCCTCCAGTCCCATACCCCAGCACACAGCCCCCAACTCCTCCAGACCAATACCCCAGCACACAGCCCCCAACTCCTCCAGTCCCATACCCCAGCACACAGCCCCCAACTCCTCCAGTCCTATACCCCAGCCCCCAACTAATCCTGTCCCATACCCCAACTATTCCAGATCCATACCCCAGCCCCCAACTCCTCCAGATCCATACCCCAGCACACAGCCCCCAACTCCTCCAGTCCCATACCCCAGCACACAGCCCCCCAACTCCTCCAGTCCCATACCCCAGCACACAGCCCCCAACTCCTCCAGTCCCATACCCCAGCACACAGCCCCCAACTCCTCCAGTCCTATACCCCAGCCCCCAACTAATCCTGTCCCATACCCCAACTATTCCAGATCCATACCCCAGCCCCCAACTCCTCCAGATCCATACCCCAGCACACAGCCCCCAACTCCTCCAGTCCCATACCCCAGCACACAGCCCCCCAACTCCTCCAGTCCCATACCCCAGCACACAGCCCCCCAACTCCTCCATACCCCAGCACACAGCCCCCCAACTCCTCCATACCCCAGCACACAGCCCCCCAACTCCTCCATACCCCAGCACACAGCCCCCCAACTCCTCCATACCCCAGCACACAGCCCCCAACTCAAGACCCAAACCCCAGCCCCCAACTCCTCCAGACCCATACCCCAGCACACAGCCCCCAACTCCTCTAGACCCATACCCCAGCCCCCAACTCCTCCAGATCCATACCCCAGCACACAGCCCCCAACTCCTCCAGTCTCATACCCCAGCACACAGCCCCCCAACTCCTCCATACCCCAGCACACAGCCCCCAACTCCTCCAGTCCCATACCCCAGCACACAGCCCCCAACTCCTCCAGTCCCATACCCCAGCACACAGCCCCCAACTCCTCCAGTCTCATACCCCAGCCCCCAACTCCTCCAGTCCCATACCCCAGCACACAGTCCCTAACTCCTCCAGTCCCATACCCCAGCACACAGTCCCTAACTCCTCCAGTCCCATACCCCAGCACAAAGCCCCCAACTCCTCCAGTCCCATACCCCAGCACACAGCCCCCCAACTCCTCCATACCCCAGCACACAGCCCCCAACTCCTCCAGTCCCATACCCCAGCACACAGCCCCCAACTCCTCCAGTCTCATACCCCAGCCCCCAACTCCTCCAGTCTCATACCCCAGCCCCCAACTCCTCCAGTCCCATACCCCAGCACACAGTCCCCAACTCGTCCAGTCTCATACCCCAGCCCCCAACTCCTCCAGTCCCATACCCCAGCACACAGCCCCCAACTCCTCCAGTCTCATACCCCAGCCCCCAACTCCTCCAGTCCCATACCCCAGCACACAGTCCCCAACTCCTCCAGTCCCATACCCCAGCACACAGTCCCCAACTCCTCCAGTCCCATACCCCAGCACAAAGCCCCCAACTCCTCCAGTCCCATACCCCAGCACAAAGCCCCCAACTCCTCCAGTCCCATACCCCAGCACAAAGCCCCCAACTCCTCCAGTCCCATACCCCAGCACAAAGCCCCCAACTCCTCCAGATCCATACCCCAGCACACAGCCCCCAACTCCTCCAGTCTCATACCCCAGCACACAGCCCCCCAACTCCTCCATACCCCAGCACACAGCCCCCAACTCCTCCAGTCCCATACCCCAGCACACAGCCCCCAACTCCTCCAGTCCCATACCCCAGCACAAAGCCCCCAACTCCTCCAGATCCATACCCCAGCACACAGCCCCCAACTCCTCCAGTCTCATACCCCAGCACACAGCCCCCCAACTCCTCCATACCCCAGCACACAGCCCCCCAACTCCTCCATACCCCAGCACACAGCCCCCAACTCAAGACCCAAACCCCAGCCCCCAACTCCTCCAGACCCATACCCCAGCACACAGCCCCCAACTCCTCTAGACCCATACCCCAGCCCCCAACTCCTCCAGATCCATACCCCAGCACACAGCCCCCAACTCCTCCAGTCTCATACCCCAGCACACAGCCCCCCAACTCCTCCATACCCCAGCACACAGCCCCCAACTCCTCCAGTCCCATACCCCAGCACACAGCCCCCAACTCCTCCAGTCCCATACCCCAGCACACAGCCCCCAACTCCTCCAGTCTCATACCCCAGCCCCCAACTCCTCCAGTCCCATACCCCAGCACACAGTCCCTAACTCCTCCAGTCCCATACCCCAGCACACAGTCCCTAACTCCTCCAGTCCCATACCCCAGCACAAAGCCCCCAACTCCTCCAGTCCCATACCCCAGCACACAGCCCCCCAACTCCTCCATACCCCAGCACACAGCCCCCAACTCCTCCAGTCCCATACCCCAGCACACAGCCCCCAACTCCTCCAGTCTCATACCCCAGCCCCCAACTCCTCCAGTCTCATACCCCAGCCCCCAACTCCTCCAGTCCCATACCCCAGCACACAGTCCCCAACTCGTCCAGTCTCATACCCCAGCCCCCAACTCCTCCAGTCCCATACCCCAGCACACAGCCCCCAACTCCTCCAGTCTCATACCCCAGCCCCCAACTCCTCCAGTCCCATACCCCAGCACACAGTCCCCAACTCCTCCAGTCCCATACCCCAGCACACAGTCCCCAACTCCTCCAGTCCCATACCCCAGCACAAAGCCCCCAACTCCTCCAGTCCCATACCCCAGCACAAAGCCCCCAACTCCTCCAGTCCCATACCCCAGCACAAAGCCCCCAACTCCTCCAGTCCCATACCCCAGCACAAAGCCCCCAACTCCTCCAGATCCATACCCCAGCACACAGCCCCCAACTCCTCCAGTCTCATACCCCAGCACACAGCCCCCCAACTCCTCCATACCCCAGCACACAGCCCCCAACTCCTCCAGTCCCATACCCCAGCACACAGCCCCCAACTCCTCCAGTCCCATACCCCAGCACACAGCCCCCAACTCCTCCAGTCTCATACCCCAGCCCCCAACTCCTCCAGTCCCATACCCCAGCACACAGTCCCTAACTCCTCCAGTCCCATACCCCAGCACACAGTCCCTAACTCCTCCAGTCCCATACCCCAGCACAAAGCCCCCAACTCCTCCAGTCCCATACCCCAGCACACAGCCCCCCAACTCCTCCATACCCCAGCACACAGCCCCCAACTCCTCCAGTCCCATACCCCAGCACACAGCCCCCAACTCCTCCAGTCTCATACCCCAGCCCCCAACTCCTCCAGTCTCATACCCCAGCCCCCAACTCCTCCAGTCCCATACCCCAGCACACAGTCCCCAACTCGTCCAGTCTCATACCCCAGCCCCCAACTCCTCCAGTCCCATACCCCAGCACACAGCCCCCAACTCCTCCAGTCTCATACCCCAGCCCCCAACTCCTCCAGTCCCATACCCCAGCACACAGTCCCCAACTCCTCCAGTCCCATACCCCAGCACAAAGCCCCCAACTCCTCCAGTCCCATACCCCAGCACAAAGCCCCCAACTCCTCCAGTCCCATACCCCAGCACAAAGCCCCCAACTCCTCCAGTCCCATACCCCAGCACAAAGCCCCCAACTCCTCCAGTCCCATACCCCAGCACAAAGCCCCCAACTCCTCCAGTCCCATACCCCAGCACAAAGCCCCCAACTCCTCCAGTCCCATACCCCAGCACAAAGCTCCCATACCCCAGCACACAGTCCCATACCCCAGCACACAGTCCCATACCCCAGCACACAGTCCCATACCCCAGCACACAGACCCATACCCCAGCACACAGACCCATACCCCAGCACACAGACCAATACCCCAGCACACAGACCCATACCCCAGTACACAGTCCCATACCCCAGCACACAGACCCATACCTCCCCCTCCAGCTTGCAGTACAGACTCCCCCAGTGCAACTGGGGGACCCCGGACGCAGTGAGCGCCGCTTGGTGCAGGGCCACGAACTGAGAATAGCTCTCATCCTGCTGCTGGGAGCCGGGCTCGGCCATGCTGCCTGAGACTGAAGCTCTGAGCATGCGGGAGGAAGCAGCAGATGGAGTGGGCGGCTCCCGGCTTTACCCTCCCCGTCACCAGCAGCACATATCGTTCTCTGCTCTACCTGCATGCCAGCTACATGCTGCAACACAACCCATGTACTGTCCTCCCTGCAGCGTCCGCTGCCCCTCCCTGAGAACACAGACATGTCCCTGCAAGGAGAGCCAAGGCTCTAGCAATGCCCAGATCCCTGCACCCAGCCCTCTCCTTCCTGCAGCTCCCTGCACCCAGCCCCGCTCTCTCCTTCCTGCAGCTCCCTGCACCCAGCCCCGCTCTCTCCTTCCTGCAGCTCCCTGCATCACAGCCCCGCTCTCTCCTCCCTGCACCCAGCCCCGCTCTCTCCTCCCTGCACCCAGCCCCGCTCTCTCCTTCCTGCACCCAGGCCCGCTCTCTCCTTCCTGCAGCTCCCTGCATCACAGCCCCGCTCTCTCCTTCCTGCACCACAGCCCAGCTCTCCCCTCCCTGCACCCAGCCCCGCTCTCTCCTCCCTGCACCCAGCCCCGCTCTCTCCTCCCTGCACCCAGCCCCGCTCTCTCCTTCCTGCAGCTCCCTGCACCCCGCTCTCTCCTTCCTGCAGCTCCCTGCACCCAGCCCCGCTCTCTCCTCCCTGCATCACAGCCCAGCTCCCTGCTCTCCCCTCCCTGCACCCAGCCCCGCTCTCTCCTTCCTGCAGGTCCCTGCACCCAGCCCCGCTCTCTCCATCCTGCACCCAGCCCCGCTCTCTCCTTCCTGCAGCTCCCTGCACCCCAGCCCAGCTTCCTGCAGCTCCCTGCTCTCTGCTTCCTGCAGCTCCCTGCACCCAGCCCCGCTCTCTGCTTCCTGCAGCTCCTTGCACCCAGCCCCGCTCTCTCCTTCCTGCAGCTCCCTGCACCCAGCCCCGCTCTCTCCTTCCTGCAGCTCCCTGCACCCAGCCCCGCTCTCTCCTTCCTGCAGCTCCCTGCACCACAGCCCCGCTCTCTCCTTCCTGCAGCTCCCTGCACCACAGCCCAGCTCCCTGCTCTCACCTCCCTGCACCCAGCCCGCTCTCTCCTTCCTGCAGCTCCCTGCACCCCGCTCTCTCCTTCCTGCAGCTCCCTGCACCCAGCCCCGCTCTCTCCTTCCTGCAGCTCCCTGTACCACAGCCCAGCTCCCTGCACCCAGCCCCGCTCTCTCCTTCCTGCAGCTCCCTGCACCCAGCCCCGCTCTCTCCTTCCTGCAGCTCCCTGCACCCAGCCCCGCTCTCTCCTTCCTGCAGCTCCCTGCACCCCGCTCTCTCCTTCCTGCAGCTCCCTGCTCTCCCCTCCCTGCACCCAGCCCCGCTCTCTCCTTCCTGCAGCTCCCTGCTCTCTCCTTCCTGCTCTCCCCTCCCTGCACCCAGCCCCGCTCTCTCCTTCCTGCAGGTCCCTACACCACAGCCCAGCCCCTTGCTCTATCCTCTCTGCAAATACCATCACATGAAAGTCTTCTTCCCCTTCCCTGCACTCCCTACATCCACCATCCAGCTCACTGCACCCTGGCATTTCTCCCTGCCCCCACTGGACTAAGGCCCTAGCCCTCAGCCCCCTGCCCTCAATGCACCCTGTCCTGCTCCCCAACTCAGCTCCCTGCCCCCACTGCACCCTGGTCCTGCTCCTTGCCCCTTCTGCACCCTGGTCCTGCTCCCTGCCCCCCAACTCAGCTCCCTGCCCCTATTGCACCATGGCTCTGCTCACTGCCCCCCAGCTCAGCTCCCTGCCCCTACTGCACCCTGGTCCTGCTCCTTGCCCCTTCTGCACCCTGGTCCTGCTCCCTGCCCCTACTGCACCCCGGTCCTGCTCCCTGCTCCCCAGCTCAGCTCATTGCCCCTACTGCACCCCGGTCCTGCCCCCTTCCCCCCAGCTCAGCTCCTTGCCCCTACTGCACCACGGCTCTGCTCCCTGCATCCCCTGGGTCAGATTCCCATGTATTTGATCATGTTCTGAGAAGTAGACTCCCATCCTGAGGAGAGGGTACTATGTCTGTTCTATTTTCCTTGAAAGAGGCAGTCACTACCTTCTCTATGTTTAAGATGTAGATGATGGTCAGACCTGTGAACGAGCACAGGTTTAAGTATCAATATTATGCCTTGCCCTCCACATAGGCATTCCAGGTGGTTCTCTCTCTCAGGACTCCATCCAGGACACACAAGACGTGTTTACCACGGTGGTCCATAAGGGTCATAGTAGCCCTACGTCCAAGACCCCATAGCCGGGGCCCCAGCATCATTGCCATTGTTAAATAGGAATTTATGTACCCTGTAGACCAGGGGTAGGCAACCTGCGGCTCTCCAGGTGTTGTGAAACTACAAGTCCCAGCATGCCTTGCACCTATCTGCTGGTTATCTACTGGCAAAGCATGCTGGGACTTGTAGTTTCACAACACCTGGAGAGCCGCAGGTTGCCTACTCCTGCTGTAGACGGTTACCTCCTGGTTGAATGTTCTGGTGTGGACAACCCTTATTTACCTCACTGTAGTTTGTATTCTTCTCATGGAGATGCCCATGACCTACAAGGCCCCTGTGGTGAAGTAGTTGGTTGTTTCACTGAGTAAAACTAATAATAGCAAAACAGCTTACTGCAAATTACTTTATCTGACTATCTATGCTGTTAAAATGGAGGTTCTATCTGCATTGTTGTATTTGGGAACAAATAAGAAGCCGTTTACAAGCCACAATTTTTAGATTTAGGATTAAATTCTTCGTTTTCTGATTCATTGGAATAAAGCAGGTTGTTGTAAACTAGTAATGGGCAACAGAGCATAAGATTGAACCTGATCTTAGGCTTTCCCTGGAGCAGCCAACTTCTGCCTCACGTGACCTCTTCTGCATGATGCAGGGAGGTCAGTAAGTCAGAGTAGGAGAGACATGCAGTCTGCACCATGTGGTTTCCCTCTTTGCGAGAATGTGCTTATGATCCCTCCCTATTTGTTTCATTAATACAAGATAATGCACAGTTGTTATGGGCACTTGTCCAGTTATTTTCTATTATGAGGAACATTGTAAAACATCAAGTGCAGGTCGATGGATGGAAACCTCTCTGCAGAATTGTGTTGTGCCTGTTCCCGCCTTACCCCTTACTTTCAAAACCGGATGGCAAATCTGGTCACCCAGAAGTGACGTTGAATTGTCAGATTTCTCTGTAAAACCTGTAACACTTAATTATCTTAAGTTAAAATGCCTGATAATATATGATTACTAATATATTATTACAGGTTGGCGCCATTGGTTAAATGCTTTGTTTTTACAGCCCCTCAGTTTGCTGCCCACTAAACTAACAGCTTGTGAATACCTCCTGTTTCACGTAGGTGATGGTCTGCTGCCACCTATGGGCAGAAATTAATATATATTACACATATGGACAAAAGTATTCGGACACTTAACCATTACAGCAACAGGGACTGTAATGACATTGTATTCAAATACATATACTTTAATATGGAGTTGGTCCCCCTTTTGCAGTGATAACAGCTTCCACTCTTCTTGGAAGGCTCCACAAGATGTTTGAGTGTTTGTTGGAATTTGTGCCCATTCATTCTGTAGAGCATTTATGAGGTCAGGCCCTGATGTTGGAGGAGATGTTGGCTCACAATCTCCATTCCAGTTCATCCCAAAGGTGTTCGATGGGGTTGAGGTCAGGGCTCTGTGCGGGACAGTCAAGTTCTTTCACACCGAACTCATCAAACCATGTCTTTGTAGTCCTTGCTTTGTGTACTGGGGGCAGTCATGTTGGAACAGAAAAGGGCCTTCCCCAAACTTGCCACAGAGTTGGAAGCATAGCATTGTCCAAAATGACTTGGTATGCTGAAGCATTTAGATTGCCCTTCACTGGAGATAAGGGGCCTAGCCCAAACCCTGAAAAATAGTCCCATACTATTATCCCTCCTCCACCAACTTCACAGTTGTCATAATACAGTCAGGCAGGTAATTTTCTCCCGGCATCCGTCAAACCCAGACTTGCCCATCTCACTGCCAGAGAAGCGTGATTCGTCACTCCACAGAACACGTTTCCACTGCTCCACAGTCCAGTGTCGGTGCGCTTTACACAACTAAATACGACGCTTGGCATTGGTCTTGGTGATGTGAGACTTGCATGCAGCTGCTCGGCCATGGAAACCCATTCCATTAAGCTCCCGCCGTACAGTATTTGTGCTTACATTAATGCCAGTGGATGTTCGGAATTCTTCAGCTATGGAATCAACAAAGCGTTGGCGACTTTTATGCACGGTGCTCCTTAGCAGTCGTTGACCCCGCTTTGTGATTATATGTGGTCTTCTGCTTCGTGGCTGAGTTGCTGTTGTTCCTAAATGCTTCCACTTTTTAATAATATCACTGTTGACCGTGGAATATCCAGCAGGGATGAAATTTCATGAACTGTCTTATTGCAAAGGTGGCATCATATCCCAGTACCACGCCTGATCTCACTGAACTCTTCAGAACAACCCATTTTTATATCATAACTGTTTGCAAATGGAGACTGCATGGCTAGGTGCTTGATTTTATACACCTCTGGCAAAGGGTCTAATTGAAACAGCTCAGTTCAATAATTAACAGGTGTGGCCAAATACTTTTGTCCATATAGTGTGTGTGTGTGTGTGTGTGTGTGTGTGTGTGTATATATATATATATATATATATATATAAATTTACGTTATAAGATGCCACAAAATGTCCGCAGCACCGTACATGACACATGCAGAGAGCAGTTATCCATAACACACGTAATTGATACATGAGGAACAAACTACAAAGACCAGACATAATCAGTAAAAATACACGTGACACGGTACTATAGATAAAATTATGAGTATCAGTGAGTGAAAGTGATGGTAGAAATCAGCGATAAGGCTGAAGCTTAAGAAAACACGGCTAGGGAAGCAGGCCAAGAGGTACAGGGGGTGATGGAATAGTAGAAGGAACACACAAGGAAAGAGGGCCCTGCTCCTGAGAGCTTACATCCTAAAGGAAAGGGGGAGACACAAATAGGGTGGTACCGATTTGGGGAGTGGGGTTTGACTCCTTACAACAAATGATGAAAGATTATTACATGAATCCATCAGTTCTTTGGAGAAAAAAAAAAAAAAGTTTTTCATTAACGTTTCAGTCGTTTTTCCTCCAAACGTGTCTCCTTATTCTAGAAATTCTCTTATTGTAAAGTATATGGCCATCCTGAACTAAGAATATCTTTACGTCTCTATCACTCCCTTCTGTCCTCTAAGCAGTACAGTATTTAGCATGTAGTCTCTCCTGATCATTTTTGTTATATAGCGCATGCACCATTTTAAAAGCCCTTCACTGAATAGTTTGTCATGGGACCGTGCAGAGGTGGTGCGCGGGGGTTGTGCGCGCGGGAGCCCGTGCAGAGGTGGTGCACGGAGGTGTATGACTCAGTGAAAGGAGACATGAAAGGTGTGTGAATGTTCAGTAACAATGGTTGAATCCATGGGGCTAGATTTACTAAACGGCGGGTATGAAAAGGCGGAGATGTTGCCTATAGCAACCAATCAGAATGTAGCTGTTATTTTGTAGAATGTACTAAATAAATGATAATAGGAATCTGATTGGTTGCTATAGGCAACATCTCCACTTTTTCAAACCCGCAGGTTAGTAAATATGCCACTTGGTGCGGCGTTACTGCTCACGTGGAGGATATTCATGTGCTAATTCAACCTGTATGTTGTATGTGTGTGTGGAGCATTAGTTTGGTTCACTCGTACCCAGAGCTGGCTCACGCAGCAGCACAGAGTTACTAGATTCAGGGCAGACTCCAATGTAGGCAACTATGTATTGCCCACAATATATATATATATATATATATTATATACACACAGTGCTTTTTTTTGTTCTAGAACTGAGTTCCGGCACCGTTTTTCAATGGATTTTCCAAGTTTTAAAAGTAACTTTTGAACTTGTAATAATGCATTAGCAAAAGTGACCTGGTGTTACACAAAAGATAGCATGTACCTCCCACTGTCTCCATTTAGGTGAACAGTCCCGATTTAAGCCCAACTCATGGGAAGTCGGGAGTTATATCCCCAAACGACTGTAGTGACTGGGTGTTAACTGGCAATTGGGTGGGTTTTTCGTGGGGAGGGGTGTTGGGGGTGGGGCTTAATGCTTCAGAAGTAGTAGGCATGTCTCCCCAGCTAGCATGACTACACCTTTGTGTTGTTGCCCCACGCTATATTGGCTCCAGTGAACTCAGGATGGTGTACACTTCCGAACCTGACTCCCTCTGCACTTGAGAGGCATTTCAACCACTCAGGAGGCAGCCGGACACACTTCCAAATGTATACATCGGTCATTTACTTTTTTTTTTTTTTTATCCCTCATTTAAAGCAGTAATCCCACTTTGAAGTTGTATTCTTTAAATAGCAAGTTAAGTAACTTTTAAGCATGAATCTGATAGTTATTTTTGTTAGCTGTCCTCCTACAAATCATTATCTCCTTTTAAAAATCTCACTAGAGAGGAAAACAAGTACGGCTGCCAGACACAGTCAGTGTGTTACTCAGACACAGACTTTCAGCATGTCATGTGATGGCAGAGGAGGGAGAAGGAAGAGGATGTCACAGTGTAGACATAAAGGGGCATTACAAAGTCTCTCTGCTCACCACATCATGTGCTATGTGACTGTGGTTGCCATGGTAGTCATAGTACACAATGAAAAGTCTTCAGAATAATAAATTAATAGCAGTGAGAAGAAACAAACCAAAGAAAAATAGTAAATACCGAGCTACTTCTTACAGAATGTCATACTGATTTATATTTGAAAAAAATCATACCTAATTTTTTCAAGGGGCTGCTGCTTTCAATAAAATCACTTTGGTTCAGGTCAGGTTTCAGTTTTGATGTTTTTACTAATAAAGGGGGGTTGTTTGAGGTTGGGAAGGGGTCAGAGCTAGATAAGTCGCCCCCCAACTTTGTTAGATGTATTTGTTATATTTTGTAACACTTGTTTAAAATGCCTTATATGTTATTACAGATAGGTGTCTGTTTCATCATCATCATTTATTTATATAGCGCCAGCACATTCCTGGCGCTTTACAATTGGGAACAAAGACAGTAATAAAACAATGCTGGATAATACAGACATAGAGGTAAGAGGGCCCTGCTCACAAGCTTACAATCTATAGGACAATGGGAGTTAGCTACATGCATTGCATATTGGTCCAGTCAGACTCGTCCAGCAAGGTAAAAAGTGCTTAGTGAGCTATATGATCCAGTCACACAGCAATGTTGGCCAAAGAGTTGATGTCTTGTGTGAACTGTATAATGGGTGGTAATAGGGTAACATAGGGAGGTTAAGAGGGTGGTTGAGGAATTTTATAAGCTTTTCTGAAGAGGTGGGTTTTCAGAGAACGCTGGAAGGTTTGAAGAATAGATGAAAGTCTTATTGTGCGTGGGTGCAGCCCGAAAAAAGTCCTATAACGAGAGCAGGTAATGAGTGCAGATGAGAAACGCAGATCTTGGTGTCGAGTTGGGAGATATTTTGAGACAAGTGAGGAGATGTATGTAGGTGCAGTTTTATCAATGTTTATTTTATTTATGACATCCACATGGATGTCCCAATGGTACCTAAAGCTCAACATATCCAAAACAGCTTTTGATCTTCCCCCTGCCAGAATCACCACCTCCCGAAATCTCCCTCACTGTCAATAACACCACAAGTCTCCCAAGCCCGCTGCCTTGGTGTCACACTTGACTTCACCCTCTACTTTGTTCCTCGCATCCAGACTCTCCCAGTCCTGTGGATTCCACCTTTAAAACATTGCCAGAATACGCCCAATTCTTATTCAACATTTAATTCAAAATTATTATCCCTTCTCTCATCATCTCCCATCTTGACTGCTGCAACCTCCTGCTATCTGGCTTTCCAGACACCCATATATCCACATTTCAATCCATCCTAAATGCTGCTGCAAGACTAATCTTCCTCTCTCACCGCTTCACATCTGCTGCACCACTTTGCAAATCACTACACTGGCTCCCTGTGTCCTCCAGAATCAAATTCAAATTGCTCACCCTTACCTACAAAGCCCTCAACAACACTATCCCTGCATACATCTCAAATCTCATATCAAAATACTCTCCCTCCCTCTTAGATCTATCTCTGACCTTCGCCTACAAATCTCACCAATGTTCTCTAAAATCTCATCTCTTTTTTAAAGCTTACCTTATCCCTGATGATACTATTCACACTAATACACCTTCACAGCTGTCCCAATCTCCACTCTGAGCCACACTCACTCCTCTTGTTTCAGCTGTGCCCTCCTCCCTTTAGAATGTAAGCTCTCTAATGAGCAGGGTCCTCCATACCCTTTGTTTTCATGTCTGCATTTATTTTGTCTGCCTTGTATGTCCTTGTTTTATGTATATCCTGTTTTCCCTACTGTACGGTGCAGTGGAGCACTGTGGTGCCTTACAAATCTATGATAATAATAGTTGATGGCCTTCTGTGTTAGCAGAAGTTTTTATATTGGATTTGGTGAAAAACAGGCAATCTATGTAGAGACTGATAGAGTGGTTCATCAGAGGAAGAACAATTTGCGAGGAAAATCAATCTAGCCACTGCATGCAAAATAGATTGTAGATGTTAGAGTTTGATTAGGGGAAGATCAGTAAGGAGGGAAATGCAGTAGTCAGTGCACTAAATGATGAGTGCCAGTGGCTGATCCATATGTTTGCCTGGTGGCCGAGAGACAGGCAGAGAATCTTGCTCAGCCACTCTGTCTATGATTAATCACAATCAGAGAGGCCGGTTAGCATCCTCCTCCTGTTTCTCAGCCATCCGGGTCCAATAAAAGTGAAGGACGGGACAGGGCCCACCAATCGGAGTGAAGGAGGAGGGCTATGCTAAAATGCCCCCCCCCCCCCCAAGAAAAAGTCATGCTCCGTCCCTGATGAAGGCATGAAGTTTATGAAGTGTCCTCTGTGAGATGTGTGTACTCTGAAAATGTTTTTTAGATAACCAACATTTAAAGGTATTCAATAAATGTATTGTTTACACTTATTACTGAGATTAAGAGTAATGTGCGGCCTTTTTGAATGCTAGAGGGCCGCCCCATGCGACCCCGGAAGCGTATTGGGATGCCTATCCTGTTTTGGTTGTCGGCCGTTTCTGCTGGTTCCTACTGCCCCCCTGCTGCCTCCGAACTCCCCCACCTCTCCACGTTCCACCCATTGCTCTGACAATTCAGACCGCTGCTTGCGCCTTCCTCCACTATTCCTCTTTCGCCTCTCTCCAGACCTGGATCCCCACCCTGCCTGATGCCCCTCCATCCATTGCATCCGTTGCTCCCAGTGACTCCCGGATGCTTCTGACCCCTCCGCTTGATTTTCATCACCCTGGCGTCCATTACTGGCATTCCCCCTATTCCACTCCCTGCCTCCCACAGTGCCCCACCAGGTTCCTGTTCAAGTTTTGCCTTGAAAGCCGCTGCCGTATTAAATTTCCCCTGGAAAGTCGCCAAATCCGCTGCTTAATACTTTTACCCCCTGAACTCATCCGTATGCCTGCTCCTTTGCCAAATCCTATGGACACTCACCTTCCGGACTCACCTCTGCCTGACTTTGTACTCTCTACACCATTACCAATTTGTCAAAGTTACTAATGACCTTCTCTTGGCTAAATCTAAGGGTCACTTCTCCCTGTTCATCTTCCTGGACCTCTCCACGGCCTTTGACACCAGTGACCACCCACTCCTGTTGCAGAACCTTATTTCTCTCAACCTCTTTGGCTCTGTCCTCACTTGGTTCATCTCATACCTTGCCAATCGCTCTTTATCTATATCCATTTGTGGTTAACCCCTTCCCCTTTGCCCTCCCTGTAGGAGTTCCTCAGGGCTCTGTTCTTGGACCTCTATTCTTTTCTCTGTACACTGCATCCCTGGGTGATCTCATTACTTCTTTAAACTACAATATTACCTATACACTGATGACATTGAACTCTACATCTATTCTCTCTTGTGTATCTGTCTGCTTTTCCACCATTGCCAAAAATGAGCTCAATGTCTTCCCTCTTTCTAGATCTTCATCCCATCTTGAACTCTCTATCACTGGCAACAACACTTCCATCGCCACCTGGACATCACCCTCAACTCCTTCCTCTCTTTTGCTCCCCACATTCAATCTAAACCGGCTGCGAGACTCCTCTTCCTCTCCCGCTCCTCCTCTGCCTCCCCTCTCTCCCTTGCCTTACGCTGGCTCCGCTTCCCATACAGAATCCTTTTCAAACTCCTCACCCTCACCTACAAAGCCCTCTCACACTCCACTGCCCCCTACATCTCCATCCTCCTCTCTACTCACACCACATCTTGTTCCCTGCGATCAGCCAATGACCGTCGCCTCTCCTTCACCCTGAACACCTCACACCACTCCAGAATTCAAGATTTCTCCCGGGCTGCCCCCCTCCACTGGAACGGCCACCTGTCCCCTAATTTGTGAACCTTCAAACGGGCGCTTAAAACTCATCTGTTCCTCAAAGCCTACCAGCTATCCACCTACCCTTCTCCATCCTTGTTCTCTTCTCCTCCCACCTCCCCTTCTCGCTACTCTTGCGCTTGATCCCCTCTCACTCCCCATTGTCTGTTTGCCTTCTCTTTAGGATGTAAGCTCTTGTGAGCAGGGCCCTCTTCCCTCCTGTCTCTCGACCTCTTCTTCAGCTCCAGCTATGTTTGGAGCTTTTGAAGTCCTGTTTTTTTATGTTTATTGTTCTGTACTGTATTACTCTGTATGGTTCATGGTCTGTTTCCTGTACGGCGCTGCTGAAATCTTGTAGCGACCTATAAATAAAGATTAATAATAATATCACTGATCTAGTAAAGTCTAGAAAATGATAGGTAAAATCTGATTGGTTGCTATGGGCCTCACCTCCAATTTTTCTTTTTGGAATGTTTGATAAATCTACCTGAGTTTTCTAAGATTCCCAAAGACAGAATCAATGGCATCAGAGACATAAACAATTGATCGCTTACTAGCTAGCCTGGCTTCTCTATAGACATCTTTTAAGTGGTTGAACAAAGCTATAATTATACATCTATTTCTCAACATTTACAAATACAAATAAACACGGTTTATGGGACAATAACTTTTTTTTTCGGTTGTTTGAATCAATTCATATCTGTTTTAAAAACAACTCAGTGTCTCAACTCGGCAATCCCACGAAGCAGGAGAGGACACAGTGTTAAAAGGGACAGTACAATGAGGCAACGGGTCAGATCCACAATAGGCGCAGGATGAAACAGCCAAGGTTTACAATAGTTATTTTCTTGTTTAAAATCTTAAAGAGCCATTAAGTTGGGAAATCTCTGGTAAAACAGCTGGAAATATAAATAGCGATTTAAACGGTTCATCGCTCCTCAATTCAAATGTGGAATGTGCTGAATTGCATCAAAAGCGTCTCCCCTGGTTTTATTATATCGTCAACGGTAAGAGGATTGAGAGGGGCCTTTCTCTTAGGGCTGAATGGGAGACTGACCTTTTCTTTGCAGCATTTAGCAGTCCCCACTCTTGTGTTTTTCTTACATTTTTCTTGGGAGTTATCAGACAGCACTGTCAGTCTTTTTTTTACATCACTTCCATCGAGACCCCTCATTCACCGCAGTCTTTTATGCTGTGGCTCTAATGAGCTGCCAGACAACTAGTTTATCAAAGACTCTGCCCAGCACGGAGACGGATTCTTCCTTTTAATGGTCAAACTCAAACTAAGTTTTGGAAGAGAGGAAGTGAGGACGCTGAAGAGTTGGGAGGGTGTTAAGTAAAATTTGGAAGATCTTAGAGACCAAGGGCTGGATTTACTAAACTGCGGGTTTGAAAAAGTGGAGCTGTTGCCTATGGCAACCAATCAGATTCTAGCTGTCATTTAGTTAGTGCATTCTATAAAATGACAGCTAGAATCTGATTGGTTGCTATAGGCAACATCTCCACTTTTTCAGACCCGCAGTTTAGTAAATATATCCCCCAAATATCTAAAAATTTGAAGTTCACTTGTTTGTATATTCAAGTTGATTTTTCAGTCTGGAGACACCGGTCTCCAGACAGAGAGCTGAAATAAGCTGGCGGATTTACGGAGGGTGGGGATGGCAGAGTGCGCCCATCAGCTAACTGGCCACAGTTCCTCATCCTGACTAGCTGATCGTAGCGTCTCAGTGACACCCAGTCTTGGGTGTTACGAGGGGCTGATTATCCAATAGGATGAGTAGGCTACAGCCTAGCCCGCAAGGCTTTTTGGGGAAGGGGGAACGTTTTTGGAGGTGCAAAATTGTGACCGTGAAAGGCAAAAACGCAAAAAAAATATAAGAGACTAGTTGTTCTCCAAAGTTAAAATTAAAACATAAAAGGAAATGTGATAAGGTTTTAATCTTGATGTATTCCCATGGTAATGACTATGAGTGATCCTTGGCTGGGCACTTGAGGATAAGGAGAGACAAGGCTGACGATAGGCGTGACAGCCCCTCCCCCTCATATAGTAACCCTCAGTAGAGCTCGTTCGTGCCTCCATTCTGCTATACAGATGACAAAGATTTTTGTGACCCTTTTAAAATGCCAAGTGGAGCTGAGTTTTGACAACACAGGAACATAAACATTGGCGGTGGCGTGTGGCAGATTAATGCTGGCACGCTTCTCTCTACTGCCAAATATTCTGACATATTATATAATACTGCAATGTTTTCCAACCCTTGTGCTCCAGTACCTACAGCAGGTCATGTTATTCTCATGTGATTCTTTAGTCATACACAGGTGAGTCCTTCTATTTGGCTGAATTAGTAGTTTTTCCACCTGTTATATCAGACACTCACAGCTTCTCGGCCTTTTGGCTAAGATCGGGTGCAGCAGTAACAGAGCTGTGCTTGGTCCTCTGGCCAAAGGTCTGGGAGGCTGCGATGAGAGCCTGGGACTAGTGTGCACCTAGAGTGCGACGCGGAGGGGCCATAAATCACTGGTCAAGTACCGTAATCACGTGATTATGTCCGCACACGGCACTTTAGACCCCTTTCTTTTACTTACCACCCTTATTCTTATCCCTGGCTGGGCAAGAACATTTTTAAAATAGCTCAGCCATGAGGCTGGGACTGTATCCATTAAGCACTTTTTTTTATTTTTATTTTTATTACACTTTTTTGTTTGTCACTATTTTTTTTGGCTTCACAAATTTTAGGGGTGCGGTAGACCCTTATGGGTTCTGATTTCCTTGAAGATTTAGGAGCAGCTGTGTGACCCTTAGGTTCCGGCCCCCCTGAACCCATTGTGGGGTGGGCCAGTTGATTGGCAGATCCCAGGGGCCAGAGAGCCCCCCCCCCTAGCCTTCTGGCGAAGGGGGTCTGAAGACCCTTGAAACCTAAAGGAACTTTTGGTTCTGGGGGTCAGGGAATAATTACCTCTTTAGAGGAGGGCCAGTTCCGTACCCTCTAATGAACGAAGCACTGTTCCCGGGCTTTCAATAAAAAAATAAAATAAAAAAATCCGGCATTCACAGTGGTTGGGTTCCTTGAGGACTGAAGTTGGGAAACATTGATTTACATCATGCGGGAGAGAAAGAACAGTAAAAACAGCTGCTTTTCCAACAATACAATTTATTTTTTATGCAAAATGCATATAAGTGGCACACCAAAATCATACTTGCCCACTCTCCCAGAATGTCCGGGAGACTCCTGAATTCCAGGTAGGTCTCCCGTACTCATGCGGGAGGAGGCCATTCTCTCGCATCCTGCTCATCCTGCTCGCTTCCTAGTGAAGTTAGCAAGACCCCCATGACGCGATTTGAGGTGAATTGCATCAATTTGGCCCCATCCTCACAGCAAAATTATACCTCTTGTCATTTTGCTGCGGGGGTGTGGCCAAAATGACGCAATTCACCCCCCATCCCCTTCCGTCCTCACACTTTACCTCTCCTCTGGGAACTTCCAGAGGGGACGTGCACATAGTTGGTAAGTATCCCAAAAAACGGGGGCTGCAAGCTGCCGTGACTGCCAGTAAGCTCAGACATGTACTGTCAGTGACAGCGCAGGGGTCTGGCGGTGAAATCAGAACCTAGACTGTAGGGGCCACCTAAAACACTGAATGATTTAATGTCTTTATTGCCACTGTGTCTCCCCCCACACTGAACAACGGCTGCTATCATGAAGGGGCAACATTTAACAGCTTGTAAAGCTGCTGCCTGCTCCTCCTCCATGTTTGTAATGGGCAGGAGGGTGGCGCTAGGCTATGATGTCATAGCCCAGGGCCACAATCCCAAGAAGATTCTGCTCCACACAAGTAAAGAAGTGTTGGGCAGTCAGGGTAGCAAACACATACTTGCCAACTTTTCCTCATTGGCTTCAGGGAGATCCCAGTGGAGGTGGGCGTGCGGGGTGGGGCTTGATGAATCGCATCATTTTGGCACCACCCCCAGAACGATTGTCACAATTTTTGCCAATTATAGCAGGGGCGGAGCTAAGATGACACAATATGTGTCATTAAGCCCCGCCCCGTCACTTATCTATTGTGGGGATGAGAACCGGTAGGTTGCCCTGTTCTCCCGAGATGTCTCCCAGAAATGCGGGAGTCTCCCGGACATTCCAGGAGAGTAGGCAACTATGTGTTAAAGAAAAGCAGCTAATGAATCTCTAGAGACTGAAGTGCCTTTTACATTTCTGCCTCCATTACTGAAGTCATGTTGTCTTACCTGTCAGTCTTTGATTAAATCTTGGTCTCCATAAAAATGGCCACCTCCATAGGCATCAATACATGGACATAGGACACAATTTCTGAACTATGTCATCATGCCACAGATAGCGAAGCCAACCACGTCTTGTAGTGGCTCAGCATCAGGGAGAATGCCAGACTCTTCAGGGAGTGAGGGAGATCACCCCTAGTTCAGGGAGTCTCCCTGACATTCAGGGAGAGTTGACAAGTATGAGCAAACAGATTGGGGGTGCTTAGGGCACAGAGAATGCACGGAACGGCCCTGCCAAGACTTGCTACAAAAGAAAGAAGCTAAAATAGTGCTAACATACAAAAACCGGTCATTAAAGCGCAAACTGCCTCTGGTAATGAAAGGGTTAAATTATGATTTAATTTTTTTTTTCTCTCTATGATCTGCTGCTGAATACACTGTGCAGCTTGTCCCACAGCTGTAACCATCTTTTTATCCATTCACCATCCATTAATCTGTCGTCGTTGTGACTCTTCCTGTCTGTTAATGTTCTGCCAGTTGTTAAAGAATTTCAATAAAATGCCTTTGACATCACTGTGCATTTTAAATCATGTATAGTTTATGGTTATTGATTGGTAATGTTTAATGATCCACTTACTGTGTACTCTAATGCAGAGAGAGGAACCTGCCAAACGTTCAAACGCTTCCTCCTGATTAATGGACGGAATCGCGGAGTGTAAATAACTAAATACACAATTTTTCCGTAACCTCCGTTATTGACGTGTTAGCAGACGTGTGCCCTTGGTACAATGTTAACGTAGCACCGTCACCCCTCAGACTGTCACACAGAAAAGACAACTTGCGTTAGACACAAAGTAATTCTAAAGCCCAGAGCTGGCGCTACAGTTGGCTGAACCTAGGTGGTTGCCTATGGCACCAATGGGCAGGGCTGCCATCAGAAACTCTGGGACCCTGTACAAATTAATCTGGGAGGGCCGCCCCACACGTGCCTCTTCCCTCTTCACCATACATGCGTCCCCCTCCCCAATCACAGTAAACGTCCCCATCTCTCCCCCACGAATCATAATAAATGTCCCCCTCTCCTATCTCCCCCCTCCAATCACAGTAAGTGCCCCCCTCTCCTACCCCCCCTCCAATCACAGTAAGTGCCCCCCTCTCCTACCCCCCCTCTATTCACAGTAAGTTCCCCCCTCTCCTACCCCCTCTCTATTCACAGTAAGTGCCCCCCTCCATTCACAGTAAGTGTTCCCCTCTCCTATCCCCCACTCCATTCACAGTAAGTGTCCGCCCCTCTCCTATCTCCCCCTCCCCTATCAAATTAATGCTCATTTAACTTACCTTCTCTTCCGCGATGCAGCTGCTCCCAGTCACTGATAGGCTGGGAGAGCACCGCGCAGTGATGACGTCACCACGCCGAGCGCTCCCAGCCTATCGGAGCCTGAGACCAGCTGCATCGTGGAGGAGAAGGGGTTTGATCGGTCACACTAAGGGACCCGGACAGTCTAGCAGGCCTGGACAGAAGGTCTGTCTGGGCCCCCTAGTCTGTCCGGGCCCCTCACAGCTGTACCGGCCGTACCCTCTGATGGGGGCCCTGCCAATAGGTAGGGTGTGCTAATACACTGAATTTAACCCTCCCCCCACGGCGCCCCCATATGACTGAGGACATGAAGGAGAAGCAGCCAGAAGCCTCTTACATGTGAAACTCTTGTTAGTGTTACACTGGGAGTCTGCCTCTGCTCCTATCCTGGGTGAAGTGACTCCTTGCCACAGTCCCTGTTATAACAGTACATTTAAGCCTTTGTACACCTGCAAACGTACTTTATACATTGTACAGCCATATGTATAATGCAATCTTGATCATCTGTGTTTATACCTTTTTATATGTAATATCTCATATAAAACAATATTTGTACAGCACCATTCATGATATATAATGCTAATAATACTTGTTAGGTATATGCATAATTCCCAAAAAATATTTAAAAGGAAAAGTAAACCTGATTTGTAAGGAAAAACTGTAATCATAGCCAGTGGCGGATCCAGGGGGGGGCGATCGGGGCGACACTAGCAGACACTTGTTTAAAACACAGTCAGAGCAGCCGGGCAGCACACTGTCCCTGCCTGTCATGGCTGGACGGACCTGCACATAGTGTGCAGCCGTCAGCAGCCTAAGATGTTAGAAAGGGGCGGGGCCTAAATCGCTCCCCCCTATCTCGCCCCGGGTACAGCATTTTTCTAGATCCGCCCCTGATCATAGCGTAGATAACCAAGGTTCCTCTGCAGTAAAGGTCAACTTACCTTCAAAGAACAAATTATGTAGTGCCAATATTTACCACTAGATGGAGCCCTATGATGTATATTTGGAATTATCAACAAATGTTAGTTGTAGTAAGGCTTTGTTTCTTTCACTCACCTTTAATTAATCATCCCATGTTATGCATTATGGATATTATTATAGCTACTAGTTTTAACAAAATGATTTGAAATCAAAATAATAACCTAGCTTTGGAACCAAATATAACTCAGAGCTTCCTTTACAGTCAGATTACATAAAAGATGCTCATGTTTAAAACTGTAATGTAAATCACTGAGTGCTACCTCCTACACTTACTAGGTGAAGAGCACAGTTTTAGGGGTTATGTGATAGCTGTCACTGTTTAGGTGCCATGGTCCGGTTCATCCTATATCAGCACTTATTTCCCATACAGTGCTATGTGCTCACCGGGACTCAGTTACCCACAGGTCTTGAGTGCAGCAGGTAGGATTATTTGTGGTCTGATGCAAGAAAAGATATATTGGAGACTTGACCACAGAACAAAAGTAATGGAAACGGTAAATCTACAAAGTGGGGAAAGAAGAATGCCCGGATCATGGTGGTATACAAAGTATAAAACGGGGCAGATGACGGACAAGTTGGTAGGGTCACCAGCAGAAGTCAGGGAAGGCAGCTAACAAGGAAGATCAGAAACAAACAGAGGTCAATATAATCAGAGGTCAGTTCCGGCGGCAGACAGGGAATAATAATAACAATGAACAGGGCTGGTGATAGACAGATATAGTGGAAAAGACAGGTCAGTACAGGTGGCAGACGGAATAATAATGACAATGAACAGGGCTGGCGGTAGACAGAGATAGCAGAAAAGACAGGTCAGTACAGGTGGCAGACGGAATAATCATAGTAATGAACAAAGGTGGCAGTAGACAGATATGGCAGAAAAGACAGTTCAGTTCGGGTGGCAGACAAGGAATAATAATAACAATGAACAGGGCTGGCGGTAGACAGAGACAGCAGAAAAGACAGGTCAGTGCAGGCGGCAGACAGAGTAATAATGACAATGAACAGGGCTGGCGGTAGACAGATATAGTGGAAAAGACAGGTCAGTGCAGGTGGCAGACGGAATAATAATGACAATGAACAGGGCTGGCGGTAGACAGATATAGTGGAAAAGACAGGTCAGTGCAGGTGGCAGACGGAATAATAATGACAATGAACAGGGCTGGCGGTAGACAGATATAGTGGAAAAGACAGGTCAGTGCAGGCGGCAGACGGAGTAATAATGACAATGAATAGGGGTGGCGGTAGACAGAGACAGCAGAAAAGACAGGTCAGTACAGGCAGCAGACGGAGTAATAATAACAATGAACAGGGCTGGCGGTAGACAGATATAGTGGAAAAGACAGGTCAGTGCAGGTGGCAGACGGAATAATAATGACAATGAACAGGGCTGGCGGTAGACAGATATAGTGGAAAAGACAGGTCAGTACAGGTGGCAGACGGAATAATAATGGCAATGAACAGGGGTGGCGGTAGACAGAGATAGCAGAAAAGACAGGTCAGTGCAGGTGGCAGACGGAGTAATAATGACAATGAATAGGGGTGGCGGTAGACAGAGATAGCAGAAAAGACAGTTCAGTTCGGGCGGCAGACAAGGAATAATAATAACAATGAACAAGGGTGGCGGTAGACAGAGACAGCAGAAAAGACAGGTCAGTACAGGTGGCAGATGGAATAATAATGACAATGAATAGGGGTGGCGGTAGACAGAGATAGTAGAAAAGACAGGTCAGTACAGGTGGCAGACGGAATAATAATGACAATGAACAGGGGTGGCGGTAGACAGAGATAGCAGAAAAGACAGTTCAGTTCGGGCGGCAGACAAGGAATAATAATGACAATGAACAGGGCTGGCGGTAGACAGAGATAGCAGAAAAGACAGGTCAGTTCGGGCGGCAGACAAGGAATAATAATGACAATGAACAGGGCTGGCGGTAGACAGAGATAGCAGAAAAGACAGTTCAGTTCGGGCGGCAGACAAGGAATAATAATGACAATGAACAGGGCTGGCGGTAGACAGAGATAGCAGAAAAGACAGGTCAGTTCAGGCGGCAGACAAGGAATAATAATGACAATGAACAGGGCTGGCGGTAGACAGAGATAGCAGAAAAGACAGTTCAGTTAGGGCGGCAGACAAGGAATAATAATGACAATGAACAGGGCTGGCGGTAGACAGAGATAGCAGAAAAGACAGGTCAGTTCAGGCGGCAGACAAGGAAGTCAGTAACTAGCTGAGGTCAAGAAAGGCAGCAGAAAAAATAAAGTGGTCACAGTAACGAGTGGACAGGGACACAAAACAGGGCACTGGAGTGATCGTATTGGGAGACCCTAGGGTCACCGCCAATGATCTACGTGAGCATGAGTGAAATTCACAGCCGCTAGTTGTGATTGACATGTGCTTTCTCTGGCATTTGTCTTTGAGTTTTTTAGCACAAAGCAAACAACAATGAGGCATTTGGCAGGAAAAATACTCTGCTCAATCTTACTTCTGCTGATCTGGTACATACAATGCCCCCTGTCCCATGACCTCCCCTGTACATGTGAAAGACAAGTACACAGGGAAGGGAAATGTTATCACTGCTGCCTGTATCAGTCACACAAGTGTCGTAGGTTCTCTTTAATACACCCACAAGGTATATTTAAAGCGTGGAACTAACCCTTTTATTGTGGGCAAGGATAATGTGGCAATAGACTTTAGTGTCATAGCAAAATCTTTGAGTTTTCTGTGTTTTATTTAAAGGGGTCTCCAACTATTCAATTGTGAAAAAAGAAAGTATCTCTCAGACAAAGCCGCTTCCTTAAAGCAGAATTCTGCCCAAAATTGTAAACTTTAGCACTGGCTGGAATTACCTGATAGAATCCGAAGACAATGATGCTGCCAGTTTCAAACAGGCTGGCATGAGATGTATACAGGAGGCTGGCACATCAGGGTTAAGTACCGCTGTGGATTTTAGCGTAACATCGTCAACTCCACTCAATACTAGATTGTAAGTTTTGGGTACAGTTTTTCTTTAAACCACCAAAGTGAGTTGGTTTTCTGCATGAAAAGCATCTTTTTGTCTCCAATTCTAACAGATTACATGTTCTCTGCTGATAGGGAGTTTTTGTTTTAGCAACTGAGGCCAACTAAGGGGTGCAGACCTGGGGTCCCAGAAAGCAGAAATGCAGGAAAGCAGATTTGGCCAGACCAACCGTAACGGGATGAGCTACAGATATGTTTGTTCTGCCTTATGGTTAAAGCAACAGCGACAACAACATGGAAACGTATCTTCTTCTCTGCAGCCATAAAGAGTTAATTGTTTTGCAGTGCGCTGCATCATTCTTCCAAGCATTCAAACAAGGTCTGCTGTAGTGGATAGGCATGGGAGGAGAAAGAGGTAAGGGTGCAGCCTACTCCATTCTCAAACTCCAGCTCACAAGTAGATGGGTTAGAAACAACGTTATGGCCTGGCACAGGGAAAGTCATTCAGCGGTTTTTCTCACACTGCATTTCGTATTGAACGCCACTCGATGGAACTAGGAATCACTTAATTTTATGCCTGTGCATGGCTGCTCTTCACACTGAAACTGGTTCAGATCAAAAAGGGCCAAAAATCGTGAATGCTGTGCCAGAAAGCTAAGCTTACCTCCCCCCGCCCCCCCGCAAATATTCCTGGAGACACCTTTGTCGGTGACACCATTCATCATCATTACCATTTATTTATATAGCGCCACTAATTCCGCAGCGCTGTACAGAGAACTCACTCACATCAGTCCCTGCCCCATTGGGGCTTACAGTCTAAATACCCTAATATAGACACACTCACATACACAGAAGGACACACAGACAGACACACAGACTAGGGTCAATTTGTTAGCAGCCAATTAACCTACAGGTATGTTTTTGGAGTGTGGGAGGAAACCGGAGCACCTGGAGGAAACCCACGCAAGCACGGGGAGAACATACAAACTCCTCACAGATAAGGCCATGGTCGGAAATTGAACTCATGACCCCAGTGCCGTAAGGCAGAAGTGCTAACCACTACGCCACCAACCATTGCGACATTACAGTGATTGTACAGGGTCTGGATAGTTCATTGCGGGCAAACTGCTAACTAGAAATTACTAGTAGAGAGCACAAGGTCAGACTGTGGCTATTAGACTTAGGGCCGGAATCAGGGTGAGACGTACGCCGTTTTGCATAACGTATCTGTGCGTGTTTGCGCACTGTGCATGTCCAGTTAAATGTATGCAAATGAGGCTATTCAGACCTGCGACTTCTTGCCTTACGCCTGAATAGGGGCCGTAGTTGCAGATAGGGTTAAAGAAGTGGTTTTAATTGCAAGTAGTCAGGGGCAGGTGTGAGTAGCGGGTGAGGATGTGACGAGCACCTGAACTAGCGGACCGCTTGTAATTAGAGGTTTGCAAATGATTCTCTGACGTTTATTGAGGCATTAGTAGTCTCTCTCACTGTATATTAGGCCCTTAATGTTTTGTTGGGGGAAGTAAGGCTGCGTAGATGCATTTTAGTGATGTGTTTTAAGGCGTTTAACTCTTATTTGACCTATTAAACGCTTTGTATGTGTGTGTTAACGCGTGTAAGACACAAAGAAAGCAGATAGGTGTGATAAGCAGATAGATGAGCCCTGCGAGTCAGGTTTAGAGATCGCTGTTATACTTAGAGAAGGAGCAGCAGCGTGCAGTGAATTTGAGTAATTTCTCACTGGAGCACAAGCAATTGCCCTCAAATGACTCTCCTAGAACAAGATTTACTAATAAATATCGTTGAATATAAAAGTTCAACCAATAAACTACATCACTTTCACGTCATTCATATTTAGCTCCTCGCTCTTGTGTTATTTATCAGTCTTCTATTGTTGCACCTTTTTTTTAACTTTAGTTTTAACTGTCCCTACAAAACTGATATTTACCCTTCTCAGGGGTGAGTAATATTGGGCATGTGGCCTTATTTTGGAACAGAATTTTTTGTCATAAATTCAATTGCAGCAAAAATGTTGAAGTGTTTTGGTCTAAAGCTATGGTCATCTGTGGAACACATATAAAATGATGCATACGTTTGGCGCACATGCCCAGTGGCCGTTATAAGTACTGCATACCCTATTATTTTGGCGTTGATCCTCTAGGTGACGTCCAAGCTCTCATTCTTATTGTTATTCTAGGAGATCACATTTAGCTTTACTGCTCTTTCAAGGGTCTTACTTCAAAGCGGTGATCCCCTGTGTCAAATTAAACATATTAGTGAGCTAACAATCTTAACCTTGAGCCTTTCTGCAGACTACCAATTGCTCACAATGCAAAGTGGACAGTGGGTGCTAAGATAAATTTGATGCACTCTACTTTTGGGATGTAGTGTCAAGTTATCCCTTGTGTTTTGCTAAAGGAATAGTCTCTCTAAGTGGAGCAGTCTGGAAAAGAAAGAGTTAAGAGCTTGTTCTAATAAGGACTCCTCCTCTACTCCTCCTCCTTTGTACTCCTCTTCTATTCCTTGTCCTCTGCACCCCTCTTCTATTCCTCCTCTGCACTCCTCTTCTACTCCTCCTCTGTACTCCTCTTCTACACCTCCTCTATACTTCTCTTCTACTCCTCCTCCTCTGTACTTCTCTTATACTCCGCCTCCTCTGTACTCCTCTTCTACTCCTCCTCTGTACTCCTCCTCTACTCCTCCTCTGTAATCCTCTTCTACTCCTCCTCTGTACTCCTCTTCTACTCCTCCTCTGTACTCCTCCTCTGTACTCCTCCTCTACTCCTCCTCTGTAATCCTCTTCTACTCGTCCTGTATATTTCTCTTCTACTCCTCCTCTGTACTCCTCCTCCTTTGTACTTGTCTTCTACTCCTCCTCTGTACTCATCTTCTACTCCTCTTCTGTATTCCTCTTCTACTCCTCCACCTGTGTATTTCTCTTCTACTCCTCCTCTGTGCTGCTGTTCTACTCCTCCTCCTCCTCTGTACTCCTTTTCTACTCTTCCTCTACTTCTCCTCTGTGCTCCTCTTCTACTCCTCCTCCTCTGTACTCCTCTTTTACTCCACCTCTACTCCTCCTCTGTACTCCTCTTCTACTCCTCCTCTGTACTCCTCTTCTACTCGTCCTGTATATTTCTCTTCTACTCCTCCTCTGTACTCCTCCTCCTTTGTACTTGTCTTCTACTCCTCCTCTGTATTCGTCTTCTACTCCTCCTCTGTATTCCTCTTCTACTCCTCCACCTGTGTATTTCTCTTCTACTCCTCCTCTGTACTTTTCTTCTACTCCTCCTCTTCTGTACTCCTCTTCTACTCCTTCTCTACTCCTCCTCTGTACTCAACCTCTACTCCTCCTCTGTACACCTCTCCTGCTCCTCCTCTACTCCTCCTTTGTACTCCTCTTCTATGCCTCATCCTCTGCACTCCTCTTCTATTCCTCCTCTGTACTCCTCCTCTGTGATTCTCTTCTACTCCTCCTCTGTACTTCTCTTCTACTACTCCTCTGTACTTCTCTTCTACTCCTCCTCTGTACCCCTCCTCTGTGCTCCTCTTCTACTCCTCCTCCTCAGTACTCCTCCTCTGTACTTCTCCTCTGTACTCCTCTTCAACTCCTACTCTGTTCTCCTCTTTTACTCCTCCTCTGTACCCCTCCTCTGTACTTCTCTTCTACTCCTCCTCTATACTCCTGTTCTACTCCTTCTCTGTACTTCTCTTCTACTCCTCCTCCATACTTCTCTTCTACTCCTTCTCTGTACTTCCCCTCTGTACTCCTCCTCTAATCATCCTCTGTACCCCTCCTATGTGCTCATCTTCTACTCCTCCTTCTCAGTACTCCTCCATTGTACTTCTCCTCTGTACTCCTCTTCTACTTCTCCTCTGTACTCCTTTTTTACTCCTCCTCTGTACCCCTCCTCTGTACTTCTCTTCTACTCCTGCTCTGTACTCCTGCTCTACTCCTCCTCTGTGCTCCTCTTCTACTCTTCCTCCTCTGTACTCGTCTTCTACTCCTCCTCTGTACTCCACCTCTTCATCTCCTCTGTACTCCTCCTTTACTCCTCCTCCTCTGTACTTCTCTTCTACTCCACCTCTCCTCCTCTGTACTCCTCTTCTGCTCCTCCTCTACTCTTCCTCCTTTGTACTCCTCTTCTATTCCTCGCCCTCTGCACCCCTCTTCTATTCCTCCTCTGTAATCCTCCTCTATACTCCTCTTCTACTCCTCCTCTGTACTTCCCTTCTACTACTCCTCTGCACTTCTCTTCTACTCCTCCTCTGTACTCCTCTTCTACTTCTCTTCTACTCCTCCTCTGTACTCCTCTTCTACTCCTCCTCTGTGCTCCTCTTCTACTCCTCCTCCTCTGTACTCGTCTTCTGCTCCTCCTCTGTACTCCACCTCTTCACCTCCTCTGTACTCCTCTTCTAATCCTCCTCCTCTGTACTTCTCTTCTAGTCCACCTCCTCTGTACTTCTCTTCTACTCCACCTCTACTCCTCCTCTGTACTCCTCTTCTGCTCCTCCTCTACTCCTCCTCTGTAATCCTCTTCTACACCTCCTCTGTACTTCTTTTCTACTCCTCCTCTGTACTTCTCTTCTACTTCTCCTCCTCTGTACTCCTCTTCTACTCCGCCTCTGTGCTCCACTTCTACTCCTCCTCTGTGCTCCTCTTCTACTCCTCCTCTGTACTTCCCCGCTGTACTCCTCCTCTAATCATCCTCTGTACCCCTCCTATGTGCTCATCTTCTACTCCTCCTTCTCAGTACTACTCCTCTGTACTTCTCCTCTGTACTCCTCTTCTACTCCTCCTCTGTACTCCTTTTTTACGCCTCCTCTGTGCTCCTCTTCTACTCTTCCTCCTCTGCACTCCTCTTCTATTCCTCCTCTGTACTCCTCCTCTATACTCCTCTTCTACTCCTCCTCTGTACTTCTCTTCTACTCCTCCTCTGTACTTCTCTTCTACTACTCCTCTGTACTTCTCTTCTACTCCTCCTCTGTACCCCTCCTCTGTGCTCCTCTTCTACTCCTCCTCCTCAGTACTCCTCATCTGTACTTCTCCTCTGTACTCCTCTTCAACTCCTCCTCTGTACTCCTCTTTTACTCCTCCTCTGTACCCCTCCTCTGTACTTCTCTTCTACTCCTCCTCTGTACCCCTCCTCTGTACTTCTCTTCTACTCCTCCTCTGTACTCCTCCTCTGTACTCCTCCCCTGTACTCCTCCCCTGTACTCCTCCCCTTTACTCCTCCCCTGTACTCCTCCCCTGTACTCCTCCCCTGTACTCCTCCCCTTTACTCCTCCCCTGTACTCCTCCTCTGTACTTCTCCTCTGTACTCCTCCCCTGTACTCCTCCTCTGTACTCCTCCCCTGTACTCCTCCCCTGTACTCCTCCCCTTTACTCCTCCTCTGTACTTCTCCTCTGTACTCCTCCCCTGTACTCCTCCCCTTTACTCCTCCTCTGTACTTCTCCTCTGTACTCCTCCACTGTACTCCTGCCCTGTACTCCTCCTTTGTACTCCTCTTCTACTCCTCCCCTGTACTCCTCCTCTGTACTTCTCTTCTACTCCTCCACTGTACTCCTCCTCTGTACTCCTCCTTTGTACTCCTCTTCTACTCCTCCCCTGTACTTCTCTTCTACTCCTCCTCTGTACTTCTCTTCTGTACTCCTCCACTGTTCTCCTCCCCTGTACTCCTCCATTGTACTCCTCTTCTACTCCTTCACTGTACTCCTCCCCTGTACTTCTCCTCTGTACTTCTCCTCTGTACTCCTCCACTGTACTCCTCCCCTGTACTCCTCCTTTGTACTCCTCTTCTACTCCTCCCCTGTACTCCTCCCCTGTACTCCTCCTCTGTACTCCTCCCCTGTACTTCTCCTCTGTACTTCTCCTCTGTACTCCTCCACTGTACTCCTCCCCTGTACTCCTCCTTTGTACTCCTCTTCTACTCCTCCCCTGTACTCCTCCCCTGTACTCCTCCCCTGTATTCCTCCTCTGTACTCCTCCTCTGTACTCCTCCCCTGTACTCCTCCCCTGTACTCCTCCCCTTTACTCCTCCCCTGTACTCCTCCTCTGTACTTCTCCCCTGTACTCCTCCCCTGTACTCCTCCCCTGTACTCCTCCTCTGTACTCCTCCCCTGTACTCCTCCCCTGTACTTCTCATCTGTACTTCTCTTCTGTACTCCTCCACTGTACTCCTCCCCTGTACTCCTCATTTGTACTCCTCTTCTACTCCTTCCCTGTACTCCTCTTCTACTCCTCCACTGTACTCCTCCCCTGTACTCCTCCCCTGTACTTCTCCTCTGTACTTCTCCTCTGTACTTCTCCTCTGTACTCCTCCACTGTACTCCTCCTCTACTCCTCCTTTGTACTCCTCTTCTACTCCTCTACTCAGCCAGGGTCTGATTAAGGACCAGCCACCCTAGGCCTCCATTCTTCTGGCCCTGCTCCTCTTCTTTTTCAGCCTACGGCACTGCACTGCATAAATTTTCTTTTCTTCTTGTTGATAGGCATCCGGCAGCATGTGCGCTCGCTGTGAGCTGCCCTGTCAGTGAAGGTGTGAACTCTACTTCGTCTGGTCTCATGAGATGTGGTAATCTCATGAGACCTAACTAAGAGACACACAGAACAGACGGCAGTATACACGTATGTGTACATACACTGTAAGCTCAAATCAGAACGCATTAAAATAAATGATTAATAAAATAAAGGAACAACTCTAAACAGTATAATCTTTAATAAAAATATTTTTAACATATTATTTTTTACCATTAAATACATAAAGATGTTTTTAATGAGTACTGTGCATGCAATGCATTTATAGCCTATCTTACTTGCATAGACATTTTCTGTGCTCGCTAGTGGCAAGTCTATGCCATGACAATCATCACTATCCGTTCCACCGTTTGTAGAGATTTTTAGTCCGTTTATAAAATCAAATCAAATCAAATAATACAATGTGCTTTGGAACGATAAAACATGATCGTGAGAGCGTACACACTAATACCGAATATAAAGGTCGATTATCATGTGATTGGCACGATAATTAGTTGAAAAACTTGTAGTGTGTACCCAGCCTAAGATTATTTTATTCATGTTATACAAACTATACAGATTGTCAAACCAAGTAAATGTACTTCAGTAAAAGCAACAATTAGTTTATTTTCATGCTGAAAGGTGCTTATTATCACTTATGCTGTAACTCTTATATTTTTCAAACAAATGTATGGTCATTTCATACCCATGTTACCAAAATACAAATATATGTATGTATGTATATATGTATGTATCTATATATATATATATATATATATATATATATATATATATATATATATATATATAGATATATATATATATAGATATATATGTATGTATATATATATATATATATATATATATATATATACATACATACATATAGATGTATATATATATATATATATATATATATATATAAAAGAAGAAAAAAACAAAATAAATAAATAGACGTACTGCTTAGCTGTTGGATAAGATGACTTTGATAAGTGACTGAAAATTCACAAAAAAATATTTTTATTTTTAGGGATTCTGTCGTGCTTGGTAGATTGTAACACTTTTTGGTATCAGAGGGGCGACTGCCTCTTGAGATGAACCGGTCAGTGCTGATCTTGAGTAATCAGGAGAGAGAGAGAGAGGAAAAAAAGGAGTAAAAGAATGAGAAAAGTTTTCTCATAGTTGAGAGAAAACCCCCTGATTGGTTGCTAGGGGAGACCTGCTGTGAGGTTGGTGCCATGTTGGATGGGGTCTCCTCAATAGGCTTTTCTTCCCTTCAGTTTGAGAGTTGCCATTTCTGTCTTGGAGGCAGCCACTGAATCAACAAGAAAGGAGAGGTCAGACAATGCCACAGCGTTAACCCTCTCACCGCCCAGCAGCAACGTCTGGCTTGTACCTACAGGTCGCAGCTGCGGATCCCAGATTCATAGAGTTACATGTGTGTCCTTTACCATGATGCATATAATCTGCCACGAAATGAGACGAGTTCTGTGTTGAAAAGCATCTGAATAAATTTAATGCATTAAAAAAATCATGGCTAGAGTTTAAAGCAAAATAATACATTATATATATATATATTCCTGGACAGTTTAGTTTTTACTATTTTCAGATGTTAAAGGAACAGTACAACGTCTGTTCTCTCCCTACTGGATGCAGTTCGGTGCCTGTTTTCTTTGTATGACCAATTGCACAGTACCACTTCCCTAGTTCTGTGTGCACATTTACACATCTGTGTTTACAGCATGTGTATGTATGGACAAGAGTATCACTTCTCTTGGTATATGTACTATACGTGTCATTTGTTTTATATTTGCTCTGCTTTTCTTTGGCATTACGGGGGAGATTTGATTAGCCGTAATTACTCAATCCACTCTTTTTGGCTCACACCTCTATGATCTTTACCGAAGCATAACGCAGCAACACACCGTGTGAATACGTTGGTGAGTTTAATAATGTATAGAACAGTGGTTGAAGTGGAAATTTAGAAGTGGCGGTATGAAAAAAATAATGGGAATGTAAGTGAATGAAATGTAATAGTTTTACAATAAAGGCAGTAGGAGAAGTGACAATATGGCGTACCACCGTGTACAGGGGCGCACGCAGGATTTTTAAGGGGGGTTTCCCCCCACCCAAAAAAAAAAAAGCGAGATAGCCGCTGCGCCATTTCGGCAGCACTGTACTATACAGCAGCCGCGGCGCTGTCAAAGAAGCGTCCGCGGCGGTGCTGTATACAATATGTAGTACAGTGCCGCTATGTAGGGGCACTTCTGTAGCGGAGGGGAGGGGTTTCTGGAGACCCAGATACCCCCCCTGCGTGCGCCCCCTGTGTACCAGCCCACTTTCACCACTGATATAGAAGAATAAACAAAGAGTTTACCAACTTTTCACCAATTCCAATATTTAGGTCCTTGTCTTCCACCTACTCTCTGCTATACAGGATTCATGTAGCTTTATTGGTTGGATTTTTGATTGCAGATATTCTTTAACCATTACTAGGAACATAATTAAAGTTGAGCCATTTTGTGTGATGAACCATTAATCTTATATATCAAAATCATTGGTCTGTTTGCTTGTCTGTCCAGTTATGCATTCGGAACCCCCTGCACTGATTGGGATGAAACCAACACGAGGGGGTCCAGTTGGATCCTGGACAGGTTTTAGGGAGGTTAGGGTCCTGTTCGGACCCCCCGTTTCTGTACGTTGGGCAGAACTTTGACACATGAAGCCTGTTCTGGACCTTCCACTGGATGGATTTGGATGGCATCTAAGCTGCTAATTATTTTTAAAATGTTGATAGTTACATCCAACTCACTGATAACTTAATAACTTGAAGATTTAAAGCCGTGCAGCGCCTGGTATTTCATCTAGTATATTATACTTATGAAAACTTTTCTATTGTGCAGACATTGTATATGTATACCCCACCCCCGAGAACAGCAGTTTTATATGGAACAGTACCGATTTACACAGCCTTGTGGAAATCTGGGGTGTGGCCATGTGATCTGGAGGTGTGGTTTGGGAGGAATGGGTGTGGTCTGATTTATGTAGGTATAGATGTTTTAGATCAGGTATCTTGGTAGGTATGAAAATAAGTATTCAGTTTCTACATGACTGCCATTGCTAAATTGTAAGATCTCAAGTACATACAAAAAATCCCACCAAATTATAGTATAAATGTATTAAAATATTGGTAATATTACATAGCTGCCTACTCTTTTGGAATGTCCGGGAGACTCCTGAATTTCTGGGAATCCTCCAGGACTCCCGGGAGAGCAGGGAATCCTTCCGGTTCCTGGCCGAAACCATTAACTTAGCGACCAGGGGGGGAGGTGGCTCTTGACGCAATATATACGCATCATCGTGGCCCCACCCCCTGCTGTAATTGGCTAAAACGGTGTGAAGTAATTTAGGGGTGGGGTTAATGACGTGATTCCTTGAGCTCCGCCCCCCACATGCCCACCTCCCTTGATCTCCGGAACGCCAGCTTGCCCAAGTTGGCAAGTATGCAATAATATAGATGGTGAAGACAGGAGATAGCATAATAGAGTTGTATGTTGATGTCTTAGTTTTTTGTTCCATTTAATTTGCTTTTATTTTGGAAGACCTTCCCTAAATATAAGGCAGGATGTATAGCCAGGCATTATGCTGGGAATAGTCTGACACAGTCTTTGATAATTACATTTACCGTATCTTAAACCATTAAATAAAATAGAGGTAGTGATTGATTTCTGGTGTTAAAGGTTCTGGGTTGGCCCCACAATGTCATAAGTAATTCTTTATAATAAATGCCATAATATCTGCATTTCAGTGGAAGCCCCAGTCCATTGTCTCTTCCCTGTACCTGCATCCAGGCCACGCTGTGTGTGTAGACAATGCTTGGATTCAGAGTAAGTCACTTTAGTTCAACCAAAAAAAGGTGAGATTGATGGAAAATCATTACATTAGCAAATAAACTTCTTGGCGTTCTGTACACAAGGATAGGAGGCTGATAGAGAGCTAAATCTTATCTGATCCTGGATCGCTGTGGTGTCGTAACCCTTCCAAGATTTTAAAGAGTGATTGTTGCATTATTACACGTTACATTATGCAGAAAAACATTATTTTTTGGTGTATTTTACTTCCTTCAATAATGTGTTCCTGAGACTAATATATGTAGCCCTGGATCCACCAAGGGCTTGTAAACCTTCTGTACCCATCTACTGGGATCTGAGGATATTAATCATGCCATGTTACCATTTCCCACTAATTCAGTCCTCTGCCAAACCCCCAAAAAATGCAGAACGACAGGATCCTTCAGCCATATATTCCTAATCCCTTCCTGAAAATGAGTCTATGTTAGGTGGTTGCATGGATTAGGGACAATCATGAAGCACCCAGCTAACCCAGCTAATCTATATTCCAGAATTAAAACTTGAGGAACCAGGATGGAGTAATAGGAGTTTCCTAGTTTCCTGTATTCGCTCATAACCTTGAACAACTGGATGACCAAACAGTGGATGGGGAATCCTGGACATCAACTCAGTGTTTGTGAAATAAGTGAGAACTGAGAGGTGCTTAAATATTTCACTTTAGCAGCCAGAGCCAACTGTATTGATAATCTCTTCTACCCTACTCTGATTTCCCGATCCAGTCCACCCATGGCGATGCTGAGAGTCCTACAATGTCCCAAAAAAAAAAAAAAAAAGTCATTTATAACCAGCATACATTACAGATAAGAGGAGGAGGATCCATTTCAAGAACCCCCTTCACTCATCTGTCCGACAGCAAAAATATCTAATAGAAAGCCTGATATGAATGAACTACAGTATTGAAAGCAGAGGTCTAAGATGCATAATTTGCAGAAATATTAGCCATTCACCCATCTACCATTTGCCTGCTCCTTTGACTAATGAATGGGAATAATACAATGGGATGATGATGTATTGTTTTAGCTTTCCAAGAATTAAAGCTCTTTTCTAGCTGGAAAAGTGCTAGTGTGAAAAGAGCCAGAGTAACATCACCCTGGAAGTCCCTGTATTTGTCCTGATTATACTAGAAATGGACGAGTAAGGCTCTCCGGTTTTGTATTGGCTGCACTGTCCAAGGATAGGGTATGGGAAGTAACACTTGTTTCTACAGCTGACCGCTGGCACAAACACGTTGACAGGGCTGTGTAAACAACTGTTTACTAAATGTCTAGTTACAATAACAGACTTATAGCAGAATCAATTAGACTGCAAGAGATGAAATATTAATAAGCATAGCTATCCTGGGGAGGACAAAGCTGCCAAACCAAGATGGCGAGCTGCATGTGTGTGTTTTCCACAACAGCCATTGTAAATATGCAGCCCTGTGATTCCCTGACAGTGTGTCAGTGTCACGATAACAGGCTAGATGTAGTACAATTAATTGTTATTGCAAAAATATCCTAATAGTGGGAAGTGTAGAACGGAAATGATGTATTTGATCTACATTTTTGCAAAAAATTTAAATGTAGACAAATTTGGCCTTCTTTACCTACTCAGAGTTTTTGGGGAATTTGTTTTTGTTTATTAAAAGCTTTTAACATTTGCTGGTCACCATATTAATCATATTGAAAACTTATCATTGAGTGTGTCAGGATCAAAGAAGTTTAGGACCCAATGATGCACCTGGTACTGCAGAAGGATAGGTCACGTATGTTTGCTTGTCAAGATTCCAGCCCTCCTCTGCACCAGTTAGAGCCTTTGAGGTATATCTACTAAACTGAGGGTTTGAAAAAGTGTAGATGTTGCCTATAGCAACCAATCAGATTCTAGCTGTCATTTTGTAGAATGTACGAAATAAATGACAGCTAGAATCTGATTGGTTGTTATAGGCAACATCTCCACTTTTTCAAACCTGCAGTTTAGTAAATATACCTCCTTGTCTAATATTGGTTGCATTGCACAGTTCCTGGATGTGCACTGGTTATACTGGATATGGACCAGTAAGAGTCCACGTATTTGTACTGGTTATAAAGGACAGCAACTAGTAAGAGTCCCCAGATTTGAACTGGTTATACTGGACAAAGACCAGTCAGAGTCCAAGAATTTGGACTGGTTATACTGGACATGGACCAGTTAGCGTCCCTGGATTTGTACTGGTTATACTGGGCATTCACTGGTTATACTGGGCATGTACTGATGGTTATATTGGGCATGTACTGGTTATACTGGACATGTACTGGATATATTGGGCATGTACTGGTGGTTATACTGGGCATGTACTGGTTATACTGGGCATGTACCGGTCATACTGGGCATGTACTGGTTATACTGGGCATGTACTGGTCATACTGGGCATGTACTGGTTATACTGGTATATACTGGACATGTGCTGGTCATACTGGGCATGTACTGGTCATACTGGACATGTACTGGTCATACTGAGCATGTACTGGTCATACTGGACATGAACTGGTCATACTGGGCATGTACTGGGTATGTACTGGTCATGTACTGGTCATACTGGGCATGTACTGGTTATACTGGGCATGTACTGGTCATGTACTGGTCATACTGGACATGTACTGGTCATGCTGGGCATGTACTGGTCATACTGGACATGTACTGGTCATACTGGACATGTACTGGTTATACTGGTCATGTACTGGTCATACTGGGCATGTACTGGTCATACTGGGCCTCTACTGGGTATGTACTAGTCATTTACTGGTCATACTGGGCATTTACTGGTTATACTGGGCATGTACTGGTTATACTGGGTATGTACTGATCATACTGGACATGTACTGGGTATGAACTGGTTATACTGGACATGTACTGGTCATACTGGGCATGTACTGGTTATACTGGTATATACTGGACATGTGCTGGTCATACTGGGCATGTACTGGTCATACTGGACATGTACTGGTCATACTGAGCATGTACTGGTCATACTGGACATGTACTGGTCATACTGGGCATGTACTGGGTATGTACTGGTCATGTACTGGTCATACTGGGCATGTACTGGTTATACTGGGCATGTACTGGCCATACTGGACATATACTGGTCATGTACTGGTTATACTGGTCATTTACTGGTCATACTGGGCATTTACTGGTTATCCTGGGCATGTACTGGTTATACTGGGTATGTACTGATCATACTGGACATGTACTGGGTATGTACTGTTTATACTGGACATGTACTGGTCATACTGGGCATGTATTGGTTATACTGGGTATATACTGGACATGTGCTGGTCATACTGGTCATGTACTGGTTATACTGGGCATGTACTGGTTATACTGGGTCATACTAGGTTATACTGGGTCATACTGGTCAGATACTGGTCATACTGGGCATGTACTGGTCATACTGGGCATGTACTGGTCATACTGGGTCATACTGGTCAGATACTGGTTATACTGGGTTATATTGGGCATGTACTGGTTATACTGGGTTATTTTGGGCATGTACTGGTCATACTGGGTTATATTGTTCATATACTGGTCATACTGGGACATACTGGGCATGTACTGGTCATACTGGGTTATACTGGGTGATACTGGTCAGATACTGGTCATACTGGGTTATACTGGGTCATACTGGTCAGATACTGGTCATACTGGGCATGTACTGGCCATACTGGGTTATACTGGGTTATATTGGTCATATACTGGTCATACTGGGTCATACTGGGCATATACTGGTCATATTGGGTTATACTGGGTCATACTGGTCAGATACTGGTCATACTGGGTTATGCTGGGCATGTACTGGTCATACTGGGTTATATTGGGCATGTACTGGTTATACTGGGTTATATTGGGCATGTACTGGTTATATTGGGCATGTACTGGTTATACTGGGTTATACTGGGTTTTATTGGGCATGTACTGGTTATACTGGGCATGTACTGGTTATACTGGGTTATACTGGGTTATACTGGGTTATATTGGGCATGTATTGGTTATACTGGGTTATACTGGGTTATATTGGGCATGTACTGGTTATACTGGGCATGTACTGGTTATATTGGGCATGTACTGGTTATACTGGGTATGTACTGATCATACTGGACATGTACTGGGTATGTACTGGTTATACTGGACATGTACTGGTCATACTGGGCATGTTTTGGTTATACTGGGTATATACTGGACATGTGCTGGTCATACTGGGCATGTACTGGTCATACTGGGCATGTACTGGTTATGCACTGGTCATGTACTGGTCATACTGGGCATGTACTGGTTATACTGGGCATGTACTGGTCATGTACTGGTTATACTGGGCATGTACTGGTTATACTGGGTCATACTGGGTTATACTGGGTCATACTGGTCAGATACTGGTCATACTGGGCATGTACTGGTCATACTGGGCATGTACTGGTCATACTGGGTCATACTGGTCAGATACTGGTCATACTGGGTTATATTGGGCATGTACTGGTTATACTGGGTTATTTTGGGCATGTACTGGTCATACTGGGTTATATTGTTCATATACTGGTCATACTGGGACATACTGGGCATGTACTGGTCATACTGGGTTATACAGGGTGATACTGGTCAGATACTGGTCATACTGGGTTATACTGGGTCATACTGGTCAGCTACTGGTCATACTGGGCATGTACTGGTCATACTGGGTTATACTGGTCATGTACTGGTTATACTGGGTTATATTGGTCATATACTGGTCATACTGGGTTATACTGGGTCATACTGGTCAGATACTGGTCATACTGGGTTATGCTGGGCATGTACTGGTCATACTGGGTTATATTGGGCATGTACTGGTTATACTGGGTTATACTGGGTTATATTGGGCATGTACTGGTCATACTGGGTTATACTGGGCATGTACTGGTTATACTGGGCATGTACTGGTTATACTGGGTTATACTGGGTTATATTGGGCATGTACTGGTTATACTGGGTTATACTGGGTTATATTGGGCATGTACTGGTTATACTGGGTTATACTGGGTTATATTGGGCATGTACTGGTTATACTGGGCATGTACTGGTTATATTGGGCATGTACTGGTTATACTGGGCATATACTGGTTATATTGGGCATGTACTGGTTATACTGGTCATACTGGGTTATACTGGGCATGTACTGGTTATACTGGGTTATACTGGGCATGTACTGGTCATACTGGGTTATACTGGGCATGTACTGGTTATACTGGGCATGTACTGGTCATGTACTGGGTTATACTGGGCATGTACTGGTCATACTGGGTTATACTGTGCATGTACTGGTTATACTGGGTTATACTGGGGTATATTGGGCATGTACTGCTTATACTGGGTTATACTGGGTTATATTGGTAATGTACTAGTTATACTGGGTTATATTGGGTTATACTGGGCATGTATTGGTTGTACTGGTTATACTGGGCATGTACTGGTCATGTACTGGTTATACTGGGTCATACTGGTCAGATACTGGTCATACTGGGTTATATTGGGCATGTACTGGTTATACTAGGCATGTACTGGTTGTACTGGTTATACTGGGCATGTACTGGTCATGTACTGGTTATATTGGGTTATATTGGTAATGTACTAGTTATACTGGGTTATATTGGGTTATACTGGGCATGTACTGGTTGTACTGGTTATACTGGGCATGTACTGGTCATGTACTGGTTATACTGGGTCATACTGGTCAGATACTGGTCATACTGGGTTATATTGGGCATGTACTGGTTATACTGGGCATGTACTGGTTGTACTGGTTATACTGGGCATGTACTGGTCATGTACTGGTTATACTGGGTTATACTGGGTTATATTGGGCATGTACTGGTTATACTGGGTTATACTGGGTTATATTGGGCATGTACTGGTCATACTGGGTTATACTAGGCATGTACTGGTCATACTGGGTTATATTGGGCATGTACTGGTTATACTGGGTTATACTGGGTTATATTGGGTTATATTGGGCATGTACTGGGTTATACTGGGTTATATTGGGCATGTACTGGTTATACTGGGTCATACTGGTCAGATACTGGTCATACTGGGTTATATTGGGCATGTACTGGTTATACTGGGCATGTACTGGTTGTACTGGTTATACTGGGCATGTACTGGTTGTACTGGTTATACTGGGCATGTACTGGTTATACTGGGTTATACTGGGTTATATTGGTCATGTACTGGTTGTACTGGTTATACTGGGTTATACTGGGTTATACTAGGCATGTACTGGTTGTACTGGTTATATTGGGTTATACTGGGTTATACTGGGCATGTACTGGTTGTACTGGTTATATTGGGTTATACTGGGTTATACTGGGCATGTACTGGTTATACTGGGCATGTACTGGTTGTACTGGTCATACTGGGTTATATTGGGCATGTACTGGTCATGTACTGGTTATATTGGGTTATACTGGGTTATACTAGGCATGTACTGGTTGTACTGGTTATATTGGGTTATACTGGGTTATACTGGGCATGTACTGGTTATACTGGGCATGTACTGGTTGTACTGGTCATACTGGGTTATATTGGGCATGTACTGGTTATACTGGGCATGTACTGGTCATGTACTGGTTATACTGGGTTATACTGGGTTATATTGGACATCTCACAACAACGAGGCATCAGCTTGGATATAAGAAATGCTGCGGAGGGAGGTGAAGATTCCCTCATTTTCCCGCCCTTCACTGGCAGCGATTGGCTGTCCTCCCTCCAGTCCCGCCCCTTCTCCCAGAGCTTCAGCCAATGTGCGTCCGGCTGTCACCCAGTCCGCCCGTGTCGCCCCCAGCCTGGCAGTGCCGAGCGTGGCTCTTCCCTGGGAACATCAGCTGGTGCCGGCTGCGGGAAGATGAGGGGGCTCCTATGGTGTCTGTGTCTGCTCTGCACCCTCCTGTACCGGGGCAGCTTCACAGGAGGCAGCGGGCTCCCAGGTAAGAGCGGCTCCATCTCCCCCCATCCTCTGCAAAGTTACCCCGGAGCTGGGACCCCTGTGCTGACCCTGGGATTACTGATTACTACTGATCATAGTGCAAGAGGCTGAGATCTGCTGTGTTACTGCACACACCAGTGCTGTATACAAAGTATAACATATTAATAATCTGCATTTAAACTAAATAATCATTTATTCTGCTCCACTTAAGTGCAGCTTTTATTTCCCACTTTGTAATGTAAATTGTGCATTTTAAATGAATAAAGTGTGTGAACCTGGAGCATTTAACTGTACTATCACATATTGATCTTTGCACTCCTGTGTACTCTTCAGTGTGAGCTGACAAATGATAGGAATAACATTTTTTGCAAACTTTTTCCAAGTTGCATTAAAACAACACATCATATTAAAACCTGGTGTGTCTGCACCATTCTCCCTCTCTCCATCCTGCTGTTTATTCTCCCCCAACTCTAATTTGGTTTTACTTGTAACCCCCCTCCCAACTGTCACTGCAGAGGTCTTGATTTAATGACCAGTTCAGTAATCCCAGTCCATTTGCATTTCATATCTTCGTTTTCTTTAAATCAATTCCTTAACTCCTCTGGCAAAATCCAGATTTATTTCCTGTAAGTGTAATGTGAATCTGTTATCTTGTTTGAATTCATTTCAATTCACTCCTATTTATATACATTATTTGCTGGGTCAATGTAATGATATTTTTGCTGCACGTTTTATTGGGCTGTTCATCGCTACACCTGCGACATCTTTCTTACATGCAAAACAAGTATCCACATTGCAGGATAATAATGCCTCTTTCTTAAGTAACTCCTTTCCTGCAATCTGCTAATTGTAATTGCTCTAACGAAAAGATTATGTCATAATTATATTTATTTTAGCAGCTGAAATTCGTGTTGCAGACACAGTTTTGGTTATTTATTTAATGCGTGTAATCTGCACTGATCTTTCATCTCCAGCTTTTATATATTTTTTTTTTAAAACTAAGCCCCAGATGTTTGTGTAGCGTTAAATTGTGAACGAATCAATTAAAACTGAATTTGTAGCAAGACAAATATAAGTATTGACATAAGAGGCATCAATCAGTTGCCTTGGGGCATTTCTTTTTATTTCCGTCTCACAGACTGTGGTCTCCAGTTCAACATAGAAACTCCAGTGCTTTTTTTTTTCCCAGTGCCTGTATACGCTTTCCGACCAAAACCTATCAGGAATTGTGTGTGTGTGTGTGTATGTATGTATGTGTGTGTGTGTGTATATATATATATATATATATATATATATATATATATATATATATATATATATATATATATATATATATTCATAGGGAGTCTTTTTCTTTTATAAAAGCAGTATTGAGGGTTAATTTCTCGTGTTGATTAAAAAAAAAAAATCAGATTGTCTTTTAATTACATGCAGTCCGGACAGATCTCGCCCAACACATTGCTATTTCCTTTAATCGTTTAATGATATTTTTCTTTCACAGTCCTCCGCTCAGCCACGACAAACCCCCTTTATTTCACCTGTGCCGATTGCCCGCCATCTGTTTTCTATCATTAACAATAGTGAAACGCTGCAAACAAATTGATATAGCTCTGTTAACTATTACAAGTTTGGTTGGCATCGATAAACTGATCTGCAAAATAACTTTTTTCAGTACAGCGATGGTGTTTTTGTATAGCATTGGTTGGTGTTGATGTTTTATGTTTTTTGGGTGATTAATGAAAGATTTTTTTTTTTTCTCTCATTTTTTTATTTTTTCTCTGGTTCTTTCTCCCCCTCCTTACAGACAGTGATGAGTGTGCAGAGGGGACAGACGATTGCCACATTGACGCCATCTGTCAGAACACCCCAAAATCTTACAAATGTATCTGCAAGCCGGGCTACAAGGGAGAGGGGAAACAATGCGAAGGTAGGGAGAGGAGCTGACCAGTCTTCCTTATTTGTTTGCAGTGCGGAATCTTCGTAAATAGCTGAATTCCTGAAACGATTAATGCAGATTTACAGCTGCTTGCCCTGAAGGACTGGTGTTTATTGGCTGCGGGCCCCTGCTGTGTCTGTTAATTGTTCTGGGGTAAAGATACTTGTCACAGGAGTCACTCATTGATACACGCTGACCGCTGTGTGTGCCTCTCTGCACAACAATATATATGTATAATGATCTGCTAGTATCTTTAGAATTTTAAAGCTGTTTTTGTACAATTGGTGCTCCTGCTTGTCAGTATTACTTAAAAACAATGTTTTTTTTTTTCACTACGTTCTTCAGGCTGAAAGTTATTATTGCCCAGTTATATTTATTTTGTCCTGTTAATTTTTAGATGTTTTCAATAGCCTTTCTTTATAGAATCTACAGCTAGAGGCGGGTTTATTGCAGTGACCTGCCAGCTATAGCTGAGAATGAAGTGAAGAATGCATGCTGTCTTTTGACTGCTGTGTGAATAGCTTGGGACATTCACATTATTTGCAGAGAATATTTGAATACTTTGTAAGTTTTTGTTATTGCCATTATAGGCTGCAGGTGGCTATCTTTCTCTGCGTGGCACGTCTTAATGATTACAGGGAGGAATCATGGTGTGCACAGACAAAAGGGTTCCCTCCATGTTCACCACTTGCTGTCACTTACCTGATTCCATATATGTGCAATGGTATTAGTGCTCTTTAAAAAAACAAAAAAAAACAAAGAAAAACCAAAAACTTTATTTTTGTTTTGGGATTATTGATCACAAAACTTTTGTTTTCCAAGGTGAATATATATAAGCTATATTGTAACATTAATCCCGATCTGGCTCAGTGCTGCCATCCATCACTAAAGTTGCGGGCTTTAGATTGTAAGCTCTTCTTGACTCTCGTTGTTTCCATGTTGTGCAGGTGTGATCACGCTGCCCTTGTTCTAATGCACTGGATGTACTGTTTAGTCTGTACTGCGTTACAGCAGATGTCGGTGTTATTTTAAATCAACAAAAGTATGAGTCATTTAAAAAATACGTCCAAACCACAGTGATAATTTGAGTAGATTTAACATGAGAACTCTTTAATCTCTCAGCCAATTTTTTTTTTTTCCATTATTTTTTTCTTTTCTTTTAATTGATCCTCTTTATTAGGTCACCATAATAAACATTTCTAGATACAGAAATAAAAAAAATGCAATATTTGAAGTGGCATTAAATGTTACCATAAATAATAACTAGTTGTATAATAATACCTACTACCAGACTAATATTACCGTACTATAAAATGGAGTTCCAATTGTAAAGCGCTACGGAATCTGCTGGCGCTATAGAAAGAAATGTTGATAATCTTGAGTGATGGATGCTAATTCCAAGCTTGGCTGTTTGTTTACTATTTTAATTATCAATGAGGTAGTTGTCCAGTATATATGAAATGGGCACCCAAACTTACCTTTTATAATCAATAAATATGGACCAAATGGATAAGGAAAAGGGATTGGGTGAAATTTGAATTCAAAGACAGTTCAAGTATGGAAACTAAGAATGAGAAAAGTAAAGTTACTGTGTGTCCTCTGTTTACATTCCCCCCCCCCATCCCCCTCCTCATCACTGTCTCCCTCTTTACATAGTGAGGTCTTAGTAAGTGTGGGAATTCCATATTTTCTTGTAACCTATAAGATTTCGGGAAATAGAGGCCCGAACAACCTTCCTTACAGCCGTCCACCGTATTTTTGGTAAGGAAGTGATCCATCTTTTTATTTTTTTGTGATGGCCGGACATATTTAAAATATTAGTTTCCAGGTAAGTTTTGCAATTCTTTCTGGTGAAGAAGAGCCAGCCGTGTATCCAGTTGGATATTGATTCCAAGAATATTATTGATAAGAACTTCCATACATATATAATCATCATCATCACCGTTTATTTATATAGCACCACTGATTCCGCAGCGCTGTACAGAGAACTCACTCACATCAGTTCCTGCCCCATTGGAGCTTACAGTCTAAATTCCCTAACATACACACACACAGGCAGACAGAGAGAGAGAGAGACTAGGGTCAATTTGATAGCAGCCAATTAATCTACTAGTATGTTTTTGGAGTGTGGGAGGAAACCAGAGCACCCGGAGGAAACCCACGCAAACATAGGGAGAACATACAAACTCCACACAGATAAGGCCATGGTCAGGAATTGAACTCATGACCCCAGCGCTGTGAGGCAGAAGTGCTAACCACTGAGCCACTGTGCTGCCCAAATATATATATTCCTGTAGAGATGGTAGTATTTTCATAGGTTTGAAGTCACCAACTGTTCATACCTTTCATCAAACGCACCATTTCAATTGGGGACTTTGCCGGTTTGATGGAAAAGCCAAGTTATAGAACAAGGGAGTGGATGTGAAGACTTGTTTAGCCAGTCTTCTCCCACATAGACATAAATTGCAACAGCATCGGATCTCTTTCGGTATCTCTTGGACCTGTGTTGAGTTGATAACGAGCATCATAACTCCTGACTATGGAGTTCATCAGCCAAATTTGATGATTAGATTTTTTATTCTTTATATTTTTCTAGTGGGGATGGTTAACGACCCTAAGAGGTATAATTGGTGAGGTCGAAATGTCATTTTAATAGTATTTGATTCTACGCAACTAAAATATGACTCCATAGTTATACGTAGATATTATTAGCTTTGTATAGGGACAAGATTGAGTATGTAATTTAGTCCCTGAGTGTAAGGAACATTGTGCCAACTGAAGTTGTTTTCAAGCATTTTGTGAGTTGGGACTAATATATTGTACATCTCTAATATGTTGAAGTCCATTTTGAATCCTGGGATTTATTAGTGTTTGGTAAGGTTGTTAAAGATTTATTTTCATTTTTGAGGGAATTTGGTAGTATATAACATGTCAGAAAAAAAATGCCTCAGTGTTTGTTTGTTTGTTTTTTTTAATTGTCCATGAAAAATATTTATTTCTGTTTATTTTTACATATTGTGTATAGAAGCATATTTTTGGTATACTAAAACTACTATATTTTGGAATATTTAGTGTAATACAAATATTGTTTAATTCCGTAAATTACAGCCCTGGTGATATTTAACATTGAAAACTGTATTAGTTCGGTCATTGTAGACCGATCTACAGATTTTTTTAAAGAAAAATTAGATCCTTAGGATAGGGTATATTTTAAAATGATGATCTGTTTTTAAAAGTGTTTTCTAGATAAACTCTCTGTTAGACTTTATATAACGCATACTTAACCTAAAACTGCTGGAACTTTGGTGGGACAGCCCACAAAATGGCTACCTCTACTGTTAATGTGATGGGTGCCCTTGAAACAGCAAATAAAGCCACCATATGTAGTAAAATCTGTCTATTATAGCGTTGAATAGTATACATTGAATACCTGCAGAGTTTATAGATGCTTCTCTAAGCAGGCAGAGTTTGATTGACGCCCTTGCAAAGTTCCAGTACAGAAATGCACTGTGTGGATTGGTTGAATCTACTCAGGGGAGGGCCTGATGATGTCACAGTAGCTCAAATGGCTGCAGCATCAGCAATATGACTCGTGTCAGATCCGATTAGGTCATGTGGTTGGGAGTTCAGCTGTCTGGAATGGAGTAAGGAGCTAGAGTGGAATGTCGGGTTAACCCTGAAGAATGTAATTTACTTCCTGAAAACTTAAATTTTGTAGTTTACAAAGTACTTGAATCTATTAGTAAAGGATACTGTGTGGCAAACATGCATGTGTCTGTTTTATCGCCCCTCTTCTGGACTATCTTGGGCATTGTGACCCACCAAAGCTAAGCCTGAGCACTCATGTGGGGCTCATGGTGAATACAGGGGAGGAGATTACTGCCTTGTTTTAGCCATAGAACACCATAGATGGTACATTGGACCTCCTTTGCCTATTTATAGGAGCATCTAAGAGCCTAAAGAAATATAAACAGCAAACCACACAGGCAATTGTATATCAAATTCTAATATTTCTGGTATATGATACATTTAATGTAGTGTTTAACGGCCATTATGTAATAGTATTTACTATTGCAAATCATGATGACAAGAAAGGGACTTTAAAATTAGCAGTACGATTGAATCTGAATAAACGTATCAATAACTAGACCCCCAGTTGTTTTGAATGATGCTGTTAATTACATAACGTATCAGCTTGGAATTGATTGAGATTTATTAAATACTTCTGGTTAATTCTGAATTGTACTTTCAGATATCAAGTAAACACAAAGGGAAAACCCCACCCTCTCGAGTCCCCTACCTCCCCTCATTTGTTTATCCATTGGCAAAATGACCCTGCCTAGGAGACCTCTACTCGTCTCTCTCTCTTACTCCACACCATCAATCTCTTGGCTATAGCAAGGATTAACGGATAATTCCACTTTTGGATGCAACGTGTTATAAATGTCCCTCTGCTCTCCCAAACCTGAACTTTTTGAGATCTTCTTTTCATCTCTGCTGTTGAGGTCCCTGGATAAAATCAGGTTGCCGATAAAGGAGGGCCGCGTTTTGGAGAAGGCCACCATGGATGTCTACGTCAACCTTTCTTCCTGTCTCCATCATCTGTGTTCTTATGTGGGCTTCTGATGACTGCACTAGAATTATGAATATCAGTGGTCTAAAGCATCCTGATGATGGGGCAGGAGACAAGGCTGGCATACTGACTCCGTCAATAAGCCAAGGTTTGTAGAGCAATCGGGAAGGGACAACCAAAGTTCTGGTAAAGAGGGGTGGGGGGGGTGAGGTTACTTGCTATAAAGTTTAGTATCTAAAGGTGAATTGATCCTTTTAAGTAGGGTTCAGTAAATAACCTGATGACTGGTTCTTTTTTAAATCAAATTGATCACTTTCCTAGGCCCAGATGGGAGCTGAAAATTGTAACTGTTTAAAATTTTGGTGTTACCGATTTTCTCCCCATCCTCCTTTTTATAAAAGGAGAATGGGGAGATACTATATGAAATATCCCCATGGACAGGGTAATGTGAGAGGATTCATTGTTATGTTATGAGCATAAGAGGATCTAAGTGCCTTGAGTGTTTTAAGCAGTGTAAAGTAGGATATTTGTCATAGACGTCATGTCCTTGATTTTGGGGTTCAACAAATTGCCATGGCTTGCACTCGTGGTCAAGATAATGTATAGTTTTCTTTTAATACAGACTGTCCCATATTATGTTTTTAAGGGCTGTTTGATATTTCTAGTTTCGGGCTACGAGGCTTATAGTAGCATCAGCTTTTTAGAGTCCTTGTTTAAATTTTAGGGAGGTAAACACACAAGAGGTATCCAGGGATCTTTTTTTTTTTTTTTTTTTTGTATGAGAGCTTCAAGCATGGAGTTCAAGAAGGATTGTATTTTGGCCCAGATAGTGGAGATCCATTGGCAAGTCCACCAAATGTGAGTCAGAACATTTGCTTAATATGTCAGGAGTGTAATACTACCTATAGTATATTTTATATGCAGTTTTTTCTTGAGGTAGAAATGAAGCTCTTATCTATTTCCTCTCGCATCAAGTGGCCCCAGGGCCGGATTAAGGGAATGGAGGCTCCTGGGCTAAGGGCGCCTCCATTCCCCCGTCAGGCCCCCAATGTGAGCCACCTGCCGCCGCCGCCCCCCCGTACCCCGTGAGGGCTTCCCCAAGCGCTTACCTGTCACTGTAGTCCTCCGTCCCCGGCGCGCTGTAAGCTCCTTACTGAGGAGATCTCGCGAGAGTTCACTCGCGAGATCTCCTTAGTAAGCCGATTACTGAGCGCCGGGGATGGAGGACTACAGTGACAGTGCTCAGCAGCATTGATCGGGCTGGGGGCGCCCCCGCCCCCGGTCCGAACAATAATGCTGCTGAGGACTTTGAAGGGCCCCCTGGATGCCTGAGGCCCCTGGGCTATAGCCCAGTAAGACCTCGGGTTAATCCGGCCCTGAGTGGCCCCCGATCTCTCACCCAATGTCTCTCATGACAACTTTGCAGTACGTTAAGAGTCAACTAATAATCTTGATAGCATTGAGATCATATTTTTGCATGTGGGAAATCTTAAGCAGGTTTGTCCAAAAGGCTCAGAGTAATGTTGGTAGGAATTTGGGTGTATTCCAAAGGACGAAATATAATTTTAAGGACTTTTTGTTGGACATCTGTGAAGGTTATAAGCTGGGTTTGTTCTCACATATCTGTTACATATCGTAGATCCACTGCATAAAGTGGGTCTTTGACTTACCTGGGAGGAGATCTGGGTTGTTCCAGAGAGGACCTACAGGCGAGTAGGGAAGGGATAAAGCAGAAAGGTCCCAAATATATATAGAGAGAACCATATTGTTAGTAGTGTGTTGGTGGGAGGTCTATGTCGGTTTTGGAGGAAACAAATTGAAAGAGATAGTAGATCTAAAGATTTAGTTTAATAATCTAGCCTTAAGATTGTGTTTGTTGGGGCGAAGCTTGCCACTATTTATGTGAAATGCGAGGCCGGAATATATAATTTGATGTCAGGAAAATCTTTCTCCCTGTGTTATAGGTTTTCTAAGGATTGATGTTGAGATATTTCGGTTTCTACCGTTTCACAAAAATTGTATTGATGCTTTTTGGATATTATCAACATTGAGTATGGGATTCTTATTAAAGAGCCTGGAATAGATAAATGCATTTTGGAAGAATATTTTTTTTTTTACTCCTACGATCCTGTCCAGCAGCCACCAGATTGTAATGGTGTGCCTCGCAGCCAGGTCGTCCTATCGTTTAGAAAAGAGTGGGTAAAGTTTTTTTGGGTATTCTTGGTCATAAGTGGATATTCTGAATGCTTATAGAGAGAGATCATTATCATCATCATCTATTTATTTATATAGCACCACTAATTCCGCAGCGCTGTACAAAGAACTCATTCACATCAGTCCCTGCCCCATTGACGCTTACAATCTAAATCCCCTAACTTACACACACACAAATCAAGAGACTAAGGGCAATTTTTAATAGCAGCCAATTAACCTACCAGTATGTTTTTGGAGTGTGGGAGGAAACGGGAGCACCCGGAGGAAACCCACGCGAACACAGGGAGAACATACAAACTCCACACAGATAAGGCCATGGTCGGGAATCGAACTCATGACCCCAGTATTGTGGGACAGAAGTGAGCCACCATGCTTTATATATATATATATATATATATATATATATATATATATATATATATATATATATATATATATATATATATATATTTCTGTCCACTCTGTTACTACGTCGGTGGCTGCCTCTGAGGACCGCGACCTGCGCCCCCTCTTGCAGCGAAGCCCTAACTCCCTTGCTGGGGTTCCTGGTGAACACTGGGGGTGCATTAGACTCTGCGCCTCCCGTGACCGTTAATAGTTGAGGTAGTTGATTGATTATGGAGGAGACGAGCGACAGATAGTTATCCTTCTGATGGGTTTTGTTTGGGTAATATGCACTATGGGAAATGTAATTGAGTTTGACTCTATTTAAATAGCCATGGGGTCCCGACCTCATATATGTCCTCTGTCATGCATATAATGGTATTTTCTCAATGGTCGCCACAAGCCAGATGTAGTGTTTGAGTTCCTGTGAGGAAAGAAGAAAATATTTATTCCAGTTTCTAGATGAAAAGCCACCAATATGTGTGAAACCAGCTATTTAGAATGCATATTAAGGAAAATCCATGGGTCCTTCACAAACTGTGCTTCCAACGTCAAGTAAGCTATGAACCATGTCATAATAAAGAGTAATTACCGGGCAGGGCCATTGTGAAGATACCGGGTTTTCTGGTCCAATTCTACTCGCTTCACGTTGGCTTGGCCACCCATGGGTGCCTCACTATGCCAGGGAAGTCTACCCAGTACCTTCTAGGATTCGTATAGTCACTCAAATGCAATTAGAAGGTAAAGCAATACATTTATTGTAATAAAAACAATCACTAGATTATTATGCACACACTGTAAATAAATCCCAGTCAGGTTTACCACATCATCTGCCCCTCACCCCACTAGCTTAAGGAGTTATAGTCACCTGGATGTCCTGACTTAAAGGCCCATGGAGTTCTTCTCTTAGCTGCAGCTGTAGTCCATTGGTAGAGAACGGGTAACTCAAAACCAGCTGCACTGCACCTTCCATGAATCAATCCTCAGAATGAATATATCCCCCTCCCCCCCAGAGTGGCTCCTTATATCTTCGGTCTAATTTCCACAGAGCAAGGGCTATAAAAAGTTCTTGCTATAATCCACATTGTGTGAGAAACGAGGAACAGGATGGTTACAGTGTTATCTCACTCGTTTTGTCACAGCCGTCAACTATAGAACACAGTAGTAACCTTTGGCTACAATTCGGCCAACCCCTGGGATCAATATAAGGGAGCATCCCACTCTGTTTAGGGTATAGTATAATCTGCATTAACTTCCTACAAAGTCTTTCTTTATTTTAGTCGAGAATTAACTTGTTGCTATTTTTTCCCTTATGTCATCCCAGACCCCATCTGGGGGAGGTCCCATGTCTCTTTCCAATTCTAGTTCATGGTGGCTTTGGGTTTGAATTAATGCGTTGAGGAGAAGGCCATTAAGTTACGATGATATGGCCTAATGTAGAGTATAGCCATGGCAAATTAACTCAAAAGGGGGGAAGGGTCCTCAGAGCTGGTGTAAGAGAGGATTAAAGGTGCCAAATTTTTATATATTCCAACAGTCTTCGTATTTGGGAAAGGATGAAGAGACAAGCCTGGATGATTTTCCTGGTCCCCGTAAATGTGATAGTTTGTGTTTGGTCAGAAGACTGGATCAGATATCCACCCATAAAATTGCACCAGGAGAGAGATAAGAGGCTACAATTTTATGAGAGATGGGTTGTTAAATTGAAATATTTTACATCTGTGTGGAATCTCCCTCTTCTGGATTACAGGTTGTTGGAGTATGTGTTAGGATATATATGGAGGTCTAGAATACCAAACAAATCGTCGCAGAGCCTTTTGGACAATGCTTAGCAGAGTAAGCGAAATATCTGCCCATGAGCGTTTGGAAAGGATAGTCATTCATGGATAACACTCATATCAACCGGTATGATCCTGCACAGTCATGAGATGATTAATATGTCTCCAGAAAGTCAGTTCAACCTGAAGATCATGGGAGGACATTGTCCTGATTTAAAAGGTCATATCTAGAGGTTGTGTAAACCCCAAATATCTTATATTTTTCTTCTGCCATTTAAAGTTGTAATTCACTGCCAAATATTCTTTGTCCTGAGAGGAGACGTGGAGAAACGTGGCCTCTGACTTTGAGTAATTAATCTTCTAGCCTGAGAGTTCTGCACAAATCTTTATAACAGTTGGCCAGGGAGATTCTTGGATGAGTCAGTGTTAATAGGATGTCGTCCACAAATAATTAAATCTTAGACACTCTCTCTGCAATCTGCATTCCACGTGTTTAAGGGTTTTTATCTTATGTGAACAGCGAGTGGTTCTATGACCAGGGTGATAGTCAGTGGTGACAGGGGGCAAGTTCAGTTCAGTTTGGAATGAAAGCTGTATCAGGGGGTCAGGATTTTAGCTAAAGGATTAGTAGGTAGAGCCAAAATACAAAAAGATTCCCGAGATCCCCACTTTATTGAGACTGAGTCGTGAACTGCCAGGAGAGTTTGTCAAGAGGAGAAAGTAGAAGATCTACTGGAGTTGACTACATGGATAAGATCTATGGTCTGTCCTTGCTATATTCCCTATGATGAAGCCAACTTCATCATAGTAAATCAAAGAAGGGAGGACTTGGTTCAAGCGTTTGGCAAATATTTTTGCAAAATTTTTATCATCATTGTTAAGAAGGAAGATTGTTTTAGCTGGCACAGTTATTTGGCTTCTTGCTATCCTTGTGGATCACAACAATTCAATTCACGAGTGGTCTAATAGACGGCCTCTATAATATTTAACCTAAAGGAATCTGGGGACCCAGAGAACACATAAAACAGATAATGACTTAATGAAGGTCAGAGCCAAGATAAGTCTTGGGGGTAAGCCCAGATATGGTGAAGTATGGAAGTTGTGTTTTGGATCATGTTCCTGATCTAGAGGTGGAGATTTGTAGCAGTTGATCATTCAGAGAAAGTCGGAACAAAGTCTATGATGAAAGCTGGCAACTGCCTGTAGTCTGATATCACAGGAGGTTTCTTGCGAGCCAAATGAGCATGCTCTTGCCAATACATTGGGATGTCCCCACTCTCATTAGTACTTATACCTATCAAAACATTTGGCTCTTTGAAAGCAGGATACACCATGGGATGTGGTGGGGCCACTTCATGATGAGGGCAAGCCTAGCACTTCAGAAGAGTCAAGACAAAGCTGCGCACCAGTAGTAGCTGCATGCGGAGGTGAGCAGGACAGAAGTATTGACTGTCGGGATGGTGGGCAGGGCGCAGCGCTGCCATTAGACAAACATAGGTGATGCTAGAAGGTTTCCTTGGGCGCCAATTGTTAGGTGGAGTCTTAAACACTGAATGAATGACATAATGTCCCTTACCCAGTGTTTTTGGTGCCCTTGCGGTGCCCCATATGGAAGCTGCCAACTGCTGTTTCTCAGTGTCTGTGATGGGCTAGGAGTGTGGCGCTTAGCTATGATGTCACAGCCAAGCGCCACTCTCCAGCTGAGGTGCAGAGGATGCTGCCCCCACCTCCACAGGTAAGGAGCAGCAGGGGTGGTGGCACCGTTACCAAGGAGGAGAAGGCTGCCCATGGTGTCCCTGTACCCAACACCAGCCCTGATGTTGGGACAGTCCCCATAATACTCATAATTCTTTTATAATGATGATACCTGCCTGGAGGATGGATAACGTCATCCAGACATGTACAAAGGTGAATACAGAATAAACTCTGAGGGCTAACTACTAACACTGCTTTTAGGTGCAAGGTTTGCACTCAATGACTGCAACTAATCAGATGCTTGCTTTCATTGTGTAACTTGCACAAAGCAGATGAAAGCTCATTGCTGATTGGTTGGTTGATGTAGTTCATTGAAAAAGCCCTAATGAAAGCAAATGTATTATCAATTGTTATAATTTTATGCAAATTTAAACCGAAATGTGATGTTGGTAAATGATTTGTGTAACCTGAATAATGTTATCCATATTTGCCAACCTGTTTTTGTTTTATTTCTTCCGGGAGATTCTGGAGGGTGGGTGCAGTGAATGAATAGTTCAACTTGCCCAGTTCAATAGGAGGCGGGCAGAATTTCGGGAAAAAAAGCTTGTTCTAACAGTAGTCCGAAAGACCTACCCAGACTTTAGAAGTCTCCCGTACATTTCGGGAGAGTGGACAAGTATGTTTTATGCTATGTGTTGGGTACCTCTTTACCTGTTTCCTTTCATATGTCCGGACCTTTCAGGACCTGGCTGTGCCCTGCTGTTGCCGCACTCACTTATGATGTTACCCACATGCCTTACCACTATGTCAAGCTCTGAAGATTATAATACAAGAGCTTACTATCGCCTGTCAATATGATCGACAGGAGAGCTCTGGGGGGAAATAACGGGACTATGGGAAGAGAAGGCAAACAAATGAACCTGACTAAATAGTGAGCTTTCGCAAGCAGACTTACTCACATCCTTGTCAGACATGGCCATTCATGTACAGACTCGTTCCGAGTGGGCACTATTAATGCTGCCGGACAATAACCACACACAAGGTCGGTGGCATGCGCCCACCCTCTGATTGCATTTACTCTCTGTCCTGACTTGAGATCATGTGGATTGCTATTGGCTGTGTTTGGCGGCCAATTAGGTCACAGCATGGTTGGTATCTTTGCGAACACCAACACTTTTTATTTTTTTTTATAATTTATTTTTTTAAGAATATCTTTCTAAATCTATCTTTTATTATATATGTATATTGACATTGAGAAAAACAAAGTGAAAATGGGGAAAAAAAAGTGTTATAGACAGGTCCACTGTAATATCATCACCATCTATTTATATAGCACCACTAATGCCGCAGCGCTGTACAGAGAACTCACTCACATCAGTCCCTGCCCCATTGGAGCTTACAGTCTAAATTCCCTAACACACACACACACAAACAGACTAGGGTCAATTTTGATAGCAGCCAATTAACCTACCAGTATGTTTTTGGAGTGTGGGAAGAAACCGGAGCACCCGGAGGAAACCCACGCAAACACGGGGAGAACATACAAACTCCACACAGATAAGGCCATGGTCGGGAATTGAACTCATGACCCCAGTGCTGTAAGGCAGAAGTGCTAACCACTGAGCCACTGTGCTACCCATAATATACCGTGTGACATTCGTATACATTTATTTAAAATGTATTGTAAATCCTTCTATATTCTAAGTCACATTAAGGTTAATGGTTCATTTTGTCATCTAAAAAAAACATAAAAAAATAAAAAAAAATAATAAAAAAAATAGTTTATTCTTGCAAGTTAACCTGATGATTAATCAAATGTTACTAATTTTATGGCTTATTCAAAAAAAATAAAAAATCTTCACATGGAAGAGGCCTCTGGCTTGTCTGGGAGTTATGTCCGTATTTGTGACTCCATACAAATTAATTCTACACTTTCTGAACAAGTTTTATGTCAGACCTTTAACATCACCAATCTCAGTCTCTTTTTTTGCTGTCCACATCAAAGATTTCCTTAAACCCTAAAATGCTTGTATTTGAAAAGCTCAACTTCTGTTTTATCGTCAACCTCACCATATATCTGTGTCAGTTTAATCCAAGCCATTTTTTCCCCCGTGTCTGGTTTGGCTCAGTCTAAAAATGAGATTGTTGCATTTTTTTTATTTTCCACCAAAGATCTGATTTCTGCAGAGTAAAATAGACATGTTTGAATTAACAGTATGAATTGGCTTTTTTTTTGTTTCCTCCCATTAAACTGTAGCCTACTGCACGTCAACTTTGATTGTCGTGCAAATGTTTAGATTTTTTTTTTCCTGCACATTCCAACCGGCATACCCTTTAGGTTAAGTAAATTGAACTCTGAGGGTCCCTAATGAGGTGATCTATTCCACATGGGAGAATATCTTTTTGAGCGGTGAGCAATAAACAAAGTCTACAGATTTGTTTGCTATTTAGTGTCGAACAGATCGGACATGTGTACGATTTACAATCCCGAGCCTATTACTTTTGACACATGATCTTGCCTTGTAGTTACTGAGCTGATGTTGAGAGCGTTGCATTTATTTAAACAACTTCAGATGACTTATTAAACAGTAGGAAACTGCAGTGTAACATTTTAGTGTGTTTTTATAAATATAATGGCACTTAAGAGACAAAATATGTTCATTTTTGTTTTCTAAGCTGTTGCAGTTTCTGTACAGTTATATGTCTTGTTGTAAGTAGGGAAAAACCGGATTAGATTTGATGTTGTAAGTAGGGAAAAACCGGATTAGATTTGATATTTTCCAAAGATATTTTATCTCCGTCCTTGTGCAGCAAATAACTGCGTTTTCACAATTTTAGATGAGAAATTCTGCTTTCTAAAATCAAATAATTAAAAACTTTTCTGTAGTGTAATGATAATTGTGGGCCAGATTCATTAAGGAACGCAAGTCCGTTTACGTGGCGTATTTTGTGTGTGTGTTTTTTTTTGTTTTTTTTCCAACAGCCTACGGCTTGAAGAGTGGAACAGGGAGGGGAAGGGGCAAATGTACAGTAAGGGCGTGCGAAGATCGAGTGCACACAGCAGCGTCTGTGGTCGGGAATTGAACTCATGACCCCAGTGCTGTAAGGCAGAAGTGCTAACCACTGAGCCACCGTGCTGCCCTGCTGTGCCTGTCTCAATGGGACAAGTGACGTTTGTGCAGAGTGTACCTAGATCTGTATCAAACAAGAGACGTTTCTTCAGATCCGCTTCTAGTTGAATACAGATATGCGTGATTTACGTCTTTTTTTATTTAGTTTATTATACGTATATTTTATTTTATTTTTTAACACACAATACGTTCATTTTCAGAGTCCACATGCTACCCACAGGGGTCACATGCAGCTCTCCAGGCCAGAGCACTCTCCTCTCTTTGATCCGCTATCTAATGAGGTCACTTTTATGGTGCAGTCACACAGCCTGTGTAGAACGTTAGTCCCTGACTAATTGGCCAGCACATAGGTTAATGTGCTGTCTTGGCTGCGTGAACACTACGTGCCGGTGCTTTGATCTCGTTATGCAATGTGAAGTGTCTCCATAAAGGAAATATGGGGTCAGGGGCCAATTATGAGACCCCTGAAAATAACATGATGCCGACTAGGAGCCTCAATATTTACAGAGCGTGGCTGCTTTGTTGGTGCTCTTGACTATGATAATAGATTAGGGATCTGAGCTACCTGTGTACCTGATACAGGAACGTTGTGGATACATAGCACATTTCAGATTCAAACATCCACCTAGTTTTATATTGGGTTCACCATACACACTCCTTCTGATGATTTTGATAGCATTTTTGGTTGCAGAATTTAGAGTTCACTGATAGAAGTGCTATACTGTATTTTAACCTCTCATGTCCCTATCTGACCCATAGTTTTTATTAGTGGACATCTAGTAGAACCTTCATCTTTCATCATTTATTTATATAGCGCCACTGATTCCGCAGCGCTGTACAGAGAACTCGCTCGCATCAGTCCCTGCCCCATTGGGTCTTGCAGTCTAAATTCCCTAACATACACACACAGACAGACAGACCGAGAGAGAGACTAGGGACAATTTTGAAAGCAGATAATTAACCTACTAGTATGTTTTTGGAGTGTGGGAGGAAACCGGAGCACCTGATGGAAACCCACGCAAACACGGGGAGAACATACAAACTCCACACAGATAAAGCCATGGTCTGGAAGTGAACTCATGATCCCTGTGCTGTGAGGTAGAAGTGCTAACCACTAAGCCAACATGCTGCCCTTTGTAATACACTCTATTCCATTTTCATGTCTATAAAGTAGCTGTGTTCAACTGGTGTTCTGCTGTGTGCTACCCAGTTATTGAACATCGTAAATGGTATAGTTGTGACTCAATTATCTCCTGTGATGCCAACAGATGACTTATAAAGCAGCCAGGGCCTTATCACCTTCTTTGGACGTGTGTGTTGGGTCAGTCTGTATGATTTTGGTTAGATCAGTACAGGTTTGTGCTTCTGCAAATGTCACTTGTTGCAGGTTGGCCCCATGTCCTCACCTTGCAAAAAAAAAAAGCGTACAACGGAAAATTGATGGTAAATTGCCCATCCCTGAGGGTATCCCAAGGCTTTTGGCTAAAATGTGTAACGGAATTTTTTTATTTTCTTTCAAAATTTTACTTTTTGTTCTACTCTCTCGTGTGTTTAATCTCCCTGTTTTTTTTGTTGTATTTTTGTTTTATATAATTAAAAGCTCCTATTTTCAATGAACTGTTATGCTGAGAATAATTTGTTGGGCTTTTATCCTTGCAACTTCCATCTTCTGTAGGATGCAGTGCTTGAAATTTGGGGTTTTGATTTAAAGACATCCCCATTATTACTCTATAAGAAACTAAAATTTCCCCTTTAAAACTTTGGGACACTTTAACAACCAGGGTCTTGTAATCCAACCAAAGTACAACCTCGTAAGGGAGAATACTTGCTTACCTTTGGGATCTCTCTGAGAAGAGCCCAAGAAGCAAGTACAGGGGATGTGACGATGCACTTGGCATCAACAGGACCTGCCTGTCGTCTCTTGCCATCAAGGCCATGTCAAGAAAGAGAGGCTGCATCAGGGTGGATAGCCCTCTCCCCCAGGAGTCTGGGAGGACACCCCGAATTTCATGAGTCTCCCAGACGTTTCGGGAGAATAGGCAAGTATGGTGCGGAGACAGGTTGTGTCCTAGAGGTTGAGGCCACATCAAGGAGGATGGTCTACTCTCCCGTAACGTCGAGGAGACTCAAGAATTTCTTGGAGACCCCCTGGGAGAGTAGAAAAGTATGTGAGAGACGCATTGTTCTTCCATTGACAACACCGTCCTTCTGAACCTCTACTGTCTACTACGTTTTACTACAAAAATGTCTATTGTCTGTCGTCCTCCAAGAATTGTTAATCGCTTTGTAAAAAGTATCCTCTGTCATCTAGTAATTGTACTAATACATGTTGACCTTTGAAACAAGCTCTCCACCATCTGGAGCAGCTCTCCCCATTGGTGTCCAGTGACATGATCACTGTATAGTCTAGTTTGCTGTTCGTTGCTTTGCTTCCCTAGCATAGAATTAAAACTTAGTCCAGTTTTGTGGTGCATATAATTATATTGCAAATGGGGCAAAGATGAGACTTGAAATTTTGTATAAGATCATAATTTTATTAAATGTAAACGGACAATAAAGATGGGTAAAGCGGACAGACACGTTTCCTGCTTGTCCATCGTTAGATGTGTTCATGTGTCATAGAGACTAGCCCTTTAGCACAGTTCTGTCAGGTTTATTTATACAGGTTTACAGGCCTGGAAGTCTAGTCTACAGAGGTCATCACAACTGGGATTTCTGTGAGAATTCATTCTGACTCCTTCAAATGTCACTGAGTCATCGCGGAACCGATTTTAGTGATGTGTTGTCTCAGAGGCTGAGGGAAGATTTACCAGCCAATGTTTATGTATACAACAGGAATGTGTTATACCTGGCAGCCTGAGTGACCTCTCACTTTGCTGGTTTTCAACTTGTTTAAAAATGGTTACCTAATTCTACGTAGGCATTTGCCATTAGCATGAGTTACATATAGTCTGTGTTTAATAGGTCAGCAAGGCTAGTATATACCGGAGCAGGTTTAGAGGTCAGTAAAATAAAGTCATTCGCTTTATTGCTTCTTTTTTATTAGTTATTTATGTACTATGTATATACAAATGATTGTTTATACACCTCTGTTGCCACAAATGTTTCGGCCTCTTAAGGTGAACATAATGCTTCAGAAATCAGTGACCCCACTCTCTGCCTACCTCAGGGCCCAACAGTGGTAATACACACCCACAAATAAACAAGCGCCCCCCCCCCCCCCCCCCACACACGCACACTTGGAGTATTTGGATTTTTTTATTTTTTGGGGCTATTTCCTCTTGCATCGGCCATGCACGTAGGCCTGTATTATTTTATTTATTTTTTTAGCAAAAAAAAAACCAAACCTACCTCCTAGGCCAGGCCTAGGGCCACAGAGTTATCGGGGAAGCACGCTGCCTGTTATTAAATCACTTTTTCACTTGATATAAAATGATGAACATTTATATACTTACAGTATACATTTATTTCTTGTACACACCTGGGGCACAGTGGAAGTTGGTGCCATCTAGCTCTGGGGCAATTGGGGAGTTGGTAAGCCAATCAAAAGCAGCCTAAAGGGGAAACCAGTAAGATCAAATGACATATTTTGCTGAATTTTTGAAATTATTACCAGGGACCGTTTGCTGCTGAGCAGATGCATTTTAGCACATCGAGCATGGTCTAGGTGGGCAATCATGTACCACATACTTGCCAACTCTCCCTGAATGTCAGGGAGACTCCCTGAAATAGGGGTGATCTGCCTCACTCCCTGAAGAGTCTGGCATTCTCCCTGATGCTGAGCCAGTACAAGACATGGTTGGCTTCGCCATCTGTGGCATGATGACACAGTTCACAAATTGTGTCCTATGTCCATGTATTGATGGCTATGGAGGTGGCCATTTTCATGGAGACCAAGATTTAATCAAAAACTTACATTTCTGTCTCCATTACTGAAGTCATGTTGTCTTACCTGTCAAAGACACTTCAGTATCTAAAGATTCATTAGCTGCTTTTTTTTAACACATAGTTGCCTACTCTCCCAGAATGTCTGGGAGACTCACGCATTTCTGGGAGATCTCCCGGGCTCCCAGGAGAGCAGGGCAACGTCCCTGTTCTCGCCTCCCAGTAGATAAATGGTGGGAGGGGGGGCTTAATGACGCAAATATTTTGTCATCTTAGCCTGCTTTTATTGGCCAAAATGGTGACAATCGTTCAGGGGCGGGGCCAAAATTGTGCGATTCGTCAAGCCCCACCCCCGCACGCCCACCTCCCCTGGGATCTCCCTGAAGCCAATGAGGAAAAGTTGGCAAGTACGATGTACCCACAATACCCGTCAATATACTTTTACTAGTTACATTGTCATTTTTGTTTGCACTTTTAATATTCCTATGCAATAAATATTAATGCCTAGAGCTCTGAGACAAAGAACGGACAGTAAACCTTGGATTAAATAGAGGAAAACAAATGGACTGTACAGTGTACTGCTCATTTAGTCTGTTTTGAAAAACCACAACATTTCCAGGGTCAATTCTTTACATAGGACAGTACCTGGAAAAATAGGGATAGTCACATGACCATCCCCACAAACAAGACCTCTCCGTGTCATGTCACATGACTGTAGCTCTACAATAGGTGGAATTTGGGTTTGAATATGCTGCTGTCGCTCTTAAATACTTTCTCTTTTGTTTATAATGTGAAATCTGGTAGGAAAAGGGCACTCTCTACGCAAACAGAAAACTTCATGTCTTATTCACAGCAATTAATCATACTCTATATGGGGCTCGGCTGCACTTAAATTCTTTCCTTTAAATGTTTCTCGAAGAGGTTATAATGCCTCTGTGACATTAGTAACTGTTCTCTTAGCAACAGAAAGTTTACCTGGTAAATGATTAATGGATTATTTTATAAACGGGCTAATTAAATACCAAAACTTTTCCTTGCAATACATTTCTGTATTACTCTCCGCAGTCTATTAATTTTTCATTGGTGAACTTCAAATTTGTATCTTTTTATTTAGAGGCGGTGGGGCAGGATTGTTTAAGGTGTCTGTTATTATACTATAAATATTTAAATAGTCATTTGAAAGAAAATTGTTAGAATTTCACCGCAATTTTGGTGTTCAAAAACTGACAATCTAATTATCTGTATAGGGAGAGAGGGAGTATAGGATAGTGGTAAGAGCAATTAGCATGGTGGCTTGGATGTGTAACCTGCTAATTGCCGAAACACAGACCCTCTCTTGACGAAAAGGGTTTATTATACAGGCTATTCAAAGTCAGTGTTTTAAGGGGGTTGTCAAGTTTTCATAAAGTATATTACAAATGAAAGTAGACTTATTTACTAATGTCTGTTTCCCTGTTACCCACAATTGAAGTGGTTTATTTCAGTAGACGCCATCATCCGCCTCAGTTATTTATATAGCGCCACTAATTCCGTAGCGCTGTACAGAGAACTCTCACACCAGTCCCTGCCCCATTGGAGCTTACAGTCTAAATTCCCTAACACACAGACCGACAGACACACAGACCGACAGACACACAGAAAGACTAGGGTCAATTAATTATGTTCTTGTCCCTGAATATCCCTTCCAGACTTGCTTAAGGATTCTGGCACTCCATTAGGATATAAGGTTCATGGTAATAATTGGAAGCTCTTCGATTGCATCTACCAGAGTATACAAAGAGCTTTTACAATTAAATATGAACTTTCAGTAGAAGAATGAATCGTGGACGTGAAGAATGAATGCCCTCAAAATGAACGTGCTACCTTGCATCGTGAATTAGATGAGCACCACCTGCATCTCATGCATTCCAATTGATGTGTCAGGTCGGACGATCTGGGAAGAGGGGTGGCTCCCCTGGGGCTGCTATTTGCCAGCACCTGGTAGCAAGCTCGGGGTTGATGTGAATTTCAGGTGCGTGTCCATTGAAGTCCACTTTCATCTCCATGAGGGAAGGGGGTCACTTGCTGATCCTGATTGGTCCTTTAGCAGTGAGCCAGGGAAATTAAGGAAGCTCTTCGGTTATTTAACCTTGATAGTGTGGATTCTAATACGCTTATTACTAGACCTATGGGGATTGGTGATTGTTGTAAGAAAAGTAGTGTTCTCAGTGAACCAGGTGGTAAAAGAACTAATATATAAGGAATGGGAGCGACTGGATAGATTAACCTAAAGAGAATTGATTGCATAATTCCCTTCCAAGATAATGAGACTGCAATATGGAGTTAATTTCTAAAGGTTGATGAGGCAATAGCTATCCCTTTGGAAGACGGTATGGGCAGCACGGTGGCTTAGTGGTTAGCACTTTTGCCTCACAGCACTAGTGTCATGAGTTCCATTCCCAACCATGGCCTTATCTGTGTGGAGTTTGTATGTTCTCCCCGTGGTTGCCTGGGTTTCCTCCGGGTGCTCCGGTTTCCTCCCACACTCCAAAAACATAGTAGGTTAATTGGCTGCTATTAAATTGCCCTTAGTCTCTCTCGGTCGGTATGTGTGTGTGTATGTTAGGGGATTTAGATTGTAAGCTCCAATGGGGCAGGGACTGATGTGAATGAGTTCTCTGTACAGCGCTGCGGAATTGGTGGTGCTATATAAATAAATAGATGATGAAGATGGAAAGTTGTGTTAAGAAACTTTACTTTTACTTTGGAACTGTTTTGAAATCTGGTGTAGTGATGGCTTCTGTTCCAAGAGCGTTCAGAATTTGGGCAGTTATTCTACATACAGAAGTTTGGGATGAGATTAGTAGACGGTATCTACTTAGAGGAATTCAATGCTTTTTAGCGTGATTTCAACGCTTCTGTGAGTCATCACTGGATACCGCTGCCTTTTCCACCAGAACTATGGCTTCAGCTGTGGTTGTAAGAAGAACTCTCTGACTGTGTCCAATTATTCAAAGAATATGTTGGCAACACTTCCCTTTGAAAGTTCTTTTCTCTTTGGTGATAAACTCAATGCTATCTTCAAAGGAGCCGGGGAGGCTGTGCATTCACAAACATCCATAGAAATGGTTTCTAAAATTTAAGCAATGGAAATTATTTCTTAGGAGCATTGGATACCTGGCTCCTGGTGTGTATTGAGCTATGCTATAATGAGACGCACATTATTGTTATCATTAGGCTCTAGTAAAGAAGTGGGTTTTCATGGTGCTGCAAGATTTGAAGGCTGTGGGTAAGTCTGGTCAGCTGCGGTAGAGAATTTCATGGGTGGGCAGTGGCACCGGAGAAGTCTTGTAGTCGGGAGTTAAAGGTGGTTACAAAGGACGAGGCTACGTCCAGCTCATAGGCTTGTATAAGAGTGTGAGTGTGAGATTTTTTGGAGGTGAGTGAGTGAATGTTGGTATTGAGGACTTTGTAGTTGAGGGTGAGTAATTGGCATTAGTTTCTGGAGGCTATGGCGAGCCAGTGTAGGGATTAGCGGAGCAGTGCAGTGATTGTGGAGCGGCGAGAGAGCCAGATCGGTGGCATTAGGATGAATTTGTCAGGCTGAGTAGCCACAGAGAACATCCACTGGTATTTGCACCACTGAACTAGGAGGTGCGGAGTCTAACGTACCCCTGGTTTTCACCAGGTACCCCCGCAAGGAGGTATGTTCTTGACTGCAAGGAGTATGCAGCTCGCGGTCCACCTGGACAGTTACCATCGAGGTGAAGAAAGGTCCAGACGGTCCGGGTCAGGTCAGCGGAGACAGGCGGTACAATAGGGAGATCCAGAAGCGAAGTCAACAGGCCGAGGTCAGGGGTCACGAGAATCCAAAGAATAGTCAGCTAGCCATGTTCAAAACCAGAACACAGGAACAGAAGAATGGTCAGGAAAGCCGGGTCAAATCAATAGGAAATAGAGATAAGCAATGCTGGGGGAAACAGGTAAACCAATATGGAGACCTGATACTCTGGCACTGAAAAGGTGCCAGAGTGTAGCTTATATAGAGGCAATTTGCAGCTGATAGGAGGAGGCTGCAGGATGGAGGGGAAGGCGTAGCGTCCTGTTGGCCAGCAACGGGACGAGGCGTGCATGCACCCAACATCAGGAAGCCGGCCGGGGGACGCTGCGGCCTGTCGTCTTGCAACAGGACACCACTGGCCGGAAATGTCAGGTGACATCCCTGCTCCGTGGGAGAACAGCGGGGACGGCGCCTGACAGAATTGAATCGAGGATATGATGAGCGAGGCGAATGCCAGAGGAGGTTGCAGTAGTTGAGGCGGGAGATGATGAGAGCATTACCCAAACCACTGAATAATTCTCCAGACCACAGGATTTACGTATCAGAAAAGATGGAGACCCAAGGTTGGGAACACCATCATTCTCTAAATAATAAAAATACATTAACAAAAAAAAAAATATGGATCCCAGTTAAAGCCACAATCCCGCATAGACTTGAAGTTGGAAAAAAAGTTTGAGAATCGGTTTTTAAGTGTCAAATATCTGTCAACATTTTCATCTTCAGGGCTTCTCAGTCATGTTATGTATTTTACCTATTGAATAGTTTTTTTATTTTATTTTTTTTAATAGTTTTTTTTTAAATAGATCTCTGTATATCTTTTTTGCCTTTTGCATGTTGCACACAATCTTCTTATGTAGTCATAGGCTGGAATTTTTCTTGGCGGTTTTATATATTTGAAGTACAATTTAGCATCTGCTGTAGAACTGTCACTTCAAAGCTGCAGCTTGTAGCAGCCCTGTGTGGAATTCATGTTACGTGGTCAAGTTAATAGTCACAGTTGTATGGCTTTATGGCATTAGTTCTACAGGACATTTATGTGTGTTTGTGTAGATGTGGTACAATGAGGCATTTGGTTTTATGCTTCTCAGTCTTACTGGCATGTAATACATCATTGACATTTAATTTATTTATTTTTTATTTTAATCTTCTGAAACACCTTTAGGAACTCTTACAAGTTAAATCCACCTGGAATGGAACACTAATTTTTGGGCGGATTTCACAAAATATCTATGATACTACGTGTATCCACCCACATGTCAGCTGCCTCTCGGTGATGCTCTCTATGTTCCTGCTGAGATGTTTTTGTTTTTACCCAGACAACGTGTTACCGTCCATTAATAATACACTACCCTATCAGGAGCAGGGCTGAAGTAGCTCCAGCTCCAGGCCGCCACTAGCAAGTAGGCCTGCCAGCCTGGCCCCTTCCTGGTAGCATCTTATTACAAGTCAGCGGATCTGCCCTGGGCTGACCTGTTCCACCCTCCCTGTCGCTTGCGCCAAAGGCAGCTAGGGCGGTACATGGGCTGCCCTGCCACGACACTCAGTAACCACATGTGCTGAGCTCCTCCAATCAGGAGCAGGGTAACTGAACCGTGGCGGGATGGTGGGGCCTACGGACTGATCCGTTGTAGTGGGGAGAAGAGGGAAGCAAGTTCTGCAAATACCCATAGTTCATAGCTTGTACATGTTGCAATGGAAGCTTCTTACCAGCAGTTTTGTAACAATATTTTATTTATTTACTTGTATTTTGACTTTGAAACATTTACTGTGTGTGTGTGTGTGTGTGTGTGTGTGTGTGTATATGTGTGTGTGTATATATATATATATGTGTGTGTGTGTGTGTGTGTGTGTGTGTGTGTGTATATGTATATATACGTGTGTATATATATATATATATATATATATATATATATATATATATATATATATATATATATTTATTTACACTTGATTCTACGATGTTATTCTAGTACACTGATCATATACTCATTTATTCTTAGCACTGCTATTAGTGTACTGTTTAAAAATATTATGTGCAGCCGTTTTAATTGCCTGATTTAAGAGAAAAATTAAATATCAGTCGAAGCTGTAATATTTCAAACATGGAAGAACTCTTGTATGGCGATGATCGTGTCCCTTAAATGTCTCTTTGGTTGTGGTGTCCTTTCCCTTACCTGTTGCCATACTTGTGGGGCCCAGTACAATTGTAACAGGCTGGGCCCGTCTCCTTCCTTCTCTCACTCCCCCAAGTTTGAGGTTATACTCTACCAAACACTTGTCTCCCCCCCCCCCCCCCCCAGGTTCTCTTCAGTCAACCCCCGTCCCTGTATCTATCTAACCCCAGCGGTTTGCTGACCTCTCTGCTTCATCTTGCTGGCTCCTCTCCATTGGCAGCATTGTGACGATATTAATTACTTGTCGGCCGAGCTGCAGCATCGCTAACTGCCTTGGTGTGGCTCTCTGACCAGGAGACGGGCACCTCTCTCACGGAAGGACCTGTGGGCCTGGGACTGGTGCAGATGGTAGTAGCCGTGGGCCCCCCACATCTTGGGAGTGGAGGTGGACGTGCTGCCTACAAGGGGGTCCGCTGCCTCATCCCTTGAGCGTGGAGGCCTCTCCCCGCCCGTCACCTCTCAGGAGAAACCAAAATGGAGCCGCTTTGGTGCTTAATTCGCTACAGAGGCCCCCCTCCCCTAATAAATCTGTTTGGGCTCTGGGCTGTTGGAACTGCTTGCACCACCCTGATGGCGGCCATGCCGCCCATTACAATTGAAGGGGTCATGTCAGACAGTGGACATGTCCTTTAGTGCAACATTACCAGTATTGCTTTCAAAATAGATGAATGTGTATACTGCTGGTGTAAGAGATAACTCTGCTGCGTCGTGTATACTGCTGGTGTAAGAGATAACACTGCTGTGTCGTGTATACTGCTGGTGTAAGAGATAACTCTGCTGCGTCGTGTATACTGCTGGTGTAAGAGATAACACTGCTGTGTCGTGTATACTGCTGGTGTAAGAGATAACTCTGCTGTGTCGTGTATACTGCTGGTGTAAGAGATAACTCTGCTGCGTCGTGTATACTGCTGGTGTAAGAGATGACTCTGCTGCGTCGTGTATACTGCTGGTGTAAGAGATGACTCTGCTGCGTCGTGTATACTGCTGGTGTAAGAGATGACTCTGCTGCGTCGTGTATACTGCTGGTGTAAGAGATGACTCTGCTGCGTCGTGTATACTGCTGGTGTAAGAGATGACTCTGCTGCGTCGTGTATACTGCTGGTGTAAGAGATGACTCTGCTGCGTCGTGTATACTGCTGGTGTAAGAGATGACTCTGCTGCGTCGTGTATACTGCTGGTGTAAGAGATAACACTGCTGCGTCGTGTATACTGCTGGTGTAAGAGACAACTCTGCTGCGTCGTGTATACTGCTGGTGTAAGAGACAACTCTGCTGCGTCGTGCCATGTGCCTACCCCTCTGGGTATGTTACGGGTCAATGAACAACATGAGTATTTGGCAATGGAGCCAAATCATCAAATCCAAAATAAAGATCTCAGATCTCGATCCAGTAATTAGCTTCTGCTCACTATCCTGACATCCGCCTTAATTAACAACTAAACAAATGGGCTTTGAACTGTAATTGATGAATTAAAATAGAACTTGAATACCTGTAGGGCGTTTAATCATTCTCAGGATTTCCTTTTTTATTTATTTATTTATTTTGTTTTTGCTGTGATTTGTCCCTAATCTTTTATGCTCCTTTTTTGGGCAGATTTATATGAACATTCTAATGTACAAATGTTTACATGGAAAATCTACCATATTGTTAGATAGGGGTAACTTTTACTTTGAATTTCTAGTTATAGTCAGTGAAACCTATTAATATAGGTTATGTGATGAAGAGAAGATTTTTTGTTTCTCTTCCACATTTTGGGCATATTATTTTTTTATTTTTATTTTTATACTGTTAGATTGCTGCTGAATCTTCTTCTCATTTGCATACTGTAACCACTGCCATTACAACAAGACCCAGAAATGAAAATATTCGGCTATCACGAGGGTAAGCCAGAATCTGATTGGTTGCTAAGGGCAACACCTCCACTGTGCCTTTTTTAGAAGCTTTGATAAATCTCCCCCCAGATTTTGTTTTTGGAGAATGTAATTATTTAAATGAGTCATCTTGTTTTTTTGGCTTTACATGCTCATTAAACAGATATTATTAGACTCATTAGAAGATTATTAAATCGTTGTTTAGAAATAAAACTGCAAAGAGATTGTAGCTGTTAACTAACAAGGGAGTGGGACCTGCTCTCCCTGGGTTTCGGGAGAACTACCCAAAATATGAGTCTTCTGCACATTTTGGCAGGGTAGGCAAGTATGATTTGCTCTATGGATTTAATTTTCATGTTATAGCATGTACATTAACTATAATAATTTGCTTTAAACGCCCAGATGCAGTTTGGTGTTGCAGTGGTCATTTAAGATGAAGCCCTAAACATTCCTACTTTTCGCAGTCTCAGTTTCCTCTCACACTAAGGCTATCTGCCTCCCTCTTGGAGGGACTAGTGAGCCAAATGTATTTAGTACTTCACTTTATAGAGCGGCTAGTGGGTTGTAAACACCCCACCTTGGGCTTTATACTGTGTAAGCGTAAAGCCAATATTTATACAGAAATCACTTACTGTGTAGAAGTTAAATATGGTTATTGGAGGTAGGCAGCCCAATGGCTCACCGTTCTCCCGGCCTGCAGAGCATGCTGGGACTTGTGTTCTGCCACAGCTGATAAGACATCGGTAGCTTATGGCACTATTATTTGACCTCTTTTTTTTTTTTTTTTTGTAGACAAGGGTTATGATCATTGTAAATTATTAATGCAATTAAAAAACAAGGTATAGTTTTTTTTTTGCAATAGCTCTTTGCTATTTTATTAAATTCGCCCATAAAGTAGTATAAAACCCTGCACATGACCGACAGCAGACAACATTGTGTAAAGATGATAAAATCATTAGTAATTCCTTAGGTCTGGTTACACTTTAACTTGCAAAAGCAGTAACCTTTTCAACACTTTCACAATAGCAGCAGAGGGCAGGTTATTGGGGGAGGGAGAGTTTTAATGTTTCTGCGGTTCAATAAGAGGGGGGGAAAAAAGGAGACTATTTGGGAGTCTGGTTTCAAGCGGAGCTTAGCGGAGAGTTAAAAGAAATAATTGGATATAGCAGTGCAGGAAAACCTCTTGCTATAAAGCACCTCTCTTATGTTAAAGGATATTCCCCCGAAAAAAAACAAATTATCTTGGGGACTGGTGCCTACAAAAACACCAGTCTTTTGTGTAGAGTAATTGATTCTCATTTTGTTTTAAGTTCAAATACTTAAAAAAAAAAAATCTGTTATTTGCCAGAGACCTCTGAGACCTGGATATTAACCATAATTGCAGAGCTGTTTCTTAGAGTAAATAACCTTGAATGCTCAGGATAGCAAAGAAACGTCAAACGGTTGGTAAGTCGGGATATAAATCAGCTGAGCTGTAGGGTAAGTGACTCACCAGACGGTGTGGAAGGAAGTTCAATGAGGTTTTGCTTGTGGTCTCGTTGTTTCCCAGTGGGCAGACCAGTCACACTTAACCGGAACCACTGGTATTGTTTCAGGCTGCCAATTTAATACCAAACACTATTTTTATTTTGGAAGTTGTAAAACTAAGAGGTCAGTATTTTGTGCCATTTTTTTTTTTCCAGTGCTTAGTTGGGGAGGGGGGGGGAATAAATAAAGCTACACCCTCCAGATGTTGACCTAGCTCTCCAGCGGCTAACAAAGCATTATGGGAGATGTAGCTCAACGACACACACATAGCTTTCCACTCTCCCGGCATGTCCGGGAGACTCCAAGATTATTGGGAGACCTACCGCTCTTCTGAGGCTTATGGGGCAGAATTCTCCCTGCCTACGAGTTAGCAGGGGTGTGATGATGCAGTGTGAGCCACGCCCACTTGATGAGGCGTATTGTCATCTTGCCCCGTCCATGTCGTCTTCTCATACTTTCTTTTGGGAAGGAGGCACCGTATGCCATCTTGTGGGATGAACCAAGATCTGAGATTGCAACCAATCGGTTCACTAGGAACCAGATAACTAATTTTTTTTATAGAGGCTGTGGAGGGAAGTTTTTTTTAAAATTTATACCAGAAACTGCTTCATTAAAACAGTATGGGCCTGAGTCATTAAGGAAAATAAGGCAAAAAAATTAGTAAATGTTCTTCGGGACAAACCATGTTACAATGCAAGGGGTGCAAATTAGTTTATTATTTTCCACATAAGTTAAATACTGGCTGTTTTTTCATGTAGCACACAAATACTGGATAGATTTATTTTTACAATGAAATTTAAAGTTACTATAGGCCATGTCCTACCCCAACTATAAATCTGTCCCTACATTTTAAATTTACTCCCTCTCCAATGCAACATGGTTTTGCCCAGGTGCAAAGTTACTCCTTTTTTTTTATGCTTTGCTCTCCTTAATGACTCAGGGCCTATAAGCTTTCTAGTCGAGGTAGCAAATATTTTCATAAATATCTCTTGATCATGCAGAAATATAGATATCGTTTGTGCAGCTAAAGTGAAAAGGAAACGGACTTCATTAAACATTTTTAGCGTCTTCTGCAATAACCTACATCTTTGTTTTAAATACTTATATGCAGAAATTTAAATGAAAATACATTTGATTTTTGGAAAACGTTTGACATGTGCTATGTAAAGGAAAAGGAGCTTCTCTTCCTACAGCTAGATTTATCAAGCGTTCTAAAAAGGAACCGTGGAGGTGTGGCCCATAGCATCCAATCAGATTCTAGCTATCCTAGAAAATAACTGGAATCTCATTGGTTGATATATTGGCCTGACATCCTATGGTATTTCAGCTTGTGTGGCCAACCTAATTTCTGTCTCGTGCATAATTGCTTATAAGGCTGCTAGGTTGAACTGATGTCCAGTAAATTAATAGGCTGTGTCCTCACAAAAATATTGGTTCATCCCACGCAATGGCTTCCTACACTGTGAAATACAACATACCTCTCTGGAATGACAGGTGTGCCTTCCCTCGTTGTGTTGGGGCTACAGGTACCCGCTAAACTTTGAAAAGCGCTTGCTTGGTTCTTACGAACATAGTTGAAAATTCATAGTTTTACTTCTTTTTTTTTTTTTTTTTTTTTTCCATTTACAATAAAATAGCTTTTATATGGGTCTTCACGATGCCAAAGAAGGTTGGCACAGAATGAGGAATTTTGAGTTCATTCACAGTGTTACAAAACAACCCGATGTACCAGCACAGAAGTCTCTTATTTATTGCCTATTTTTGACTATTTTCAGATGATTATTCTGTAAGATTTGGTATATCGCTCTCTTAAAGAAGTACTGTAAAATTACATTAAAAAAAGTAACAACAAAGTGTGGAATGGCTAAACTTTAATGAAATAAGGGTGATCTCAGGCTGGATTTAATTCAAAAGTTGTTTGGGTCATTCTTTTTTTCTTTGTCGGGCAATTAAACCCTTTTATCCTGTTTATGTCCTCCTGACAGCTAGAAGGCGCTGTCCTCTTGGGATCATTATAGAAATAACATGGCAGCTTCCATTCATGTTCTGAATGTTATATACAAATTAGGAAATGGATGTTTATGGAATTGTTTCAATTGGGATCAGCACACCATTCCCTTGAGTTTAATTGTATTTATTTATTTCTTTTTGTATAGTGTAAAAGAACATCCTCTTTCATGTGTTTTTTTACATTTTTTAACATAATTAACAATCTAGTCCTTACCAAGACCTATAATAGAGCCTAATCTGTTGTGACAAATGATACATAACATTGTATGATGTCATTTAACAAAAATAATCAAACATGAAGCCAGGTGTGAAAAAACAAGCATACTCTTACTGTTTCCATATCAGTAAGGTTCATTTCAGCCAAGTGCAGATATATAAATGCACCTCATTATTTCATTATCTGATCGTGCCACCATCCCTATATAAAAGCAGAACTTTTTTATAGTTTGGTCTTGAGAATTCAGGTTAATGTTTCGAAGAGTAAAGACATCTGCAACCATCTCTGAGAATAAGTCGTTGCTGCTCAGTCTGGAAGGCAATTACCAAACCCATCATCTTCTACCGAGCGATTGAAGGGAGAACAATGAAGACAGTTACTAGTATTCCCACCAGGGCTGTCAGCAAATTCCCCCAAATATCGGACTATATGATGCCTCCGGAAATCTCAATGAACCCAAAAGCTACATCCAGGGTTCTACAATCCTCTGTCAGCACAGTAAATGTTAAAGGTTCATGTCCATCAGAGAAACCCTGAATTAGGGTTTAATTTAGGGCTTAAATGAAAGGGTAGCCAGGAGAAAGCTACTTTTCTCAAAATAAACCCTAAAAACCTGCACCATATGACTTGGGTTTGCAAAGCTGCATCTGATCCCCCAATTGTAAAGCGCTACGGAATATGTTGGCGCTATATAAATAAATGATGATGATGAATGAAACACAAGATTCTAGAACGGTGTTTTCTGGACAAACGAGTACCATCCTGTAGCACGTCTTGTTTAGGTGAAAAGAAAGCCTATTACCACAAGAACCTTATGCTGTGTGGTGGAAGGGTGATGGTTTTGAGCTTTGCAGGCACAGGATCCGGATGCCATGTTGTCGGAGTCCACCATGAACTCATTTTCATATCTGAGTGTTCTCCAGCAACAGCTGAAACGTGCCCAAAATTGGTTCATGCAACAGAACAATGATCCTAAGCACATTCTCGATTCTACAAATGAAGGGCTGAAAAACAAAAGGTTTTGCGATTTCAGAGTCCAAATCCAGACCTCCACTCCATTGAGATGCTGTGGCAGGACCTTACGAGAGATAAATGACAAATAATTGCTGTGAAACATGAATGAACGGAAGCGGTACGGTAAGGAGGACTGGTACAAAATGACTCAATCCCGTATATATGTAAGAGCGGACTACTTCACGTTATCACTGCTGAAGGTGGCTCTACGAGTTACTGAATCATGGGGAGTTCTTACTGTTTCACACGTTCATTATGTTGGCTTATTTTTTTTATTTTTTTTTGTTGATTAAATAATTACAAAGTATAATGTGATATAGACTTTTTGTCACATTTTAGGACTTGGTGAGAACTAGATGATTGTTAATTATGTGCATAGTTTTGAGTGGTAATGTGCCTTCTTTTGTAGGCAACAACTTGTGTCCGCTTGGAGTGTGCGGTGTTGGTCCTGTAGTACCATCTCAGTACCATGGACAGAGCAGTGTATGCCAAACATTTTATGGTCTGACAGTAAACAATAGGCCATGATGTTTACAAGCTCCAGCGTAAGAGGAGCACTAGCACAAAACCTGTATTTGTTGTTTCATTTTCATGCCCATAATTTGTGTTTCTTATTAAAATGGTTGAATTGGGGTTACCCGTTGCCTACACTCGCACTGCAGGCTCAACGCCGTTATCAGAAACCAGCCTGTCAATTTGCTAGGAATCGTGACCGTCTTTGCGTTATGTTTTCCTCGTGTTTGCATGGTTTTCCTCCAGGCGCCCCAGTTTACTTAAACAATTTCAGATTTAGAATCTAAATTGTTTTTTGAGTTAATTAACCGTGTGTGTGCGTCTGTTCCAGTAGAGCTTGCAATCTAATTTCTCTGCCAGAGGCTGTGCTTGAATAACGTTCTCTGGTTGTCAAAGGCTGAAGAATGTGCCGTATTAAAGAGTGTATCTAACCAATCCTATTTATTTTTATTATTTTTGCGATTAAATAAAAGCGTCTGCAAAGGCGCCAAGGTAAAAAGCTGGCAGCCAATCGTCAAAAGCTCTGACATTTTAGACTGTTGCTTTATATAATTATTGTATTTTGCCCATCATGGAATGCTTCCAAAATGTCATGTGACACAAACAGATGGGGAATAAATCTTCAATACAAACAAGCAATTGAGCTCATGGAAGGCTGCTCTGATTTGACATAGGCGAATTCATTCTCTAAACTGCGGGAGTACAAGAAATTTTAATTACTTTTTTCTTTTATTATTTTTTTAATTTTGTTTTTTTTTTTTTTTATTTTTCCATTTTTCTTTTTCATTTTTTACAAAACTTTCTGTGGAATTTCTGATTAGACGTGACCATCAAAATCCGGCCAAGTTACTAAATTTCTTGAACTCTTTATCTGCATATTAGCTCTGTATTTATTGGGTTAGCTAGTATAAACGCTTACAAAATTAACCAAAACTTAATTTTGCATACCTCTCGCGGAATCGGGACAAATGTGGCATGCTCACGAGAAAGGGGGCGTGGTCATGCTGCACGGGGTGTGGCCACATCATGGTGTCTGGGGCTTCTGAAGCACTGGCCCGCCTCTTTCTCCTCCCCTTCAATGTTGCGCCCTCGTTCCACTAGTAGGCGAGGCATGGATGGTGCGTCCATTAGTGGGACGTTTCTCCCACCTGTCCGGGAATTGGGGCAAAAGCCCTGATCCGTGAGACAGTCCCCAGAAATTGGGACTGTCCTGCCTAATTCAGAACAGTTAGGGTGTTTGATCATATGGGGAAAACAGGCGCCACAACTTTCTTGCCTAAGAGCAATATTTAGAAAAAAAAAAATCCCGCTAAACAAACTGTTTTATGAAATAAAAGAGTGAGATTGCAAAACAACGATAAAATCAGGAGTGAAAGGGAACGGGAAAAACCAAGGAAATGCAAATAATTATTACAATGAAATATAACAAGATTGCAAGATTGGATGCATATTGCTTCAGAATGAAGTAGAAACTCGAATGAAACTGAAGCGATTATCAGCAAAGCAAACTTGGTCCCTGGTAAAAGTTAATTTAATCTCACCACTAATGTGCATTTTTTAGTTCACAACTACTATTCGCTACCTCACTCTGTTGTATGTGAAATTATCTATATACACTAGCTGAAGTACCCAGCGTTGGCTGGATTTAAATCTTCAAGTTATTAAGTTTAACAATGAGTTGAATGTAACTGTCAACATTTTAAAAATAATTAGCAGCTTAACAACACTATATATATATATATATATATATATATATATATATATATATATATATATATATATTTATATTATATATTTAAAAAGTACAATAATCTAGCCTACTATTGATGGAAGCAGCAAATGTTACATGAGTCACTCCCAAGTGTTGTTTTAATTTACTGTATCTCATATATTGAGCTTTACAAACAGCTGTAGAATCTTCCAGACAATATTTATTTTACACGGCTACAGAAGTGAGAGCTGTGAGAAAAACGGTCTAGATAGCGGTTCTAAATCAAGAAGCAAGATAACAGTTAATCTCTATGAGAAATAAATTAATTCAGTAAGAATTATACGAGTAAAGGGGTTACAAGGTATACTCAGCAGATTGTATTATCATTTTAACTCGCAATTTCACCTTATTTTGCTGATTTTAACATTGCAATTTTAAAGTTTATAAATAAAAGTTACTTTTTAGCTAAACTGTTTGGATTTACTGTTGGGCAGCACGGTGGCTCAGTGGTTAGCACTTCTGTCTGACAGCACTGGGGTCATGAGTTCGATTCCTGACCATGGCCTTATCTGTGTGGAATATGTTCTCCCTGTGTTTGGGTGGATTTCCTCTTGGTGCTCTGGTTTCCTCCCACACTACAAAAACATACTGATAGGTTAATTGGCTGCTATTAAATTGACCCTAGTATCTCTGTGTTTGTCTGTGTGTATGTTAGGGAATTTAGACTGTAAGCCCCAATGGGGCAGGGACTGATGTGAGTAGTTCTCTGTACAGCGCTGTGGAATTAGTGGTGCTATATAAATAGATGAAGATTTACAATCATCAGTCAGACTGTCTGCGCACTAGATTAAAGCCAATACTTTCCCTCTGTCATACTTGGACCTAAAGATGGTAAGGTTTGTATTTTGATGTGGGGTGGGAAGAACGTGATAAGGAGAGTTAGGAAAAAGTTGGGAGGATAGGTGGTCAGTCCTCAAATTCCAGGTGCTAATAAATTTTAGTGCTAATAATTATACAATTATAATAATTAGTACAAGGCAATGAAGCTGGTTCTGGATGCATGCAAAAGAGTGTGCTGACACATCACGGCACATAAGGTAGGGGTCATCAGTGGTGTCTGTTTGTAGTTCTACAAGTGCCAGTTCTTGCAGCCACGGGCACGCTGGGACTTGTAGTCACCCCCCCCTCCACCCTAAGATTGCAGCTACTAGCCCAGATTACGAGTGCTGGTACTCTTAGGGGATGGGACCAACCTTTTTATTTACTTTTTAAACGCCAGCGAGGTTCGTACTCATGATCATAGATCTAGTTTAGGGTTTATATCCATGTTGTATGTGGGCAGGTATACATTAGTATGCCATACCGCCACTTCTCCTACTACTTTGATTTGTATAACTATCAAGTTCCATTCGCTTACATTTTCCTTAGTGCCACTTCTGAATTTCCGCTTCGACCACGATACTGGCTTCTGGTCAGTTCATACTCTGATCTGTGCACACACTGAGTGGCGAGAGGCACAGGTGGCATTCTGATCTGAAACATGCACAGGAGGCGCAGTGTTTCTGAGAAGTGCACTGATCGGGCTCCTGCCAGTACATGGGCGCTTCTTACAGTAATTAATATTCATGAGTACTTGGCTAAGTTCATGTAGGATTGATGTGATATTATAAGAAGAATCTATGCAGCTGTAAGACCGCTATCTGTGTAGTGTGTGTGTGTGTGTGTGTGTGTGTGTGTGTGTGTGTGTGTGTGTGTGTGTGTGGACAGTCGTACTGCAAAACCCTTGTAGCGCACCTATGTCCCAGAGTGCAGAATGTCCACTCCTCCTCCTTGTCTTTGTGCTCAGGGCATTTTAACATGATTTATTTTAATTGACTCTCTTCCCCATATAAACATAGGGGATCTGATTCATTAAGAAAAGTAAGTAAAAAAAAAAAAGTTTTTTCTTGTTACAATGCAAGGGGTGCAAATTTGTTTATTATTTTGCACATAAGTTAAATACTGACTGTTTTTTCATGTAGCACACACATACTTGATGGCTTTATTTGGGCACTGAAATTTTAAAGTTGATCTAGGATATGCCCCATCCCAACTATAAATCTGCCATCACATTTTAAATTTACCTCTCCCTCCAATGCAACATGGTTTTGCCAGGGTTCAAAGTTACTCATTTTATTTGGGGGGGGGGGGGGGGGGTTACTTTCCTTAGTGAATCAGACCCTATATGTTTTATCTCTATGTATTAAAACCGATCAGAACCTTGTGTGTTGAACGTTTCATTTAGTTTAACTTATCTGTTTTATTGGCAGGATAGTTTATGTTCATACAAACAGTATAGTTATAGATTTATATACTTTACGTATTCCAACAAATGACGAAATTCACATAATTCCTGGACATAAATGGGCTTTGGGTGTCCCCCACCCTCCCATCCATCATAAGCTGGGTGTCCCCCCCCCCCCCCCACCCTCCCATCCATCATAAGCAATAATACGGTAAAACAAATCCCCAAACTCTCAAATAGATCAATTTAACAAACAAATAATCTCATCCAGGAAGAATCATGCATATGTATTTAGAGTTCTACAACTAATTTAGTCGAGGTGTGGCTTCGTAGCTGTAGAGTTTTATGTTCAAGTCACACTGGAAGCTCCACAACACCGGAGAGCCGCATGGTTCCTCCCGGAGTCCTCATCTCCTCCAAACCTACCTCATCGTCAATAACACAACAATCTCCTCAGTCTCCCTTTGACTCCACCCTCTGCTTTATTCTTCACATCCAGTCTCTCTCCCAGTCCTGTCGCCTCCACCTTAGAAATATTGCCAAAAAAACACAGTTTACTTACCTAATATGCTACTAAAACACTTATCCGCTCTCTTATCTCCCTCCATGCCTACTGCACCTCCCTCCTATCTGGCATTGCCCTCAACAATCTCCATGTTAAATACCATAGCAAAACTGATCTTTCTTACTGATTCACATTTGCTGCACCACCTTTAAAATCCCTACACTGGATTCTTGTGTCTTTTAGAACCCAATCCAAATTACTCACCCTTACCTACAAAGCCATCAACTAGGACACCCCTTCATACATCTGAAATATCACCCTAAATCTCCGTCTTAGACTTCCCTCTGGGCAGTGCTTCTTGTGCCCTCTTCAAATTAGGATTCTCTCCCTCGTCCTCTCCTTCGCTGGTGCCCTCGTCCTCTCCTTCGCTGGTGCCCTCGTCCTCTCCTTCGCTGGTGCCCTCGTCCTCTCCTTCGCTGGTGCCCTCGTCCTCTCCTTCGCTGGGGCCCTCGTCCTCTCCTTCGCTGGCGCCCTCGTCCTCTCCTTCGCTGGCGCCCTCGTCCTCTCCTTCGCTGGCGCCCTCGTCCTCTCCCTCGCTGGCGCCCTCGTCCTCTCCCTCGCTGGCGCCCTCGTCCTCTCCCTCGCTGGCGCCCTCGCTGGCGCCCTCGTCCTCTCCCTCGCTGGCGCCCTCGTCGTCTCTTTTCTTTTCTTTGTGTGCATTTATTTTGGCTTCCTTGTATGTCCCTGTTTTCTGTATACTGTCTTCCCCTGCAGAGTACTGTGATGCCTTACAGATCAATAATAGCACTAAATTTCAGCAGCTGCAACCACGTCCTTCTCTCTGTGCCTCTAAAATATGTAACTGTGCACAGTGACGGTATTCTGAGGTGTGTTTAATGCTCTCTAAACCAACATGTGAATAAGGTGCAATGTTTGGAGGACGAGGTTATAAATGTACTTGTTGTGTTTCTGTAAGATTCATGTGGCTGTTGTATAACTAACGCATCCAATGCTGCGTAGAGTAACGTGAGCTCACCTCTACGCTTTAAACCCTCTATTTCAGATATTGATGAATGCGACAATGACTACAATGGCGGATGCGTTCACGAATGTATCAATATACCAGGGAATTATAGATGTACGTGCTACGATGGATTTATGTTGGCGCACGACGGACACAATTGCCTGGGTAAGTTTGTCATGTAGTTTCTGTGATTTGTTACTGTTCTATACAATACTATGTTCTGCAGTAGTGGAATTTACAAAGATATAACTTTTTTTTTTTTTTTTTTTTTTTTTTTCCTTTTAACAAACACTTCAAGTGTATTATACACACAAGTCGGTCTAGCAATTTACTGACCTTTTTTTAAGAAAAGATTTTTACATCCAAAATAAACATAATTTTTATTTTCTTAATTTGAAGTTCTATAAACATTCATATTATATGGATATGCTGTAGGCTATCTGTATACGGTTTACAAGCCTTTTTCTATTGATTTTTTTTTTTTTTCTTTACTGAATAATTTACAAAAACAACTTGACGATAAAGATAAAATATTAATATATATATATAATTTTTTTACCATTTCAGTGTAAATAACAGATAATTAACTACCGTGGTGCAAGTCACTCCATGAAATTGATGTAAGAAATTCTAGAGGAAAAGGTGTTTGTGAATTCCACTAAATCGTTAGACTATTTTATATTTATTTTTTTAAGCTATAATTTAATATGTAAAGAGATGGGCACAGTGCAACTGGTACAATACAAATCAGTAAATATACTCAGAATGCTGAACATAAAATATTGGGCTCATGAAATAAAATGACAAGCAAAACACTTGGTTCCCTGATCTGTAACCTATAGCAACCAGTTGGGTAATAAGATGATGGGGTTGCCCATAGCAGCCAATCAGATTCTAGATATCATTTTCTAGACTGTGCTAGATAAATTATAGCTAGAATCTGATTGGTTGCTATGGGCAACACATCCACTTTTTTCCTTTTCGGAAGTTTTGTTAAATCTACCCCTGTATCTTACTATGTCAGACAAGGTTACTTTACAGTCAACCCTGGATCATAAGACTACTGTAGAGATCCTTCATCATTGGCCATCATGGGGCATATTCAATTCTCGGCGGAAACGCCGGAAATCTCGCGGCCCGCGCACGATTACCGTTATTACGGTAATCGTGCGCGAAAAAAAACGTTAATACGGTAATTTTCTCGCTGGATTTCAGCTCGCGGCTCCCTGAGCTAACTATTACCGTATTGACGGTAATCGTTTTTCCGCGGCGCGGGGAAAAAAAAACATTGAATATGCCCCCATGAGTTTAAATAGTCTGTTTTTGTTTTGTTTTCTCTGGAAAATTATTTGTTGGTAACTTTTACTCTTTTAATATGCTTTGTGATGATTTGGGGCGTTACTAATAATTTTATTTAAGTATATGCCCTATACTCTTACAACAGAATGGAGTGTTTTTGTATGACAACTTGAAGTAATCCACATAACTTTGATTCAAAGAAGATCATCCTTTTCTGACTTGGGAGATTGGTTCCTATAGATTACACACTGGCCCGGACTTACCTATATTGAAGCCTGTTGGAACGCAACCTAACGCCACACTACCCCCTACCTAGTCTATAGATTGTAGAGTCCGGTCATATAGAGCATTAATATTATTCCCCATAATATCCCAACTCATAGCTTAAATCCTATTTTAGGTTCATTTCAAATATTCCTGGTTAATCTGCGGTTCTCGGTTAGCCACTGTGAATAGACAAGTTACACGCCTCTTCTGCATCGGTCACCATTTCCTCAGAGCTTATGGGGGCATAGGAGCATACTGTATAATTATTTGGGCACTTCCTGGTAAACTAAGCAGGAGGAAGGGATTACGGTATAGATGAATATTCTCCTGCTGCAAATTGTTATATTTGCACCACACATTTGATGGTTATTAAGGAGAATTTTTAGACTTTACCAAGTGAAGGCTGCCATTTTGCAGACTAAACTAATATTCTGGAGAAAGTGGTCTATCGACACACTAGGAACTAATGCCCTCAGGGAGGCAGGAGGCACTTTGTGTCTCTAGTTAATGGGGGATGGATAGACTGAACATTTTCTCAGCCCCATAATGGCTGACACCACTGTGAGTCTGTTTTACACAGCCATGGTTTATGGCAGGGGCTATTTGACAAAGCAAAGAGCTCCGGGGGGAAATAATTGTGTGGAACAGTCCCTTGATGAGGAGCAGGTTACTAACGTTTAAGACTAGTTGGCAATGCATTTTATGTAGTAATCTGCAACTGTAATCTAGTGTATTGATATCTCTGGAGCAAAGGGGTTTGGAAGCAGACGATCAGGATTTTCACATTTTGCACCAAGATGCATGTTTTACGTTTTTGAAACGCACTTCGGTACAACTCTAAATAATTACTTGTGTGTAGGCAACCAATACATTTCTCAAACGAACCCCTGTACGTGAGAAATAGGTGGAGTTTTAAATATCGCTAAGTATCTTTGGAGTGTGAAAAACTCTAAAATGTGTTTGTGCCTTAGACGAATAACTCAATTAATTTTGCTCAAAATATCTCTTCAGTTTCTTTTAACATGCTTAAAATTTCTCTTTACTTAGCCAACTTCCAAAATGGCTTTTTACAACCCCAGTCATGTTTTTCTAGATTCTATTTTATTGCTTTTTTTTTTTTTTGACAGACGCCACTAAGTTTCATTTCTGGCAGAAACAAACCTTCTCTGTAAATATGAATTTCCCTGACTCTTGCGAGTGGTTTGCAGAGTTGCAGGCTTCATTAAGTATGCACCATAAAGATGTTTCTGACAGAGATGCTGCAGGGACGTACCGTGGCTGCTTATTAATGGCCGGTACATATGAAAATGACGGCTTTGTGTGTGTTTTTTTTTTTTTTTGCAACTATGCATCGTTTTTTGATAAGTCCACCTTTCTGTTTTTATTGGTGCCAAACATTAAAAAAAAAAAAAGGTGACTAGAATGTGTGTCTGGGGGGACTAAGATATTAGTGACACATTTACAGCATTCACAGGAGCTGTATAAATGAACTGTTGTTTAATTTCATACAAGTTCATAATTAGTTGTGTAGACGATGTGCTTGAGTCAATAAGAATAAATATGAAGTTCTTTTCACTCGTGACAAACGGGTACGGGCTAGAATTTCTGACTGGGGCATTATTTGGATTTTAGAAGTCTGTACGTACGTCTCTGCAGATAATTAGCAGATTGACTGCTTGTGGCGTGTTTACATCAATGCAGTTTTTTTAATTTTTATTTTTATTAAGGCATGGTTGGATGTGCTTTACTAGAAACACTGGCCATTTGTCTGGCTGCTAATTTGAATGATGTGTTATGATACCTAAAGTGTTGGCTAACACCTATTTGTGTCTCCTGTAAACCGCACTGTGAGAGCTGTAATGAGCCGTTGATGATAAATTGGGCAGACAATTGAATCTTAAAATGACGGAGCTGAGGAATGCTTTGGTATGTTGCTGGGGATTTGCAGTACTGTAATTATTTTGTAATTATCAACTTGATAAATGAATGTATTTTTAAAGAGGTAAGTTGAAATCCTAGAGTTGGCAGCTTCTCTTCAATTAGTAAGAGATGCATTTATAATTAAAGGAACATTATACTTTAAAGAAAGAAATAAAATTACTGGCAGAACTGACGAATAAAATGAGGATTCAGTTTGTAGTTCTAAAGGTATTTCCTGGTAAACCCAAAACAAGCTTTTTCCTGAAAATCTGTCCATAGGGGGCACTGTCCCATCATCATCATCACCATTTATTTATATAGCGCCACTAATTCCGCAGCGCTGTACAGAGAACTCACTCACATCAGTCACTGCCCCATTGGGGCTTACAGTCTAAATTCCCACACACACAGACAGAGAGACACAGACAGACACACAGACTAGGGTCAATTTGTTAGCAGCCTATTCGCCTACTAGTATGTTTTTGGAGTGTGGGAGGAAACTGGAGCACCCGGAGGAAACCCACGCAAACACAGGGAGAACATACAAACTCCTCACAGATAAGGCCATGGTCGGGAATTGAACTCATGACCCCAGTGCTGTAAGGCAGGAGTACTAACCACTTAGCCCAATGCCATTTCATTTCCCGTCTGTTGTTTCCCACCTTCAGGCAACTTTGACGTATTCGTTTGTAAACGGCCACCCGCAAGTATTAATAAATATATTATATTGTTCTGCTTTCAGTTATTTCTTCTCTGAAAAAGACCTTTTTTATATAATCTAGACAGAGTTGTAAATGTTGGTTGTAGATGGATATGACACAGATTTGCTGTGTATTACAAATATTAATATTATTTGCAGAGGAATTTTTGGTTCTCTAAGGGCCAAGAAGATAGACTTTTCTGAGAGAAAGAAGTGTTACCAACACTTAGGGGTATATTTACTAAACTGCGGATTTGAAAAAGGGGAGATGTTGCCTTTAGCAACCAATCGGAGTCTAGCTGTCATTTTGTAGAATGTACTAAATAAATGAGATGAATATTTGCTGGTAATTACTGCATGAGGGGGTAGGACATAAAGACGGAGGGTCTTATATTGGGCAAATCCCTTTGATACAAGGACCTCAATAATAATTAAACAGGGTTTTCATTGAATTTAATATATTTTATGTTTGCTCTCCCAAATAGGTCAATCTTTTTTAGTTTTGCAAATCTGTACATTTTGGAAGATACAGTTAAAGTCTACAAACAAGATGTACTATTAGTGGTTCAATTAAATGTTCAATGCACTTTTATGACACCGATAACTGGATTTAAGGTGTACCTACCATAAATGGCTATATATTAATATATACCGTGGGTGTACTTACCCCATGTATTACTTTTCATTGTTTAAATCCCCAGATCTTCTGCCTTAATGCAGTTGTTATGAAAGCTCTACCCTCTTCGCTTGGCGTCATATTCTTCCACCTTCTGGGTTTTAGGGAAAGCTGGTGTGTGTGTGTGTGTGTGTGTGTGTGTGTGTGTGTGTGTGTTGCACAGGTTTAGTGTAGGCGGGGCTGGTTTTGTGAAACAAAATAGACTTAACATAGTGTGGGTACTGTTTTTGTTACCGTATTTGCCGGCGTATAAGAGGACCCCCAACATTTCCACTCAAAATATAGAGTTTGTAATATACTCGCCGTATAAGACTACCCCCTCTTCCGCACACCTTCCACACACCAAATAAAATGTAAAAGAACATCAGATTTGATTTTAACATGTCAATTTATATTCGAATGCTTATGACATGCAGGAAAACGGTCACAAGGCTGTATGTTATCAAACATGTACAGTAAACCTAAAACAGTGCAATTTTATTAAACGTAATTCACTAAAGAAAACACACTCCATCCTCGGCGCAAGCAACGCTCCAAGTGAACCCTATGGACGGGTAGATGCTTCTCGAGAACACAGGCAGGCAGCCCACAACCCAGAGGGACTCTGGCAACACACTGTAGAAGACAAGAAGAAAAACAGCGGGCGCCGCCTCCTCGTGTAAAACCTTTTTAATAGATCCGTAAATCAGAGATAAAAATGATACTCGCAAACATAGGAGTATGACAGGCACATCAAGAGTATAAACATTGGATCAGCAAAACCACGGGATAGGTAACATGTTTCTGGGGACACGCCCCCTTCATCAGACCTTGCTGAGCTCCCAAAGGAATGTTCATAAATAGTGTGAGGGTGGCTCGCTGCAGCCACGCTGATGACCCGCCGCAGCCGCACTGGATACCGCGCGATACTGGATGGTATGTAGAATGAGGTGGGCGGGCATCGGGAGGCCACTATGGGCACCGGGCGAGTATCGGAAGGCCACTATGGCAGCTATGTCTATCCCAACTGAAGTGCACCCGGCGTATAAGACGACCCCCCCCCCCACTTGGAGGCATGTTTTTCAGGGCAAAAAAGTCATCTTATACGCCGGCAAATACAGTAATTAAATTTGCTATTGCCAGTGTGAAAGATGGTCTGATATTGGAAATTTGGCTGCATTCATAAAGTAATTTCGAGACTGGTAAAGACCGGGTCAGTGGCAACCATTGGCCCCGCCAAGCTGACCCATACAAACTCGGCAAATGTGGTGTAGAAAATAATCTTCAGGGATAAAGTGAATCCTAACAGTTGTTGGTCTCAATGGCTAAAAGTACCCTCCAAAAAACTTTTAAAAATGGCTCTTGGAATTTCTCATCTGGATAAATTGTTAAGAAACGGTTTCACACAACATGGCCGCCATCTTGTTGTTAAAGAATGCCAGCTAGACAAACTATATGTGAAGTAACTTTTGCAAATAGAGACAGTGTATGCAATTGCATTATAATACTATATGTAGAACAGTTTATGGCTGAAGATGACCTGTTTTCTCTATGTATCATGTAGTTGTTTGTTTTTTTTGTTTTTTTTAATGTTTTTGAATGATAAAATATTTTGTTAAGGCAAAAAAAAAAAAAAAAAGGTGCACTGATGCATTCTGGGTTGTCTTGGTAATTTTGGAATGTGTGAATGAATCCTTTCAATGTGGTGTGTGTGGTCAAGAGACCGGCAGTGGTGTTGAGTGATTAGACAGGAGTGATGAGCAGCTGTAAATAAAGAACTGTCAGCCAGCGGTCACTTATTCTCCTGTCTCTTTTTGTGACCAGTATGAGGATGTCCTAGAATTATACAACCTTCTACAGAGTTACTGTTTTCAAATTGCAACCAATATCGGTATTTCAAATACACGGATACAACTAATATAACTTTATAACCAACACATATTCAGTAATTGGGCAAAAAAATTTTTTGGGTGGCATTGGGGGACTGTATACTGCAGTAGCTTAAAGGGGTATACACTGATTGGATTACATGCCCATATATTTTGACAGAGATTGGCCACAGGTTGAGGGAGGGCAACCTGTGCTGGAAGTTGGAATCTCTCACCTTGGATTACAACCAATCGGATGCCTCGCCTGCAACACTGAACATTCCTTGGTTTTAAAAGATCACCTGTTTCCTGTCAATGACGGGGGGGGGGGGGGGAATATATAAGACCTTTTAAAATATCACACATTGTCAAAATACTTTTTGTTTTATTGTGCAAAACGAGAAATGTCCATACAGAAAGCTAAAGCTGGCCACACTTAGAGGTATATTTACTAAACTGCAGGTTTGAAAAGGTGGAGATGTTGCCTGTAGCAACCAATCAGGTTCTTTCGATCACTTAGTACATTCTACAAAATGACAGCTAGAATCTGATTGGTTGCTACAGGCAACATCTCCACTTTTTCAAATCCGAAGTTTAGTAAATATACCCCTTGATCTTCTGACACGAGCAGTGAGCAGCTGTATTACTGTCCAATACAGCCACACGTGATACTGGCGAATTCAGGGTCTCATCAGTGCAGTTATAGGATGACTGCAAATACGGGGCGTCTTCCATTTGTGTTTTCTGCCCCAATAAAGATCTTATCAATCATTTATTTTTCAGCTCACAAGCTGTCCTATTGGGCTCAACAGTTTTGCAGTGTCAACACTTTAACGTATGTTATTATAGCTTAGTATGCATACTGTTCGTTAGTCAGTGTATAAATATTTTGTAGCTTTTTCCAAAGTGGAGACAGACTGTTAGAGTAGGTGAGTACTCCTTATAGCAGTTGTAATCCGTACATTATTATTATTATTATTATTATTATTATTATTATAGAAGCGCTCAATATAAAATTTGTCAGGTTTCAGATTCTGACGCTGCCTTTTAATATTCAGCTGAAATCTTGATTAAATACTGAAGTCACATTTTAGGGGGGGTATTCAATTGTTAGCGAGTTTGGAAGTTCGAGCAAAGTAATTTTTTTGCTATTTTACCTTATTTTCGAGCGCGAAAACTTCTCACGCAATTCTAATCCTTTTTTTTTTTTTTTTACCGAAACGGTGTTATCGCGCTCCAAGCGTTTGTCAATGTTAAAGTATAGGCTGGCTGCTATTCAATTGTTTTTTAACGCCGAGTGTGAAAAAGGCAAATATGCTGTTTTATCTCGCACCTGCATGGTCTGCTCAAAGAATTTTTTTATTATTAAGTTAAGAAAAATATACATTAAACTGAGAAAATAGGTGTAAAAGTTCATAAAAGTAACCTAAAAAAAGAAAAGTACTTAAAGTGTATAATAATTAATAATTTTTGGAAATTTCCCCCTTTAGAAAAAACCATAGTGGTGCATGTATTTAAACTTTTTTATATTACTTTTTGGCACAACCACCCTCCCCCCCCCCCCCCCCTTAAAAACAAAAAAAATCATGTTTTTTTATTTATTTTTTAAAAGCAAAATTGTTTGCTCCCCACTCTATTTAGTCTTCGCCCTAGTGCTGGCAGGCTATTGATGTGTGAGTTAAACTCTTTGAAAAATTTGATGTAGGGTTCCCCCTAATTTAATTGAACCAGCACTAGGCAAACCAGCCGGGGTGATAGGCACTATAGCAGGGGGGGGAGGGGGAAATGCAGTTTGGGTCCCACGGCCATAATGACTAAACACCCACAGACTGTTCAGCGCTGGCCTGGATTCCCTAAGGATTGTGGTCCGCTGAAAAATCTAAGCGGGCCACCCCCCTAGGGACACCCAGCCCAGTGCCGATAGCACTAGGGCTCTTCCTACTACCCCTGGGCTGTGGGTAGTAGGGTAATAAATGGGGATTTTGTATGAAAAAAAACAAAAAAATTAATAATTTTCATTTGTGGAACTACATGTCCCAGCCAGCCATGTTGGCCTAAATAGTGTGGGCATGCTGCTACTTGTCTAACTACAAGCACCAGCGTACCCATAGCACCCAGGGCATGTTTGCACTTGTAGTAGAACCACAAGTGCCAACATGCTCTTACACCCACGGCTGGCTGTGATCTGTAGTTCCACAAAGCAAAATGTTAAATAAAAGCACAACACCCTCATTCCAACCACAAATCTTTATTAAAAATAATAAAACCCCAAGAAATACAGTAAACACCCTCATGTACACCATAGATTTTTATTGAAAAAAAAACAAAAAACAAAATACTCACCATGGACGAAATCCTCAGTTTTATGATGCTTTACCTACACACACTAATTTACGCAAAGTCCCAAAAATTATTTTGTACCTTCGAAGAAATGTCCGGCTTGCCCACTGTCCCACAAATATTTGTACCTTACAAATGTCCATGCTTGGCCAGTGTTCAAGAAATGTTTGCAAATTTCAAAAAATTTACCTCCTTGTAAAATCTTTAATTCTGCTGTACAGGGGGGGCCATTGTTGCTTGCAGTGCTGGGGCCCTTCTTCATTGCAGTGTAGGGGCCCAATCTCCTTTGCAGTGCTGGGGCCCTTCTTCATTGCAATGTGGGGGCCCTTCTTCATTGCAGTGTGGGGACCCATTCTCTTGTGCAGTGCTGGGGCCCTTCTTGATTGCAGTGTAGGGGCCCAATCTCCTTTGCAGTGCTGGGGCCATTCTTGATTGCATTAATTTACTTTTATTTTTTTATAGTAAAATGAGTGCCTTAACCATTTCAAACTCGCTAGGACCAATAATAGAGCGCGAGGGGGTGCATGCAAAACAACAATTGAATTGAGGGTTTTTTTTTTTTTAAACGCGCGCTCGAACAGGAAAAAACTAGCGCGTTTTTTTTTTATTTTTTTTAACGAGCGCGAAATTTTAACGCATCTCGTTAACAATTGAATACCCCCCTAGGATTCACCCAAAAAGCAAACTGTCCAACTTTTTGTGATCATTTAACTGATTTATACAAAAATTGGTAAAACGAATGTTTGACATTAATAATATATATCTGAGGCTGTGGGCTAGATTTACTAAGCTGCGGGTTTGAAAAAGTGGGGATGTTGCCTATAGCACCAATCAGATTCTACCTGTCCTTTATTTAGTGCTTTCTACAAAATGACAGCTAGAATCTGATTGGTTGCTATAGGCAACATCCCCACTTTTTCAAACCCGCAGCTTAGTAAATCTAGCCCTGTGTGTTACTTGGATAGAATACACCTAAAACTAACTAATACATGACTGAATATGTCTGTCATGCTCTTTCATCCCTCCCGCAGCAGGTTGCTATGTTAAGCAGGTAGTGATTCTCCAACTAAACCGAGAGACAGGGACTAGAAGCCAAGCAGACCTTTTTCTGCACAAATACATTGTGTGGAATCATCATTATCATCTATTTATATAGTGCTGTACAGAGAACTCGCTCACATCAGACCCTGTCCCATTGGAGCTTACAGTCTAAATTCACTAACATACTAACACACACCAAGAGAAACTAAGGTCAATTTAATAGCAGCCAATTAACCTACCAGTATGTTTTTGGAGTGTGGGAGGAAACCAGAGCACCCGGAGGAAACCCACGCAAACACGGGAAGAACATACAAACTCCACACAGATAAGGCCATTGTCTGGAATCAAACTCATGACCCCAGTGCTGTGAGGCAGAAGTGCTAACCACTGAGCCACTGTCCTGCCCACAGTCTTGCAACAGGGGCAACATCAATGATGTTACAGCAACTCAGCTGCCTGTTGACCCAACACTTTTATACTAGAACTGCAGTGTAATGTCAGGGTCACTTCTGAACAATTCAAGTTGGGAGCTTAGTCATCCTTTAAGCCAGAGGGGCCCATATTATATTATTATAAAGTGTGACGTTCACTCCAGCATGCGTGTCGAGTGCTTTATAATCACAGGAAAAACTATTCGGATTCCGTTAACGGAATTCTAACGATTTGGTAACACTTGAATCTTGCTAAAAATCCTTAGTATCTGGAAAAATCCTAAAAAAAACCAAAACCCGAATTTCACATATAGCTTTATTATTTATACATGGATGCAATATATTTAAATAATCCAATATGATGATTGTGATTACGGTAGCAGCAAATGTAAGATAATGGAGTTATTTGCATTTTACGCTTTTTATGCAAGTACAGTTTAATAGACTAATTTTCATTTTGTTCCTACATCAATCTTGAGGCCAATTCTGAGACTTCACCAAACACTATTATTGTAGTGGTCAACTATGTATCTGTTACAATCTGAGGTCAGTTCCTCTATCGAGCACATTTGTCGAACCTATGGACAAAATTGACTTGTCCGCCACCGGTGGACATCCCTTACCAACGCCTATCAAGGTCTATTCCAAGCGGAGAAATGCCAACTCTGGAATCTAGACAACTACAATTGTTCTAGGTAGTAAAATGGGTAATAGTGTCGCTCGTGTGAACATAGCCCAAAGCTCTTGACTGTAATTGCATAAACCAAATGCTGAAATGTCAACAAGTTGTAGAACTAATTGATTTAAGATTGCATCCTCGCTGGCATGATTAAAGACAATCGCTCTCCCTCTTTACGTTTCATTCCTCAATATTTATTTTACTTTTTCTCAAGACAGCTGCGTGCAATGTGTTGCTGGCATTAAAGAGTCGCGAATGGGACTATTCCTGGAGTTTATTTTCTTTTTATTCTTCTGTATTCCCTTGGTCCACACCCCCCCCCCCCTCCTCTACACTTTGTTGGAGAGAATATTGAACTTTTCAACATTTTCACTAAACAGGGTTTAAAAGTCTGTGTACGTTCATAAACAAGAGATTTTCTTGTAGATGGAGAGGTATTTTGGATAATCCATGATTGTAAGACAAACACAAGTTGGAGGAAAAGACAAGCCAGGGGGATTATTGCTTCAAATGATGTCATCGATATTGATAATACAGACACTCTCCAGACGATCTTAGAGTAAGCCAGGCATCTCCAGAAAACAAAAACATCCCATGTTGACTTTTTCTAGTCGTATTTCCTCAGCACGGGTCCTTGAAGTGGGAAGGAAAGGGGGGGGGTCCAAAAATGACCATTCTCTTCAGGATCGAACTTTCCAAGTTACCAAGGACACTTCATAGGTGACCCATGATGGTCTTCACTCAAGAAAACAATGCAAAAGTAACTTCTCTCTTATATCTAAGATTACTGATAGCCTAGGACAATAACTTTCAATTGGATTGATTAGTCTGCTGGTTGTTTTAAGAGAGAGTACAATAGCTGCCAATTTTAATAAAATATTGGGAATGGGATAGGAAACAGAAGATCTCCCTCAGTTCCTCATATAGTTTTAAGTGCTACATTAGTATTTATAAATAATGGGAATAAATAAGTAGAAGGTATGAACTTTTTTGTTTTGGTAATAAACATGTACTTATTTTTTTAATTTTATTTTTTTATTTTGTTTCTTTATTGATGCTATATGTTCGTTTAGACCCGTGATCTTTCTAATCCACTATTTGACTACAGCTTGGTCTAGTCCTGCACATTTAAAAGGTTGAAAGGTGGAAATCACAGAGAAAAAAACAAGAAGAAAACAAACAATTTTGTTTAAATATACAACATTCCCATTTTTTATATATATAATATATATATATATATATATATATATATATTATATTATATATATTATATAAAATACACTTTTCCTATATTGCTGTATGACTGTGCCCTTACTACAACTAAACTGAACTGGGGTCAGAAAATTTTCTTTTTGGTTTATAAATTACATAAATCTTTGTCACCAACAGCCTGACCATTATGGAATTTTGTGACCTCAAAGTGGGTAAATATTTAATTCCTTTTTTGCTTTACTGCAATTTTTTTTTTTTTTTTTTAAAAACCCGTTTTTATCACTTTAAATTAAAAAAGACAGTGCAATTAAATTTACTCTTTATAAATTAAAATGTTTAGAGAATATGTTCTTAATACCATTACATTTATATTTATTAATTTTTTTGTAGAAGAAAAGTCTTACATTTGTTTATAGACAAGTAACTGTTTTATAAATTTTATATTTTGGAGTTTATATTTTTCATTTCTGGGTTTCTATAACTTTTTTTTTTTTTTTTTTTTCCTGCAATTTTTTTTTAATTTGTATTTTTGATAATCTTTTTTTTTTTTTTTTTTAAATAAATTCTAGATTTTGCCCCCAAAAAATATTTTAATAACCATTGGTTTCTTAATATGATGAAAATATAGAAGGGTATAACTTGCATTTTTCCAATTCCATCTACCAGAGAGACCTTTTGCTTAATGGCTCCGCTCATACATATTGTCAGCCTCTGCTAGATTTTGCTTATGGCCAGTCTTTCGTGCATATTATTTTGTCAGATTCAGCTGAAGAAAACATTTTTGTCAACATCTTGTGCCTTTACAGACCCTGTTCATGGCATGTTTTCTAGATCTCCTCACAGAATTACAAATTGAATAATAAACACACGAGCAGGAAATAAATGTCTTTAGAGCTCTACGTAATCTGTAAGCAGATTCTGAGGAACTGTTTAATCACTTGTGTAATAGATGCTGGATAAGGAAGATTTCTATGAAGTACGTGTTTGCTTCACCTGTATTCCTGACAGCCACCCCATGACTAATGGTAGATTTAGCAAATCTTCGATAAAGGAAAAGTAGAGGTGTTGCCCATAGCAACCATTTAGATACTCTCTTTAAGTTATCTAGTACAGTCTAGAACATGATAGCTGGAATCTCATTGGTTGCTATGGGCAACGCCTCACTGTTCCTTTTTAGAAGGTTTTCTAAATCTCCCCCTTAATGTTCCATTGATGCTAACCTCACTCTACAAATAGAGCAAGCGACGGAGTAACTCAGGCATTTATTACAACATCCCACACACTTAAAAGTTGAAACACTTGAAGAAAGTGATCATATTTCAGAACTGTTAAATGGTTTATAAATCAAAGAATAATCTCTGAATAACTAAATATGTACTTGTCTAGTCTTGACCACATTTGGCTTGCTCTCCTATAAACAGGAGTGTCAAGTGTAAACATGAATTTTATTTCCAAGAAATCTATACAGATATTAATTTAAAAAAAACCCAAAAAAACTAACTAACTAAATTCTTAAAAATCTGATTGTTGTCTTAAACTACTTCAAAGGTTGAATTATAACCTACATTCCTGTTAGGTTTTCTTTTACTGTGTTCTTTTAATACATTTTTTTTAAAATTGGACTTTAGGATGCAAAGCCAGTGTTGGAGTGTTACAGGTGTCCACACACAGCAAAGGCAGCCATTTTATTGACTACACAAATATTTACGAGGATGTAGCTTATGCATTTACTAAGAACCAGCAACATCAACTGGGACCTTGATTAGCAATATTCATGATGCATAGCAAATATTCATGAGGCACTGGTTTCTTCTAGTCCATCGATGGGTATCATGATAATATATTCCGCCCACTAAAATGGCTGCCTCCACGCCGTGTAGAGGACAAGTGTGTGTCTTCAGACGCCCCCACAAAAGTGCAAGTTTTGCAGACTTTGAAACAAAAGAGAGAGGAGCATAAATTGGTGACCATGGCACCGTAAATGACACCTGTGTGATATTTAGGCTGATATTATACAACATATTTTTCTACTGCAAAGATTTCCACCAGTTTTTTTTGTTGTTTTTTTTCAAATGCTTTATTATTTAAAATTGATATGTCTGGCCTATATGATGTCACTCAGTCATGTTTTCCGTTTTGACAGGTTCATGTAGGGGTAGATTTATCAAACCTTCTAAACAGCTAGAATCTGATTGGTTGCCATGGGCAACACCTCCACTTTTTTCTTTCTTTTTGGAATGTTTGAGAACACTATATCAAGTATTAGGTGGTAAGTTATTTATACCACTTGTAATTGTCCATGATTATTTTTTTCCTTCTATAAAGTGAAAGGAACCAGTTTCTATTTTATTTTTGTTCTCATCAGATACTTAGAAGTGGACGTGGCCAAACTACCTGTAGCCAATCAGAGCATTGGAGCGGTCGCAAATCTAGACCAGCCTGTAGCCAATCAGAGTATTAGAAAACCCACAGCATACATTGTAATGTGTTTGAAGTTTGTCTATATTATTGATCAAAATGCACATAGGCGTTTACAATAAGCTACATGGAATCCCCCATTCATATTAATATGGGCAATTTCTACAGATAAATCTTCAAAAAAAAATTTAATTCTATAAAAAAGTTACAGCTATTTAGATTGAATTGGAAATATCTCTAATTTACGATCATGCCTTTAAAATGAAACCAGAGGAATTTGCCTTTTTAAATAGCTGTGTTCACCTATTTTAAGCAAGCGCATGATAAAAATGCAGCTTGCTGCTCGCACTACAGACCTCTCCAGCATTTAACGGGTTGACGTGACTATGGAGAAGGATCTGAATGGCTGGGTCTGGGAGAGGAATTGAGTGTGGCTGTCTACGAAGCCGTGCATGTCTCTAACAATCCTGTACCCTTCTCTGGGGCACAGAATCAATGGGAACAGTCCGGAAGACCAGCAGGAGAGGTGTTTACATTACACTGGGCTGTGTGAAGACTGAGGGCAACCAGCTTTTTCCCACGCTCCCTGGAATGGTATCAGAGCAAACCTAAATAAATATATATATATATTGGCAGCAGTGACCACTGGCAGTAATTGCACTTCCTAATAGCATTGCAAATACTTCAGAGGTATATCACTGCATGAAACGTATGTGTCTTTAATGCCCATTAAATGATTATATGCCATGTACAGTCGTTTAGTGACAGTCAGATGTGGTCCTCTGACCTTCAAAATGGCCACCCATTACCTGTAATCTCAGCAATAACTTAAAACAAAGCTTTTAATCAAACAGAGACACTATTCTGCCATAGAATAATAGCAGGTATTGTAATGTAAAAACGGACAAGTGTTACAAAATAAAACAAACCAATCTGATAATTCAATGTGATAGAGTAAAGCTGAGGGATGAAAATGCTGGGGGCCGCAGGTGAGGCTCAGAGGGCCGTGTACGGGCATAGGGCCTCCTGTCGCCCGTCACTGCTATAAATTAGTCACTGTTAAGTAACCTTGCGGCTTATTGAATCTGTCCCATAGAGTCTAATGGAACGATTCCTCTAGTTGCCCAATTATTTGGAAAAAGACTACAATACTTGGATGATTTTGCTGAGGAAAACCGTTTGGACAGCAAGGCGCCCTGAAACTGCAGTGACCCTATATTAATCGGCAATAACCGTTTTATGCAACATATAGAACTTTAAGAATAATAAATGTCTCGTTTAAAATTTACAGTGGTTACCGATCGATGTGCAGCAAGGGTCCCCCCAAATTGATTAGTCATTCCCTGATTTGTCTGATCGCGCACTCCTTTAGCAAAGACCACTACCCAAACATCACACCTTTTGGGCACTGAAATTGAAGCTTTTTTTTTATTTTTATAAATTCAGGCTAAAAAACATTATCTGTACTGTTGGGGGCTATGATCGACAGAAGTAAGGCAGCTCAATTGACTGTGTTGCTGATTGCTAGTGCAGTATAAATGGTGCCCCCATCATAAAATAATTGTTGTTCCTGTCATTAATAATGATTGCCCCCATTAGCAATCAAATAATATTGTCCCTTAATATAATGAAAAGTATAATGATGGAAAAACTAAATGTCCCCATATGTTCATTCTAAATTTATTTTGTCCCTCCGTCAATAATAATCTGGTGTGACAAGATTGCGGTGTCAAGCGCACCTCTATATAAAACAAATGGCTCTGTTATAATGTGCACAGGGCCCATGTGCTCTGGTTTTGGTGCAGAACTGGTTCATGTGTAATATTTATGTATTGCATATAATATCGGAGCTGACCTCCACCACTTCAGAGGATGAAGGGAGGGGGCGGTACAACTGGCCGCATACTAATGATTGATATCATTACCACTTCCCCTACAGAACCCTTTTCAAACTCCTCACCGTCACCTACAAGGCCCTCTCCCACTCCACTACCCCATACATCTCCAACCTCCTCTCCGTTCACGCTCCATCCCGTTCCCTGCGATCTGCCAATGACCTACTCCTCACCTCCACCCTGATCACCTCATCCCACTCCCGAATCCAAGATTTCTCCCGGGCTGCCCCCCTCCACGGGAACGACCTCCCACGCTCCATCTTACTGTCCCCTAATTTTTGCACATTCAAATGAGCACTTAAAACTCATCTGTTCCTCAAAGCTTACCACCCTCACTTCTGCTCCTCTCTCATCCCCTGTTCCACTACTCCCTCTTCTTTCCTCTGTCTCCCCATTGTGCCTCCTGTTTGCCCTCCCTCTAGAATGTAAGCTCTTACGAGCAGGGCCCTCTTCCCACCTGTCTCTCTACCCTTTCTTCTCCTCCAACTACACTGTGCAAGCTGTTTGAAGTACTGGTATTTTTGTTCACCCTATATTACCCTGTATGGTCAACTATCTGTTTTCTGTACGACGCTGTGTAAATTTTGTGGCGCCCTATAAATAAAGATTAATGATCTCCTCGCTCTGTCCCAATTCCTCCTCTGGCTACTGCCCCCAACGGCCCTCCAAAGGCAAATATGGAGTAATGAGTGGGAATGCACCAGTCTTTAATCCTCATTTGCCTTTCTACACAGACCCCAAAGTTCATAAATCCGACTTGGTTTAGTACAGTTTTGAAAATGTAATGCAAATGTGCCATTGGTTAGTTTGTTTTGTTTTTACAGTTATGTGCCCCAGTTTTGTAAATTCCTGTCACAATATCCTTCAGTGTGCATTCATGTAAGTGTGCTCCTGCAGTATACATGACTGTGAGCCCTGAATACAGAATTATGACCTCAATATTGGTGTTTTGTATTGTTCTTGTAGACAGGGCCATCTTTTCCATTGGGCACGATGGGTAGCTGCCCGGGGGCCCCACGGGCAAGGGGGCCCCATAGGCACGGCTCTTAATGAGAATAATTAATCCTGCAAAAGAAAAAAATCTGCAAAAAAAACCTACAAGGGTCACTGAGCAAGTACATCTATCTATCTCTATATATCTATATCTATATCTGTATCTGTATATATCTATATCTATATCTATATCTAGGGGCCCCGGTGCACTGCTTTGCCCGGGGGCCCATAATGTTGTTAAGATGGCCCTGCTTGTAGATGTAGTATGTTTTATAACTTTTTGTTGTTTTTTGTTTGTTTGTTTTTTGTTTTTAAATACAAATCTCCGAATATTTCCTAAAATAAACTACAGGTAGTGGGGGAAAAAATGGAAACTCCTAGTTAAATGAGGAACTCCAAACAAGTTGAAAGCAAGGGCATTCACACTGGTGTGGCTCTTGCATTAATTAAACAAACATTGCAGCATGGTCATGTATACAAATGCTGGCTGCCCTGGATGCATGTAATTATGGTTAGCCTGGCTACAAGAGGAGAGCTTGGTGACACTGAAATAAGAGTGATTGTTTGGCCCCATCTGGCAGGAGCTTCAATCACCACGACAGATTAACTTGTTAATGTTTCACGAGCAACGGAGTCTAAAGTGATGTCCGCGTGGAACGCCCATGGAAAATATGGTCAGCAAAGTGTTCCAGTGCGCGCTGGATTGAGATAACCGTGCATTCAACGTGCACGGCAACAGGCTCGGGACTGCCGATCTATAGACTGGATATGTCAACCTGTGTCGCTAGCGGTTAGTGTATGGAGAAACGGTCAGACGAGAACTCCGAGCAGGAAATCGTAGATCTTAACCGCTCATTGTAATGCATGTTCGTGAGTTCAGTGATGCTCGGGTAATGGACTGTTGAGCAGCGGAGGAAGGTGATGTGGTCTTATTTCAAACAGTGAAGGGTTCTGGCGCTTCTGTAGTGTTGAGGCGCACGTTTTCCTGGCATGGTTTGGATGTCATTCTCTTAGAATGTTGGGGAATTTAGACTGTAAGCTCCAATGGGGCAGGAACTGATGTGAATGAGTTCTCTTTACAGCGCTGCGGAATAAGTGGCGCTATATAAATAAATGGTGATGATGATGAAGGTCAATTAATAGTAACGAGTGGTCACCTTCACCACCTGGTCCAGCATGTCTTTCCTGATGGATGCCCCTATCCACAGAGCATGTGTGGCCTTCCGGAGGTTATACCAACGTGACACTTATATTCTGCATATCCAATTATTCCGTAAACAAATGCCAGCATAGCAGAGAAACGCGTTGAGAGAGTTCGGACTACTATACAGAGCTGTAATTACTGTACCTCATAAACTTTCATAACTCATTTTTCATGTATTGGAATGTATATTAAAGACCATTAATCCATCTGCATGACAGAGTGTCAATCCACATACAGGATAAGACTGCCACCTGCACTAACCGTGAACGGTGAGATCGGGTCCAAGACTTATAATGCAGGGTTCTACTAGAGATTGGAGGGACTGATCTGTGCCTTAGACATTGATATACATGCTGCTCTTCTCAGGAGGAGGCTCGGAGATCTAACTAATCTGTTACAAACAATTGCTGGAAAATGATATATATTTTATTTATTACTGCAATTGGGACTCCGAGTTCCTTAAGTGCCGATGCTTTATTATTGCGGACGGGACTTTGTGTTCCTAAGATCTGAGTGATTCATTATCTACAGTTGAATTTATATGTGGAAATATGTTTAGCTGATGGAAGAAAGGCCAAGGAGAGTTCTCTACACATACTGTTTTGTTTTATTTAAGCTTTTTCTTATGTCTTTTTAAGAATAATAAAGTTTAATTATATCTAGTAGTTGTCTGCTATATTGCGTTTTTAGTGATTTTACTTTTTATTGTTTAATTAGTTTTTGTTTTTGTTTTTTTTTTATCCGCAACTTAGTGCTGTATATCTCTATATTACTTTATGACTAAGTTATAGAGATTGTAGAATCTTTGAACTCCTGCTTATTTTTTATTTTTTTATTTTTTTTATTTTAACTTTATTTATGTTTCAAATGTGATATAATAACAGTTGCCAGTATACAAGATGGCGTTTGTAGTGCCATGAGGTAGTTTTCTCCTTCCTTTTACACATCCATATGTCATGGCCTTCTCGGTCAACAGATCTAAACCCACTCAGCCATTTATGAGATATTCTGGAATGACTCCTGAGGTGGCTTTTTCCACCACCGTCAACCTGGCGTCCGTTGAGAGTTGATTGTGGAGGACGGATGCTACATCTGGCCTGCACAATTCCAGATATCTGTAGACTAAGCGCCACGGTGCACGTGGGCCGCACGCCTGGTGACCCAGTGCACTTTTTATGTCACTTTAATTTGCTGTTTCTATTTTTTGTCCACTGCCTGTAGGATGAGGCCTTCAACCCTCAAAGATCTATTAATTTCTCATGTAATCTAGCAGTTTATGGAATAAGTTTACGTTATTCCCTGTAGCTGCTGTTCCTTGTATAGATGTCTTAATCAGGGTTCAGGTTCTGACTGATATGAGATTTCAGATGGGTGTCTCTTTGATTAAATATATGGTTTACACTTATTGCTGAGATGAAGGCTAAAGGGATGACCTGAGACGCATCAGTGATCCTGCTAATAGTTTGTATTATGTAATTATAAGTCCGTTTTAGTTGTGTGCGTTTCCCTTCTCATGAATCTAGTCGTGTATATCTCTCCCAACGCAAACTTTATACTAGCGCTCTGTGTGGCACCAATCAGTCTGACAACGCTTAAAGTTCTCCAAAGGGTTCTGCGTGTGGAACGTAGTTTCATGAGATTTGTTCATTTTCTGAATACTTCCCCCAAGTAAGTGATTTTTATCAAAATGTAACCTATTACAAATAATTGGGACTCGCCTTTTTGGGCCAATGTGAAAGCCCCTCTCCGTGAGCTTTCTCTGTCTGTCTGATTTGTTCCTGGTCAGTGTTTCCTCATGGTAAGTTGCCTTGTTTTGGTCTTGCCACCTTTGCTTGCCCTCGTGGAGGGTGGAGGGCAGAGCAGTCTGTAGCATGTGAGTACCAGAGGATTCCTCCCAAATTCCAAGGCTGTCGCTATAGGCTTAAGAACAAGCAGACCGAGCCCCCGGTTCTCCGCTAGTGATTTGGATGTCGTCCGTTTCCTATGGCAATTCTGTTCCTGTTAACCCTTTTTAGTGCCGGTGTTTCTGTTCCCCTCTCTGGTTCTGTCATTATTGAGCTCCCCCCTCCGGCTCCGGGACTCTTTATTGTTCTTATTTGACAAACTTTAACTCTCTGAACTTGGCTGGTCATAGTGTCTTGTTCTGCCCAGGGCCGGATTAACCATAGGGCTAACTGGGCTACAGCCCAGGGGCCTATGGCATCCAGGGGGCCCTTGAATGTGCTCAGCAGCAGTATTGATCGGTCGGGGGCGGAGGCGCCCCCGGCGCGATCAGTGCTGCTGAGCACTTTCACTGCGGTCCTTCTCCGGCGCGCTGTAGTCTCCTTACTAAGGAGATCTCGTGAGTCTCACTCTCAGGAGATCTCCTCAGTAAAGAGCATACAGCGCGCCGGAGAATGAGGTAAGTGCCGGTGGGAGGGGGCGTGGGCAGCTCGGATCACGGGGGGAGGGGGGCCCTCACGGGGGAATGGAGGCCCCCTTAGCCCAGGGGCCTCCATTCCCTTAATCCGGCCCTGGTTCTGCCTCATGGTCCCTGCTTCCCAAACCACCATTCCTCTCTGCCTTCTTCGCCCTCTCCTTTCTGGTCCTGTCTGATGCTTTTTTTAAAGTGTTCATGATGTCCCTTAGGGACTGGCTGGGCAGGGGGGGTACTTGCCCATCGGACCGCTGTCATAGTGGGCTACCTTGGGCTAGGTCACTGGCCCATCTGCATTTTTTCTTCCTATTAAAATATGCTGTTGAGTCGAGTCTTGCCCCATGGGCTAACATTTGCCAGCTCTCCTCTGATGTCCCTTCCGCCGGATGCTTACCTGGATCCAGTCCCGGTCAGCATTCTTGTTGAAAGTGTCATAAATGTGTTAAGTAAGAGCAATAGCATAAAAAATATGTGAGTGAGTAGCCAAGTCCATCCTGAGGGGGGGTGGGGGAGAATAGTCCTGGGGAGGAGGATAAATTTAAACTGCAAGAAGCCCAGTTGCTAGATCCAGATCTAGAAGGGATGCAGGCACTAGCAGATATGTCATATAAGACTCGGGTGGTAGATGAATGTGCTTGGTTTGACGTGTTACTGTATACGGTGTCCAGCCCAAATCACAAGTACAGGTTGGTAGTCCCACCTAAATATATCTGGATCGGTTCATAGCTCAGGCCCATGGGGAAGGAGGTACCGTTCACTGAGGAAAATGGAGAACACGAGCCAGGCTCAGACAGCAGTTCATGTGGTTAGCGAGGGATGTAGACAGCGACATAGCAAACTGTGCAGGCTGATTATATGCTGATTATAAGAATATGTTAGGACAGGGCTGCAACAGTGACTGACAGACACAGGAGGGAAGAAGGCAGCATAAAAAGCAGGACAGTGATGACTGGTGATGTTACTCTCAGTAGTCCTTGTAGGATTCCTGCAAGAAGCCAGTCTATAAGCGGACGCAGACTGGGGAAATGAGTAATCCCAGGCAGAAGAGAACTGGGGAAGGTGGAGTCGTAGCCACACAGGACCCCAGACAACCAGGGAAAGGCAGTCAGTAGGGCTCTCAGGCAGTAGGGCTCAGAGTAGCAACTGGAGCAGGAGACCGATACTCCCCGCAGAGGCTCTGGGAACTGACCGATGCCGGCCCATAGATTGTAAGCTTGCGAGCAGGGCCCTCTTACCTCTCTGTCTGTATGTATTATTAATGTTTGTTCCCAGTTGTAAAGCGATACGGAATCTGCTGGCGCTATATAAATAAATGATGATGATGATATGCACCATCTGAAGTAAATGTTATTGAGAGGAAGACATTTCCCTACACACAGTAGACTGACTTTCAGTGATTCCATTGAAGCACAGAGCAGCCAAATTCATTTTGCAGGGTGACGGCATAGAACACAGCGAATCTCATTAGAATCTGAAACCTCTAAAATTCTATCAAGATAATGGCAGTTTTACTTATATACAGTATGTTATTAGTAGTGCTCATCTGAGGCAACTTGTATTTTAGGTGTTTTGTGGTCGTTTAATAAAAAATACAAACCTTTTTAATCTTCCCTTTTGATGCTTGTTTGACGCGAACCCCGATGTAGACACATGGCTGGATTGGATGAACAGGACAGCAGTTGTGAGTGCGGATTGCAGAGGGATTGGGGAGGGGGGGGGGGGGGTGGGTAGACCTCCAAGGCTGGATAACTGGAGTGTTCAGCTTTCCAAAATGTAATTTACAACAGGCTCTGATCATGTCTGTATACATCCATCTGACAGTCTCAATATATATATATACAACTTTTTGGCCTGGGTTCTATTTGTATTTTATAAATCTATTTATTGTGTTGGCGTGCTTTTGTGGGAAGTAGAAAAAAAAAAAAGGGCTTTCAATTTGTAGCGAATGCGAAGAGTATTCTGTTACTTTGTCTAAGTAAATCTCTAAAATATTATGTCTAAAAAAAAAAAAAAAAAGAAGTATTGAATTAAAAATGTAAGCAAAAAATATATATATAGAGAGAGAGAGAGTTCACCAAGCACTGTCTGGTGGGATTTATCTCTTGGGAGATTTCTCTGTACGTAGAAACATCTGTACATTATTATAATGTACTACCTGCTGAGTCAGGGAGGGTGGACATTTATTATATATTTTATAGTACCTGACCACTGCCCCCAGTTGTCAGCAACAGACCTAGTCATTACTGCTTGGTTTGTTTGCTGGATACAATGCAGAGGATTAAAAAAACAGAACATTTGGTCAATTACACTATAGATCCAAATCTTGTATCAGTTACTCTCTATGTTTAGAGCATACGTGGGTTAATATTATCCAAACTGCAGTCCTGAGAGGCCATGTGTTTTTCTAAGATCATCATCAATATAGCGTCACCAATTCAACAGCGATGTACAGAGAATATTGGAGCTTACTGTCTAAATTCCCTAACGCAAACACAGACTAGGGTTAAATTTGTCAGCAGCCAATTAACCTACTAGTATGCGTTTTTTTGTTTGTTTTTTGAAGAGTGGTGGAAATCGGTGTGTGAGGAAACACAGGGCAAACCTAAAAACTCCACACAGATAAGGCCCTGTTCGGCAATCAAACTCATGACCTCAGCGCTGTGAGTCAGAAGTGCTAACCACTGAGCCACCGTGCTGACCAAGATACCGATTTGTAGCTATTTATTAGCTACAACAAGAGTTGTAGGTTGTCTCTCCCCACTGAATGCAGAAAAGCTCTGCTGTGGCACATTTATACAAGCGTCAAGTTACAGTTTCTCCTGATTGCAAACACATGTTATAGCATGCATACACAGCCGTTACCACTAGCAATCGGCACTTGCGCCCGACCTGTAGCTGGTGCAAGTAATTCGACTGAAAATCATGTCCTGAGAGATGCCCAAAACTTGAATCTGACGCTTGGCGCGCCCTTACTGTACTTTGCACGTAGTCATACGCCCAGCCTCTTCCCCATTACGCCCCTTGAAGTGCAGACTGTAGTAAGGGTCCTTTGCGCTTAAAGTTGAATCGGACATTGCCGTGTTCTCTGGCATATGGTTTGTTTGTGGGCATGCAGAGCGATTACACGCAAAATACGGCACGTATTGCCTTTAATGTATCGGGCCGATTATTTTTATCATGTAAATTGTCCAACTTAGGAATATTTAAATAACTAAACAAAAAAATCCCTAGTTTGTAAACTGCGTGTCTTCATAAACATTAAACGAATATTTTTCTCTACTGGGGCCTGATTCATTAAGGATCTTAACTTGAGAAACTTCTTATTTCAGCCTCCTGGACAAAACCATGTTACAATGCAAGGGGTGCAAATTAGTATTCTGTTTTGCCCATAAGTTAAATACTGACTTTTTTTTTTTATGTAGCACACAAATACTTGATAGCTTATATGTACACTGAAATTTAAAGTTGATATTTGTGTGCTACATGAAAAAACAGCCAGTATTTAACTTATGTGCAAAACAGAATACTAATTTGCACCCCTTGCATTGTAACATGGTTTTGTCCAGGAGGCTGAAATAAGAAGTTTCTCAAGTTAAGATCCTTAATGAATCGGGCCACTGGTTTGGAAGTGGTAATTCACAGGATTTACTTAAGTCAACCGAACAACCTGTGTTGCGGAGTCATTGCATCTGCGGGATGGACTCTCAGTGTGGCTTCTTCTGTAACATAAACATTCACAATAGAAAAAGAGTTCTCGGAACAAAAAGCCCTCCCGCCATATGACTTTCTTCTGCTCCCTAAGTAGCTATTGTACTTATCCTTGTCTGTTTAGCCAAAATGATGTCTTTACTGCACTGCCAGATTTTTCATAGCAAATTCATATATCTGCTGCAAATTGCTCACTTAATGTTGTGCGAGTTTGTGTATATCTAATCCCACCATGTTTATGTAGTTAATTATGTTTGTTTTAAACTGACAGTTCTAATTTCTTGATTCCCCTTTAATGAAGGTTTCATAGTGTTGTCAGACTTGGATGCTTCTCCTAATGCTGTGGTTTTTATTTGAATCATTCGTTCCTCATCACCTAGTTATAGCGTTTTGATTTAGCCTTGATGTGAAGTGATTTATAACAAAGGCGCTCCCATTAGGCAAGGATAGGCAGTTGCCTAGGGCGCCGGGCTCTGGAGGGCACCACAGATTAAAAATTTATTTAAAACTGTGCGGCGACAGCCCGCTGACCATACCTTTCACGGCCGCCGCACAGCTTCAGATACATCCACAGGGAGGGGGGGAGGGACTATTGCTCACCACCGCCGCCTCTCTGCTCCGTCTCCTCCCCTCCACTCACTGACTGACTGTCGGGCGTGACATCATCATCACGGCCCGACAGTGTCAGTGAGTGGAGGGGAGCAGACGGAGCAGAGAGGAGGCAAGTTAAGGTAAGAAAAGACGCACATTTTAAAAATCGGCGCCCCGACCCAGCACACTTACACACTATTTTGTAAGTATGCAGGTTGGGGGCGGCAATTTTGAAAATGTGCCTAGGACGCCACGGACCCTAGCACCGGCCCTGAACAAAGGGAATACCATTTGTAAATGTCAACTGTAAATAGAAACAGATTGGTAACAAAACTCTTAATAAAATATGACGGCAATTTGACCGCCAGCGCTTTTGACAAAGGCATTTCTAAACGGACATTGAAATTATATTTATTAATTCAATGTGAATTCATGGTTAAAAGGAATCCTCATTAAAAAAAACACTTGTCTTGGCGTTGTCAATTCAATTACATATATTTAGTGAACATTGCAGGAGGGTATGTACAGATTATTAAAGTGGTCTGGAGGTTGAAACCCTTTTAAGGATTTGAGGGTGAACTTTGTTTGTCAAGGTGATCTCTGCTTAATGTAGAAATCCTTCATGTGTGTTCATTAAAGATTAGAAATTTGGTTTAAAATTTTTCCTGGGGTTTAGACCAAGTGATTATATACATCTTTTCCAGTTTTTCTGTTACTCTATATCTTACTAACGCAAATCTTGTCAATACATACTAAGGGGATACATTTACTAAAACTCTTAAAGGAAGATTGTTGCCCACAGCAACCAGTCACATTCTAGTTATCATATTCTAGAATGTATTAGATAAATGATAGCTAGAATCTGATTGGTTTGCTATGGGCAACACCTCCACCATTTTTCCCCTTTTTAGAAGTTTTAATAAATCTACCCCCTAAGACTTTAAAATGCTGGAAAAACTCCCCAAAAGAGAGGAAATTTGAAGTACGATTGCAGTGGTATAGCCTTAGAGAAGGGATGCTTCGGTTTCCAATTCATGAAAGCGTATACCCACTTGTTAAAATAATGACAGGAACCGGAAGACTCATTCTGTCTGTAATTAGCACTGTACATAGAAGCTTTGATTGCAGTGTAGACCTTAACGTGTGGTTTTTGAATAGTCCCCATCGTGACCACAATTGGCACAAAAATAAAAAAATAAATCTTTTAACACAGTCATTCTTTCCTTGTATTAAGAAGGCTGGAAAGCGCCCTACAAACTTGATTAGACATCTTGGCTGGCTTTAGAAGGAGACAATGCAAGGATTCTTTCTTTTCGCTCCTAATTTCTGAGAAAAAGATGATACACATCAGGGGTCATTTATGCGTTCAAAAACCGCAGACGTGAAATGTGTGCAGGAGAAATGACACATTTGTGTGATTTTGTTTTGCATTGCACATGTCTTGCGATATATCCAATGCAAAATGAACGTGGAAATGCGTCTACCTCGAGATACGCTTTATCGTTTCACAATGTGTCGGCATACAGGGATTTTTTTTTCATGTGTTAGAAATGAACCGAAGTACCATTGCTCATTACATGTGACACTACAGCAATTTTAGTACTCATGCACTATTCGAAAATGCCCATATTTCGCTAAAAACCCGGACCTGAAAAATTATCATTATGTGTAAAGGTTTTATTGATTACATCTGAAAGAAAAGTTATTGTATGGTGGAGTCCAGCACATTTCTGACATCAACTATGACTTGGATTAGAAAGCAGTGTGGCAGCTCACACAATGTTTATTGTAGAGTAATATATTAATGTTGTTCTACAATAAATCTCTCCCTCGTTCTGGGAACTGTAGAAAAGTTACTATAACCCAGTGTAACCAATCCGTTTCTGTTTATCTTTTTTTTCTCATTTACAAAAAGGATGTAATGACTTGTAAATTTCCAATAGGAACTAAGCCTGACAGATACTGTTGGATCCAAAATATATCTTAGCCATTCCTGATAAACCTTCCACTGTCCAACATTTTTATGATGGAGTGAACGGACTAGGAGAGGTTTCATATGCGAGACCAACAGAGTATCTTTCCATTTGTGTCGTTCAAGGACGCAAAAATAGTATTTAAACTTATCTGTGTTTCTGCAGAACTATAGACTAACTGTTTTGCAGAGAACACCAGAATTGTTTCAACAAAGCAACAAGTACCCACAATCTGAGCTGTCTGCCTACTCCTATTGTAGTGAATTGGAGAAGGGGGGTGAGAGCCCAGACTATGACTCCTTTTAAATCTGAATTGATAGATGCCACTCTTTGCACCTTGTATTCACTGTGTTTTTGACGCACAGAAAAAGACCCAGTACAGCACTCTGGTGGGGGTCCGTACTCCCGAACTGCATGGGACCTCCCAGTTTTGCTAGTAGGGGACAAGGCATATCTAAAAATTAACCAAGTGACTTAAGCCTGAAAGGAAATGTCCACCTTTTTGTGGTATTTTCTTTTATTAAACAAATGTTATAGACCCAATGGGTCTATTTTCTACATACAAGTCCCTATATTTTAAGAGTTTGTTAGATTCCCTCTTTAGTGAAGTGTATCTTACATGGACTTAAAACTGAAACAATTCTGCAGCTGCCTTTGGAGTGATTATGGCCACCCCTGTAGTTTCATTGGGGAGATGTCTGTGTATTTGTAAAAAATGTTTAATGCTGTACGTCTCAGTACCCATTGACGTAACGTTGGCATCATCTCCAAGGATATCTGAAGTGACTTCGATGTGACCGTAAGTCACTTCTATTCAGGGCAATACATTATAAAATCAGGACAATAAAATATATATATATATATATATATCTCTCCATGATCTAATGCCTGCTGGGATTTGTAGTTCCACAGCTCCTACAAAGCCATGGGTTGCCTCTGTCTTGTGTGTTTCATGCTTCATGGCTTCTCTCTGTTATACCACTTTCATACTGCCGCCCCTGCAATATCCCGGGTTTTTGAAGCCGGGTTTTTGCAGGGTCTCGGAGCTTCCCAGCTCAGAAACACCATTCATACTGCACCTCGGACCCCCTCGGACCCGGGTTGACCCCATTCATACTGCACAAGTCTGTGCCCTGGCAATTTGTGGGAGTCATCACGAGCAGTTTTCATTGGCTGAAAAACGGTGATGTCATTGAAAGGTGACTGGTTTGTTGACGCATAAAGATGATGCTAAAGTGGGTGGTGATTGTTTAGCACATTACTTTTCATCATGGCCGACGACTCACTTTTGTGTAGCCCAGAGTTCATGTTTACTAGTATTTTTTTGATGTTTTATGCAGCAAATGAGTTTGCTGCAGCTGCTGACACTGTGCACTCTTGCACAGTCACAGTTCAGGAGGAGGAAGGCGAAGTTTATGGCACAACAGAGGAAAACTCAGTGTCTGTATATGCGCAGGAGGAGAGCGTTTCTCAGGGCCAGCATTGCCTCAATTTTGAGATTCAGTGCTGCCAGTAACTGAACCATGCGTGCCAGAGAGCGTAGCCACGGAGAAGCTTTCTGGTCTACTGTGGAAGCGCTTGAGGAACAGCAGTGGATGCAACACTTCAGAATGTCACGTGGGACATTTAACTATGTGCTGGACCTTATTACCCCAGCACTTTCCAGGAAGGCCACTAACTTTGGGAAACCTATTCCACCATGTAGGCGCCTTTCTATTGGCGCCTGTCTATAGGCGCCTGTCTGCCTGTCCAGAGACAGGCAGACAGCCAATCAGCATGTTTTCTGTGCAACCCGGGTTGAAAAACCCGGGTTGCACCATTCATAGTGCAGGCGACCCGGGAATTACCCCTCGATAAATCGTTTTTAGACCCGGAATTTTGGACATGTACCATTCATACTGTACCAAGACCCGGGTCGTTTCAGCTCGACCCAGGAAAAACCTGGGATTTTGGTGCAGTATGAAAGGGGTATAACTCGCTCCCTGGGGGGGATATGAACATACATAAGTATCGCAAACTAATAAAAGTTTGGTCATATATCTTATAGTCCTTTTGTCAGTGCTGTATACACAAGTGAATAATATGAGCCGAGCAGTCTGCATGTGCTGTGCTATTGTAGAATAATAATATTTAGAAATGTCTTTGACATGTGTTCTCTTGTTCCTCAGATGTGGATGAATGTTTGGACAACAATGGCGGGTGTCAGCAGATCTGCGTTAACACCATGGGCAGCTATGAATGTCTGTGCAAGGACGGATTCTTCCTCAGTGACAACCAGCACACGTGTATCCATCGCTCTAACGGTACGTACTGTGCAATAATCTATTAGATTTGTCTTGTGTCTGAGGTGACTTCATTGCAGATTTGGTCAGTGTGATGACGCGCAGGGCGCCAGTGGTTAGGGGCACCTAGAACACTGAGTGACATAATAATTTGGCACTGCCCTCACCTTCTTGGTACAGGGAGCACCAAGAGCCTGGTACCTCCGCCATGCTTTACTGTTGCCCGCAGACGCTCATTATTAAAGTTAGGACCAGCTTATTAGTAGAAGAGTCTTGACGGGACGTGTGGCTTTCCATACATTTGCAAATGTGTGCAAATTATATTTCTGCCTTTTTATGTACAAATAGAGACAGCAGCTCTTTTGCTGGCTAACAGCCGTGTGCTGGGGGATTTTTCTCTGTTTGCTCCTTTCAGGAGAACCTTGCCCTTCCAAGCACCTGCTATGAGCCTATAAATTGATTGAGCAACTTCCATTTGTGTACGTACGTACGTACGTACGTACGTACGTACGTACGTGTGTGTGTGTGTGTGTATATGTATGTATGTGTACATATGTGTATATATATATATATATATATATATATATATATATATATATATATATATATATATATATATATATAACATATACATACATATACACATATATATATATATATATATATATATATATATATATATACACACACACACACATGTACACATACATACATATACACACACACACACACACACACACGGCAGTCCTGATTTCCTGATTTGCAAAAGCAAAATAGGATATTTATTCCAAAATTTGTTCCGCCGTTTCGAGACCAGTAGTCATTTTATCGAGCTTGATTTAGAGACCCTCTATGCAGTATAATTTTTTGTTTTTTTTAAAACCTATGAAAGTATTAATTAGGCACCAGAAAATATTTGTGCTATATCAGTGAAGGATCATTCCAGTTCTGTATGTTGTGCAAGGTAACATTTACTAGCGGAAAGTCTTTTTATTACTGTAGTATTATATTCATGTCCAGTGTGCCTACAGTGTTTGGCATGTAGTTTATAGAATATCATAGATTGTAAGCCTTTCTTACCTATGTCTGTATTGCCTACTATTGTTTTATCACTGTGTTTGTTCCCAATTGTAAGGCGCTATGGAATTTGTTGGCACTATATAAATAAATGATTATGATATATAACAATGTTAATTGGACGAGAGAGCGACGCTCATACACAGATGATTGGTCCTTTTATAAAACTTTAGGTACACTGCACAGAACTTAACCGACTCGCTAGCACCCAAGACAAATATTTATTTGTTACGGAATATGAGGCTCCAATGTTTGGTGGTTTTTGTTTCCTATTACCGTAATAACCCAGTAGCCCCTGTGAGGTTAACACAGTCACTGGCCGTGCTAATTAACACACTACTGCCGATCATTTCTTCATGGTCCGCCTGATTAGTAATGTTATTATCCAAACACTGCGCTGTGGACAGTTATAATGGTTTAATTAGGTCATCAGTTGTGTGATTAGTGTGTTCCAGTAGTTGCAAAGATTCTCGTTAGCCGTCTTCAGACGCCAAATTGCTCTTCTTTCCCAGTAATTGCTGATAGAATGAGGATTTCACGTCTGACGACAATGATCCCTCACGCTGCTTTAGCCCTCAACAATATGTCACTGTAATACGGGCGAGGCTGACTGCCAAGCTTCCAGTATGTGATCCACGTGTCCTAAATGCCTTGTTTTACTGGGAAGGACTCGGGAAAGAGGTATTATGAGGGAAATTAAAGAATTTCCAGGTTTTTTTTGTAATCTTACATAACGTTGAAGGTAAGGAGGCCAATGACAGAGCTCATTATAGCACCCAGCCATATAATTATTAATTCTCCTGATTTCTCCCGCTCATTCTATTATACTGTTCTCTAACCTTTCTACAGGTTTTAAGTTCACGTGACACGTACACACAATAGAGGAAGCCATTTTGGCAGCTGTACTAATATCCATGACACAGGCGTTTGCAGTGCGGTTTTTTAATGCTTATTGGCTTTTTTTTCACTTGCATTTCAATAGCGATGCATTTAATGCGAGTTTGATATCTATTTTTAGAAGCGTTAGGCACTCTGGGTCATTATACCTGGTGATTTTATACTAATTATATGTGGCTCAGTGGTTAGCACTTCTGCCTCACAGCGCTAGGGTCATGAGTTCAATTCCTGGCCATGGCCCTCTCTGTGTGGAGTTTGTATGTTCTCCCCGTGTTTGCGTGGGTTTCCTCCGGGTGCTCCGGTTTCCACCCACACTCCAAAAACATACTGGTAGGTTAATTGGCTGCTATTAAATTGACTTTAGTCTCTCTCGGTCTATTTGTGTGTCTATGTGTGTGTGTGTGTGTGTGTGTGTGTGTGTGTGTTAGGGAATTTAGACTGTAAGCTCCAATGAGGCAGGGACTAATGTGAGGGAGTTCTCTGTACAGAGCTGTGGAATTAGTGGCGCTATATAAATACTTGATGATGATGATGATGATGATGATTGATGATGAAAATGTCCAAGGGTAAAAGCCTTTCGGCTCTTGTCAGATAAACTATTCCTTTCTTCCCTCGAGTATTTCTATGTAACCAGAGTGAACCTTGGTCTTCCTTTTGGATTTTTTTTACTGTGTAAAAAAGCTTCATTGCTTTTAAGTTTTTCCCCCACAGTAGATTGATTGATTTGCAAATCATTGTTTCCCCTTTTCCCCTTCTTGTTTCCCAACCTCTCTAGCCTTATGGTTGAAATACAGTGCTTTTAAATACTGTTTTTGAACACAGCTGCCTGTCTGGAGCAGAACCCATTATCAAGTGAATTTGCAAAGAAGCAAAATGAGTCTTGAGGCACGTTTTATATGGCCAGGTGTAGGTACACGTATGTGTATGTATGTGTGTCTGACTGTGATTGACAGCCGTCATGCAGAGATATATTGGTGTTCTTAGGGGTGTGATCAGTTAAAAGACCTCAGAACATTATGGGTCCTCTTACTCTGAGATCAGTCACAATGTGCCTTTGCCCCCCCTATGTATGCAGTAGTTTCGCTTTTAATTATACACATAAAACAGTAGATAAAATAACACGATTTTCCAAATCCATTCTCTTTGGAGGAATATTTGCATATAAATGTATATACATTTAATATATGGCTATAGTGAGTGGCATGCCTCAATGCTAAAATATAGAGACCTGCTTAATAATTTAACAGTATGGTATTTTATCGTCCCCCCTCCTCCGCAGGTTGGCTACTATAATTATAGCATAACGTTTCTACGAGTGCAGCCACTAATTCTCATTCCACGATTTCTGTAACAGAGCAGTGTTTTCATTTAAGCAATTCCTGGATGGTTCCCTGTTTAGTCTGTGGAAAAAATCTGGATGTTATTTTGCAATGTGGAATTCTAGAAAGCGAGCGATCGCTGTACCTTATTCTTTGGTTTTATATATTTTTTTCCTCTGGTTTTTAAACATTTGCAGGTAAACCAGGGCCCTTATTACCAAATGCTCACAATGGAATACTAGCTTGGCATTTGCAGCGTAATAACATTTTGAATAATGCATCTCGCAGACACATTGGCTTACCTGCTTTTGTTGAGAGAGACCTACTGCAAAACAAAAAGAAATATATTCCTGAAGAAGTTGTAAGATGTCACTGTGTTGTCATGGTATTTTTAATAATATTTAAATTGTCCCCACCTTCGTGCGACTTTAGCTGCCTGGCTAATAAGAATACCAATACGGAATGCACAGGAGGTCATTATAAAGCACAAAACATCCGGGGTGCAGCGTTAAGTCTGCATCGTTGCCGTGAGCCTCGGTGTGCGCTAGATTTCCGCCAAAGCACCACGGCATTCTGGATCAAGTGCTGGCGTTTGCAGCAGAATTTTGCAGCTGGTGGAGTGAGGGTGTCTCTTGCGGATTGCAAAAAGTACACGGCATTCCGCAGATCAAGATTGCGATGCTTCTTGCTGCACTAGAAGTGTTGCCCAATCGGTGTGCGCTTTGCTACAATCTCTGCCATTTAAACGAACAAACTGGACTTTTCTCCTAATCTCCCTTCAGCATTTTCCTTGCTGTGTATAGCAGGTCATGTCTCATAATAAAAACCACTTATTTACATTTTGTCCTACTTTGCGGTCTTGTGTCGGATTTCAGGATGCCCTGTGAATATGCCCACATAAGTCTGTTTTTGTGTAGCCGTTTACATATTCACTATGTTCCGTATAGGAATCCAGGAGAAAATTCCTGACGTTGTAAACAAATATGTAACAGGGGGGAATATTTTTTCCCAGCGCACAAAGTTCCGATAATTAAGTAAATTGTGGTTTGAAGCTCAAGGACGAGTTTAAAAAAATTCTGCAGTAATGTTGGGAAAGAATCGTACAAATGTAAGATTGGTGTTTTACGGAGCTGGAATCTCCTGCATGCTTGAAATAGCAGCGTATATATACCCAGGGCAGGAAACCATATTAATCTCACGAGTGCTCGGATTATACTAGATACCTTTTAGCGGGCTGATACCTGGTGTTGCTGTAGATACATATTCTGGTGTTTAGATAACCTTCTAAACAGTCAATCTTGTTTTTGTTTTTTTCTTAATTTAATTTTGCTCTTTACTTCCAACTTCTGACATCCAAGAATAAATCTAATTTATTGAATATCATCACAACTGATTTTCATTTAGGGGCGATGGAAAGATGCAAGCAAAAAAAAGTGAAGATTGTTGTACCTAAATATCTGGTACCAGTTTGTTTGTTGCTCTATACACACAGGTGCCTGTTAAAACTTTGTACACTGTGCGTTTCACAGAGCATTGAAAGTGTGTTCTTGAGGCTTCCCTTCAGCATAGTGTACTAAGAACTGAGTGTCGAGGCTTATGACCATTTATTTTTTTTTGGATTAAAACAGTTAAACAAGCTTTAAGAATGTGCGTTAAATGCCTGTGTACACAATGCCTAAGGCACGCCTCCCAACCGTCCCGATTTGAGGGCTCTGTGCTCCCAATCTTTGTCCTGATCAGTGGGAAAATCGGTAAGTATCCTCTGTTTACTGAGCGGTGAACGGGGGCCGTGTGATCAGTGCACACGGTAATGAACGAGAGGGGAGGAGAGAATGGGGCACTCCCCCAGCGTGATGTGACCACGCCCAGGGGCAAACGCAGGATTTGTAGAGGGGGGTTTCCACACCATGCTGCCAGTGGGCGTGACCAGCATGTATGGGCGCGTGGCTATAATATTAGATAGTGCTTTGCTGCTCTCCAACTCTTCCTATCCCCATAATATACATGGGCAATGCTGCATGCACTACTGTTAGGTGCACGCAGCTCTCCCTTTTCAAGCAGAGCCGTGTGTAATGGGGGCAGGGTCCAGCCACCACAATTATACAGTGCCCCAGGCTTTGGGGGGGGGGGGGGAGAGTTCAGGCACTAGGAAACCCCCCTCAGTTTGCCTATGACGCCCACCATGACATGAACACGCCCGCTGTCCCAAGGCCGCCTATTGGGAGGTATGCCAAAGGGTAATTATATTTTCCTATGAGACCCAGAACAACTGCACACTAACACTTGTGGTCCCAGATTAATAAATCAAACCGAAACAGTTGTGCACCACTCGTGTTAGATGCTTATTTGAACACAGAGGAACTGTGCGCTGAATCCAAATCAATTACACCAGTGCAAGACTTTAACTTGATGTTTTTTTTTGTGTAATTTGAAGGTGTAATAGTCCTGGCTCAGTAGTCAAAGTTATTATTTTAAACCATGGAATAGAATTCATTAGATATAGATTTTGTGAATATTAACATCTAAAATACATTTTAAAAAAGTTAACATAGGATATTACAGTAATTTTAACAGTAGGTTGTTTCAGAAATATTTTCCTTTGTTCTTTTCATTGTTATGACTGTTTAAATAGGCTACAGTACATTTATAGCTCCAGAAAAATGGCTGCCTAACTTAATAATAGAGACACTCTATAAAATAGAAGGTAATTCACCTGATGTTCCAGCTAAATTTGATTAAGGACCTTCCCCTCAGCAGAAAAAAATCCCAAGGAGTTATTGATTACTCCACATGCCAGGACACCGACAGGTACTTTAATGATAAAGCCAAATATCTGCATGTTCTGAGTCTCTGTTCTGTGTGTGTCTGTTCCCCATGTGAGTGTATATAGCATGAGCAGTAGGGGGCACAGAGCCCTAAATTTAGATGCTTTTTAATACTATTTAGTAAAATGCAAAGAAATATTATCTCCTATGTCTTTGTATTTCATTAATAGTGTTAAAATGAGTCTAAAATTTGGGTGAAAAGTAACTTGAACCAAACCAAAAATCTCTAAAGCTTTGGGGGCTGGGAAAAGGGGGGCACAAGCACCCCAGGCTAGTCCTATAGTGGGCTACCTTGGGCTGGATCCCTGGACCACCTCTCTCGCCCCCTGGGCTAAAATTTGGCAGCCCTCCCTTGGCTAGGAGTGCCCCGGGCTATTCAGTTACGTTTACCATACAGCTACTTCTAAATTTCCACTTCGATCACTGTCCATCACTGTATAAGTAACAAAATAGTGTATCGCAGGCAAGTCTGAGTTTTGTCTAAACAGCCCTGGAAAATAAATTCTGTGCATTGATGCAACTTTTTGCAAACTAATGGTGGAAAAAAAAATAAAAAAATCTGTTTTTTATTCAATTCATCGAGGTATCCTAATTTTTGAGCTTTATTGAAGGAATTGCAATAATTACACGGTATGAGCAATTACCTGGAATAGACAGAACTTGCGCCGTAGTTAAGACACAATAGGTACATTGTTTACACACCTAATCATCCTGGGTTTATTTATGGACCAGTGAGTAGTTAATTACTTGGTAACCATTGTAAAACGGCTATAACTCTTTCTTGGGGGGGGAATCCTAGTTCACCGAGGCTGGTTTCTCTGTATTTTTTAATTTACAAAGCTCCTTTCTCCAAGCCCGCTATGGTTTGCAGCTGATTAGTCTTGGGTTATTAGAATATGTGACATAAACGGAATTGGTTAGAAACCGACCCTTGCTTGACCTTGTAAACTAGAGTCTAATAGACTTGTGTTAGAAGCAGTTACTCATTACTAGTAATTACCTTGCATTGAAAAATCGGATTCAAAACAGCTGCATGTTCAACCTCAAAAATATTTTTTTAATTTAGGTTTAATTATCCAGTTTTTTTGTTTTGTTGTTTGTTTAATTAGGACAATATATTACAGCAAGAAGTGTGTGTTTTACTTGTGTTGCATTGTCTTTCGTTAGGGTATGAAGCCTAATTTTGCGAAACATGATTTATATATTATATGTAGAGTTACTCTTTTTTTTTGTTCAGTTCTTCAGGGTAGAGACGGCTTCACAGTCGTTCAGTCTGGCTGAAATGTATGGTATAATTATTAACATTTATTTTTCCGATTTGTAATCTCTCTCTATGTATAGACCGTTCGGTTATAGCAGGTAAAATTAAGTTGTAAGATCGATAATACAGACTAATAACTATAACATCAATTATTATGTATAATGAAGAGGAAGGAAAAGGGAGGGGGTGAAGCATTATAGTGAAAACTTTTCTCTATCAAAAGTGGGATACTAGGCAGGGGCAAACGCGGGATTTGTAGAGAGGGGTTTCCATACCACACCGCCAGTGGGCGTGACCAGCATGCATGGGGGCGTGGCTATAATTTTAGACGGTGCTTGGCTGCTCTCCAACTATTCCTATCCCCATCATATACACCGTCAATGCTGCGTACACTACTGTTAGGGGCACACAGCTCTCCCTTTTCGAGCAGAGCCGTGTGAAGCGGGACATACCTCCCAACTGTCCCTACAATCAGGACAAAGTCCTGTCTGAGTGTGTCAGAACAGGTGACAGACTGTCCTGCTCGCTCCTACCTGTTCTTGCTGCTTTCAGTACTTGTTGGGGAGACATGGCTGTGATCAGTGCAGACAGAAGCGATCTGCACGCAAGCTGCAAAGTGGCTGGTCCCAGGGCAGGGTCCAGTCACTTCAAGCATACAGTACCCCAGGATGGGAGGGGGGTTTCCAGGCACTAGGAAACCCCCTCCCCTCAGTTTGCCTATGTAAGGGCATCCAGACAAAAGGAGATGTGATTGATCGTGTCGCCTGCAGTTCTGACGAGTACCGCTGAAACTCATGGATCAACTCCAATCGCTGATTACACCGCTGCTCGAGGGAACCGCAAGGGTATAAGAACAAGGGTATCCATTTTCCTGATGCCTGCACTATATTCACAGCATATTGAGTTCTGTGACCAATTTTTTAATAGGGGTGGAATTCAATTACCTGAGAAGTGTCTGCGGATCGTCCGTGAGACGCTTCGTGGCGGAGATTTGACAGAAGTTTCTGCTCATTTTTCCTGGCACCTCATAGAGGTGTGAGGGGGGGAATAAGCGGAGATTTGTACCGTAATTGTCTGCGCGCTGCATCACCAGCAATTGACTTCTCCCCTAAATGTTTGCTCGAACAGGCCATAAAAGTGTACAGATATGCTCTTTACATCATCCATTGCTGTGACAGCGATATCATATAATACAGCCTGTAATAGGGATAACTGAGCCCTAGGAAAAACATAGTTCCAATAGATGGAGTCTATGCTGAACACAGGACAGGGCACGAATGCTGCTTATATTTGGGTTCAAGCTCTTGTGTTCTCTATAAAGTCCGTATGGACTGTATTATAGGGGTGGTTCACTTTTTTTTTTCTTTGTTTTTTTTTTTTGGACAACTGCTTTTTAAATTAAATTAAATTAATCCCAAACTATATACACCTCCTAATGTTATAGTATACCAGGCGCCTACCGAGTTAAGTCAGCCGTTTTATGTGCTGAAATAACAACCTATCATGTCCCTGGAGGCTAATGACGCCACAGAGACGTATGGAGCAGGCAGCCATTTTGTGGACTGAACCAAATTTTATGCGAATGTAACGGACTAGTTCACTAGGAACCAGTTATATTTCTCAGGCACAAAATAATGCCTCAATGACCTCAGTAGTTGCCTGAAAAAATAAAAATGTAGGGCCTAGAACTCGAGAGAGAAAGAGAGAGTTAGAGGAGTCGGCCATTTTAGGTGTCGAACCAATATTAAGACTAAGGGCTGGATTTACTGAACTACGTGTTTGAGAAAGTGGAGATGTTGCCTATAGCAACCAATCAGATTCTAGTTATCATTTATTTAGTACATTCTACAAAATGACATCTAGAATCTGATTGGTTGCTATAGGCAACATCTCCACTTTTCAGTTTAGTAAATATACCCCTAGGTATTCACCAGGAATTTGTAAAACATCACTAAGGCACAAAGCGCCTCACGTCGCCGTGAGGTCATTAGATACTCGTGAATTAAATCACTGCATTCTCGTGAACCTTGATTCGGCACTCAAAATGGCTGCTTCCACTGAGTGCAGGGCAGGCGACTGGTACACTTTAAATGACTCGCAGGCAGCCCTGTAACTTGGACTTGCGCCAAGCTTTTATCTTCCATGGCCTATAGTAAAGGGTCAAAGCTTCTAGAGCAGCTTGATAAAGTGTTGGTAAATTTGATTATATACTCTGAGGCTTCCTGAACACTGAGCCCTGGAAATTAAAAAGATGTGATTAATGAAATACAATCTGCTCGACCGCATTCAGCTGGAGTCTGTTTTGGCTTCGGTACAGGTAAAACGTTAAGTGCAAAGTTATTGGTAAGAGGTTCATTGAAATATCGTAAAAATTTCATCCTCCGAGCATGGGAAGCTTAAATCCTTGTGCTTATCAGCCACTAGAAAAGGGATTTAGAAGCACTCATTTAAATACAACAGAGCCTCAGCTTGGTCTGAGCAGCCCATCTGTGGTCTGAGGCTACGACGGACTGGATACGCTGTCTTAAAGAAAACATTCCCAGACTCTGTCTTTTTTTTTTTTTTTTTTTTATATATATTTTTTTTAGTTTTATTTTTTCCCCCTAAGTTTCCTTTTTTTTTTTCCTTGCTTCTGTCAAAGCTGTCAAGCCAATTTCCTCATCCTACATGGCGAAGCCACAAAACTAGATTACAAAAATTGAATACACATGTTAATTGTGGCTTTTGCGTTTCAGTTTTGAGTAAATAGTTTAGTGCAAATTTGAAAGGTTTATGGGGTCATTTGAAGACTACTCAGAGGCGCAACATTGAGAAGAAAAAAAAGACCCTGTTTTTCCTTTTTTCTTTTTTGGTAATGAAATCCACTTAAATAGTATAAGTAATTTGAATATAAAAATATGAGAAAATATTTCTGATAAGTGAAATATGCAGCCTTCTTGTCTATATATTAATAGATCTCTTTAGTTTATGGATAAGCTTACACTATTTTAGGACAACCAAACTTTCCAATAAGACCATTGATAGCTGTTTTACTAAACTGGAAGAGTAGACTAAGCGGTCTATTTAGCAAAGGGGGAAAATCACTGAAACTCCAGTTTTCACCAAATGTAGGGCTTCTCCATATTTATCAAAGCCCCCTGGCCTGTAAAAAACTATCACTGGAGGGGCTCCAAAGCATGGGCAATTCTGTTTAACAAGGATAGAGGCGGTAATATTACCACCACTGTCGTCCTTCACTCTCGAGAAGGCGATAACGGTAAATAATGCATGTGTGTACCGGTAATGGCAGGGTACGCATGGCAGAGGGACCCTGCAATGGCTGAAGAAGCGTTTGGAGGACCCTTAGCGCTGTCAGACCTTACTGCAGGAGCAATTGCTCCAAGCATTTCTCAGCTGCTCAGTGAAATGTTATTATTGAATTGTGCAATGAAAGATTTTATATTGCTACCATAAGCCGTGATAGGAAACCTTCCATGTCGCCCAATCTTGTTAAATAGACCCCATAATTCTCATTCTACCATCTTCGTCTGGTTTCTCTTTCTCTCTCTACTTTAAACCATACTTGCCAACTTTTCCTCGTTGGCTTCAGAGAGATCCCGCGGGAGGTGGGCGTGCGGGGGCGGGGCTTGATGCATTACATAATTTTTGTCCCACCCCCTGAAGATTGTCACAATTTTGGCCAATTACAGCAGGGGATGACGCAATATTTGCGTAATTAAGCCCCACCCCCAACACATATCTATTGCGGGGGCGAGAACCGGGATATTGCCCTGCTTTCACTGGACCCCGGAAGGTCTCCTAGAAATGCCGGGAGAGTAGGCAACTATGTGTTAAAGAAAAGCAGCTAATGAATCTCTAGAGGCTGAAGTGTCTTTTACATTTCTGTCTCCATCAGAGCCGGATTTACACCTCATGGGGCCCTAGGCAAGATATTGGTTTGGGCCCCAGCCCCGCACACGCGCCCCCCCAGCCCCACACGCCTCCCCAGCCCCCCACATGGCCCCCCGCCTCCCTGAAACAATCCATAGCACTATATTTTTTTAACACAGCATATACTCCTATAGTTAAGTAGAAGGGTAAGCTATGTGCCGCCTCACATCACGCTGCTCCTCTTGCATCACCATGCGGCCCCTCATTACTGTCCCTCTCATCACACATGCCCCCTGTGCCCTGCATCTTCCATCACACATGCCCCCTGTGCCGTGCATCTTCCATCATAATACATGCCCCCTGTAGTAATATGGTAGAGTATTAACGCTCAAATTTGTCTTATAATGAAAATAATTAGTTGTAATGCAATAAGGTAAGAATATGTAGAGAAGATGGGTGATAACGTTGGAATGACAGCATGGGGGTTAAAACAAGACATTTAATGTTTACATACAAATAATACAAATTAATGTCCACAATTGCCATATGAATGGCAGTCTGACACTGCAATTGTTACAATAGTAATTGGTCAGACAGCCATGGTCTGCGAGTTCCAAGTAAAGGGGAACAGTGGAGGCTGCTAGAGAGAGCTCTGTTGGAAAGATGGTATATCCTTATTACAGTCCAAGCAGGTCAAGGGAACATAGTATGGGGCAATGAGGTCCAATTAGAGAACAGTCATAGACCAACCTCATACAGTCCAGCAGTCAAATGGAGTCCAAGGAGTCCTATGGCGATGACAAGATGCAGGGATCCCCGGTACGATGAACAGCGCTAATCGCGCTCACGAAGCAGGTCCTCAGGGATGGTATAATGCCGAAACGCGGGAGAGAGACGGCGTGCGTTCCACAGTGGAACGCACGTCACTTCCGGATGGTGTCATACATTCTGACACCATCCGGAAGTGACGTGCGTTCCACTGTGCAATGCACGCCGTCTCTCTCCCGCGAATCGGCATTGTACCATCACAGAGGACCTGCTTCGTGAGCGCGATTAGCGCTGTTCATCGTAACGGGGAACCCTGCATCTTGTCGCATCTTTTCTGTTTTGTCCCCCCCATCTGGGCCCACAGAGAGCCGCTAGGCCCTAGGCAGGTGCCTAGGTTGCCTAGCGGGAAATCCGGCCCTGGTCTCCATTACTGAAGTCATTTTGTCTTACCTGTCAGTCTTTGATTAAATCTTGGTCTCCATGAAAATGGCCACCTCCATAGGCATCAATACATGGACATAGGACACAATTTCTGAACAGTGTCATCATACCACAGATGGCGAAGCCAACCACGTCTTGTACTGGCTCAGCATCAGGGAGAATGCCAGACTCTTCAGGGAGTGAGGGAGATCACCCCTATTTCAGGGAGTCTCCCTGACATTCAGGGAGAGTTGGCAAGTATGCATTAAAGAAAAGCAGCTAATGAATATTTAGAGACTGAAGTGTCTTTTACATTTCTGTCTCCATTACTGAAGTCATGTTGCCTTACCTGTAAGTCTTTGATTAAATCTTGGTCTTCATGAAAATGGCCACCTCCATAGGCATCAATACATGGACATAGGACACAATTTCTGAACTGTGTCACCATGTCACAGATGGCGAAGCCAACCACGTCTTGTACTGGCTCAGCATCAGGGAGAATGCCAGACTCTTCAGGGAGTGAAGGAGATCACCCCTATTTCAAGGAGTCTGCGTATTCAGGGAGAGTTTACAAGTATGGTTTAAACTGTGTCTTTACTGCGTTCTCCATTGTATTTCTTCTACCTTTCTATATCCATTACTACGGTTTGTGCTCCCAGCTTCCTGCATTGTCTGCCCTCTATCTCCTATTCTTTTTATTCTTCTTTAAGGTGCTTTTGACTAGGGACCGAACATCTTATTGTATAAAATCTTCATCTCCTGCTTGTTTGTTATGCCCCAGTTTTTTTTTTGTTTTTTTAGCCAATCGGATTATTGGAATGATCATTATCTGTGTGGAGTTTGTATGTTTTCCCCGTGTTTGTGAGGGATTCTTCCAGGTTCTCTGGTTTATAGGGTGGAACATAGAAACAAAGAATTTGACGGTAGATAAGAACAGCTTGGCCCATCTCCTCTGCCCATTTTTTTGTTAACCTGTGGTAACCTCCAACCCTATTTGATCCTTAGTTCTTTGTAAGGATATCCTTATGTCTATCCCAAGTATGTTTAAATTGCTCTACTGTATTATCCTCTACCACCTCTGATGGGAGGCTATTCCACTAATCCACTACCCTTTCTGTGAACTAGTTTTTTCCTCAAATCTCCTCTGAAGCTACTTCCCCCCCCAGTGTCAGTACATGTCCTCGTGTTCTAATACTTCTCTTCCCTCCAGTGTCAGTACATGTCCTCGTGTTCTAATACTTCTCTTCCCCCCAGTGTCAGTACATGTCCTCGTGTTCTAATACTTCTCTTCCCCCCAGTGTCAGTACATGTCCTCGTGTTCTAATACTTCTCTTCCTTTGTAGAATGTTTCCCTCCTGTACTTTGTTATAACACTTGATATATTTTAATATTTCTATCATGTTCCCCCCCTTTCCCTTCTCTGTCCCAAACTATACATATTAAGAGTAATATGTATTGGGTAAGTTTTGTGCTGTAGGCCATGCACCATGTTAGTTGCCCTTCTTAGTACAGTCTCTAATGTATTTATATCCTCCTAGAGATACGGCCTCCAGAACTGAACACAGTATTGTAGATGAGGCCGTACCAATGACCTATACAGTGACATTATTACTTCTTTCTGCTACTGATTCCTCTCCCTATACAACCAGCATCTGACCTGCCTCTCTCGTTGCTTTGTTACATTACTTACCTGCCTTAAAGTCACCTGAAATAGTGATTCCCTCCTCAGTAGTTTACATTATAGTGTCATTAATGCTATATTTAGACTTTGGGTTTTTGAGACTCGAGTGCATGATTTTGCATTTTTTGGCCTTAAACTGTAGTTGCCACTCTCCTGCCCATTCCTCTAATCTACATAGATCCTCAATCATTTGTTTTACTCCTCCTGGTGTGTTTACCCTGTTGCATATCTTTGTGTCATCTGCAAAAATACATACTTTACCTTCAATGTCACCAATAAAGATATTAAAAAGCACTGGTGCAAGTACAGATCCCTGGGGTCCTCCACTGGTGACCTTTCCCTCCTGTGAATGCACTCCCTTAACTATAGCTCACTGTTTTCTATCCTGCAAACAAGATCTTATCCATTCAAACATCTTAGGATCCAATCCCAAGCTTTCAAGTTTATTTATCAGTCTGCGATGTGGGACAGTGTCAAAAGTCTTACTAAAGTCTAGATAGGCTACATTTACGCCCCCACTTAATCTATTACTATAGTCACCCAGTCAAAAAAGTCAATAAGATTTATTTGACACAATCTTCTCCCAGTAAATCCTTGCTGTTTGGGATGCTGTAAATGACTGGATTTGAGATAATCTACAACTCTTTTGTTTAAGAGTGATCCATCAGTTTCCTACTACTGCCGTAAGGCTCACTGGTCTGTAGATGCCTCTTTCTTGCTTCCACTTTTGTGCAGTGGGAATGATTAATGATTCTCTGTAAAGTGCTGTGTGATATGTTGGGGCTGCATAGATAAAGGTTATTAATAATATAATGCACAGAGCAACGGGAGACTGTTGTGTTGACTTGTGTGAGTATATTACTGAGGACAGGGCTGCAAGGAGGGAAAAACCGGAGACCGAGTAACCGATTTACCAAAGGGAGGAGAACATTATGCTCCTTATCGTGTTGCCCAATACATGAAAGGGGTTCCCGTCGATGACCTGACACGGCCGGCCGTAAGCTTTGTCGGCAAAGACTTCCCCGTGCCTTTGCTTGGGTAAACCAAGTACCGTGACCGTTCTGTTACTAGTAAGAAATCCTACTTATCACTGCGATTGGGAGAATAATAAGAAATAAGACCTAGGACACTGAGTTAGCAAGTTACTTGCATTCTATGAAACTTATCAAGCCTTCTAAAAAGAAAAGTGGAGGTGTTGCTTATAGCAACCAATCGGATTCTAGCTATCATTTATGTTGTACATTGTAGAGAATGATAGCTGGAATCTGATTGGTTGCTATGGGCAACATCTCCAATTTTCTTTTTTTTAAAAAGATTTAGTAAATCTACCCCCAAGGTCTTTTCTTGATATGTATTATTATTATTATTATTATTATTATTATTATTATTATTATTATTAATTTTTATTTATAGGGCGCCACAAAGTATCCGTAGCGCCGTACAAGGACAAACAATGGCACAGTACAAGGTGAAACAGCACAGTACAAGTAACAGTAAGCACTATAACTCTGGGGGCTCAGGCACAGCATGAAAAGGGAGGGAGGGGAAAAGTGAGTACAGGCAGGTAACTATGGCCCAAGAGGGTGGGCACGGGTGACAGGTTGAGAGTCACTGAGGGGAGCGGAGAGAAGCGAGAGGAGACAGAGGGCAGAGGGACTGAGCTGAGTACCTGGAGAGCGCAGTTAAAAGTGATGTAAACAGAAGGTAGGAGAGCCCTGCTCAAAGGAGCGAACAATCTAAAGGGAGGGGAAGACAGACAGACACATGGATGAGACGGAGAGACGGGAGGAAGGGGGAGAAGGGAAGAAGGGATGAGAAAAAGAGGTAGCCGACCGGTGGGAGTTTAGGCATGAGACTGGAAGGCTTTAAGGAAAAGGTGGGTTTTTAATGTTCGTTTGAAAGAGGACAGATTAGGGGAAGTTCTGATGGAGCGGGGGAGCTTGTTCCAATGGAGGGGAGCGGTGCGGGAGAAGTCTTGGATACGTGCGTGAGAGGAGGTAATCAGAGGGGAAGAGAGGCGACGATCGTTGGACGATCGCAGTGAGCGGGAGGGAGTGTGAATAGAGATAAGGTTAGAGATGTAGGGAGCAGTGGAGTTGGCGTGGGCCTTGTAAGTCAGAGTGAGGAGCTTGAAAAGGATTCTGTAGGGGAAGGGGAGCCAGTGAAGGGCTTGGTAGAGTGGGGATACAGAGGTGGAACGGCGAGAGAGGAAAATAAGCCTAGCAGCGGCGTTAAGTACAGATCTAAGGGGAGCGAGATGAGAGAGGGGGAGGCCGATAAGGAGAAGGTTGCAGTAGTCCAAGTGGGAGATAATCAGAGAGTGGACAAGAGATTTGGTGGCATCCTGGGAGAGGAAGGGCCGAATGCGGGCAATGTTGCGAAGCTGGAAACGGCAGGATTTGGCGAGAGAGTGAATGTGAGGGGCAAAGGAGAGAGAGGAGTCGAGGATGACACCTAGGCAGCGGAGTTGGGGAACAGGGGAGATAGATGAGTTGTCAACCGTGATGGAGAGGTCAGAGGGGAAGGAGGTACGAGAGGGAGGAAAGACAATGAGTTCAGTTTTAGCAAGATTGAGTTTGTACAGTTTTATTTGTGAACATGAAGGGAGAGAAGGAAGACTGGAGGAAAATGATAGGGTGTAAATATTAATTAGGAAAGGGTTATGTGGGAAGTGAGTTAATCTGGTATGAGTAGCGAGTGTTGGAAGTATTTCTAAAATACCTTATTCCAAGCACTTTGAGAGGTAACAATTTTGATTTTTGCAAAATCTCGTGGCGCGTACTATTACCGTTACTACTGTAGCTTTCTTGCTGGATTTCGGCTCGCAGCTCCCTGACCCGCGAACTGAAATCCAGCTTACTATTTCCGTAATAACGGTAATTTTAACGCCGCGGGATATTCAAACAATTGAATATGCCCCAATGTGTCCAATGAAGCAATATTAAGTTGTGTCGCACTATATGCTCTTTGCCAGAAGCAAATTTAGGAATCTCCTGTGGATTCCGACATGTTAGTAAACCAAGGATCCCAAATAAGAATAAATTCATCTCCTGAGTTAGGTCGATAATAGGTTCCATTTTTTTATTTTTATGCTGTACAATTGTCTAGATTTATTTTTCATTTTTATTTTAAATGAAAAGAAAACAAAATAACATTGAACAGATTAAAATTCTATTTAGAATTGTTAGTGGATCAGATTTGTAGTTACATGAAGATTATTCTACCAGCAATAGTATAGAAGAGGCGTTGCCCATAGCAACCATACTTTTTTCTTTTTTTTATTGCGCTCCTATACTGCATAACTTTATTAACTTTCTAAGTGAACATTCCCAAAATGTTGAGCAAAATAGTTAGTTTTAGGCATTGGCCGAACAGATATCTGTTCATCATGTCTGACAGAAAGCCATAAGTTTTTTGGGTTTTTTTTTCTTTCTGTGTGAAGTTTGTGTCGCAGTGAAAGCCCACAGAGATATGCATCAAAAAATCTGGTCGCCCATTGTCCTCTATGCACGAAGTTTGCTCTTGAAAGAAAAACGAATTTGTAAAGAACAGAGAGAGGCTGTGTACACCAAGAAGCCTTATTAGTAGAATAGGCCCTTTGTTGCCTTGTTCAGTTAATGAGTTGGTGAAAGTGTCATTATTGGCTGATTAGTGGAACAAGAACCTTTTTTACATCCAGAGAATAGGCATCTTTCAACAGATCCCCTGCCGCAGATACAAACATACCTCAATACGGCCACATATTGGTCCCAATTGGTAAAAGAATTAAGGACCCGATTCAGTCAAGTACTTAAACAAAGCTGGTGAGTTTTGAAAGAATACAGCCACTCAGCCTCGGGAGAGACACACAAAGTAAAATGAGGATGAAAGGAATAAAAGAATATCTGTAAGTAATTACTAAGTAAGTATTTCAGATTCCCATTCAGAGAGCAAGTAAAGACTTGTATCTCATTTATCTTGATGAAACGTTTACTAGTTTGGAAACTGGAGTTCTGATGGAAATGTTAAACTCTTTATCGTTTTACCCCTACGCAAATTACAGTAAATGATCTTGTGATTTTATTTATTTTTTTATTATTTTTTTTTTTCCTTTCATTTTTTTGCAATGAGTCAAATATATAAACACTGTAGAATTTGGATTAAATTATACATATGGACCATTTGGTAACGGTTAAAATTTTTAAAGCACCATCAAAATATAATATATATATATATATATATATATATATATATATATATATATATATATATATATATATATATATATATATATATAGCGCCACTGATTTCGCAGGGCTGTACAGAGAACTCACATCAGTCCCTGCCCCCATTGGGGCTTACAGTCTAAATTCCCTAACACACAGAGACTAGTTTTGGTTGGAATATCCGATGTACAATCTGGCCCCAAACGGTTGCTTATCAGGGGCCCATCTGGGAGCCATCGTGCGCCCGCCAGATGCTTGTCTCACTCCAGCGATAACCCACGTCTGAAATAGTATTGGGTTCACTGTTCATATACAGTCAGCGCGCGGGTCAACAGGAGCCAGAGGAGCCGCTCTGGCTGAGCGGAGGATGGCCAGGTGCCTAAATACTTATTGACGGGTATACGATTGCTTTATCTCTTGCTTATCCCAAAAAAAACAATTGGTGGGGAAGAACAGTTTGTGAGAAGAGCCTGATATGTGGGGGAGGCTTTGTCCAATTGGAATCTGAAGGGGGCTGTTTGGAAAACCTGTGACAATTAAGAGAGTTGGAGAGAATACAACTATTTATTATTTAGTTTTTATTAAAAGAGTAAAAGTAATTTGGCGCCATCGTACAGCTCAGAAGTTGCTTCCCATCGCAGATGTTGAAATTCGCCCAGGAGAGCCGAAAAAACTGGCAAGTTCAGATATTATGAGATGTTCCAGTGTTTCTGGTTTAAAGGGCTTAAAATATCATTCCCCAAACTTCCCTTTTTTGTGCTTTAGAAAACAGTATTTTTATATTTTCAGGCTGTTTTTAATTTACACTCCTAATCAAAATTTAATTTTCTACTTCCATTTACCTTGCGTATACGTTTTGTGTCATGGAGAGCTTATGACAAACAAATGGGCTACGTGCTGAATTCACAGAGGCAGAATTTTTATTAAAAAAAATATATAATTTTGGAGTTAATCCTAGATGTGGTCTAATTTAGAAACAAAGATCATTTTACAAATGTGTCTCTTTTTTTTTTTTTTTTAAACAGTGATATTTTTTTGGGGGAGGGGGATCTTTGTAAATATTTCACCGATCAGAGGTAAAGTACTTGTAAAAAGTTTGTACACAGCTTCCAGCTGTCCTGATTGTCAGCTCTTCAGTCCCAGTTCTTGGCACCAAAAGGGGTGTGGTTAAACTTTAGTGTTTGGGGTGTGTGGCATCATCACAAATGTGAATGTGGCTGAGCAGGTGGTACCTTTAATATTGTCCCACTTTTTAATGTTTTGGTGTAGGTTAATCAAAACGGCTTGTCTAGGGATTTCTAACAAACCCCACTTTTTTATTTGGTTTGCCTACCTCCAGTGCCCTTACAGGCAAAATTAGTTTTAAAAATAGCAGCTCAGTGATTGTCGGTGCAGCAGATTACTGTTACGGACTTACCTTATCCCCGCCGCTCCGTCCAGCCGCACTTCCGCATTCAGGACCATGTGACCGCACCCGGAGGCGGTCACATGACCACAACCTAGAGGCGGGGATTTTGAATCCCCTTCTGTATGAAAACCTCACTCTGACACTCGCTGAGTGTCAGAGCAACACTTACCTGTTCCTGGCTCCTGCTCTTCGTGGATTGCAGTGTCTTCCTGTTTCCAGTGTCTCCTGTGTGCTGATCTCTGCCTGTTTGACTTCCCTGGCTCTCTAATCCCTGTGTACCGACCCGGCTTGCTGACCATTCTCCTATTCTTGTGACCCGTGTACCGAACCTGGCTTGTTGACTCCGAGTTGCCTTCTGATTCTGCCTGACTCCATTCCTGTGTACCGAACCGGCTTGTTGACTCCGCTACCACCGCTTCACTCCGCTGTACTACATCTTGAGGCGAACCTGGGGACCGCGACCTGCGACTCCTGGCAGCGAAGCCCACCCCGCCTTGCGGCGGTTCTTGGTGAACACCGGGGAGATCGTTAGACTCCGCACCTCAGGTAAGCCAGCGCTAATCAAGATTAGTAATATAGTATCCAGAATCTGTTACAATTACATAATCCAAGGCAGCTGTCCTTCACGATTTCCACCATTCCGACACACGTATATTACGAATGTGGTAAAAAAAGATTGTAATATAAGCAGACTTGCCTTCAAACCGACGCTGTACATCTCCGAACACAGCAGGATAATGACTTTTTAATTTAAAGCGGCAATGTCGGGTTAAGTGTTTATACACTTAACCTGCGGGGTCCTGACATGGCCGCTTTAAATTAAAAGTCAGACAGGTCGCGATGACTTCAAAATCTACTGACAGACACCTGACTAGTTGGATAACTTCGAGTCACCATTCTGAGATCTCTTTTCACCCCCTAACCCAATTGTTTTTTTCGAACCCCTCCTCCTCTCTCGCTTTTGCATTTTATATAATTGCACCCAAATTAATTGAAGTTTAAAAATTGGGTGGGCATTCCACAGCCCCCCAAAGGATACATTACTGGGATCCAGGGATCAGTCACTTTGGTGTGTGTCCCCAGCATCCCGAGGGGTGCTGGGAGACAGCGGCAGGGTTTTCAGTTTTGGGGCAAATTTTCCTTAAACTCAGAAAGATATCAGCCCCTGCACACAACATAATGTGTTAAAAAAAAAGGCCTTTTAGGGCTAGTGGACGGCACACTCTACTTTGGAAGGACTGATGTCTAGGTTTTTTATTTTTAAGAAGTTAACAAACTTCTTATACAAGTTTAAAGTGCAAAAGTTAAGAGATCCAAAGATAGGAAAATTGTGATGCGTATAATACAAACTGACTCTGCGGCAGAACGTTCTGCACTAATTAAGCATCCTGTCACTTCACAATCAGCTCGGACTATGGAAAAAAGAATCTCATAGAGCGTTTCATGTTTACTTTCAGATACATTTGGCTGTGTCCCTAGTATAAACCAACATGTTTCTCTTATAAAACAGGAAATGTGCTCCTAGCATAAAGATTTGTGTTTATTATATCATCTTCTGTTTATAAACATTCGTTGTCTTGTGGGTTTCATGTTAATGAACAATTTCGGAAAACTTATTCTGAATTATGGTTAATTTGTTGGTTTAATCCCACTCGCAGAATCCCATTTAAATAGTACTAGGTGGGTTATTTAGGGCTCATTCCCACCTATTACTTTCTCTCGCACTTATCACATGATAATATGGGGGTGAAAAGTACAGGACAAATGGTCTCTGCTTTTCTAAAATTCTAGAACCTAGCGTCCAGATATTCACATGCGTTAACATAAGCTTCCGATACAGTAAACTGTGATTAAAGCCATTATGCACCGAAAATGCGTGAAAGATGCATTAACATAGACCCTATGTTTGGAATCTGGATCTCGCAATAGCAAAGATAGAGATCCTGAACTCCTTATCTGACTCCATCTATCCTAATTAAGTATTTGTCCAAACATTAATGGACTCCACCCAAAACTAAAAATGTAGTCTTGGGTGGAGTTCAAATATTTTTTTAAAAAAAAAAACCAACATAAAATGTTACTTGTCTGCTATGTTTCAATCACTTTATTTTATGACTCATAAATTTGTTGTTTTATTTAGATTTTTTTGTTATATGCTATTGATATTTTAAACCAATTTTCTGACACACGAAACATGTTGCATAACTCTTTGTACTTCAACCAAAACGACAGTGGTTTTAGGTGAAATTTATATTTAATGTTCGGACAAATATGAATTTAATTTGACGTTTTGCGATATATTGGAGGAAAGCAGGACTCTTTATTTCAGGATCGCTTCTATTGTCCGTGCTCCAGCTTCTTTTGCTTGTCTTCGTCTCCACCAAATTATTGTTGAACGCATCTTTGGTTTCAGCTAGTGGCCGTTATATATTGTTACTTTCCTTTCTCCAAACTGTCTAACTTTTTTTTTTTTTTTGTCCTGCAATGAAGATACTTTGTTATCGCTTTCTTGTTTCCTTCCCGCGTTTGTTTATTTATTTTTTTACAGTTTTGTTTTGTCCTCTATATGAAATGTTTGAAAATTATATAAATAAAATAACTACTTGCAGGGGGTAAAGCAGATGTTTTAAAAATAAATAAACAATAAAAAAAAATAATTACAAATTTAAATAAATCCAGTTTGTAGATTAAGAATATAATACCATGTGAAATATCAATAGTGCTTAAACTAAAAAGTATGGTCTGCAGAAGAGGAGCGATTGGATGCCTGCAAAATAAAAATGTTACACAGCTTTTGAATGCTAATGATATGCAAATGAGAAAGTTTGAGAACGTACATCTGTTGTCTATAGTTCCTCAGTGGTTCCTAGTGAATTGATTGGATATGCATATTAAAGCTTGCATTTTAGGTTCATTGTTCTTCTTATAAATACTCAGGTGTGTAAAACATTTTACTAAACATAAACATTTTAAATTAACAATCCCATGAATTTTATTTAAACATACGTCACTGTGACCGGCTGTTTATTATGAATAATTTACAGTTCTATAGTGTCTTGGACTACCATGGCAACCACAGTCGCATGGCACAGGATGTAGTGAGCGGAGAGGGTTTGGAATGCCCCCCCCCCCCCCCGAGCTCTGACTGCATGGTGACTTCTTTCTCTGCCTTCACATGACATGCTGAGAGCTGTGCACTTGTGTCTGTGTAGCAGAACTGACTGCGTGTCTGGCAGCCATATTCATTCCAGAGCAATTCTCAAAGACATTTTGAAAAGGAGAGAATTTGTAGAACAGCTAAGAAAAATGATGCATGCTTAAAAGCTATTTAACTTGCTATTTAAAGAAAAAAAATCCTCTTGGTATTGCCGCTTTAAAAAGTTTTGGAACCATAAGCAACAGCAATTCGTACTTACAAAAAAAAAAAAGACTAAACTCTCTTTATTTTTCCTGATATTTTTGTATGCCAGTTAAACTTTACTGCTGAGAGCATGTTGTCTACGGCACTCTAAACTGGCCATGCTGTACTACCATATCTATCATAACCTACTTACTGCTGTTATTTATAATATTTTTTATACAGTCCAGAATCAGAGGCGGAACTAGCTAGCTGTGGGCCCCGATGCAGGGAAGAAGTGGAGAGTAGGGTACCGGGTCCCACAGCTCTTTAGTTCCCCTGTGCAGTGGGCTCCATTATCTCCATGGACTCCGTTGTATCCCACTTGCTGCACCAATGGTAGTTCCGCCACTGCCCAGGATATCAGATTAGTTAGTGGGAACTGCGTCCAATAAGAGGAATAAAAACTGGATAGTTGGCTATTCCGAAAATAGGAACATTTTCAGAGGCAATTTTTTTGCAACCTGTCCATGAAAATTAAGGACAGTTAAGCAGTTCCAATTTTTACTGTAGATTTGCAAAGTAAATTAAGTATTCTATTCCCCACTATATAACAAATAGCAAAATCTACATCCAGCAGCTCTTACACAGCGGCTAAATAAAAATCTGTTACATGACTAAGCTCTAATGGTAAATCATAGCCTGTCCATGACGGTTATCCATAATAATTTTCCGCACTCCTTAGCAGAACTGTAATGTCCCCTTTCATCAAGGGGATGAGACCGCTTGCTGGACGTTTAGTAGAGTATAAAAATGTTGGGCATATTATTTAGCTCAGTCAAACACATAATTTTAGATTACTATCCGATACGTTTGCTCTCTATGCTTTTTTTTACATTTTATTTTCCATTATCTGTTTGACATTTGTCATCTGCAACTATTTAATAAACGTTACCCTTTGTGTTTTGAGGTTTTGAGAGCCTTGTACATTGTCACTCAGCATTACAATCCTGTTTACATAATCATCCCTGATTTATAACCGGATCGTTTGCATGTACGTGAACTTGTAACCTCGCTGGCAGTCTGTGTTTTTGGCTGCTGCTAGTCCTGCTAGGGTGCAAAGACTTTAAAAATTGGTCTGCGCTGCAGAATCTGCCAGTAGGATTTGCAATGGCAGAAGTCTGGCAGTCACCTTTGATGAATTTCCCACAATCTGTCTTGCACTTTCCAAATATAAGCACAACGGTTTAATTTTTATCCCATATCTGCATTTTAACTTCGCTCTGTTTGTTTAACCTTTTTTACTTTTTTTTTTAAATAAATATTTCTGATGGATTCGTGCCTTAAAAAGGGGGGGGGGGTTTGGGGGAGAAAAACCTAATAACTTAATGGCAGACTTTTTATTGCCTTTCTGTGGTTTTATCTGAACTATTGACTGCGCTTCCCAGAAACTCTGATAGCCGGAATGTCGCATCTTGACATTGTGTTATCTGAGCAAATACATATGATTAATGTATCAAATAATGGTTTCATTATTTATCTCTTTGCTTGGATTTGATCATTTTTGTATTAATCATACAGTGTGTAATGTTTTGAATGTTTTTAATTTTTGCCTTGTGTTTTTTTTTTTTTTTTTTAAATCGATAGTCTGTTAATATCACTCAGTATTTTAAAACATACTTAACATCCAAAATGGATTAATGACACAAAGAATAAAAAAAAATCCATTGCAAACAGTGTTTAAAGCATGACAAAATGAAAGTTCAAAATAAGTATATGGTCAGGTGTTTGCAGACCCTTAGCAAGACAGTCTACTTTCTTCTTAAAGGTGATGGCCATCAAAATTAACGTTCAATTTCATCTCCTTCAAATAGCCGATTGCTAGTGGTCCTGGACATCGAACTCCTGCCTTTCGGGAAATAGTCACCTCTGTGGTACCAATGTCAAATTCCCTACTGCAGGTGTCCAGAGAGTTTTTTGAATCTTGCTTTTCTCACATACCTGTGCTTATTGTGTGTTCATATTCAAGTACTCCTGGCAGGCAGACCGGTGGAGAATTTCCTGAATGCCGCTCATAGTTGGAGAGGGTGGTTTAACATTAAATATTGAGTTTGGATGGATGTCTACTTTTAAAGGCTAACTAAACACATCGTATCTCCAACCGGAAACATCACCTGGATTATCAAGTAATATATTTTGAAAATAAAAATCTAAAGCAGAAAGTTTGGCTTCACTCTTTCAGTCGCCAACTCCGTCTTCATATTGAAAATATTCTGGAGAGGGTGGAGCTTTGGGACCTGTTTTGTCACGTTTTCTCTGCTCTTTCTAACAAGGGATTAGTCCCTGTAAATAGTCGCTCTCCAGATAAATTCTCAGGCAGTGGGAGGGCTCACAGAGGAGATATGAGACTGTAAGGAGGAGGTAGGGGAGTAATAACAGGAACCTAACTAGACTTTAGATGTCATGGACAATAAAATGTGTGGAATTTGGCATACCATACTGGATAAAAAAAATCTTCCGCAAAATTTTCAGCATAAAATCACATGATGAATTTTAAAGTGCTACAGAATTTGCTGGAGCTATATATAGAAATGTTGATTTATGTTGAATAAAATATTTTTTAATAGGATATTTTTAATTTGCTAAAGATGAATTTTCCTCAATTGTTAGCAAATAAACACATGAACATCAAGCAGTAACTTTGCTATTTGTTGTTTATTGAATTTTTCCATATTGATACATATCCTTTTACGTGTTTGTTTTTGGGTTTTTTTGTAAACCAAATTTTACAGCCTTTTCTAAAAAAACCCCATAATCTTCTAATGCCTTTTATTTCGCAGTCTTTATGGCTATTGTGATAGAAGTTATGTGTTTAAAGATAGCTTAATGCCAGCAATTCTCTGGCTTTTGAGTGTTTACTAGCCAACTAGTGCTAGACGTTCCTTCCTTAAATAAGAGAGGAATTGGCAATGGGACATACCATTACAACTGTATCACAAGATTTTTATTTTTTTTCGGCAATCACATATCCCAAATCATCAAATGCCAACAGGGTCTCCACTTCAAAACATTGCTGGGCCCCCTAGTTCTCACATAGGTAAGAATATTTTGTAATTACCTAATGATTTAGTGGTAGATTTATCAAACCTTCTAAAAAGTGGAGGTGTTGCCCATAGCAACCTTTCAGATTGTAGCTATCAGTGTTCTAAAATGTACTAGATAAATGATAGCTACAATCTGGTTGCTATGGGCAACACCTCCACTTTTCTATTTTTAGAAGGTTTGATAAATCTACCCCTTAGTGTCCAGGACCTTTTCTTTAACAAGATTTGCTGCTACAAGTAAAGGGATATTTTAAAAGCATTAAAAAAATTTTGGGGTGGAAAAGGGGCACTTAAAATATAAGTAAGCGATTCTCAAAAATGGGTAGCGTAATAATGTAGTTTTTGATATTTTTAATAATAACACAATTACATAACAGCAGCCAGCCTTTAGCAGTCTAGTAGAAGTTAGACAGTAAAAGCGAATGTCTGATTGATCGCTGGTGTTTATATACATTTGCGCTGTTAGCTGATAACCCCCATTGTGTCAGATGTTGTATATCCGTAAATTTTAGGCAACCTCTACCCGTACATGTACAAATAGATTGAGTGAGCCGTCTCCCGTCTGGTGATTTCATCCTCTCAGTAGAAAATCTTTTCCTTCTGTTAATGGGAATTTGAACTCTGATTTATATCTTGCCTTGTGATTAGTGTGTTCTGGGTTTCAAAATGTTATCTTTTTATTTCCTCGAATATCTGAGAAGCAGAATTTATTGTGAGTTAGCCAAGTTCTTACTGACAGGTGCTCTTAAGTACTTGCCAAATCGGCAAGGTTATCCATTATCTTGCATTTTGCTAGGAATCCTGCACTGACGTGACGGTTTCCAGTTTTATAGTGTAGTTTCCTTTCTACATTAATGTTGGATATAACAAAACCCCAGGTAATACAGGCACAGTTTAAATGATCTGATGTTTCTTGACAAATTCACCGGTTTTGTGTGAAAGTGCAGCTATATGGTTATACTTTAGATCTGAGCGTACGATGCCGTCTATATGAATAAAAAGGCATTTGAAAATATATATATTTCTAAGTTGACTCACACCATAAGTGCAGAGATGAACGTTATCAGCCAACCAGCTTTTCCAGTCAGTCTTATTACAGTCTGAATGGATGGGATTTTGATTGGATATGATGTTTGTCCAATCGGCTATGCACAATAAAATGGTGTCTTAATTTTGTTCAAAATCTATCAAACTGCACATCTTCTATGTGCGTATGCCCGGCCGTGTTGTACAAAATAAATCATTAAAAGAAATCTACATGTAAATAAGAGGCTGAAATATTTTTAACTATTAAAATACGTGGGGTGGAATACAAGTGAGTAGTTTGGGGGAGATGGAATGTAATCTGGGCCTGGTTTAATGTATGAAACGTGAATGTAGAATTTGTTTTTCAGTCTAAACATGACTTTTTTTTTTTTTACTTTTTTTTTTCTTTTGCTAAAAAGTAAAGTTTAAGTATATATTATTCAGCTTCCCCATCACAAGCCGATATAAATCTAGACATTGTTTTAAGTGGCGTTGATATGGGACAAAAAGATGAAATGATAAAGCTAGGCATGTTCGCTGTGCTTGCTGAGGCATCTCTGCCCATACCCCTATGTATGAATATACCAATTTGCAGTCTGTATGGTGGTCTGACCATGGTCTCTGGTCAGTGCAGATTGCACTCTAGAACTTGTAGATGTTGCATTGTTCACACCTAGAAGGCATTTTCTCTGCCTTTTTATTTTTTTGTCCGTTGTATATTGGAAACTTGGGAGGTTGAATTATTCTTATACATTACAAAATGTTTCATGTACTGGATACACACAAAAATCTCCAAAACTAGTCATTCTGTGGAGTACTACTTCCAAAGCCAGAGGTGAGCAATTTATACAATGTACAGTCATAAAAAGCAGATACACAGATACACTATTAACGTCCACATCCATAGGTCGATGGGTCAGGACCTCCCAAGAACTCGACGACCCATTGGCTGATTCCTCTGTTTATTGTCCCTTGAGGTGGGGGTCATCTTTCCATGTGTGTGGGTAGGTGTCCTTCCTCAGTCTCCCGCTCCTGGACCTATATAAAATGGTTCTTTTATGGCATGTATGGAGTTGCTATTTGGTGCATGAAAACTTATATTGGTTATGTCTAGCGTTCACAATGTGCGAGTGGTTCATAAATAATACCGGAAAAGTTCTTAAGCAATTACAAACAGGATCAGACCAAACTCGTGCGAGTAACATGTTTGAAGCATTAATTACTTTCTTTACCATGTTCATATTTTATGTTTAACAGAAATATATTCAACTTCTTTTCATGTTGTTTGCTAAGATAATTGTTTGATTGTGTATTAATCGCATCGCAACAGAAATTGCGGATTACCTCTTTCATGTAATTATTAAATTTCAACAGTATCTACATCTGTCCTGCTCTGGGAAAGCCTAAAATTCACTGCCCTACTATATGTAGTCAATGCAAAGGGGGATTCCAAACACTGATCTCTCTGCACATGCCTAGGAGTACCAAGTGTCGAAGAAGACAGTTGTTGGGGTGTTATGGCTAAAGTCTTGGTGCAAGTAGGAACAATGGGGTTCATATAACATTGGCATGACTTTTCCTTATGGCAGTTTTTACAGTATATTTGGGTTGCACCACTGGCGTATCCAGAGGGGAGAGATCGGGGCAATTGCCTCCCCCTAGCAGCAATCTTCATACCTTAAAATTGCTGCTGAGAGGTCCGATCATCGGGAAAGAAGGGGGGTGGGGCCAGCCAATCAATGTGAAGGTAGGGCGTGGCTATGCAAAATATGGGCAATCAATAAAGTGTCTTTCAGAATGTATGCTAAATGCCCAGATTCCAACACCTTATTAGGTTACTTGTAAAGTCCACAAAAGGTGTTAATATGTTATATGGCTAATAAGGGTCTGTCTGAAAACTCATTTTCCCATGCCAAGGTTACCATTTAAACACATAGATTGGAATTAATAAAGACATAGAGGATTTTAAAAGATGGCTGTATCCAAAAAATTTAAAATTTAGATTACTAACCATTAAGGTGCAGTATAATGCTCTGTGGTACCCTGATAATATTACGCTGCAGCTCTGTTAAAAAGTAAAGCATTACATCCCCACTCCGTTAGACAGATAAATCTCTTCCCACTTCTTTAGGACAATATCCGATGGATGTCATCCGGGTGGAAACGCTGATTCTGCAGTCATTTGAGCTGCTGTGACATCAGTGGCCACGCCCCTGTGTATGATTAAGCCAATCAGTTTGTTGCATTATGTCTGCCTGTTAGAGAATCACATCACTCTTAACCTGGAAAGACGAGTGGAATATAACATTATAAACATATTTTGCTCGCTCCTTTTTTATGCATATTATTCAGATCCTATCTTGATGTCAAGTAGTGGTTTTGCTTATCTTCATTTGTGGAGCAAGTTCAAACAAATACAATAGAAATCAATGTGGCTATATTCCTAAGTAAAATTATAGGTACAGAAAAGAAGGCATTTAGGAAATAGTAAGTTTCAAAATGACCATTGGCTAAAAATAGAAAATGCAACATCCGTTGCCAAAGAGAGAGAGAGAGAGAACAGCCATAATTTTCACGTTGACAAGACATGTATTAATGAAAAGCGAGGACCTAAACTAAATTAAATGGGTCATAGGGTATGGAGAAAAGGCTGATTAGTTTTTCTCTCTGTATATATAAAAATAGTATTATAAAATGTATCGGATCACGGTGTTCTTGCACCTTATCCAAATGATCATACTATGTCTGACAAGACTTGATCCAAAAATAAATGCATAAAATAATAAATTAGACAAAATAAATTTGAATCAAGCACCTGGATGAGATGGCTTACATCCTCATGTCTTCGGAGAGCTTAGCTCGGTTGTTGCCAGACCATTTTTTTTTTAAACTTTATGATACTCAACTGACCCAACGCATTGTACCAGTGGTTTGGTGAAAAGCAAATGTGATCTATAACAATAGTTAAATATAGTGCTAGAACTTGAGAAGACCGATCTAGTCAACAAAGTCTATTGGCGTGGTACGAGGATTCACATAGAAAATAGCTAGTGGGTGGCTACTGGTATGTAGTGAATGAAGATTGATGTGGTCTACAAAATTCCTTGTATCTGACATGTCACATGACCCTGCCTTATCCTTACCGGTATACAGATATTATATACTGGACGTATTATAAACTGGACATGCACACCATGTGACTCTTGGCTCTTACAGAAATATACGTTACAGCAGGACATGCCCTTCACTGGCTGGTACTTGTAGTTCCACTACACTTTGCCTATCTCCGTTGTACCACTGGAATTTGTACCTCCGTAACCGATGGAGAGCTAATGATTATGCAAGGCTGTTGTATAATATTTAGTTATAAAATTTTCTTGAACACAGAATTTGTGCATTTAACTTCTTTTAATTACTTTTATTTATTTTTATTTTTGTTACTGAGAAATTAATATTTGTAAAAAAAAATTATATATATATATATATATATATATATATATATATATATATATATATATATATATATATATATATATATATATATATATATATATTTTTATATTACGCTTTCGATTAAGTTAAAAGCACTCACGTTCCTATTCATGAATTGACCAGTGGGGGGAGTTTATGAATTGTGTTGAAGTAAAAGTTTAACCTCACTATGGCAGATTCCGTACGTAATAAACTGACTTCTCCACCGTTTATCTGTGCAAAATAACATTCACATTATCCCTGCTTTGCAATTAGGGAATGTTTCTCTTTTTAAATGTCATCGTTGAAGAATACTCCATATCGGCTTTGAGTCCTGTGAAGTTCATTGAAATTCTGCCCTGAACAGGTTAACGCCGGAGTGAAGTCTTGTTGCCACATGACTTGTGAGCTTAGAGCCTCAATACAATTGGCCATGAATGTCCACACTCTAAAACCACTATGAATAAATTCTGTGGAATTGGCAGCCTTTGCTTGAAAGGAGTCCAGGCCTCAACTCACATAAAGGATGAATTATTTCTTGCTGCTACAAAGGCTCCTTTTAGGTCAAACATGAAAACACTGACAGTCCAGCGTAGGGACGCTTTCTCCCCCAGATGCCTTCATGCCTTCATTGAATGTCGCTTAGATAGAAGTGCCCACACCATCTCCCTTTTTAGGACCCAAAACCAATTGTCTAATTTATTTCTTTATTTTTGCCAACCATTGTTCCTAATTAGGGTCCCCTGTACCAACCTGTATAGATTACACCACAGTCTCTATATTTAAAATGTATAATTGTGGCTTCAGGTGTTTTGTGATCACATGTAGGTAATAGGTACATTTGCCATTTGGTCACTTACACTCACTCCCCCCCTGTTCTCTTTCGCTCGCTCTCTTTTGCTCGCTCACTCGCGCTCGGTCTCTTTGGCTCGCTCCCTTTTGCTTGCGCTCGCTCTCTTTGGCTCGCTCCCTTTCGCTCGCGCTCGCTCTTTCACTCGCTCTCTTTTGTTCGCTCACTCGCGCTCGCTCTTTGGCTCGCTCACGCTCGCTCCCTTGCGCTCGCTCTATCGCCTGCGCTCGCTCTTTTGCTCGGTCTTGCTCCCTTTTGCTCGCGCTCGCTCCCTTTTGCTCGTGCTCGCTCCCTTTCGCTCGCGTTCGCTTGGTCTTGCGCTCGCTTTCTTTCGCTCTCTTGCGCTCGCTCCTTTTCGCTCGCTCTCTTGCACTCGCTCCCTTTTGCTCACGCTCACTCTCTTTCGCACTCGCTCGCTCGCACTCCCACTCTCGCACGCACTCCTGCTCTCTCTACCCAGGAGCTCATTATGAGGTCTTACCCTGCTAGATGAGTTGTCCAGAGAATTGAAAAGCCCTTTAGGCTACATCTAGATGTACTTTATTTTTCCCTTTTATACAAATGTAAACTTGCCATTGGTGTTTTCATTCCTCCTGTCTTGTCCAGCAGCATGGGGCACAGGCCAGTCCTCCCTCTCCATGCCTGTAGACCTTATAGCTGCTTATTAGCATTCATTTTCTAGTTAAGAATCCCATCCAAGTAAGTGGAGCATATATAAAAGCTTATCTGAGCTGTCAATTTGCTCCAAAAGACATTACAGGAAAAACAGTCCACCTGGATGTAACCCAAGTTTCACTCCTTGGCTTTTTGAGGTGGTGAGAGGTCGGGCGAACGATGAGCAGTTCCCAACTCTTGGACTTCCATTGTCCTGTAATTATCACAGTAACTATTTTACTTGCTGTTGTTTCCGTGCCCGACAAATAAAGTGATCCCTTGATGCTTGGGGCACAGGGAAAATTTGGTGCACCAAAGAAGGGTTGAGAAATCATCGGGATGAAGTTCCGTTTTGACACATGAAATCCATTCTTTGTTATCTGTCACTCCAGGCTTCATATAGATAATTTATAGATCATTATTGCTTTACAAGCCGATTAACTGTGTTTTGTTCAATGTAATCAATTAATTGTAAGGAGTCATACATAGACAATTTGGGTCATATTTACTGTTAGGAGCAGATCCGACCCAAATTCTACCTGAATTTAGGTCTCGCTCTAAATGTCTGTATTAAAGAAAATTTTATTTTGTTTTACACACTTAGTCTAAAGATGTATTCCCTGGGGAAGGGGCAATCATTAAAATAAGTTCCACTATAACGTACTATCCTATATAACACATTACAGTGTAACAGGGAAGTAGAGGAACATGGAAACATGGATTAAATCTTTTCCATGCAGGCTGGTGAATGGTGTTCTGTGTCTACAGGATCAGCGCTGAAATAGCCTGATAGGTGAGTACAATAATACATTAACTCTATGTAATAAGGAATTATTTTTAAGCGAACAACCCCTTTAAAATGTAGATTAATTTTGCATTTTGGAAACTGGCATTTGATAAAAAGAAGTAATCAGAAATTGTAATGAGTGGGAGACCTAATACAATGTGATTTTTGGGCGTTCACGGTGGGATACATCTATCGTTCTGTCATACTTTCTGGTAATGAGGGAAACTTTTTGCGGAATGTGCGTACTGAAGCTCCTCAACCTATGTGGCTCAAAAGATGCTGCGGCCTCCAAAATATACTGATACTGCCGGCAATCTGGTGGAATCCTATTGGCATTTCCATTTCTTACCAAATCTTGTTGCATTGTTGAAGAAAACATGCTACATTGTGTATGAATAATATATATAATTAAATATAGGTTTCTAATCTTAGAAACCGGTTTCTCTTGTGAGCCTCCCCCCTTGTGCGGTTACCTCTCCAAATATGTCAAGGTTCGGTATACAAAATAGAGAGAAAATAGGCATCGTCCCAACTATGACCCCATTTAGCCGAAACCACAACCCATATTGCAAGGACGTGCCCCTTTTTGGTCTCCCAAAATCTGCATTTGTCCCACAGAAAATGGGACTGTTAGATGGTATGGCTGAAGAACTAGTTCTGTGGGAGGCCAGGGGTAGAGATGTTCCAGAAACGCATTCTGGAAACCAGGCAAAAGGTTGAACAACAATATATTGGTAGAACACTGTACGCCTTAATAGCGAGAGCCCACGCCTATCTGGAAGTGGTTACTGCTACACACTAACGTATTGTGCATTCTGCTATCAGAACGTCACTGACCGTCACTGGGCCGGTCTTCTGCTTGGTGTGGATAGAACCTGTGTTTTGTTTTTTTTCTGCCATCTGAGTGTTCCTTTCTTAGTGAAAGTCAGTATTTTTCAGAGTCTCCCTCCAGCTGCTACTGTCAGACTGGGCCCCGTTAAAATGAGTTATGTACTTGCATTTAAAATAAACGGCTTCTCACTCGTACATAGAAGGTATTTTTGGGAGACATAAATGCTGATTTTAACGTTTTTAATATTTATTTTCCATTCCATGTTTCATTTTCTGTGGTATAAATAACTCTGTGTTTTTCTTCACCCCATAGCTGGCCGGCGTTTCTGGCTTTACTCACTATATATATATATATTCTGAACACTTCACACATACCGCTGTATCAATGTCCCCCGTGTCATACTGTATCGTAGAGAGGGCAATTTGCTGTTATCCACAGTAGTCACTGCACATACACTTGTACCTCATTTATAGATGGAATAACACCATTTGAATGCCATCATCATCATCTATTTTATATAGCACTTGGTAAAACAGACAAAGAGGTGAGAAGGCCCTGCCTGCTAGCTTGCAATCTATGGGACAATGGGAGTTTGATACATGAGGTTAAGTCTACATTTTGCATTTCGGCCCAGCCAGACTGCAAAGGTAAAAGTGACTCATAAGCTAAGTGATCCTGTCACACAACAATGTTGGTCAGGGGGTAGTTATCTTGTGTGAAATTGTGTAACGGGTGGTAATAGGGTAATGTAGTGAGGTTGAGAGGGTGGTTGAGGAATACTATAAGCTTGTCTGTAGAGGTGGGTTTTCAAAGAAAGCTTTAAGGTTTGTAGACCAAAAGAGAGTCTTATTGTGCGAGGGAGAGAATTCCATAGAGTGGGTGCAGCCTGAAAAAAGTCCTGTAACCGGGAATGGGAGGATGTAATGAGGGTGGATGAGAGACGCAGATCTTGTGCAGAACGGAGTTGCCAAGTTGGGAGATATTTTGAGACGAGAGGAGATGTATGTTGGTGCGGCTTTGTTGATGGCCTTGTAGGTTAGTAAAAGTATTTTAGATTGGATTCGGTAGAAAACAGGCAGCCAGTGTAGCGACATGCAGATGAAAAACGATTTGCAAGGAAAATCAATCTTGCTGCTGCATGCAAAATAGATTGTAGGGGTTTTAGTCTGTTTTGCGGAAAACCAGTTAGGAGGGAATGCATTAGTCAATGCGGGAGATAAGTGCATGAATTAAGGTTTTTGCAGTGTCTTGTGTGAGATATGTGCGAATTCTGAAAATGTTTTTTAGATGTATGTAACATGATTTAGATCTAGAGTCAATGTGGGGAACAAAGGATAGGTGTGAGTCGAGGATTACACCTAGGCAGTGAGCTTGTGGGTGGGATTTATGGTCCTGTTATCAACAGAAATAGAAATGTCAGGTATGCTCTTGTTTGTGGGTGGGAATATTATACTGCTAGAATGCATAGAGCATGTTCTATGCAATAAATATAATACATGTGTCGTGAACATAGAGAACTTGCGGTTATTTATAAGGGTTAACCCTCATCACATACTTGTGGGAAATAAGGCCTAAATCATAACTGCAGTGGAAATATGGTATATCAAATGAATCTATTGATAAGTTGAGCTACTAAAGTGTAAAATGTGAAGTCTGAAAGTCTGGTGTGTTTCTGTTTTGTGTTTCTGTTTTGTGTTTCTGTTTTGTGTTTCTGTTTTGTGTTTCTGTTTTGTGTGTTTGTGTGTTCGGTGGCTCTGCACATCCCAGTGTTATAAGATAGCAGTGTCACCTGTAGCAGCTTCAAAGACCGCTCAGCATGGTGTCTGGCTCAAGGGGACCATGGGCTGACTGGATTTTATATAGACAAAAAGAATTCATAAATATGCCACTTAAAATCCATAAAAGTAGTGATCACCCACATATTCCTCAATAGCATGATGAAGGGCAGCTGATATGTCAAATTAAGAATTCTGCCACACAGAGAGACTGCGGGCTGGAATTGTGTGTAACCTCATACAGCAAACGCGTATCTATCAGAAACACTGGCAAAATCATTGACTGTAGACTGTATGTAAATGTGTTTTAAACTTCAGGGAAAATTGTTGGTATTGGCAAAACTGTTTTCCAGAAGCTTTGGGCTCAAGTTAAAGCCAGATCAAGGGTTTGCTGGAGGGAATGGAGAGAGATGCAGAGCCTCCATACATGAAGTCCATTTCAGGTCTTCTGACATCCCAGTCAGACAGCAGGCTACTTAATCATACTTGCCAACTTTTCCTCGTTGGCTTCAGGGAGATCCTGGGTGAGGTGGGCATGCAGGGGCGGGGTTTGACGAATTGCATCCTTTTGGCCACGCCCCCTAAACAGTTGTCACAATTTTAGTCAATTACAACAGGAGCTAAGATGATGCAATAGCTGCGTCATTAATCCCTCCGCAATAGATAAGTGGCGGGACCGGGAGGTTGCCTTGCTCTCCTGGGAGGTTTCTCAGAAATGCGGGAGTCTCCCGGACATTCTGGGAGAGTTGGCAACTATGCGTTTAAACAAGAGCAGCTAATGAACCTCTAGAGACTGAAGTGTCTTTTACATTTCTATCTCCATTACTGAAGTCACAGTGATTGTCTTACCTGTCAGTCTTTGATTAAATTTTGGGCTCCATGAAAATGGCCACCTCCATAGGCATCAATGCATGGACATAGGACAAAATTTCTGAACTGTCATCATGCCTCAGATGGCCATGTCTTGTACTGGATCAGCATCAGGGAGAATGTTAGACTCTTCAGGGAGTGAGGGAGATCACCCCCATTTCAGGGAGTCGTCTCCCTGTATGTGTATGTGTGTGTGCATGTATGGATGTGTGTGTGTGTATGTATGTGTGTGTGTGTATATATATATATATATCATGTGTGTCTATGACTACATCCATGGCTGCCTGACCTCTCTGTTATTGCAAAATACTTTAATGTTCTGCTCGTATCTGCCAAGTATATAGATTTGTATAAAGGCCAAGTGGAATTTGCAAGCTAAAGTCAAATTTGTTATTTATTGCGTAAAAGATAGCAACTGTTGAAATGGGAAATACAAGATGATGAAATGAAAGGATGGCTTGTGTTAGCTGGCAGGAAGGCCTCTAGGCTTCCCATTCTCAGAGCTGGGTTAACATTTCACTTTACTTTCTTAAAAATGTTGTTGCAAAATTGCACTTCATATAGTAATGATGACCTAAAGGTTCAGTGTGGGTGACCTGGGTAAGTGGCATACATTGCCATGTCATTTTGATAGATATACCTTTTTGAATATTGTACATTTTAAAAGGGTTTTTGTTATCCTCTCCTTTATATGGAGCCACCAAAGGTCTACAGCGTCATACATGACACAGCAGTATACAATACACAGACAGCAACGATTCATGGTTCATTATATAATACATGAAAAGCAAAATAATGCAAAGACCAGACATGTACTGATTAAACGAATACACAGATAACTCTGTGATGCAGATCAAGTTGTTTACGGACAGTGAGTGAGATTGATTGTAATGTCTGAGCTGAAGTAGGGCTATGCTTGGGAAAACAGGGCTAGAAAAGTAGGCCTAGAAGTATAGAGGATGATACAACTGTAGAAGGAGAACACGAGGAAAGTGGGCACACACATGGTGGTACCAAGTGGAGATGACTGCCCAGGCAAAGAGGAGGGGTGATGGGCTTGAATAAAAAAGTGAGTTCAAGGGCACACTTGAAGCCTTGGAAAGTAGAGCCAAACCTGATAGGGCATGGGAGATCGTTCCACAGACGAGGAGCAGCCCTCAGGCCGGTGTGAAGAGTTAATCGGTATGGAGGTGGGGGGGGGGGGGGACAGTCATTGGCAGAGCGGAGGGGGGCAAAGAGTTTGGGTAGAGGTGAGGTAGAACCTGTAGGTGGAAGATTTGATTAGAGCTTTGTAGGTAAGGATGAGGAGTATACATTTAATTCTGTTGGCCAGGGTTTGCCCATGTGAGGGATGAACATCCGAGAGGGGCAAGGCAGGAGTTGGGTAGGCCAGAGAGAAGAAGGTTAATGTAATCAAGGCGAGCGAATATGAGTTTTGGTGGCTTCCATGGTGAGAGAGGATATATTCTGGAGGCGGCAGTATTTGGAGAGGTACTGAATGTTCTTCTCTTGCAGCGCTGGAGTCCATCCTGTTGGTAATGTTTTGTACTATGCTACCACCTAGGAACATATTTATGGTCTTTCCTCGTTCTACCCCTTGGTGTGGGAAGAGGTAGAACGGAGCGGAACCGTTAATAACTGGATGGTGGTGTGCCACAATTAATGTCTGGTAATGTAATATGCCAGTGGGCTGTGTCATGGTTAATATGGGAAAGGAAGTCGCACATCCAGGTCATAAAATCTGAGAAAAGTTCATAGAATAAATATGTTTGCATTAAATAGTGGCCGCCATGTTTGTAATGGTCACACTCTGGTGTCAACACTCAAATATATGAATTTTTTAAGTCCCTTTGGCTGTCAGAGAATACTATTTATGGTGATATATGTTAATTAAAAAGTAGATCTACAGCTTTTCATGTATCCACAGAGCTATGTGAGAAATTCCATGTGTTTCCATTGGTTAGACCTCAAAGTTTGTAAACATTATGTATGTTTGTGTGGTCTACATGTGATGCCAAGAAACACTTACTTGTGTCTGACATTGAAGCATTAGTTATGAGATGCCCAACAATACCTCCTGCCGGCAACAAGCCTGCTGTGGTGCGTATAACATTCACTGCTCTAGTAGAGTTTGTTGATGCCCTGAAAGGGAAATACCTGAAACAGATTTTCGTACAAAACTAATCTCTTGTAGTAGATGGGTGTGTGCCACAGTCGGTGTAGGTGTAGTAAGAGCAGTAGGTGTAGTGTGCCACAGTCGGTGTGAGGATGGGCAGTAGGTGTAGTGTGTCAGTCGGGTTGAGGATGGGTAGTAAGAGCAGTAGGTGTAGTGTGCCACAGTCGGTGTGAGGATGGGCAGTAGGTGTAGTGTGTCAGTCGGTGTGAGGATGGGTAGTAAGAGCAGTAGGTGTAGTGTGCCACATTCAGTGTGAGGCTGGGTAGTAAGAGCAGTAGGTGTAGTATGCCACAGTCGGTGTGAGGATGGGTAGTGAGAGCAGTAGGTGTAGTGTGCCACAGTCTGTGTGAGGATGGGTAGTAAGAGCAGTAAGTGTAGTATGCCACAGTCAGTGTGAGGATGAGTAGTAAGAGCAGTAAGTGTAGTGTGCCACAGTCGGTGTGAGGATGGGCAGTAGGTGTAGTGTGCCACAGTCTGTGTGAGGATGGGTAGTAAGAGCAGTAGGTGTAGTATGCCACAGTCGGTGTGAGGATGGGTAGTAAGAGCAGTAAGTGTAGTGTGCCACAGTCGGTGTGAGGATGGGTAGTAAGAGCAGTAAGTGTAGTGTGTCAGTCGGTGTGAGGATGGGTAGTGACAGCAGTAGGTGTAGTGTGCCACAGTCAGTGTGAGGATGGGTAGTAAGAGCAGTAGGTGTAGTATGCCACAGTCGGTGTGAGGATGGGTAGTAAGAGCAGTAAGTGTAGTATGCCACAGTCGGTGTGAGGATGGGTAGTAAGAGCAGTAAGTGTAGTGTGCCACAGTCGGTGTGAGGATGGGTAGTAAGAGCAGTAAGTGTAGTGTGTCAGTCGGTGTGAGGATGGGTAGTGACAGCAGTAGGTGTAGTGTGCCACAGTCGGTGTGAGGATGGGTAGTGACAGCAGTAGGTGTAGTGTGCCACAGTCAGTGTGAGGATGGGTAGTAAGAGCAGTAGGTGTAGTGTGCCACAGTCGGTGTGAGGATGGGCAGTAGGTGTAGTGTGTCAGTTGGGTTGAGGATGGGTAGTATTTCAATTTCAATTTTAACATCCCGTTAAATAAAAAGTTTTCTGATAATCCATCTTTGAAACTAGGAGACACCTGGCCAGTTATCTTATGCTACAGGGTCTTATTTATTAAATACATATGTGATCAATGTCAGACTGCTTTATTGGGATCATAGTCTCCTTGGGTATTCAGTGGGTACATGATAAATGTTACACCGGAATTCAAGTTTCTTGGGTTAATAGATTGGTGTCGAGAAGTAAGTTTTACAGTAAAAGCAGAAAAAAAACAGAAAAAACAAAACCCCATAGTCTGTGTGGAGCTCAGATCCGTTTTAGTTCCTGATTAACTTAGGGAAGCCTACCTTTGGAAACACCAATATAGAGTCACATAATAGGGCATTGGCATGGAATCATGGAATTCCTGGAATGTCTGGAATTGTGCAGGAGGGAATGAAGTCACTCAACTGACACCAGGTTGATAGTGGTAGAACATTCTGTCTGAGTTGTTGTCCCAGAATGTCCCATAAATGCTCATTCTGGTGACTGAGAAGGCCATGACCTATGGATAACATCAGTGGCATGCTTACCAAACCATTGGGTGACCACATGGGCTATGTGGATGGGGACATAGTCATCCCGGAAGACCCCCATTTCCATAAGAAAGGAAATGCTGTAGGTGAAGACTCGGTATCATTGAGAAGAGATTAACATTGACTTTTCCTCCTGAGCCAATGGCCACACCCAGACCATGCCAGAAAAATGCGCCCCGCTGCATTACGGAACCACTAGAACCCTTCAGCGTTGGAAACCAACCCCGTGTCACATGATCACTCCTCCTCCTCCTTCTTTGGTGTGCGGCCTGCCCATGTTTGTCCTTATTCCCAACTTAAAAAATTGATGGGTATGGAAACCTGTAAAAGTTTTATTTTATTTGGCTTCCAAAAGAGGATGGCGATTAGTATGGGGAGACTCGTCACATAGCGGCTTAGTTTTCTATTTCAAAATAGTAAGCGTCTGATTCTTACATAATGTGTCTGTGTTATGTGCTAGTCACCAGACAATGGGTTCTGGATCGAGCAAGAGCCACCAGAGAATGGGATCTTTCTTTGTAGAAGGTGTTGCAGTCTGCTTAATAATGCACGTGAGGAGCAGATGAAGTCCAGGGATAAAATGTATTAACTAGCGGATTCTGCAAGTCACCAATTTCCGACAACTTTGCAGGGGACATTTAAATCGGCAATGGTTTGCAAGCAAGTTTTGTCTTGAAGGCCATTGTCGTTTTAAATCTGCCTTACAAAGTCGCTGAATATCAGTGACTTGCAGAATATGCTGCTTGATACATTTAGTCCCAGGATTCTAAAATGACAGATTCGTACTTGACACAAATGTCTTACAGCTCCGTTTGATGTCCCAAAGCAAATTGCATCAGATAGTCATTCTACCCCATTCTATTTGTGCTGCAATGCTAGACCCTTTCAGCAACATGAACTGTTTGTTTTACTGTCTAAAGAGCTCCAAAGCGCTCCTAGAGATGTAGTCATTCATAGTAAGAAAGGAGGGTAAAGAGGAGTTTTCTTCACGTTTGTTTGTGTTTTTTGTTTTTGTTTTAAAAATTTTCGTCTTCTCAACATAATTTTCTACTGCTCCGGCTAAAACCAGCTTTCCTTTGCTGTCTGGATAGACCAAATAATTGTTCTTTTATTTTTTCCCCCCTACATTGACCAAGAGCTTGTAGCATTTTGGATGCCTTTAGGGAAAGTGATGCAGAAAATGTTATTGATGGCGTCTCCGTGGTAACCACGTCTTTAGAATGTCACAATCTGCCGTTGTTGTTGTGGATGGGGGAAAACAAAGTATTTTGTATAAATATTGACTGTTCCCCCAATTTATCTACACCCGGGAACTTTGTCTTGCTGCAGACCTTCACGGGTCTGCAAAGAGAACTTTACAAAACAACAGTTCCAGCAACTGATAACTAAAGGCCAAATTTCACATATGATACATGAGGGGTTACTGCTGTAATTAAATTTACAGACCAGTCAGTAGGCTGTTTTCATCCATGTAGTATAGTTATATCATATTAGTGTATTTGTACTATGAAATTGTTTCATAACACTTATCTATTGTCTGCAATTTATTGAAAATGTATTTTGATTGACGGCACCCAGTGCGTAAAGCGCAAGGGTCCGCGTGAGTTTTTTGTGCCTTATGGATGATTGAAGGCTGAGGTTAGTTTGATGCATAATTCGGCCAATATTTTTCCAAGCATCACCTCTGCCGCCAACAACCGGAACTACAGGAGCCCAATACCGGGACAGCAGCAGTTCAGGAGGAAATGCCCCCTCGATTATCAGATGAGCAGGGGCAAATCATTCTAGACATGAGTGTGATCAACCTCTGTGGCTGGTCAGTGCAGGGCTGCCTCTATTACAGGGGACAAGGGAAAGGCGGCATGCATCCAACCCTACAGGCTCTTCCAGATCTCCCTGGGCAGCGGGAGTCTGGGTAATAGAGTGGGATCCCAAAAGTGGCAACATTCATTATAACTAAAAGGTAAAATCACACAGGCACCTTTTATACAAAACTAACTTTTAATTTAACAAAATACACATCACTTACCACCCATCATTAAAAAATATTAATAAACAAAAAAAAAAAGTGTTGTTGAACAGGCTGTGCTTTCTCCATCCATCAAACCTTCATTCTTGCCCTTTATACTTGAGATTTGTAGTTGGCCAAAGGGAAGATGGAAAGAAGAAAAGAACCCACGAGCACTGCAGGTGTTAAATGACCAAGCTCGGAGTCTTCCAAGAGTCCTCCTTCCATGGTCATCCAATCAGGAGCTTGGGGAGCTTTGTCCTGCATCACTGATTGGTTGTACAGTCCAACCTTAGTTACATGGAATCAGCGGCTTCCAGCTTCATTATGAAACTAACTTCAGGGGGTGAATGTATCAAGCTGAGCGTTTTCCAGCGGGTTTAAAAAGTGGAGATGTTGCCTATAGCAACCAATCAGATTCTAGCTGTCATTTTGTAGAATATACTAAATAAATTATAACTAGAATCTGAAAATTCTGAGCTTGATACATTTAGCCCCTGGTTGGCTCTAGGGTACGCATGGGGGTGGGTAGGTTGGGTTTTGAGTATTCTTTTATGGGGTTTTTGTTTGTTTCTTTTTACAAGGGGGTGGCGAGTGGTGTTCTATTTTTTTTTCTTTTTCCTGACCTGGTAGAAATCTCACCGGTAGGCAGCGAGTTAGAGCACCAGTGTGAGTGAGTTCCCCTTAAATGTGGTGGTCCCTAGCGCCCCAATGTCCACAGTTCTGCTAGTTTTTTTTCTTTATAGTTATTTTGTTTGGGTTAAAAAGGGTTAAATTTAAGTGTGACCGGATTGGCTTACTTCGCCACCCAGTCCGTACGGGGGAACGTAGGTATGTTCTTACTACACAGTTTATCTTGGTTTCCTTCTCACCATCAGTAACTAACCGTTACTGACCAATCCTACTGGTGTCACCTTGCCACCAGAAACCCTGCCGACTGCGAATACCAACTGTGCACTAGTTGTAGGAGAATTCTGGCTGCCACCACTGGGCTCCTTTGCAGTGTCCAGAACCGCTTTCTTCTGGGGTAGCTGGTATAACTTCTGTAATGCCTCTCTGCTGTGGGCTGGTTGGTACCTCCTGACCGCTTATTATGGATCAGGGCTGCTGGTTAGCGGGCAGAGCGTTGACAGAGAGGCGCTGGATTCAACACAGGATAAGCTCTAATCTGTTTGTCGCAACAGCAGGTAATAGTCACCGGCAGAATCTTCAAGCAGTGATGGTTTATTGCTCGAGAGTCCTGACAAGGACTTTTACACACCAGTTTGTGGTGCTGGGGATCATCCAGAAGTCAGATGGAAAATGATACATTACATGGTTGTCACGGTCTCAAGCGATAGCAGGTCTTTACGATGCGAATCCTAGGATCTGTACAGTTTAGCGCTACACCAACAGGGCGCGGAGTCTAACGAGCAGACGGTGTTCACCAGGAACCGCCGCAAAGCAGTATGGTCTTAGCTGCGTCTGCTCGCAGGTCGCGGCCCCTGCCAGAGTTCTGAGCGAGACCCTCTTGGGAAGTCAGGAGACAAAGGGGATTACCGGAACAGCTGAAGGAACGTCGGCTCCGTAAACCGAGGATGGATCTGAAGATTTTAGTTGGAGCGTGAGCTCAGGAGACCAGCAGGTAGGACAGCAGGTACTTGATTGGAGCGTAAGCTCTGTGGACAGAGTAGAAGGAACTTGATTGGAGTGTCCGCTTTGCAGACGAGTAAACAGGATACAGAGTAGCCACATCTTAGGCACCCAAAGGCAACTGAGGAACAGGCACTGAGTGTTTGGAGGAAGTGCCTTTTGTATTTAGCGCCAGGATTGCCTGGCCAATAGGGAAGCGGTCATAGGTTTTCTAAGGTTTTATAAGTTGCGGGTCTGCGCATGCGCAGACCCGAATCCAAGATGGCTGCACCCGGGACGGAGCGGACCACCGGAGCCAGGTAAGTTTGACGGGGGTCGGGTGAGCTGCTCGATACCCCGGCGAGTGACAATGGTAAAACAGAGCTCCTTTTATACACGTTAGTGGGTAGCCCCCTGATTCGACAAGGCTCCGAAACCTCTGATATCACATTAAATAATTTAATATCTGGATATCATCTAATCTTGCATCTAACTCAATTTAACTTTCATACCAACCTGATTTCCTCAAATTTGCTGTCTATATTATTAGGAGGTTTCCTGTCTCTCTGACAAGACATAGTAACAGGTATCGACCCCGGGCCTTCAGACCAAAGCAGGTGTTTGTCACTTCTGAGATTAAAAGAATTGATTAACTAACTTAATTTAGGATTTCCTTTCCTCCTTTCTTACAGAAACACAATTCCTCCACCATGGCTACTGCATCAGAAATCAGTATATTTCTAATACACAAATCTAACACTGTAAATTTGCAAATGATATAAATTGGTGCACTGCGCTAATAATTTAAATATATTTATACAATACGTTATTTATAAGTGATCCAGCTACATTAACCTTCTGATTTTACTGAAAAGCTGCACCGGATCCTTTCTGTTAAGTGTAATCAAACTTCTGTTAGCACTTTATGCAAAGCGGGAGTTTCTCACTACAGGACATCCGGAGAATACACTTATTTGGAAAATGCCAGTTTAAGTGTTTTTCGGGGTATGACTTTAGTTATTTCTGGAGCTAGCTATGTATTTATTTTTATTTTTGTAATATGCATTTGCCATTTTTAATAATAATAATTAGTGTTAACCACCCCCTTCAGTGCCAGGGCTGTGAGTGTTTGTTTGTAAAGGATATTACAGTAGGACAGTTTGTGGCCTGATTTTGATGTGACCTTGTTGGTAGTAATTTTACCTAGAATTTGGTTTCTTGGGTTTTGTCTAGATAGTGCCGCGCAAATCAGTTTTTATTATTTCATTTTTTTTGCTGTAACAGCTGTTAAAAAGTTGCAAGCTGCATTCAAGGCCTGGACTAAAAAGTGCTTTTCCGAAGTCTATATTACTCCAGCACCTGTCACACGAGCGATTAAACAGCTGCTGAATATCTGCTGAGATACTTTGTAGAACTTTTTCCTGCCCGCAAGCGCCTCTTTCTCTGGCTGTCCTCCCGCAGTTTGATAAGCCACCTCTCCTAATGACGCTCAAATTACCTCTCGTCCTTTCTTCCATTCCCTGGTCTGCCTCTCTGATTCCACTAACAGTGCTGAGATGAGTCACACGGACGAGAAACGCGCCAGTCTGAGGCGAATCATCCACATTCTTTATCTATTGCTAAAAGCTGTGACTGAATGTGATTATTACGTACACTTTCAAGGCATATACTGCAGCGCAGTACACAAAGCTTCAAATGGTGACCGATGGGAAATAGTAAATGCCTACAGTGTATAGGTTTGTGATGATGGGTGAAGCGGAAAATTGGTTCGTAATTGATGGTGGGTGAATAGAGCAGAGATTGAGAGATTCTGGGCTCTTTTAATTATAAGACACTTTGTAGAATGGAATTGGTTGTGTGGTGCCTGGTTTAACCCTTTGCGACATATATGTAGTTCCATTATTTCCTATTGATTGTAAGCTTGTGAACAGGGCACTATTTGTCGGTCTGATAATACGCTGTCTTTTATTTTCCAGCGTTTTATATCCAGTAGTAAAGCACTGCGGCGTATGCTGGTGCTATAGAAACAAATGTTAATATCTAGTAATGTGGTTTTGTAGGTATGTGCATCGGCTTGCAGTTCCCAGTTGCTGCATGCACTGTGTAAACGGATTTATTAAGACACAATGGCATATCCAGTGATTTCATAGTGTGCATGGAATAGCCACTGTGCGATGCTTTTGGGGTAATTGTGTGTCTTTATTTGTCTTTATCCAATATTGGTGTCTTTTTTTTATTTTTTATTTTTTTATTGGCAACAAGATGTGGTATGGAATTCCCCGGGTTATGTACTAACAAATTACCAACATTTGGGAGTCATAAATATTGCGGTCAGTAGATACACATCTTCCCTGTCTCCCTAAAACTTTGTTGATTCCTCGATTAGACTAAACTATGTTTAAAACCATGATTTGTTTTGTTTTTTTATATCCAGTGGAATTTATTGCTTATTTTCCCCCCATACTTGCTTCGGGGGAATATTCGATGATGACGCGTTTCGCATTGAAACACATCATAAAGGCCCCTTTATATCCTGTTGTACAGTGTGTGTGTGTGTTTGGGGGGGCTATTATGCAAATTACATTGTCACGCCTCCTGCACTTGTTCCTTGTCCCTCTACTGCGGGCTCTGCCAGAGCGGAAGTAGGCAATCATTATTTTTGGGGGATTTATTTTAGAACTATCTTTTACTACATAACCATTTCTCTAGCCTATGTAGTCCTTCAAGTTGGTAAAAAAAATGGTTATAATTATGAACAAAGTAACATTTTGTACATAGATACCCACTCTTCTGTCTAGGAGACTCTCAAATGAGGGTGAGACCTCCCAGCAGAGCCGGATTTAGACCTCATGGGGCCCTAGGCAAGATACTGGTTTGGGGCCCCCTCCCTGAAAAAATCCATAGCACTATAGTTTTTAGCATAACATGTACCCCTATTCAGGGGCTGCCTGGCAGACTTTAGCCCAGGGGGGCAAGCACATAGCACTGGCCCATAAGTAGCGGCCCATTTTTAAAGGTTGGTCTCACCACTAACCCTGGGAGGGCCCTCTTGGGACCGCTGGGCCCTAGGCAATTGCCTAGGTTGCCTAGTGGTAAATCCGGCCCTGCCTCCCAGCTCCTAAGAGAACAAATAATTATCTTAAATTGATTTTTATATAGTGCCTTGTGACTTCAACCTCTTACTACTTTATAGCCCCCAGACCGCTCCCTTCATCCAGTTCTGCAGCCCCCCCCCCCCCCCCCCAAGTAGTCTAATTTACACCATAGTTGAGAAAATGAAAGAAGAGTAATGAGTGAAACGCAAAAAAAGTATGGTCACTTTGCGGCCTGCAGCCACTCTTACAGCGCACTCGCTACCAAACATTAATGTTCTCTTAGAGTTTGTTCACACTTACGGGTTTTTTAGCTGCTGAGAATCACATTAAAAACAGGATGAATGGTTTGTTTTGGGCTCTATCCCCCCTCTTGCCATCTAAAATTGCAACATCGCTTGACAGGTTTAGAAAGAACAGAATTTGAACCTTATCCTGCACTACCAGTTCCATAGAGTGTATTGGCAAACAGGCTGCAAATCAAAAGCGCATCACTAAAACACATTTATTGAGTGCTCGTGTGTCCTTTAATCACTGGTGAATTTACATTAACTGAACATTTACAAGTATTGGCATGACAGAATTGTATTCCTTGAAACAGCAGTAAATGTTTTCTAATAGAACCATAGCTCCCAACATTTATACATATTAACTAGGGCAAAATAAGCTTCTGTGTAAGCTCCGCCCCTTTCGAGGTCTGCAAATAGGGACTGTCCTGCCAGAAATGGGGCGATAGGTATGTATAATACAAAAAAACCCAATATTATTGTTAGTAATAGCATACTTGTAAACTCTCCCGGGGGGCCAAGATTAAGAGATTTTCGGAGCTCTGCCCCCTGCACGCCCACCTTCCCCGGCAGACTCCAGGATCATACTTGCCAAAAGTTGGCAAGTATGAGTAATATAAGCGGTTTCCTCGGGTTGTCTCACTTTAGGCGCTCTCCTCGCTCCTCATATCTTATTAGGGTGTTCCAGGCCCTGTTTGATGTGAATGAGAGAGCAGGGGGTATATCTACTAAACTGCAGGTTTCAAAAAGTGCAAATGTTGCCTATAGCAACCTATCAGATTCTAGCTGTCATTTATTTAGTACATTCTGAAAAATGACAGCTAGAATCTGATTGGTTGCTATAGGCAACATCTCCACTTTTTCAAACCCGCAGTTTAGTAAATATACCCCCTAGTGTTGGATGTGTGCAGGGCCGGTGCTAGGGTCCATGGCGCCCTAGGCATTTTGAAAAAATCGGCACCGCCCTCCTCCCCCCTCACCCCGTCTTTCCTTACCTTGTCACACCGCCGCCTCTCTGCTCCGCCTCCTCACCTCCACTCACTGACACTAGTGGGTGGAGGGGAGGAGACGGAGCAGAGAGGCGGCGGTGGTGAGCAATAGCCTCTCCCCCCTCCCCCGTGCATCTGAATGCTGTGCGGCGGCCGTGACGGGTATGGTCAGCGGTCGCCGCGCAGTTTTAAAGTAATTTACATTCTTGTGGCGCCCTCCAGAGCCCGGCGCCCTAGGCAAGTGCCTAACCTGGCCTAATGGGAGCGCCGGGCCTGGATGTGTGTGACATAATAGAGAGGGTTAGACTCTATGGCTTGGCGGTTATGCCGTGTGCTAACCCCCTTCTCATCCTCTGACCACAGCTCATCTCTCGTCTGCGGCTGACAAGATGGTCAGTGACGCACATGTGTTCTCTAATCCTCCAGACAAGGCCCCGCTCTGAGGTGTTATGACATACTGCTTTCTTTGGCTCGCACGCAGGGCATGGGCTTCCTGTGAGCCTAAGACCACAAATCCATCTGCGGGGGATGCTTATATTGTTACCAAGCATGTTTGATTTTGAAATTGAAAACACATTGACTTGCTGAGTAGACCTTCATTTGTTTATCCAGTGACATGTGACCAGCGCAGTCTTTTCTGTCATGTATCCAGTGTTAGGGGCGATGCAGCCATCTCTGACCTGTTCGCGCTGTGCATTAAGTCTCCCCTCTGTGTCGACAAGTTTTCTGGGACACCATTAAAGTTTTGTTATGTGCTTGTTTGTTTTTTAATTGCATCTATATAAGCCTCAGGGGCTGCTATGTAATATAGAACTTAATTCCATAAGACATATTATACCTTTAAGGTAAACTAGGACAAAAAAATGTAATCTATTACAGCATATTAATCCATTATTATTTATATAATGCCAATGTATAATGCTGTGCAGAGAATGTTTATTCATCCACATCAGTCCCTAGCACAATGGAGCTTACACTCTAATTTCATTACCACCACCGGTTATCTAGCAGGTTTGTGGGCTTTGGTGAGAAACTGGAGCACCCAGAGGAGACCCACGCAGATATGAAGAGAACATACATGTTGCACACAGAAATTGCCCTGATTTGGTTTGGTTCCAAGCTCCCAGTGCTACAATGCTAACTCCCGTGCAACCACGGACGGGTACCCGGTTTTAGAATTGGATCTAGGCAGTTGTCTGGTTGAATCCTAAAGCCAGGTATAATGTGTGCATAAGAGTTTATCACATAGTTGGATTTGTATATTTTCTGTTTGTAATGTGAAAAAAACACCATTGAATAATGTAATAATTTGCTGTAATAATAATTTTGATTGGAAGATCATTTCACAGGTCAACATCAACCAAACTGACAATGTTGGCAAATATGTGGCTAGATTAAGTTATACGGTGACATATAACATCTGATGGCTTTAACTAACTATAGGTGGCTGATGAATGCAACAGAAGGAGTACTAACATTATCATGGATATGATTGGTGAGGAGTGTTCCTGAAAGGTTCTATGCAGAAAGTGAGAAACTAAAATGCTTTAAGCATAGGGATTATTGATCCATAGGTAAAACACTTGGGGGCTTCACCTGGGTATATTGGAAAAAGGACTACGCATTATCTGCTTTTGTAATAGACTCCATCCATGTGTGCTGACATAGGGATCAATGCTCCCTTTTGTGTGAAGAAGCACAATGCAGCGTTCTAATCTTGCGGCAAGTAATTGGGTTTTTCGTAAGGCTATTATACAAGATTGAAAAACAAATATCAGGTTCACTGTCTTCCAGCTAGTACTCTTAAGCCGGTGACACACGAGCAGGTTCGGGCTGGACTGTGTGTAACCACAGATCGAGGCAAACAACCAAATTTCAAAATGCTTTATTACTAGTTGGTCAGCAGACGACTGCATACATGGTACAATTATTATTACTACAACCTAGGGTTTAATTTCAACCAGGGTGCAGTCTTGGTTGTTTTTTTTCCCAAAAATTAAGCAGGATTCCTTTGAGAACTCTGCTTTCATCCCACAATCTAAAGATACACTGGCTTTTGGTTTCTAAATAAATGAATTGTGATTGTTGTAGTATCATTATAATGTCAAGTACTCCTGTGCCCTAATAAAGTTCGGTACAGAGTTTGTTTAATTCATACTTGGCAACTCTCCCGGAATGTCCGGGAGACTCCCGCATTTTGCGATAGACTCCCGGGAGAGTGTGGCAATATCCCAGATCTGCCCACTTCACTAGGAAGTGTCCACTGCCTAGTGAAGTGAACACAATTAGCTCCCAAATGCTGCGATTCCCGGTGAATTGCGGCATTTGGCCCCAACCCCCGTTGTCAAATGACGCGTTTGCATCATTACGTCACGGGCGGGCCCAAAATTACGTGCATTTTGGAGCCCCGCCACCATCACGGCCCACCTCTCCCGGAAACCAATTTTGTCAAGTTGGTAAGTATGGTTTAATTCAGTTAAAAATTACCAAATTACCCAACCAGGGGGTAAATGTATCAAGCTGAGAGTTTTCCGGCGGTGAAAAGTGGAGATGTCAGGTATATCACCCAATCAGATTCTAGCTGTCATTTTGTGGAATGTACTAATTAAATGATTGGTTTTTTAAACCCCCCGAACTAAAACTCTCGGCTTGGTACATTTTCCCCCAGATCTGCATGGGTACGGACAGCCTCAGGCTTAAATTGAGTTGCCTAGTGGCCATTTATTTTTAAATTGTGGTTGCACTTTGATTATAACGAGCAGGAAAGTGACGAAGGTGGGGTGGATTCCCTCTCCTTGATGTGTTTCTCTGTTTCTTCACAGAAGGCATGAATTGTATGAACAAAGACCACGGCTGTGCCCATATCTGTCGAGAGACTCCCAAAGTGGGCGTGGCTTGTGAGTGCCGCCCGGGCTTCGAACTTGCAAAAAACCAGAGGGACTGTACATGTAGGTAGCTGCCATTTTGCTACAGTTATCTGAATGCATATCATTCTATGTTTTCTCTCCCTTCCACTATACTTCATACCCTTCAGCGGTATCATTCTGGCAGGTACGTTATCTTCTCTGAGCTGTTGTACCTGGTTCAATATGCAAATGTTCTTTTTAATTACAGTTTCAGTGTTTAGTTCTTTCTTTGTTCTATTTTTTCTTTTTCTTTTTTTTTTTCCAATTCTCTTTTGTAACAGTATCCATAGCAGTAAAGTGCAGTTCTTTTGCATCTACTCGTCAAATTTTTTCCAAAAAATAATTTGCAAACTTTTTTTTTTTTTTATGCCTTTTTAGTTCAAATAAAGCATTTCTGTTAATTTCTATACAGCCTCAAGAAATAACGCTGTTCTAATGTAATTGTATTCTAGAGAGGTCTAACTGGGGAAAAAGACTAAATAGGAAGAATAGAGCTGAATAAAATTTTACTTGGAGTTGCCTGGTTCTTCATACAATCAGATGTGTTAAAAACAGCTTTTGTATGTGCTCTATTTCAACCATAAGACAGTGCAAACACCGTAGCGGGGATTTGCAAGTTCTATTATTATAAATTAAGTGGTATTTAATGTTGAAAGGGGATTCAAGTAACTGAATTAGGCATTATCCGAATGCTGTTGGTAGATTTCAACAAAAAAAATGCCTTCATATCTTTTTTTTTTTTTTTTTCTTTTTTTGGCTCTCCCTGTACATCTTAATGACCTATATTTGTGCTTAATTCTCACACTTAAAATACTTATGCAAGTTTACTATGCCAGAAGAGCAAGAAGCATCAGGAAAAGATGCAGCCCCAGGTCAATAATAATTGTTCATCTTAACTGAGATATCCTCAGCCTTTGATTCTAATCATTGGGTTGACATTAAAAAGAAAATCTTGTTGGTGCCTTAAAATGTAAGAGCTTATCTAATGTAATAATACAAATAGATCATTGGTTGTAGCACAATGTCAGCTTTTATCTAGTCGGACTACACTAGACTGCTAAAAGCTGTGATCTGATTGGTTGCTGGCTGTTTTGGTCTAACAATCGAATGTAACCTCTAGCAACCAATGGGATGCTTGCTTTCATTTCCAAACCAACACTAGAAAAAAAAGAGTTCGATTGGTTGGTTAGCTGCTGCCACAAAACAGAGCAAAAGGCAGAGTGCTAGATTCCAATTTGGGTTGATAACATTAGGTCACAGAACATTTTTCTGCTGCACTCAGGAATTGCATTAAATATTCTTACATCAGTAACAGAGGGTAGATTAAGATTTATCAAACTTTCTAAAAAGAATAAGTGAAGCTGTTGCCCATAGCAACCAATCAGATCCCAGCTATCATTTATCCTGTATGATAGCTAGAATCTGATTGGTTGCTCCACTTTTCATCTTCAAAAGGTCTATACAATCTAACTCTTTATATGTTTGTTGGACAAATTACTTCAAAGAAGTGGAAATTATGGAACAATGATATGAATTTTATGTTTGTTGATAAAGAAAAGCTTCATCAAGTTTTACCTAGTTTATTTTACTAATTTGTCCATGATTTTGATTGTATATTACAATATTATAACATTGGTCTGTCACTAAATATTTTATCACATGGTTTGTCACGTGACCAAAAAGATTGGGAGCCACAGATCTATATATATAATATGTAGATAAAAAAAATTATTTAGACAATAAAACCTATTCATACAAGTGCGAGGAACACGCGTCCTCTATGCGGGCAGAAAGCCAAATTAATCAAGTAGAATTGGTGTTGATTTTGCGCTCAGTGGAGGCGGCCATTTTGTAAGCTGAATTAATCATCCTATCAATTCACTGGCTACTAGAGACATCCTTGTGGCTCCGCCCACAAAATGGCAGCCTCCACTGTGCAGTCCACTTTAATAATAAGGTCAATAGTTTGGATTTTAAAACCTCAGACCAGTTTCTGTTCAGTGTTGGTTTTAAGACCATGTATTCCTTAGCAAATTATATGCCAACAACCCATCCTGTAACCAGGAAGTGGTCCAGGACATTCTTGTTAATGTATTATCAGTATACATAGAGGTAGACCTGTGTTTTATTTGGAGATGAGGAAGGGTTTCTATATTGTTGAGCTGAAAAAACAACTATACCAGGGTTTCCCAAACCCAGTCCTCAGGGCTCCCTAACAGTGCAGGTTTTCCATATCTCCTTGCTGGAGCACAGGTGTGTTCATTACTGACTGACACATTGTAACAGATCCACAGGTGGTGCTAATTATGTCACATGTGATCCCGAAAACCTGCACTGTTGGGGAGCCCTGAGGACTGGGTTTGGGAAACCCTGAACTATACCCTGTGGAATGGACTTTAGGCCACACCCACATTTGATCACGTGAGCTGTTTTTTATAGCGTTGGCATCTATCATAGGATATAACAGTAGCGCTCAGCTTTTAAACTAGTAACTTTTTTTGTGGTGCTGCTCACGTGACTCTTTCAAGCAAAACAAACTCCTGCATCTGCAGCAAAAAGTTATATTTAAACAAATGTTGTTTTGGAGCAGTTCTGTTTTATGTAAGGTGCTAAATAAAGTGCAAAGTTTATTTATCAATAACATTTCTGTTTTTTTTTTGTTTTTGTTTTTGTTGTACGTGTAATTTTGGGCCTAACTAGTAACGTGTAATTATGGAAATGGAGGCTGCCAGCACACCTGCGATGACACGGAGACTGGCCCTGTGTGTGGCTGCCACCAGAAATATGCGCTGCACTCAGACGGTAAAACGTGTATCGGTAAGTTATCCCCCCAGCTGTTATCCTCCATCACCGGCGGTTGTTACTGCTTAGTACATGTGTGCAGACCTGTGCAGCTTCATAGCGGACATGTCAAATGATTACAGCGCAGATATTGAAGCACATTGCTGGCGTGGCAGTTTGCATATAGTAAGATTAGCTTGATAACAAAAATATTCTAAAGGCTTTGGAATGTTTCATGTATACTGTGCGTTCGTGCCGCTTAGATTTGACCTAATATTTGTGTTGTGTTTATTTGTTGAGAATTGCATGCTTACCCTAGGATACAATCAGTGGCGGGCATTTTTACTTCATTTATGGAACTAACCCCCGGTTTTTTTTTTCATAGTAACGTTATAGCTAATATTTATTTCATCCTATTTAAGGTGAAAAAGCCTCAGTCATCTAAATTGGCGTTTACCACCAGTATTTCATATTAATATACAATGTGCTAGATGGTTAGTGCCTTGAACGCCTGAATGATCCCATTCTTTAATCAGCTCTTCAGTGTAGGGATCAACATGAAAGAATATTTTTTCGTGGTGATTCCTGTTATGTTTAATTGTCATTATACCCCCTAAAATTGGGTTAGTGGCTAATTTATTAAAAAAAAAATTGTGTTTTTAACAATTTGGTGTTTAAAAATAAAAATTAGCATAACTACGCTGACAGTATTTGTATTTGGATTCAGTGGATTCCAAAGAGCGTTTTATGAAGTGATTTCTTGTTCCTTTTAATTGACTATTTGTTTTATACATTTCAGTCAATTCAACAGGCTGTGTGTGGGCTCTTAATTGCAGTGTTACCTTTTTAATTCTCTAGTCTGCAATTTGCAAGTCTTGATTATAACGAGCGGTACTACTGTACTAATCCCACAGCAACTTGTAATTACATCTCCAGTAAACAAGGCTGTGTAACTTCCCAGAATAGATGTCAGTAATTGAATGAAGGGTTATCTGTGTAGAAGGCCGTGATACTGGTGGGATCATTACATCATTTAGTCTATAGTGTTCATATCACACTAGGGATATGAACAACATTTTAAAAAATGTAAACATGTACACAACGATCAGCCACAACATTACCACCACTGACAAGTGAAGTGAATAACATTGATTATCTTGTTACAATGGCACCTGTCAAGGGGTGGGATATATTAGGCCGTGAGTGAACAGTCAGTTCTTGAAGTTGACGTGTTGGAAGCATAAAAAAAATGGACAAGCGTAAGGATCTGAGCGACTTTGACAAGCGTCAAATTGTGATGGCTAGACGACGGGGTCAGAGCATCTCCAAAATGGCAGGTCTTGTGGGGTGTTCCTGGTATGCAGTGATTAGTACCTATCAAAAATGGTCCAAGTGGGCAACTGGTGAACCAGTGACAGGGTCATGGGCGCCATTGATGTGCGTGGGGAGCGAAGGCTAGCCTGTCAGCTACGGTAGCACAAAATAGCTAATGCTGGCTATGATAGAAAGGTGTCAGAACACATAGTGCATCGCAGCTTGCTGCGTATGGAGCATCGTAGCTTCAGACCAAGCAGAGTGCCCATGCTGACCCTTGTCCACCACCGAAAGAGCCTACAATGGGCATATGAGCGCCAGAACTGGACCATGGAGCAATGGAAGAAGGTGGCCTGGTCTGATGAATCACGTTTTCTTTTACATCATGTGGACGGCCGGGTGTGTGTCTGTCGTTTATCTGTGGAAGACTTTGCAACAGGATGCACTATGGGAACAAGGCAAGCTGGCAGAGGCAGTGTGATGGTCCTGGCATTCATGTGGATGTGACTTTGACACGTACCACCTACCTAATCATTGTTGCAGACCAAGTACACCCCTTCATGGCAGCAGTATTCCCTGATTACAGTGGCCTCTTGCAGCAGGATAATGCGCCCGGCCACACTGCAACAATTGTTCCAGGATGGTTTGAGGAACATGACGAGTTCAAGGTGTTGACTTGGCCTCTAAATTCCCCAGATCTCAATCGGATCGACCATCTGTCGGATGTGCTGGAAAAACCAAATAAAACCAAAAAAAGTCAGAGTCATGGAGGCCCCACCTCGCATCAAACAGGATTTACATGATCTGCTGCTAACGTCTTTGTGCCAGATACCACAGGACACCTTCAGAGGTCTTGTGGAGTCCATTCCTCAAGGGTCAGAGCACGAAGGGGAACTATACAATATTGGGCAGGTGGTTTTAATGTTGGGGCTGATCGGTGTATAATGTATATTATAACACTATATTTTAGGAACGCACCGAACGGTCAGGGATGGTGACTAATATATTGCTGCTTCTTCTCATTCTCTGTCTCCTACCATTGCACCAGTGCAGACATGAGATGCTGACTTCAAAGGTGGCAACGGGGTTAGGGAGCGAAACTGACATACACGCGTAGATCACAAAAAATGGGCATTCTGGGCAGGCATGTGAAGGCGGATGTGATCGCAAGCCCAGTGCAGTTTTCAGGGCCCGAGTGTAATATTGTCCTATAGTGAGCAAGCGTCCAGGGCCGGATTAAGGGAATGGAGGCCCCTGGGCTAAGGGGCCCTCCATTCCCCGCGAGGCCCCCAATGTGAGCCGTCCGCCGCCCCCCACCCCCCGCAAGGACCCCCCCAAGCACTTACCTGTCAGTGCAGTCCTCCGTCCCGGCGCGCTGTAAGCTCCTTACTGAGGAGATCTCGCGAGAGTTCATGAACTCTCGCGAGATATCCTCAGTAAGCAGACTACAGCGCGCCGGGACGGAGGACTGCACTGACAGTACTCAGCAGCATCGATCGGGCCGGGGGCGCCCCCGCCCCCGACCGATCAATAATGCTGCTGAGGAGTTTGAAGGGCCCCCTGGATGCCCGAGGCCCCTGGGCTATAGCCCAGTTAGACCTTGGGTTAATCCGGCCCTGCAAGCGTCTCTGTAATAATGTGACCATTTACCAAGACTACGTTACACTGTGTGTGCCCAGAGGTACTGCCAGAACATGCGGAGAACTGGATATTCATTAGTTCACAGAAAATTGGGCACAAGACCTGTACCAGGTTAATATATGTGCTTTATTTCTACATTTTCTGAAATAAGGCGCATATACTGAAATGAAGCACATATATTAACCTGGGGCATGTATTGTACATATCTTCTTTTATTTCTTCACTTATCCAAAACCTTGGTCACTTTCATTACAAGCAGCAACCTGTACACCAGGGGGTAGAGTTACTGAACCTTCTGAAAAGGGAAAAATGGAGGTGTTGCCCATAGCAACCAACCAGATTCTAGCTAGAATCTGATTGGTTGCTATGGGCAACACCTCCACTTTTGCTGACCTATAGTATCCTTCAGTTATTTACATTTTTATTTTTATTGGTCTTTTAAGCACCCCTTAAAATTCTCGGTTATTACAGTTTCCAGCATCAAAAATCATCATGGCTTTAAAATGTTTTCAGCTTCCACTGCATTGTCTGACGCATATTCTCTCTATAGACAATGGCAAGGATGGTGAAGGAGGGCTTGTTCCTAATCCATGCTCCAATCTGTCCTCCTTGCTCCTGGACCCTAGACTACACAGTAGACTTATTCCATAGAGTTTGTTTGAAGTTTCTGTTGTGTTATAAAATCACGTTAGGATGATTCCAGATTTCACCCACCGGTTATTTAGCGTTCTAGAATTGCTTCTTCCTTAGCTAAGCAAAGCCGATGTTAATACTGACCTCTGCCTAATGGAATTCAAGTATAAACACTATTACATCAGGCAGTGGAACTAGAAATTAATGATTAATGACTGCAAGGCCATTAACGTTTATTTGTTCTCCACTATTCCTTTTACTGAAGTTCAGTGATTTTCTAGTTGATCTGTAGCCTAGCCTCTAAAAATATTAATTATGCAATATTTGCCATGACACTAATTTGCTTTTTAATTACTAGTCCTGATTACTGCCTAATGCACTTTGCCGTTTTTTTTTTGTTTTTTTTTGGTATCTTTCAGTCTGTTGTATGTGGCTTTCGTGTGCATTAAATAAATGTTACGTTTATTAATAGAAGTGTTTATAGTGCGAAGACTGCTACTGGATTAAAATTATCTGTACACCATACCATATGCCCTTTATGTCTACCATTATGTAAGGCTGTTTGTCACCTTGTGCTCTCCTGCGGTATCTTATGTCATCATACAGTGGAATGTCCTATACACCTGCAGAGCCAGATTAAGACCCTATGGCGATATACTGGTTTGGGCCCCCTTTAAAAAACAAACAAACAAACATAAAACTTTAAACATTAAAGGATAATCTGTGCCCTCTCACTGACTATGGGGCCCTAGGCAGAAATGTAGGTTGCCTAATAGATAACCTGGGTATGCTTCTCTGTGGTATCCACTGTGATCTATATTTTTGTTTTGCACATTTATTGTGATGCCTGTGTAGACGAGACAAAGAACACATTACATTGTGCACCTCAGCTGTTACAAATTGCCATTATTTCAATTTTATTTTCTTATCCATGAAATTGTGGTTTACATTGTCAAATAAATTGTTATCCTCGAACTTGCAAAAAAAAGTAAATATTGAACAGAAACTACATTACATTGTGTTTTGAAAGAAGTGGTTCTGAAAATATACACATCAGTATTTTGTTTATTTTGACTACAATGCTTTTGTATTGAAGTAAAGTCATACTGTGTTTTTTGTTTTTGTTTTTTATTTTGTGCATTGTCGATAATGTTTTATACATGTTAACGTTCTTATCGTCCGTCCCATTTGATCCCTGTGTCCGCCCCTCCTCTCTAATTTAAGTTGCTGTTTTTTTTGGCTTCTTATAACCTGTTGGAAAAAGCTCTTCTGTGGTTTAATTTATTGTTGTTTTATCCTATTTTATTTAGTGTGTTTTGTTTTTTTTCGTTCTGAATTACTCTGCTTTCTGGTGATGGTCCCTGATTGCCTGTCTTGTCTTAAAAAAAAATAAAACTATGTTTATGCATAACTTCCAAAAAAAAATCATAATATGCTGATATACATTAATAATAAAACTCAAAAAGAGCCTCGTTTGCAGCCTTATCTAATCTAGAACTTGTCAAATGTGTCCTTCATTCAACCATGTAGTGTTGCCGGAGACAGGCAGCTGCCCTTTTCTGTTCCTGTGATCCATTCCCTTACCTTGCTGGCTTGCCTGGTGCATCTTACAGCATCGAGACAAGACTGCAAAGCATTGCAATGCTAGACAAACAACCCCCTCCTTCTTTTGTCTAATGCATTTGTCTACTTGCTTCACCTACCTCTCTCCTATTTTGTTTGCTGCATGTGAAAAAAAAAATAAAAACCTTCCACCAATTGCACTTACTTAAAGGCGATGTCCACTCATTTTTGTTTTAAATTCAGTACAGTTGATGATAAGATGATCTGCAAATATTTAAATTTTTCTTCCGTTCCCTTGTAGTCTGCTTAGTGAAGGGTTAACTTGTTTTGCAGACAGCTGCAGCAATGTTGCAATGATTTAACAAACTGACAGTAGTCCTGGCTGATTGAAAAGCTCAGACTTCCATCTTTCCAAATAGAAATGATACATGTTGGCTGTTATCTCCAGCTCACAAATAGGTTCAAGATAACTTTATTTCTTTATTTTACCCAAAGGCAGCAGGAAAGGTAATAACTACAATTTGCAAATCATCTTATTATCAATTTGGGGGTTATTAAATCTTTCCCAGCCCCCTCCCCCCAAAAAAAAAAAGTGGAGATCCCGTTTAAATCAAGGCATTGCAATACTATCCAGCTGCAGACCTCTCTTCTGCCCGTTTATAACCAGATCATTTTGTATCCTTCCTACCTTGGCTCTAACAACCTATTGATCCTTTATTTGCTTGCTTATTCACCCTTACCTGTGTCGTTATGTATATTTAACATGTTCTAAAGCATTAGATTTCCTTTTTTTTCCCCCCTTGTGATGCTGTATGGACCTTGTCATGTATAATTCCAAACTTACCCTGTTTCCTTCCGCTGCTTTTTCTTGCTTCACTGCATGTTGACCAATTATTAGAGTCTTATTTTTGTGACATCTGAATGTCTACCTAAGTGTACTCTATAGACAAGCAGGCAACCAGCACTGCCCAAACGATCTTCTCTCCTACTTCCTCTTGTGGTCTGGTTCGTTTACGTGCATGCTGTGTGTGTGTCTTCTCTGTGTCATGTTATTAAAAGGTCTGTCTTTATATATGTCTCATAATCACCCATCACCGGACTCTGCGCTGCCTACTCACACCGTGTGTTACTCACTGGAACCTGAGAACTAGACCTTTCTGTCAGTGCCTTGTGTATTAATTGGCTCGTTTCTTAATGTATAACACCACCGTGGTCAACTGTCCACTAATAATCTCTTCTGTGGGCTTTTGCAGGGGATTAACACTATGTGTAAGGGATTTCATGCATTAACTGCTCGCTGGTAGGCTGTGGGGGTGTGCGTTGCCAAGCAGGCTCTCCTAGAAGTTTGGGCTTTTGATTAACCAAATGCTCTCCATGTTTGTCCCTTACTTGTGTTTTAGAAAAGGATGAGGCTGCAATTGAGCGTTCTGAGTACAATTCCACGTCAGTAACTGATGTGGACAAGCGGGTGAAACGGCGCCTCCTTATGGGTAACATTTTTCTTCCACTTTTCTCTTATACAAAAAAAGAAATGTACTCTTTGTGTGTGTGTTTGTGTGTGTGTGTTTTGACATCAAAAATTAGCGTCTGGCTCTTGTTCACAGTGTAACATATGTACTTGGCTTCAATATTTTTTTTTTTGTTTGGTTAAAACTTTTTTCTCGTACAACCCATTCACTTTGGCTTTTTAAAACGTTACGATCCATTTCATTAAAGCTTTTCCCCCTTTTGGGCAACGGTTTCTCGATCGGTCCGTTTGCAACTTTTACGAAATCCATTGCCTTTATCTTTTTGAATTTCTCTTGTTTTGTTGTACATTCACCAACACCTTTATATCATCCAGACAGTTGTTTACGGCCAGGGTTGTTTATTTGAGTGGGTAAAACTGTGTTCATTGAGCAGAGCTGAACTGTGTCGTATCCAAGAGCAATGGAAGCATACCACGCTGCCTAGACAATGTAAAGGTTTTGGTGAACAAAGGACACAATAAACGCCAATGTATATGTACTTTGAGGAGCTACGGTTACACAATAAATAAAATGTGTAAGGCGACACACAATTATTTACATTCCTGATGTGTTCTCGTTTAAAAACTAGAATGAATGTATTGTTTGTTCACTATACTCCTTTCCTTTAGCTTCTTTCTGCTTTCAGAATTAAGATACAAAGATAGAGTCAAGGGACTGCGCTAAAAATGTTAGAGGCTACAGCGTTGGTCGTATGATTACAGTGGTCCGTTAGCCTCGTAGCCCCCAGCCTTAAGAAACAGAACAGATACAAGATAATAAGGGGGAAATACGCTCTTATATAGTGTCTTCTGTGGAGCTGTCAATACGAATGCAGCCAGAGTTATATTGACAATATGAGGAGCAACGGAGAGGCAATTATATCTAGTAAAAAGAAAAAAAATAATAAAAAAGTTAGTTTTTACATTTTTTCTGGAAATGCAAAAATATTCTGCATTGCATAAAACCTATTTGCCTTTAAACATACTGTTAGTAGCTAAGCTATATTTGGCTGTTTGGAATACAGATGTGGGATTAATTACCCAGAATGCTTTGTACTCCCGGTTTTCTGGATAAGAGGGTTTTGTCTTTCTTTGGATGGAATAAAATCTACTTAAACACTTTGTGTCTGTGTGTGACGGAATCGGGGTGCAGCAGCAACAATTCTGCCTTTCTGGTTTTATGAACTCCGCGAATGAGGGGGGTGTCAGGATAAGAGACCCCAGGGTTGAAGTGGCGTAACATTATACGCTGCAGTTGGGCTTTGGGGTCTGCGCTGCCACGAAAGCGTGCTGGTCTCTTGCTTTGTTCTGTTGCCGCTGAAGCACCGATGTGGCCCATTTAGCCATCATCAGATGCTTTGTAAATATGGAACACTGTATGATGATGACACAGAACTCACATGAGAATCCTACATTAGAATGTTCCCAATATCCAATGGGGCAGGGACTGATGTGAGTGAGTTCTCTGTACAGCGCTGCGGAATTAGTGGCGCTATATATATAAATGATGATGAATATCTACTGATCAGGCAACTCTGTGGCCTCTGTACGTCCCTGGGGGTTTGGCCCAAATTAACCACCTTGGCCCATGGACCTTTTTAGCTACTCAACTGCTTGCCAGAGCTAGTCTTGTATTCTCTAGACATACGGTCTCAATGTTTGTTCACGTCTAGAGGATTGTAGTGCCTTCATGTAACTTTTACATTTTATCTTTCTATATTTTCTTCTGTACCTTACTGCCATATTTATACCATCAGTCTGTGTTTATTTTCATTACCCCGTTCCTCTGCATTGGGTACAATTGTAGCTATAGACCAGCGGTGTGTCCTTTGCCAGTGTCTGAAAAGCACAGAATGAAACTAGAGAGATAAAGGAAATACATTTAATACAAGTTACAGGAGAGCACGTAGAATCCAATAATGATTGTTCTCTAAAGGTAAAGAGCAGAGTGGGGGCCCCCAGGAGCTTGCAGATGCATCGGGCCCTTACCTAATCATTGCTATAGGGCTCTGCCATGCAACGTTCCGCCTCTGGTTCGTATCTTGGGCATTTTTTAATCAGGGTCCAGTAGCATTTTCTCCATTGCACGTACAATGAAGGTGCATCAGGAAAGAATATTTCTGCACAGGAAAAGTTAAACCGTGACGGCTCTTCAGTGGAAAAATAGCCGAAATAGTTGCAGTTTTACTCAATGGGTTTTGGCAAGTTCCCTCTTTTAGCATTTGTTTATTTTAACACACGTACGAAGAATCCTTTTGCCTTGACGTTGCTGTGATTCAAAAGCTTAGGAATCTCCGAAAGTTGGTTCCTCCCAGGAAGCTGCTGATCGTCTTTTTCCATCTATATTCGTCATCTAGATATGTAGCAAGGCTTAGATTCCTGCCCAGTGTCATGCTTTTCATTCATGGAAATATTTCCTGTAGACCAGGGAGCTGGCACTGCTGGTGCCGATGAACTACATCCCCCATGATTCTTACCCATCTATTGGCCAAATTTAGTATTCCACGGTATAGGGAGAATCATGGGAAATGTGGTTCTAATGTTACCTATAAACTTGTGTGAAAAGTCTGCATTTAGCTCTGCTAAGCACTTGCAAACAGATGTGAACAATGCTTGTACAGAATAAGATGGTATATAATTGAGTTTTTACATCTGTATAAAGCAGCAGTCCCGCTTAGATTTATCCTTACTTTAAAAAGCAAATTAAGTACTTTTTTTAAGCATGTGTTTTTCTTCGCTGTCCTCCACAATTCCTTATCTCCTTTTCAATAGTTTTCTGTATGGTAAAAATGGCTAAGAGACACAGTCAGTCTGCGACACAGGCTCTCAGCATGTCATGTAATAGTAGACCTGGGAGAAGAAGGATGTATCGGTGCAGACAGAGCTCAGAGGGGTGTTCCAAAGCATCCCTGCTCACTAGATCATGTGACTGTGGTTGCCATTCTATGTAGAAAAAAACAAACCAATAAACAGAAAAAAAAAAACCTGTTTTATTTTCATGGGACTGCGGTTTTAAATTGAGTAGCTATGTTTTGGTTTTTTTTTTCGTTTTAAGCTCTTCTTGTTTCACTCATCCATGCATTTGAAGACTTGCACTCATCTCAATGGGAAAGCCTTGTGAATGGGATGAGATGTGCTTAGGAAGCGTGTGCTTGGGTGTATCCACATTCGTTTGGCTCGAACAAAATAATCGCTTCCTGTCTTCTCACAGATGCATCCTTAAAAAAGCGCAGATTGAGCGCATTCGCACATGAGCGTTAAATCCATACATAAACGCATCATGGCTTGTGTGATTCTGTTACATACATGACAAAACACACTTTGCAGCAAGAACTACCTACATATATAAGATAAACATAGAAAAATAAAAAGTAAAACAGTTTCTTTACTTTACCTTCCACCCAAAACAGAATGATTGATTAACTTACATGTGTTGTGTTCATTCAACGTGTCTACAAAGATCAGGTAACACGTAATAGGTGGATTCTACCTGTGGCAGAACACATGACTCATTGTAGTATCCGTCAGTCATATATACATATACGATAACAAGCGCAGACGTTTGCAAAATCATCCTCAAAGGAAAAAAAGTAACAGAATTTAAAGACTCTTTAAGACCATTTTTTCCCTGTAGATTTCTCTGATACCGATGTTCAGGCCTGGCCATAAATTGCGTTATAGCGTCAGCCTCGCTCTTTTAAACAACTTTAATTATTTTCAAAGTTACCGACCAACCTCCCCTCTATCTGTACGTAGTCTAGTCTACATTAGTCTGCATTACTTCCCCACGGTACAATGTGTATGGTAGTACACCTTAATCATAGCTGTAAAAGGGAGGACGTGATGCCAAACCGGATATATATGTTAGAGCTTCATTGTTATTTGTTGATATAGCGCCACCAATTCCGCAGCGCTGTACAGCGAGTATTTGCCATTCACATCAGTGCCTTCCCCAATGGAGCTTACAGTCTAAATTCCCTACCACATGCACAGAAAGACACACACACACACATAAGGTTCATTTTTGTCACCTACAAGTATGTATTTGGATTTTGTTGGAGGAAACCGGAGCACCCAGAGGAAACACAGGGAGAACATACAATCGCCACACAGATAAGGCCCTGGTTGGGATTCAAACTCGTGTGCTGTGATGTAGGAATGCCAACCATTGTGCCACTGTGATGCCCACTGTTGAAAGAGGTTGAGCTGAAAATGGGGGGAGACGGCTGGTGGCACCACCGGGACCTTAAATTTTGTTTCTGCCTTTTGGACACCGACCATTTATCAAAATTTGTTAGGTAAACATACAGTTTCCCCCCCCCCCCCCAAAAAAAAAATAGAGAGCTGCTGTGCATGCGGCCGCGCATGTGCAGTTGCTTGCGATACTGTAGAGCAGCCGGGGCGCTGTCAAAGAAGCTTCCGCGGCAGTGCTGTATGCGCCGCGGCTGCTGTACAGTACAGTGCTGCTGTGTAGGAGCAATGTTTAGTGCCCGTTCGTTCGCGCAGGGGAGGGAGGGGAGGGGTTTCTGGAGAACCAGAAACCAACCCCTGCATGCCCCCCTGGGGCTACTACCGGCTCACTGCCAAAGTGGGGTGGCTAAGTTAGACAAGACCCGACGACTTGGCCATGGGACCAAGCAGCTACTGTGGCATATTGCAGAGCACGTTTTCCCATAAATTAAGGAATTACAGTACTAAAATGTCTTAACATAGTAAGCTCATAGCATCGCTTATGTGTAATTCAGCACTTTGTGTGTTTTGCATGGTGTGTAGCCTGATTCCATTGGTTTCGTGTGTGTGTTGTATTTCTGGTCGATTAGAAACGGCCATGGCCTACTGGATGCATCATTAGTTGACTGTAGTTGCTGGTGATGTGCCAATGGTATTACCTACTGCAGTGTTAATAAAATATTGAAATATATAGTATTATCTAAAAATATAGAATATTCTTTACACATTCAAATTATTTGTTAGGAAGATTTGTGCAGAATGTTTTTTATTTAAGAGCTCTATTTCCCCTATCTTGGACAACATTTTATTGATGAGCTTTAATAAAAACTGTCAGCGGTGTTTTCTCCTTTCTGCACCGACCATAAACTTGAATTCACCTTTCTGGCAAACTCGTGCCGCATGCCAAACACTAATGGTTCTGCGTATTGTTCCATTTGCAAGTCGCTAATATCCCTCTGGTGCTCTGCTGACTGTCACATCTAAAAGCCACCGTCTTTATTTATGAAATTCTGAAAGGCATCTGCTCCTGATTAGAGAACATACAATCTTCTAATGAGGGCAGTGCAGCAACCCTGGTTGGGAATTAACCTCTGCCGTGTTTCTTTACATTTCCCATCTAAGTGCAGTGCTATAGATGTATGCCTCAGGCATACACCTATAGTGTACCGTAATAGGGGGGAGGGTGTTTGATGTGAGTCAGGGCAGACAAATAGCAAAAATAAAATTTTAACACATGTTGATTCCAAAGACTTCCTGGAGTTCTGGCCTTTTATAACTCTCCCACCAAGTAGCTAACCCAGCTATGGGTTGTCAGACTTGGGATAAAAACCCCTCTTTAATAACTAACCCCAAAGTGTAGCATTTCGGTTGGGTCTCACCTCTGGAGCCCATACAATAATTATCCGATACAAATAACGATGTCTGAAACTGTTTCAAAGAGGTTCTAGAGTTTGTACTATATCCGTGTTGGCTAACCTGCGACACTCCAGGTGTTTGTGAAACTACAAGTCCCAGCATGCTTTGACAATATATAGCAGCTTATTACTGGAAGGGTATGCTGGGACTTGTAGTTTTACAACACCTGGTGTGTCACAGGTTAGCCAACAATGTACTATAGTTTGAAAATTTGTGATCAACTCTCAAACCTTGGATATACTATACTAAGAACTTTGAACATATTCACACTTAAATGGGGCTACACAGGATAGTATTTTGTATTTTATTGAGTGTGAACAGTGAATTCAACTCTGAATTTTGAATACAAATCTAATTTTTCCTGTTTCAAAAAAAAAGTTGAATACTATAAAATGTAATCTAAAATGTAATATATAATTTGAACATATTCAAGCCAGCTCAAGCTTGTTCGAGCATAAATGGCTACATTTTATAGTTTATTTAAATGTCTTTTAATTGCGGACTGTGATCTTGGACTTTAACAGATTAGTAGTTGCAAAATACACAACATGGGGGTTGCACCAAAAATGTTGATATTTTAGAGATTTGTTCAACCAAACGCCGCAGTTGGTGTATCCGCCCGGTTCATTGGAATATCTTACTGGCCCGAGTAGTTTGAGTACCTTTTTAGATATAAGCAGCTGGACAGCTCGGGTTTACAGGAAGAGGAGCAGAGGATTTTTGTCGCAGAAGACTGCGCTGCACTGTTAATTCTAATCGCTTTTGGATGGAAAGTGTGTACAGGAGTGACGTCATCCAGTCAGGTGCATAATTCACTGCACAGCACCTAACCTAAGTGCTGAATCCTTAGGATGTCTCCAATCCTCCGGTACCAAGAACTTTCTGTTCTGTTGCCAAATTGCAGTGTGGCATTAGGTAATTGTGAGGGTAGTTATTAAAGAGAAAGATGTTGCTCACCTGAGGATAACCTCTAAGTGCATCACATAGCATGAACCCTCCCAAAAAAATCTAAAGACAAATGTTTTTCTTTTACTTAGCAGGTATTTTGCAGCCTGTCACTCAGGACACAGATATGATTTGAACCCATTAAAGGCTGCTGAACCGATTAATTATCCTCAGAAAAGGAATTATGTTGGAGTGAAGAGGGAGGATGATCAGGGACAGTCCAATATACCTTTTGTATCTGATCTTTTTAATAGATTTGGGCTGGGAAAATCTCATAGGTGTGGAAGTTGTGGAATGTAAAATGTACTGGTAGCATCTACCTTTTGGAGGTAATACGGGTCACTGATGTATTGTCAAAGTGCACAACAAAGGTATTATGAACCATTCTTAGGGTCAGATTTATCAAAGGGCAAAACAATGGGTGTTTCTGATGGCGATGGGGCTTTTTTTTCCTCTTCGCCCTAATATTCTTAGGGGGTTATTGTCAACGTTTGCACTACTGATGTACGATATAAAAAAGGGAATATGGCGGACCACTGCGTAATCCCCATAGAGCAGAAAGTGGGCCCAGAGCAACAAGTCACCGTAAAGATTCTTCCACCATGCTTTGTATTCGTCAGCTGCTAGGACGAATAAAATAATGTTAATTTGCGAAGACGAGTAAATTTATAGCTGTGAAAAATGATTGCTCTTCGTATTGCGATAAGTGTTAAATTCACAATTGGCTCCCTTTTAGTATCTGTGCCCTCATTTGAGCTATGGATGATTTCTATTTTATTTTGGAGATGTAGAAAAGTTTTAGAAGTGGTGGCACATGTCTAAAATTTGTATGGCCTACAGTAGGACCCTTTTGTTTGGACAGTGTCCTTCCACATTACATATACAAGGATGCTACCATCTTCTTAATGTAACAGATGATAGGCAGTTTTACTAAGGTTTTCTAAAAAGAAAATGTGGAGGTGTTGCCTCTAGCAACCAATCAGATTCTAGCTATCATTTATTTAGTGCATTCTAGGAATCTGATAGGTTGCTGTGGGCAACACCTCCACTTTTTAGAATCTCTGGTAAATCTGTTCTTTGGAAAGTGAAAGTGTTCAGGGTCTATGTTCCAGTATCAATTTGTAGGTTTTCTCTAGCACATAGGGGCATATTTATCATCAAACGCATTTAAAACACAGTGAATTTCTTATCGCAAAGATAAGGATTGAAACATTGTGACTATTTACTAAAATTCTTCAGTAGGAACAGCACTCACGAAAAACTGCTGTTCCTGCGGAGACCTGTCTGCTGTGTCCTCTATGGTGACTATCGCAAAGTAGTTACTTTTGCGTTAGTGACCGGAGGGGAGAGCAAGTAAGTTGTGGTGACAGATCCCAAGATCCCTCTACCGCAAAGCTCTCCCCATAGGCTTTATTGGCTAAAGCCCGAAAAATCTTTGCTTTTCGGAACTTGTTAAATGGTACAAGATAGCAGACCCCATATAAACCTATGGGGACTGCTTTTGCGTTCGTAGTGACAGGGGAAGCAGCCGATAGCTGCTCGCGAAGCCCTAGGCGTAAATTAAGAGGGTACTTTAATATGCGTCCCCCCAAAAACTGTGAAAAATGTGTTGGATAAACGGGCCCCTTCGTATCTTGGCCCTGTACACAGCCATATGGATCCCACATAGCAGCTATGGCCAGACTGCTAGATTCTTTAATCATTTTGTATTTTTTTGGGTGTGTTTCACTAAAGGCAGGAGGGGAATGTATTACGCTCACCTGATTCTGTCTGTTTGAGAAAAGCCATCCCAGCTTGTATGCTTGAACATGTTGCATGATGGAATGCATAACATTTACTGAATGCAACACACACTTAGACATGCGAATCACCTTGTACAAACAACTTGTTTCCATATTGCAATTGAAGACAGTGGAGTGTTACACATTAGTTTTAATTTGGACCATATGGCCCAGATGCTGCTTTATAGTCGTAGAATCACTACCAAATTTAGTATCCGTGGTGAAGGACAACTGACTTCTTATGTTTAAGCTCTCTGTCCTTGGAGCTGTTACTTTTTTATTTACCGACCCTTTTTTAGCTATTTTTGTCCTTTATTCGGGCTCTAGATAGTAAAATGAAATATCTTTTTCTAAATCTCCTCTAATGACTACGGAGCTGCTTTGTGGGTACAATCGCTGTTCCTCTTTGGACCAGTTGTGTTTCGATCATACAATTCTGGTTGTACAATAAAATACCTTTTTTCTTACGTATTTGATGGAACAGATATGATCTGAATACTCCCCATACATGTTGCTGTTGTTCCTCAAACAATCTGATCAGTGACAGAGAGTAGTGATCTGATTGTTCAACCCCCAAGTAAGTGTCTGCGTTGCAATCAAGTTGGTTGTATTAGCATCTGAACAATGACCCGTACACACCATTCTCTGCTATACCCAACCTTGTCTGATGAAATGTTCATTATGCATGGCGATTACAAGGGGAAATGGTTTATTAATTTGGACAACCTGACAAAACTGACTTTGTGTGTTCTGTATTAATGAAATAGCTGTCACGACAGTGATGATCAAACCGTGAACAGTTAGGGCCTCACAAAATGGAGCAAATTTGCACCCTGGCAAATTGGGGTGGGGTGTTATGTTTTAAATGTGCGGACAGATTCGTGATGAAAAATAAAGCTGTACAATATTTGTGCAAAAGCAGCCAGTATTTTGCCACATGCAAAAATAAATCCATAAATGTATTTTTACCCCTTATATAGCAGCCCGGTTTCTCCAGGAGCAAACTTGCTCCTTCTTTTGCTTTGCTCCTAATCTAGATCAGGCTTTTAGTGTTTTGTGAGCCTGTGGAACTCCTTATAGTAGTACAGATTGTTGATTATTTATATATATATATATATATATATATATATATATATATATATATATATATATATATATATATAGAGCGTCTACAGCAATTATTTAATCATTCACATCAGTCCCTGCCCCGGGGAGCTTACAATCTATATCCCCTAACACTCAGATACATGCACTAGGATTATTTTTTGTCAGAAGCCAGTTGACCTACTATTATGACTTTTGTGGCGGGTGGGAGGATACCCACGCAAACATGGGGACATACATACTCCACATGTATAGGGCCCTGGTTGCAATCAAACCCATAACCCCAGTGCTGTGAGTCAGCAATGCTAACCGCTGTACCAGCGTGCCACCAAACATGCCCTGTGTGTGAGGTTTAAGGAAAGACTAAGGTCACTGGTATTGTCACGTTAGTTGTTCTTTAGTTTACTTCTGAAAGAACTAAGAAGTATTGGTACAACTGAACACCTTGAAGCCTTTTTGGAGCAACCTAATTGGTCATATCTTTGGTAGATGTTAAGCCTGATCATCCCTAAACTTAAAGTATAAGGAAACAGAGTTTGGGGAATGGAATAATGTTAGATATTTAAACAAAAATAAACAACACAAATTAACACCTTGTTGCTCAGGCCCATATGCCATGGACCCATTTCTCTTGTATGGGTTCTTACAACTTGTAAATGAATGCTAAATCTAGAAACTAAAAACTAAATTTAGGGACACAGCCCTTCTTGTTTTAATGCCACATTGGAGTACATTGTCCTATGTATAGTTTATTTGTGGTTTGTATAAAGAGACTTAACCTGGCCTTATGGATTGAACGAGAGCTATGAGATGCCAAGACTGCTATCACTAGTGTCGTGTGTATTAAAGCCACAAATGAATTTATCTTATAATGTTCCTACTGCATAACTTCCCTTACAATTTGTATGATAAGGAACAACAGTAAGGTTTTTGATGGAGTGCACTATTTAAATGTTAAGTGGTTTCCTTTTCCTCCTCCTTTTAGCTTTTCACCCCCCCCCCCCCTTTTTACGCCTTACTGTTTAAATAGTTAGATATTTGCAGGAAACTGGGCTGAGGGGCAGACAGGGGGTCAGAGAGGTTGGAACCTACTAGGGCTTAAAAAATGTCTGAAGGCCTAGTGTGAAGATAAAGAGTGCCTCACCGGGGTTTTCACACACACTGACCTGTGCAAAATCAAACAAGCAGAAGTCGAACCACCTTTAAAGAAGTAACAAATTTGTGCAATTATTAATCACTTCTCTTTGCTGGGAGAGGAAAATGAGAACTCTGCTGTTCTCAAGACACACAAATTTTATTTATTCTGATTTCAGTTGTGGAGAAAAACCTGTCTGGCTAGAAGTGTTTATGCCAATTGGAAAGGGCATTAGCTAAACCATACCTCCCAACTGTCCCGATTTAGGTGAGACAATCCCGATTTGAGGGCTCAACCCGCCGGCCGTAAGTTTTAGGCATCTCCCATTCATGGCTGCTTTGCTGCCACCACTTTTTAGAAGAGGGGTGTACTTTACCAAGACAAGCTCGGGCATTTGTCTACTTATTGGACCTCCCCTCCGAATGGCCAAGGGCAAGTGCGGGGCCGTGACCACAGGAATCTTATCAAGGATCGGCCCTCTTTACGAGAGGAAAGACAGAATCCAGGAGGTTGGCCTACTCCTCTCTTTGGAGTCTGGTTCGGTTCCTCGACATTCAAAAGTCTCTTGAACGTTTCTGGAGCAATGGCAAGCATGTGCTAGGCCTGGTGGTCTCTTTCTCTCTGTCTGTGTGTATATATGTTAGGGAATTTAGATTGTAAGCTCCAACGAGGCAGGGACTGATGTGAGTGAGTTCTCTGTACAGCGCTGTGGAATCGGTGGCGCTATATAAATAAATGATGATGATGGTACCCCAAGTATTCTGCTAGTCAGGAGGAATGCTGTACTAGAATCCTTTTCTGTAACTGATTACAGGGCAGAGATACTATAAGCAGGGTTGAATTATTATCCCTCTCCTTGTAACAGCATATAACTTATTTTAAGGCATCATTTGCAGAAGATAACATTTTCACGGTAACCTGAAATAAAGCATCATTCTCAGACCAATTCTGTTCTATGGAAAGGTTTTCCTGCTGTTAAACGTTTTCTGATAAGTCATCTTTCACGCCGTACCTACTTTACAGGCTGAAGTATGCAATATAATAATAATCCCTTTGCTTTCTTCTCTGCGATCTCACTCACTTATTCAAAGACAAATAAAGCGTGTGTTAGTTTTGCTTCAATGACAGAAAACAAAACGGGGTTGATATGTGAATTTTTTCCATCAAGTATTTTCAGCTTGGGGGGGATTGCGAGACCTTTTCTTCTGCTCACGTGAAAAATTCTGTGTTTTGTCATCTTTTGATGTTTCTCTATTGTCGGGTCCCGGGTTTTGTAAAAGGATTTAAAGAACAATTTCTATGACTGCCACAGATGTAACTTACAGTAACCTCTGAATAAGTGTCTTCAGATCAATGCATTTCCCAGCCCCTGGGGCAATGGTGGGATTTCAGAATTGAACCTCTGTGCTCCTAATGTTTGTTTTCCAGGTCACTTTATTGTGGCTATTGATGTCAAGGCAATTAGGATGTAAAGATGTTTGTACAGGGAGGTAGGGTAGATTGAAATGTGTTCAAACAACCTGCAGGGAAAGTAAGAAAAACAATTTGTACAATAAAATTGTCTGTTTCCCTTTCTAAAAATTTAGCTTTGCAGACTGTTTTGTAGCAGTCTCCTTTATCATCAAAAGCAGGATGACTGCAAGGACATACACTCCTTTTTTTGTTTTGTTTTTAGGCAAAATATACCCTTGTGAAACCTTAGGATGTTTTTTTTTTATTTTTTTTATTTTGGGTCACAAAAAAAAACACACAACTTAACCCACATTGTAATTATGTTTTTGGAAAGGTTAACAGACCAGATGTGTACATGTGATCAAAAAGATACGGCTGTTGACAGATTTAATATGCAATTAAGTAACATTACAATGTCATTAGGGAACAGCGATTCAAACACTAAAAGAACTTGTTTTTCTCTGCTCCGTATAGATTATTTCTCTTATTCGTAATTGTTCACCCCACCATAGAGAGAAGTGTCTCACACAGTGACCAAATTAGTTTGTGGCATGCATTGTTTATAATTAATACGCTGTTTGTTTTTTGCACATTTATTGTTTTGTTTTTATTAAAGGCTTTTTTTTTCCAATATAAGGGAGCTACAGAAAATTAGATCTCTGCTCAAAAGAGCTTCCAATCTGAATAACAAAGAGATAGAAACAACAGAGGAGGGAATGTGCATTGTAAGGCTGGGTACACACTAAAGGAAATTTCTCCCGATGTGATATCGTTAATGATTTTAGCAACATCTGAAAGTGCCAACAGCATGTTGATTCCTGTGTACACACTCTATATGTTTTACACGATTTATCTTCAGATCTGTGCTCTTTATCTGTCATAACCATCGGCTGAAAAGATGGTGACTCTGTGAACTCTATGGAGATCTGCCTACACTGCTGGTTGTGGGTACATACACACTGCAGGATTTGCCTGACATCGTTCCATCATTTATAGAGATTTTAAGTCTGTTCATAAAATCAAATCAAACGATATGATGTGCTTTGGTACGATAAAGCATGATCGTTGGTTCATACACACTAATGCCGTATTGGACCTAACTGTCGTTTTATCATGTGATTGGTACGATAATTGGATGAAAACCTGTAGCGTGGACCCAGCCATAGAAACAGGGGAGGAAATGTACATTCTAAATCAGAAGTGATAGACAAAGCTCCAACAGACGAGGTGAGTACAGTGTGTAATAACAGGGTCAGGTTGAAGAGATGAGCTTTTGGATGTTTAAACCTTTGGAGACTTGGGGAGTTCCTGGTGGTGTAAGGAAGAGAGTTCCAGAGAAATGGGTGCAGCGTGAGAGGAATCCTGTAGGAATAAGAAAGGAGAGGTGATCAACGAGGAGGAGAGAATGTGTGCAAAGCAGAAGAGAGTACCTGGAGATGAGGCAGGAGAGATATAGGGAAGGCACGGTGGCTTAGTGGTTAGCTTCTGCCTCAGAGCACTGGGGTCATGAATTTATTATTATTACCATTTATTTATATAGCGCCACTAATTCCGCAGCGCTGTACAGAGAACTCTCTCACATCAGTCCCTGCCCCATTGGGGCATACAGTCTAAATTTCTTTTAACACACACAGACTAGAATCAATTTGCTAGCAGTCAATTAACCTACTAGTATGTATTTGGAGTGTGGGAGGAAACCGGAGCACCTGGGGGAAACCCGCGCAAACACTGTGAGAACATACAAACTCCTTACAGATAAGGCCATGGTTGGGAATTGAACTCATGACCCCAGTGCTGTGAGGCAGAAGAGTTTAATTCCAGACCATGGCCTTATCTGTGTGGAGTTTGTATGTTCTCCCCGTGTAAGCGTGGGTTTCCTCCGGGTGCTCCGGTTTCCTCCCACACTCCAAAAACATACTAGTAGGTTAATTGGCTGCTATCAAATTGACCCTAGTCTGTGTGTGTGTGTTAGGTAATTTAGACTGTAAGCCCCAATGGGGCAGGGACTGATGTGAGTGAGTTCTCTGTACAGCGCTGCGGAATCAGTGGCGCTATATAAATAGCTGATGATGATGACATTGCTGAGGGCCTTAAATATAATGTATATATGTGCAAAGTAGGGGCTCTGTTTTGGAAAGTTTCTCTAGGTGAGTGAGGATGATCTAATATAAGATATATTAATAGTATGTCGTGTTAGACCTTGGTCCTCTTTTCAGAAAACGTTTTATGTATTACCAACCACAAAACTGATCTTTGAATAGGCTCGACCACCCGAAGCATTGTATTTTGTTTTCTATCCATAAAAACAGACTTGCCCTCCTTCACGCTACAGTTTCAGATGCCTACCAGTGTGATTTACCTGTCCCAAAACCAAGACATCGGGGTTTCTATGTAAAGCAGGATGACCACAGTAATTTCAAAAACGCCACCAAGTGCATCTCCAGCAATCTAATCCGATTGGGATAATCACACAACAGACACACTCATATTTTTGCTGGACAGCCCCATTGTTTGTGTTTTAATACTTTTATTTTACACAAGTTCCCTGTTCAATTTTCTCTCCCGAATCTTTCCTGGAGGCTCCGCCCGGCTGTTTTTACCTCACACCCAGGGGGCAAACGTATCAAGCTGTGAGTTTCTGGCAGGTCTGAAAAGTGGAGATGTTGCCTATAGCAACCAATCAGCTTCTAGCTGTCATTTTGTAGAATGTAATAAGTAAATGATAACTAGGGGCCTGATTCATTAAGGATCTTAACTTGAGAAACTTCTTATTTCAGTCTCCTGGACAAAACCATGTTACAATGCAAGGGGTGCAAATTAGTATTCTGTTTTGCACATAAGTTAAATACTGACTGTTTTTACAGGTAGCACACAAATATTTGATAGCTTATTTGTACACTGAAATGTAAAGTTGATATTTGTGTGCTACATGAAAAAACAGTCAGTATTTAACTTATGTGCAAAACAGAATACTAATATTCACCCCTTGCATTGTAACATGGTTTAGTCCAGGAGACTTACATTTTCAACATTCTTTTACGAGAACGCTGCTATTCATTATATTATCTACTATATAAATGCCTAGTATTATTTATAGACCGTAGTGCAGACATTTTAAAGATGGTACATTTATTAATGAAAACTGAACAATGGATTACAAATATAATGTGTGTCTTAATTGGGGATGTTTAACTCCTCCTGGGTTAGAGGAGGGTAACGCATGTTGGGGCAGTTTAGGAGAGTTGATCTCTGTAGACAGAGAACCTCTCTCCTATATATATGATCTGTGGTGATGACATCACAGGAGTTTCACGCATGATACAGACGTGGGCTGCAGCAGAGATCTATACAGAAGGCTGCAGGTTTGGAAATCTCAAAGCGGGAAACTGCTTATAAAACTTCCCAGCCGATCCACTGAAAGCAGAGACTGATTGATAGCCTGGTCCTAGTGCAGGATGGAGAGCTTAGACCTGTGTGGCAGCTAGTAAGGGACAGTATAGAAGGCTGCCACTGTGAGTGCTTTGGTATAGAGATAACATGCTAGAGAGATTTAGCCAAAACGCTTTTCTGTATTGCTATGGGCCAGTTGCTATGGGCATTGTCAAACAAGAGTTCTTGTAGCCACAAAGCTCTGTGTCAGAGGACTATCCGAGCCCCAGAGTTTTGTTTGAAATGAAAGCAAAATTTAATTTAATGTTACTTCTTTTAAACAAGTTGTTGCACTTTTCTCTGGTTGCCGAAAAAACCCTCAGGTTTCAGTGTAAGCTCTTAAGAATTCTGCCCTCTGTATCCTATTGTATCTAAGTTTCCTACCGTTAAACTGTTCCATGGAATATGTCTGGCTCTCTCCGGATACATTAAATCTTGTCAATATGTCTGATCAGAAGCTGATAGTGGACATCTCCCGGAGTCTACAGCCAGGAAAATGTGTTCATCCTGTGCCAGGGTGTGCATTTACAGCAGCTCTCTGTCCTACTGATTCTATTCCATAGTGTTTGGCTATTTAATGGCCCATTTGCAGGGACAGAATGTTCTCCCCTGTGCTGTGCAGGAGCTCCCATCCGTACACTAGTCCCGCCGCTGCTAAAATATGATCCGTCAGTTCAACCGTGCACAGGTCATTCCAAGTCTTCCAATTTATAGAAGCTTGTTGTATACAAGTATCTTGTGACGTGATGCCGGGTTTTTTTTTTTATCATTCAGACTGTACCCAAAAATATGTAACCTTTTTATATAAAGGTAAACAGCTGCTGCATTAAGGACCTTTCACAGAGAACACTATTTATACATAGTTCTTACTGACTATATTCTGTATGCGAGTCCCGATTTAGGTGGGAGCGTCCCGATTTGAGGGCTCTGACCCGCCATCGGTTGGAAAGTCAAGAAATAATGTCTGGTGTGGACATCAATGACGGGGTATTTATTATTATTATTATTATTATTATTATTATTATTATTATTATTATTATTATTATTATTATTATTATTAATTTTTATTTATAGGGCGCCACAAGGTGTCCGTGGCGCCGTACAGGGACAAAAACGAATTACAATACAAGGTGAGACAGCACAGTACAGTAAACATAAAGCACAGTAACTCCGTAAGCTCAATCCACAGCTAGTGAGGGCGGGGGGAGTATCCGCAAATGACGGGGCCCAAAAGGAGGGCGCGGAAGACAGGGAGACCCCCAGAGGGGGGAGGAGGGCCCTCGAGGAGGAGGGCAAAGTAGCTGGAGAGCAGAGTTAGAAGTGGTGGAGACAGGAGGAGAGATGGCCCTGCTCAGAGGAGCGTACAATCTAAGGGGAGGGGTGGACAGACTGAGAAAGGCAGGGGAGAGAGGGAGAGTAGAGGGACGGAGGCAGGGAAGGGGAAAGAAGGGGGAGAGGCAGAGGATAAGGTAGGTCGTTAAGTGGGAGACTGGAAGGCTTTAAGAAAAAGGTGGGTTTTTAAAGCCCGTTTGAAACTGGACAGGTTAAGGGAAGTCCTGATGGAGGGAGGGAGCTTGTTCCAGTGGAGGGGGGCAGCGCGGGCAAAGTCTTGGATACGCGCGTGGGAGGAGGTGATGAGGGGGGAAGATAGGCGACGGTCATTGGCAGATCGGAGAGGACGGGATGGAGTGTGAATAGATAGGAGTGTGGAGATGTAGGGTGCAGTGGCGTTGGCGAGGGCCTTGTATGTAAGGGGAGGAATGAAGAGAATAAAGCGCAAGGCACGCCCCTATAGTGATGTGACCATGTCCCTGTCCCAATGCCGCCTACCCAAATGTTGGAAGGTATGATTTAGGAGTTGATTTACTAAAGGTTCTAAAAAGAAGGTGTTGTCCGTAACAACCAATTGGATTCTAGTTATCATTTATCTAGTACATTCTAGAACACAATAGCTAGAACTTTGATTGGTTGCTACAGGCAACACCCTCACTTCTCCTTTTTAGAAGTTTGAACTAATCTACTCTTTAAATGTCCAGCTTTATAAAGATTAACTATGCCATTTTTTTCATGCTTATTTGGGCACTGGGTGGCGCTATTTTATTGCTGATCATTACAGAGGGTAACTTTTAGCTCAGCCCAGTTATCAGGCAGTGCTTTATCATGTTCATGAATGCAAATATACAGAAAATAAAGGTTATTTGTCAGGAATAAGTCTCTCCCTGTGTGTTACTGCCCATTTACAGATATGTTACTGTGTGGATTGCCTACGTACAGTGACTGCAGTCATTTTATTGAGATTGAAGCTTTTGCATTCAATCGGAACTAGTGGCACCATTGCTTTCCCTGTGTGTATTGGACAGTTGCGCTTCAAATGACTGTATAACCTTTCATGTAAATTGGGATATATCTGTATATGTGAATATTTCGCCGTCACATGCTTTATACAGCCATATACTCAAACTTCTTTTTATCAATATAAATGTTGGAGAAAGTAATGGTCGGACTATGGCAGTGACGGGCAACTTGACGCATGGACGGCCCTCGCGGTGGTAGTCACTATTCCAATACTGATATTGCCGTTGCATGAACTATGGCGACATCAAAATTCTGAAGACCGACATGGCGACATGTCAGAATTACAGACTTACCATCAGACACAAACACAGCGTTTCTGACACGGCTTGAATAAATTGCGAACCCGCCGCAGTATAATCTAATCTAAGGGTTAGGTTTAGGGTTAGGGTTAACATTGGGGTCAAGCCCGGGTCCGGGCATTGCCGCTTTAAAACCCTAAATGTCAATGTCGCCTTTTGAAGTGACGTAAATTCCAACTGCCGGCCTTTTCTGTAGTCACAAATTATTCAAGCCTTGCCGGAAATGTTCTGTGTGTGTCTGATGGTAAGTCAGTAATTGTGACGTGTCGCCATGTTAGTCTTCAGAATCTTGATGTTGCACTAATCAGTGTCCGCAATATCACTATTGTGAAAGCGTATCCCACCCGGCCCTCTAACCTTCACAAAGACCGCACATTACCCTTAATCTCAGGAAAAAATGAAGTTAAAAGAATACATTTAATCCAATAACAAAACAAAATAATAACATCAGAAGGCATTATAAACAAGTATTACAAGCTATAACAAACTAGTCTGTGCTAATAAATACATTGTGGAGCTTATAGCTAGTGTAACTATCGCCCAACAAGGTGGGCTAATAATTTAAACGCGACCTTGTTTAGAACGCTCACTTTCAAACACAATGTCTTTAACAGTCGAACGTTCCAGCAGCTTCAAGGATATTGCGATAAATTACACGTTGCATTTCTACTATTCACAGCTTATTACTACAAACGAAGCCAGGCTCGTATTCTCCATAGGTCGTGACCCTTAACATGTTAATATGTGTATATTATTCTCGCATACACACACACAGTACTGTAGTGACCATGGTGCAGAGTAAGTTGTTTGATACTAGGACATCTTCCAGCCGGCAACCAAGACTGGCGCATTGTCAGCCAACTAGAGTAGTTTGGGACTAATTGAAAAATATTACAGTCACTGGTAGTAGTAACGTGTTGCACTCACAACAGTGCGTATCTCCCAATTGTCTTTATTTCGACAGGACAATCCTGGGAAACTGGTGCGGGGAAGGGGTTAAGAGCGGCCTTGCACTTCAGAGGCGTTAGGCAAGCATAGGTCAAGAACCCATTGTGACACAACGAAGTCCCCACCATGAGGTGGCCATACCCAGTTCCCATTCCAAAGATTGTAATGTTGTGAGATACCAGACTGTGTACTCCCAAATTGTGACCCCCCCCCCTCCCCTACTGCAGCTCAGTCAGTAACCACCTGGGTTCCCATCATGTTATGACCCATCAAAATAGATTACCGCTGGGGATGAATTTCAGAAGCTGAGGCTTTGTCTTGTCCTCCTCCTAATGGAGCTCACTCCCAGGCCCTCCTACGAAATATTTGTTACAGCCAAAAGTTGACTGCTCCTCCTGGGCTTTTATCTCATCTCCCCAATCGGCTCTTGCCACCAGGGATGAATGTTAATGTAGTTTCCCCAGTTACCAATCAGTGGGTAGTGCCTTACGTTCTCAGGGACTGCCCAGAGATATACCTGGTTAGCAAACCCCCTGCATGCCGGATCAACAGAGGACAGCTAGGGTTGCACTTGGTAATAAAACGCTAATTAAGAGTCTCTATTAATTGTTGAAAGCAGATAACCTTTCCGTCACCCTAATTATAAATCGCTCAAAGTTGCTTTGTACAAGGTGATCCTCATGGATAATTCTGACTTGCCATTACTGGTCTTTATCCATTCTTATATAGAACACGGATTATCGGTGGTATCTTTGAATAGAGATCATTGAGCTGTTTATAATTGTATTCGTTTGTGGGCACTTTGGTGGTTGAAAGCTGTGTTTTCTTGTCGGGGAAAATGTACTGCAGTCCAATCCATTACAGTACCTGCAATTCCATTGTAGTTAATCTTGGAGGACAATTCCTGAATACGTCTGTACATAGTGTGGGGATGGAAGTCATTCCCAATGTTCCAAGTTCCCTAGAACCATACAGAAATGTTTAAACAAATTATAACATGAATTGGTGCAGTGGCTTTAATTAAATTTGCGAAACAAAAAGTAGGAAGTTTGGATCAATGGTTAGCACTTCTGCCTCTCAGCAACTGGGGTCATAAGTTCAATTCTCAACCATGGTCTTATCAGTGTGGAGTTTGTATGTTCTCCATGTGTTTGCAGGGATTGCCTCTGGGAGTTTCCTCCCACTCTCCCAAAAACATACTAGTAGGTTAATTGACTGCTAACAAATTGACCCCAGTGTGTGTGTTAGGGAATTTAGACTGTAAGCTCCAATAGGGCAGGGACTGGTGTGAGCGAGTTCTCTGTACAGCGCTGAGGAATTAATGGTGTTATATAAATAAATGATAATGGTTTTTTATATCCCTTCCTGTTTGTGATACTTTTCTCCCAACTAGGATTTTGTTTCATTTTTCTTTCCTCCTAAATTTACAACCAGTGAGATACCATCTAATCCTACATTCAGTCAGTGTTCCTAAAGCTGCACAACCACTTCTATATCAAAAACGGGGGCGTGAGCGGGAGGACCATTGCGACTTCTCATTTACTTCCCCAAAAATTGATCCTCACTTCCAGGTTTAGACTTGCAAGCTCGGTTTCTAGGCAACGGATGATGAATTTTAATACACGTGGTTGAGAATCCATTGCCATTTAGAATCGTACGATAAAATGGTTACACAAAGCTTAGTGTTGTAGAAATGATTCTGAACATACCCCATTCTGGATAGCAATGAGCAGAGCTGTGGCAGAATTTTGAGCAAGTCAGTTTGCACCTCTGTGAGACTACCTGGCCCCCAATGGAAAAGTTCTAGCCACACAGTCTTTGAGGCCCGCATTTGCTTTACTAGTCAGAAAAATGACATTCTGCACTGTACTTGTGAATTTGCATTTAGTGGTTTTTATATTCTATCAATAGACCTGAGACGGCGGTCAGCTCATTGTGCTGTGCGGTTGGACAGGGAACACTAAAGCTCAAATTCCTCCGGTGATAAATGCTGAATATTCTGCAAAACACTTTTGAAAGCTTAGCTTGCTTTAGATGAGGAGGCTGTAGAGACCATTCATTGTCTGAATTTCATCTTTTATCGTCCCATGCAAGAAATTGCATACAATATAAAAGAAAGTAACAAACTTTATGAATTTACTACATAACAAAAAACTGTAAAGTACTAAAACAATGTAACCACCAAAAATTACCCTGGCCAGATTTGTCACAAAGGTAGCCTGTTATACACCATTAATAACTTAAATACAGCAAGTTTTCACACCACGGTTAATATTGACAACATTTTACACCTGTATATACACATACTATAAAGACCACTAAAGTTTGCTTATTTAAGCATTCTACAGGGTGATTCAAAAGTCTCACTACACCCTTTTATTTCGAAAACTCTACAGAAATTGGGCCGATTGACCGATTTCAAGATGGTGCCCATGTTTGGTACATACCGTAAAAGATAGACCACGTCACCCATACCTTACTGGAGTATTCAGGTTTCCCAATTTCCTGTAGAGTTTTTGAAATAAAAGGGTGTACTGCAAGACTTTTGAATCACCCTGTAGAATGCCTGAACGTGCAATATTTGAGATAAAATTATGATTGTAAGGGAATTAATTTATTCTTTGCCCCCTAGGTAGTAAATGTATCAAGCCTTTTAAAGAAGGAACGGTGGAGGTGTTGCCCATAGCAACCAATCAGATTCTAGCTCTCATTGGTCTAATACATTCTAGAGAATGATGACTAGAATCTAATTGGCTGCTGTGGGCAACACCTCCACTTTTCCCGTTTAGATGTTTGTTAAATCTATCCCTAGGCTTCCTGTTGGTTATCATATGAAAGCACACTGCAGGCCAGGCTTTATATAAGGCTGTATTAGCGGCACAGTGGCTCAGTCGTTAGCACTTCTGCCTTACAGCACTGGGGTCATGAGTTTGATTCCCTACCATGGCTTTATCTGTGAGGAGTTTGTATGTTCTCCCCGTGTTTGAGTGGGTTTCCTCCCACACTCCAAAAACATACTAGTTGGTTAATTGGCTAACAAATTGACCCTAGTGTGTGTGTGTGTGTGTGTGTGTGTGTGTGTGTGTGTGTGTTAGGGAATTTAGACTGTAAGCCCCATTGGGACAGGGACTGATGTTAGTGCGTTCTCTGTACAGCGCTGCGGAATTAGTGGCGCTATATAAATAAATGGTGATGATGTGTAAATTATATTTTAGGTTTACTGGTCCTTTAACACAAATCTGTTAGAGTGAACGCAGCCACCCTCGAGTAAAAGCCTCCCTAATGGATTACTATGATAAATAACATACGCTTTATTGTGGATTATAAGCAAATTAACTGTTGCCGATTATTTTACTGACAGTGTAGCACATATTTGTAACATAGCTTCAGCACATGTATGTGGAGCGTTACCAGTAAAAGGAATTTTAACGCATTTTTGAATACAGACAAGTATATCCTGGAAGTTGACCGCTATTGTGTAGATGAGACGAGAGAGGCCGAAGTCTGCCGTCAACATTCCCATAAGTTCCATGTTTTCAGCGCTTGTATAACTTGCACTCGGAGTTAATTATTCCATGACTAATTGTGTTGTGAACTCGATGTGTAGTTTATATATTATTAATTCAAATGGAGTCATGAATCACCGTGAATTTATATTTGGGAAATCTGTATTTCGTTGGGTTTTTCCAAGTGCAAACAATATTTCTGTGTGAAGGCTGCGGGAGCTGAACGTTTTATTTTCTCTCTTTAGCTGGCTTAATCCTTGTGTAGTGAAACACAAAACACGGCCTCTTTCAGACTATTTGTGCTAAGTAACTGACCCTTGCCCCATACAACCAGTCAGCCATGACATGGGAAAGTAAGTCTGTTGTGTCTCCTAATACTTTCTGGATACTATCCAGGAATGGGAATTTTCCTGCACAAGAAATGTTCAACCGTGTGTCCCCCGCCTGTGAAATGGGATGGAATAGCTTGCTGCTGACGTTTTGTCATGTTGCCTCTGGTCCCCTCGAAGTAGGTAGGGGTTAAATAGTAGCTGAGATATCCCCTTCCATGACGATCCAGTCATGCCAAATGCCGGGGCTCCATATCATTAAGCCAGGTTTGTAAGCTCTTCCTACTTAGTGTTCGGGCCTTTGCTTTGCCAATATCTATTCAAAGGCATTTTGTGCTAAAGAATGCTCCTGAATAGCCAAAGAGATTAGCTAAACCCTCTATTTCAGGTCAGTCGGGAAGAGCCGGCCAGCAAAGTCTCCCCCTGTATTTGGAGAAATGTGGGTCAACCTCTTAACTTTCTGTGAAGTTTGTGTTAAATAGAGATGAAAGGAGGGGAAGCTGGAGACTGATTGGCTGGGACCGGGCTCTTAATGTCATCAGCAGATATTCTGCACAGACTGTGTCAGTCTAGGTTTACAGATATATAACATGGCCATGCCTGATATCACTGTGGCATTGTATGATGCATACTGAACGGCTCCTAAAAATACAGTATTTATTATATATATATATATATATATATATATATATATATATATATATATATATATATATATATATATATATATATATATGAGATTCACAGCACAACGCTACCTTTTTTATTATTATAATATTCCAGCAGAAAACTCTTAATTGTATACTCATTGCCTAATAAATAGGGGTCTGTCTAGGTTGTCTGTACGAATTAGGTACCCCGTTTGCTTTGCAATGTGTCCTACTGAATGAACATTTCAGTGCATTTTATTTTTTGCGAATTTAATCCCTAGGGCCATACGAGCTGTATTTTCATTGTTCCACTTTCAGCCAATGGCACGCCTGGTGCAAAATAATCTGGGATGACGCCTATTAATACCATTATCTGGTATACCCAACTAGACCACCGAAGAGACTTTAACACCATGTAGTCTGGGTTATCGCTCATAAATGTAAAAATATGATTCTCATGATGGTCACAGAGCCACAGGTCGATTTCCACATGTTTATAATCTGATCAGCCGCGCCAATCGGCACATGGACTGCTTGGGGGCTTCTTAGCTCTGTCGTCTGAAGACCGCATACACAGGCTGGTGAGAGATGTCTGTATAATAGACCTTTAAACATAGAAAAGTGCAGTAAAGATGGCCACATAGCTTCTGATGCTGGCTAATAAGATGTACATCAATTGGTTCATTACTGGGCATGTTAGAAAACGTGGTATGTTTGTACCTTTCTCCTACCACCACATTAGAGGGCATCAGTGTAACCTGGAACTGATATGGCTGCTTGGCCCAAGCGCACATCTATTGTCCAATTTAGCCACATACATGTTTGGCCGGATGGGCGGTGATCCTCTTGGGCTCTACTCTGACTGAACGGCAGGATCGGCTCACATGACGCCAGCTTGAGTATTGGCCTTGTCACCAGAAACTCCGACACTACTGCCCTGGATTAGGAATAGAAGTGAACCAGTTAGACATTAAGGTTTATGATCTAAACTGCACTAGAAAGATTATCATTAAAATCTGGTAGGTTGCTATGGGCAACATCACCTTTTCCTTCTGCACCAGATTTCATAAAGGTGCCCCACTGGCTCGTTTATTTATTGTTGGCCACTCTATAGCAACTCTTCCAGTCTTTTTAGTTCTTTTAGTGGCATTTACATGTTTTCTATTGGTGATGTTAATTTCTGGGAGCATCTATTGATGTCTGTACGTTGAAGGTGGAGCTCATTGGTGAAATGGAATGATCATCATACTGGGCAATGGCTGGAAGGCTGCCAATGAGAGCCAGGAAGTGTCAGAAAAGGGATGCCAAGCCTCATAGGTAGTGTGTAGCACAGGGTGGAAGCCAATAGTGGAAGTGGGTGAAACCTCTTGTTGACATCTTCTAAGTGGGAAACCTACTGGCTATTTCTGATAGCCAGTGAGTGCAGAATGAGGAGGTTGTAGAGTCAGAAAAGAGAGCCTGTAGCTAAGAAGTGGCAGGGTCTGGAGACTGTGGCTGCGAGAGTGGCATGGGTTGGAGTTTGGGGCTGTGAGAGTGGCATGGGTTGGAGTTTGGGGCTGTGAGAGTGGCATAGGCTGAGGCTGTGAGAGTGGCATGGGCTGGAGGCTGCGGCTGCGAGAATGGTATGGGCTGGTGGCTGCGAGAGTGGCATGGGCTGGAGGCTGTGGCTGCGAGGGGCAGGAGTTTGTGGCTGCAAGAGGGGCAGGAGTTTGTGGCTGCAAGAGGGGCAGGGGCTGGAGGCTGTGGCTGCGAGAGGGGCAGGGGCTGGAGGCTGTGGCTGCAAGAGGGGCAGGGGCTGGAAGCTGTGGCTGCGAGAGTGGCAGGGGCTGGAAGCTAGGGGCTGCAAGAGGGGCAGGAGGCTGTGGCTGTGAGAGTAGCATGGGCAGGAGGTTGTGGCTGCAGGAGGGGCAGGAGTTTGTGGCTTCAGGAGAGGCAGGAGGCTGTGGCTGCGAGAGTGACGGGATGAAGGCTGTGGCCTCGAGGGGCAGGGATGAAGGCTGTGGCTGTTAGACCTGGAGTAACGGAGGGAGGTTGTTGCTCAGAAACAATGAACAACTGAGTAGAGAAGCAGTGAGTATCAGAAGATGAAGAGAATGGCAATGAGTGTGTGAAGAATTCATTTTTTTTTAATGCAGATACCCTGTGCTTCGTTCTTCTATTTGTACAGATGATATGAAAAGCAACAGTTTATTGCCCACATGGATTACACAAGAAGATTCTATTTTCCTAGTTGTGAGTTACACCTATTCCAGTAAGGGTTTGCTGGGGTGAATTCCCAATAATTCCCTCCAGTTTGGTGCATATGATCAATGCAGAGAGGCACCACTGTAGTAGACATAATGCAGGTACATTGTAGATGCAGGTACAATACCTCTATATTCCATACAGAACACAGTGCACACTACTGAGTGGATGTATCGTGTGAATTCTCCTCTGCCTCCAATCTTCAGTCTGTCTTCTTGTTTTCACGGATCTACTTGCAAAAATCCTGAGACCGCTGGGAAGATTAAACTTGTTTCTGTTTGACATTTGTCTGTGTCATGTGTGTAGTAGTGTCTGATCATGATGTAGATTGTGGACTCACTTTGTTTTATACTCCTAGAAACATGCGCAGTGAATAATGGAGGATGTGACCGCACGTGTAAGGATACGGCGACGGGAGTCCGCTGCAGTTGCCCTGTGGGATTCACCCTGCAGCCGGATCAGAAAACATGTAAAGGTCAGTATGGAGTGGTTTTGTTTTTCCCCCATTTTGATCAGGCAATTTAACTATTCTAAAGATGCATGTTTGTTTCCTTCAGTAACTGGAAGTTGTCATTTGCCATTTTGGGTGTACCCATTCCCTATATACAGTGCATGCAGCCATGATTATTGGTTCGGAGCGAAAACTGGCTGTCTGCTCCGTTCAAGGGGGGGCGTGCCGTCCCAGAGGCTCCGTTCAAGGGGGGGCGCGCCGTCCCAGAGGCTCCGTTCAAGAATGGGGGGCGCGCCATCCCAGAGGCTCCGTTCAAGGGGGGGTGCGCCCGTTCAAGGGGGGGTGCGCCGTCCCAGAGGCTCCGGGCAAGGGGGGGGGGGGGGGGGGGAGTGCTGTCCGAGGGGCTCCGGACATCTATTGCAGCACACGTGTCTCATTAGGTTGTGCTGTTTAATAAACAATTGACGTGTTGATCCTGTGCTTTATATAGCCACAAATCAGTAGGTGAACAGCCAGGAAGCATGTGGCTTTTACTTGATCATTCCAGGGCTCCAAGCAGACGTCCGCAGAGATTTATTGAGGTGACAGCCAGGTCCTGTTTGTGTGTTTGTTTGTTACATCTTGTGCTGGAGGTGAAGAAAGCCTTCACACATTGCTAATTAAATGGAAAGCCGCACACAAATATTTAGCAGACTCCGTTCAGGTGTACCTTCTCCTGAAATCTAGCAAAGCAATTAAACGCTGCAAGACGTAGAAATGTTAAAATAACAGCCAAAAACCTCATATTAGAGCTGTAATTAGATATAAAGAATCGTACCTTTTTCCTACAACCTGTATTATCTTTCTCTTACAGACTGTTATGTGTCTCTTGGTCTGTTTGTTTGCTGACCAAGGTCAAGTCTGTTCTATTTAAGCCCAGTGAAATGAGTTAGTTTCTGGAGAGGAAGAACTTGGTGTAACAAAGCAACAGTCGCTCGGGGCTTCAGAAATACCCCAGCAGAAATGTTGTTTTAGCTACACAGAGTATATTAATAGCCCTACAGCTCATTTTCCTATGGTAGAGGCAAATTTTCATCAGTATTGTGACAGAAATAATATCCACGGTGCCTATGTCTTCTCCTCTTACTCCTTCATTGCTCATTGCCTTTAACCGTCCACCCCACATAACGCCCTCCCTTAATGTAATAACCATAGTAGAAACAGTGACATTACAGCCATACCTCTCGCCCCAATAGGCCAGGCTGCTCCGATTCTCTGACCCGGGGTGAGACGCAGCCAATCAGGGCGCGGCTACACATGAATGTGGGTGTTTCCGAGTGGATCTTGACTCCTTGTTTTGTTTTGTTCCTCTGTTGCATTTTAAAAGGTTGGGAGGTTTGTGAAACTCATTTAATTCATACATACAAAAGCTAACGGAGTAATATATCCTTAGTGATCAGTCGGTACTGTATATAGACTAATACGTGTTCCCAGGTTTCGCTGACATAGCAAAGCAGGCAGAGCTGCGTTTATCGAAGAGGCAGACTAAAATCACGCTTAGGCAGCCCGGTTTAATATGCGGTTATCTTTTACTTGGCGTTTACCACCCACCAGTTTTCCGAGTAGAATCATTGGATAAAGAGGCGTCTTATGGGGGCTCATGAGCACGTGGGCTACTCTATAACTAATACCCACCTTATGGCTTAATACAGATAGCAGACGGTACAGCACTGTATATACTGAGAGCTAACGGATTGGAGCCATACCAGCTGTAATGGCTTTTCTATGGATTTGACCCCGTCCATGGATAGATTTCATAATACCTTGTGGATGAAGGAAAAAGAGAGCACATTTTTCTTATTACTTGGAAGAGACCCTTTTTTCCTTACTGTGAAATCCTTGTTAATCTTTTGGCACGTTGTTTGACTAGAGGGGTGATATCCAGGGCTTACGCTAGGCAAACATGTCTTGAGCCGGCTGTCTCACTGCCATGGTTACCGTGGAAGGGATAGGTGCCCCACGCGGGGCAGGAGAGAAATGTAACATACATGTGTTAATATTGACGCATGCATGGCAAGGTCCGCAGGCTGGGTTACATAGCTGCCGTCTTTTTAATCCACTTCAAGGGAATGCAAGTTTCAAACGATCGCTGGGATTCTAAGTCTGCACTGCCCCGACGTTTGGGATTCTGTAAGACTGGAAAATGTGATCTGTTAAGACATTTTAGGTTTATGTAAGCAGGCGAAAGGTTCAAACGATCTCCTCTGTTACCATGTGCTCTTTGGGAGACAAATACAAATGCCATTATTTTTTTGGGATTAGTGCATGTCTCTAAAGAGCAGCCTTTGTACAAATTGAAGCCTTTCTTTTTCTTTTTTTTGCTTTTTTTTTTTTTTTTTGCTTTTACTGAAGATTCTGTGCCCTTTGTGGACAGAAGTGTGTTTTGTGCAACACACCTGTTTGTGAAATAAAGGATTGCGGTTTCATAGAGCCAATTATTGTCCGGGCCATTGTGTTTAAATTGCAGCATGCAGAATAATGTCTAAGATAATTGTGCCATTCGTTGTCACATCCCTGATGCTGCCTTGGATAATACACTTATTATTTACATGTTTGTAAAGAGGTCACGTGTATTCTTCTTTACCCGGGGACTTCTGAGAGCTGCGTTGCCATCTAATTTATATATTTTACTCACCTGCTCCTTCCCCTTCCTAGAGCCCTGGGAAAAATGCCCTTACATACTTTTTTATGTAACGTTTAAAGTCACTTCCTTAGAACGGCTGCGCAGGGGGTAATGATCCTTCTTAGTAGCGCAGGGACGTACGTTGCTGCATAGTAGAGATACAGGCAAGATGCTGAATTCATTTCTGCGTTTTCCATCGCTTGTGCAGGAGAGCTAGATTCTGATCGGTCTCGGAGAAGATGATTCTGGTTTTGGAGATCACATCTACAAGTAAAGTGACACAATGGTTTGCATCATTTAACATATGTTGTTTCACATTGTTGCACACCTCCCAGTATCTATAATCCCTAAAGTGGGACAAAATAAACCCTGCCTTCCTTCCTCCCAAGAGTGGACAACTTTGGGCAAAACTCCATTCACTTTCCTGTTAAGCCCTGTCCCATTTGCAGTCCACGCATCGAGATGTCCCTCCAAAATCGGAACCATTGGGAGATGTGTTGTGGCCAGCCCTTAATAAATCCCACTTGATTGTGTTTTCTTGTCCAGGCGTGATAGGTCTTACCTGGAGCTCCAAATTTTGCAGTGGAGTCTTACAATGCCGCTCCAGGCTCCTTGGCCTCCGCTTTTTCTCTCGGAGGCTTCCCATGCGCTGGGCACATGTTCAAAGGTGGCCTTACTCTGAGCATCGGCCAGACTGACACCTGATCCGCAGAGACCTCTCATGCTCTTCCGAGAGCACATGGGGAGGGGGGGGTGGGTCTTTGGAGGGTGACCCAGCATAGCTGAGCCCTGTAGCGGCTGTACCCCCTGCTGTGGCACCTTATTTTAGTAGATATATTGGGAAACTGCTGTACCAATATCTTAGGTAGCTTTTCTTGTCCGCTCAGCAGCTGCCTATATGGAGAACGGAGTAACCGAGGTTAGGTGAAGCCGAGCAAATGCTACTAATTCCACAAGATTTAGGTCAATAATCCCATGTGGTTCTTTTCTGCACTTCAGTGTAGCGCAGGATTCTGGCGATAGAACAAAACAAGTCACCCAGGTGCAATAAAATGTTCTATAGGAGACGAGTTGGAATCTCTCCATTAGTGCTGCATCCGAAGTCCGATCCCTAATGAGACCCTGATATAGCGTTAGCGAAACCCGGTCTTGCTCCAGAGACGCCATTTAATAAAACTGAGTAATGTCCAATAATGGTGTCACTTTTTTGTGTTCTGTAAGTTGGAGGATGTATCATCATTTTTTGATCCAATGCTTAATTATATATGTGTGAAATTTATTTCTCATTATGAGGTGCTGACAGCGCTGCGTAATATAATTGGTGCTATGTAAACAAACCATAATAAATAGCTGGTATCGTCTTTTGATGTTGTGCTAGAGACAGAGGAGCCGAGCGCCCGTCTGCAACGCCGATCTGTCACTTCATAACACACCAACAATTACATCAGTATGTTTGAAGCTGGATTGAGACCCTTTTAGGGTCAGTACGTTTACTGCCCCCCCCCCCCCCCCCCTCTAAAGTTTCCCTGGCCTGTCAGCATCTCTTACATCTGTGTAGCTGACCAGAACGTACTTTTATTGTCTGCGTAGATTAGATTAGAGCCAAGCCACTGATATTAAAAGCTGATATTAAAATGAGATCATTGTTGGTGGATCCAGCGCTTGAACTCCAAATAGAGTAAATAAACGTAGCGAGGAGGGTGTATGGTGAACAAGACAGTCGGCATAAGACACCTCTATTGCCTCCAGTGTTTATATATGCGTTAAACATTGGTACTCCTAGCCATTATAGAACTGTCAAAGGTTTACTGCTTATTGCTGCTGTATTATTGCCTTAGCCGACCTATGGCTTTTTAAGCTTCAGTGGAACTACAAGTCCCAGCATGTTTTGATTGGCCACAGAGCGTCTGCCTCCTCTGCAATCTATAATCCCCGTCAGTAGGAAAACCAGAAGACTTTCGGCTCACTGCTGTAAAGAGCGCTCAAGATCACTCAGCTGGCTTTAATTTTGGATATTACACATCAGTTGGCAGACCAAACAAAAAAAAAAAGAAATCTGCTATTTTTATTGTAAATAGAAGGCCGCCCTTCAAAATCTCTCCCTCTGTGGGAATTAGAGCAAAAGAAAACAATAGGTTGGGGATTTGCTTCGCAGAGGTACAATGTTCCCTTCTATATATTGATTTGGAGAGAATTACGTTGTATTGCTTAAGAGAAGGGTTTATTCTACAAGCGGCACTGAGGGAAAAAAAAAAAAGATAACTGTGTGCAGCATTGAAAAATTATACATATAAATATATATCTGGTCTTGGGTTGGATGAGCAAGGCATAATTTAAACCAATGGCAGCTTAGTTTGTTTAGTTGCTGCTACGTAAGCAAGACTTATACTTGTGTCATTTTCGTATTTACCGTATGGTGTAATATTGTGATCGTTTTAGGCAGCTAACTGCAATTTAGTGAGATCTACCAGCGCGTATGTAAAATTAAAAATGTAAAATACAATTATATTTTACAGTCTATAAATAAAAATCTTTTTGAGCTATAGTTTCTCTTTATTTACTATCTGTATTTTACGGGAACTGAATGCGTTGTGTACTGTTAGGTCATTTTTATATTCTCAAAATAATAACGAGGCTGTGATTTTAATGACTGTATATAATATAAGTCTTCACACAATTCTATACTTGTACCATACAGGGTGTTATAGTTGCTTAGTCACTGGCAATCCCCTTTATTATTATTTTACTGTTCAAATTGCTAATTTACTGTTCATTTGGGGAACATCATGTTCCACTTACCCTGTAATATTTTTAGCATAATATCCGATGATACAAAACAAACAGGAGCCCCAAAACAGCCTCAACGCTTGCAGTACTAAAGGCAGCGTTGATCCTGCAAAATCTCCACCCTCGGGTACTGTCCCCACTGAGGTGTAAAGCACCAGCCTGTTACAGGCATACAGTGATGTTCCTGAATTGTCTGACATTCTTGTCACTTCTTTCAGATATTGACGAGTGTCTGGTGAACAATGGTGGCTGCGACCACTTCTGCCGCAATACCGTGGGGAGCTTTGAATGCAGCTGCCAGAAAGGCTACAAGTTACTGACCGACGAACGCACCTGTCAAGGTAAATGTTTATCTCCGAGACTTCTCGCAGACTTATCGGTGCTCAAGCTGAACGACTTTTTCGTGCTCTTTAATGGACAAAGATTCATTTTGCATATCGGTTGCATTTCATTTTGTGATTTGTGTTCCATATATCTAGTAACGTTGCTTTTCAGTATTAGTTGTGACCTTTTTGAAGAGGAGACTGATAATTGCACCAGTCGCCTGCTCACAGTAAACCTAATTAACGAAGCCCGCTGCAAGCCTGCACTCTGTATATCCCATATTGTATGTGGTACCAGCTGGGTGGAAATATAAATGCCCATATATGTATACAAAACAAAAAGACAGTTGTCAGAGCTTATCCTTTACACTGCATATCTGTGTGTGCCTAGCAAAATGAAAACATGAGGTATTCGTTCATATTTTTGATCAAAACATTTAAGCCTGCATCCCAGCCTCAAGGGCTGTATCATCCGCCCAGTGTGTAGGCCAACTCTCCGCTTTCAGGAAGCTCCTCCGCAAAGTTCATGTTAGGTCCGGGTTTGTGGTGAAACTGAAAACACACTGAATAGGTTGACTGGCGGCTTCTCAGAAAGCGCCTCTATCTCACTCCGAAAACCCAGTCACTGCATTTGACGTTCTGCCGCAACTTTGCAAATGAGTCCCAGTAGACCTAGCCATTGTCGAGTATGAAGCAATATTCAAAATAGGCCATTGCAAGAACCACTAATCCTATTAAGGTTAAATTACATTTCCTTTTCAGAGAATTATGGGCTTCCTTGAAGGGCCTTCACTGATTATCTCCATGTTTTACTGGAGAATAGGAATGCCATCTTACTTTTGGAGTCCAACTCTACCTCTATCATGTAATAATAATGTGTAATAAAAAGGCTTGTTCAGCGCAGCTGAATGTTCCATTACTCACATGTTGGTTATTAATATCTCCTGTGCTCATATGACTATAATAGGAATTTAATTTTTTTGCTGGCTGAGAACTCCTTACCGAGCCCATAGCCAGCAAACCTCCGTGGTCCAGTGGAGTTTAAATGGGATGAAACGATGTGTTGTGTACGGTTATCGATGCTGGACGTCTCTCTTAGTAGGAAAGCTGTGACAGATGACGAGAGCAGCGATTTAATAGAAGCCAGGAGAATAAAGTGAGACCGCAGATACCCCATTTATCTTTCGTGTTTGACAGTGAAATAATAATGTATTTCTTCCTTCAGGCGTTCATTGCCTACAGCAGTCAGAGAGACCTTTTCCAGTTTTATTCCACGTTTTCTTAAATGACTGTGTGATTCCACCGGACTCTGTAATGTTCTCTGTCTGTCAGTGCCCTTACTGGACAACAAAATTAAATGCCCACTTAGTCAGGATGCCAGTAATTTGGATGCCATAGAGCCAGCACTATGCATCCATGGTCTTAGTAGCATAGTACCTTCTTATATAGATGGTGAAGTCTTACTTGGTGTCCTACGTTACCGGCCAATTAACCGAATTAGCTGTGTGAACGCTACACCTCTTGGCATTACACTGTATCTCTGACATAGCTTCTCTGGTAGACAACCCTGGAAAGGGCAGGCTGCTGGTAAGATACGGAGTGACTACAGGGAGGAAAGGGGTGTGTGTAGGTAAGGGGTTAGGTCTCTTCCCCACCAAATCAGCTGTTACCAATACAAGTTTGGAGACTGGGTCCTCTGCCTTGGACCCCTGCAATTCTGCTAGTGTGAGAAGGGTTATATTCGTGCAGTTGAGTGGTAGGAATAGTGACTGTAATATTATTTGTGCCACAAAATTTCTGCAGCGCCGTACAGAAAACAGACAGTGGACGATACAGGGCAAACAGTAAAGAACAGTGAACAAAACTACCAGTACTTCAATAGCTCCAAAAATAGCATAGTGGAGTTGGAGGAGAAGAAAAGGTAGAGAGACAGGAGGGAAGAGGGCCCTGCTCGTAGGAGCTTACATCCTAAAGGGAGGGAAACAGACGGAGGCACAATGGGGAGTCGGAGGAAAGAGGAGTGAGTAGCGGAACAGGGGATGAGAGAGGAGGAAATCAGGAGCAAGGGTGGTAAGCTTTGAGGAACAGATGAGTTTTAAGTGCTCGTTTGAATGTGCACAAATTAGGGGACAGTCTGATAGAGTGTGGGAGGTTGTTCCCGTGGAGGGGGGCAGCCCGGGAGAAATCTGGAGTGGGATGAGGTGATCAGGGTGGAGGAGAGGAGATGGTCATTGGGGACTGGGATGGAGCATGAATGGAGAGGAGGTTGGAGATGTATGCGGCAGTGAAGTGGGAGAGGGCCTTGTAGGTGAGGGTAAGGCGTTTCAAAAGGATTCTGTAGGGGAAGGGGAGCCAGTGTAGGGCAAGGCAGAGAGGGGAGCAGTGGGAGAGGATATATCCTCAATCTTATAATCTCAATCCTATAATCTTGTATAGCCTCAATACTGTCCGATGGGTGAATATTACCCACCTCTGGAATATATCGATGATCTGTCCCTTTCTCACCATGGAAGCTACCAAAGCTCTTATTCACTCTTATAATCTCTCGCCTTGACTACTGTAACCTCCTCCTACTCTCTGGCCTACCCAACTCCCACCTTGCCTTTAAGTCTATCCTCAACGTTGCTAGTTGCCTTATATTTCTCTCCTGCTGCTTGGCCCCTTTTCGCCATGTTCTCCTTTTACCATTCCATCACCCTCTGTACCTCTAGGCCTGCTTCCCTAGCCCTGTTTTCTAGAGCACAGGCCTACTTCACTTTGGACATTACTATCACTCTAAACTTACGTATCACCGTAAATAACTTAATCTGCTTTGCCAAGTTATCTGTTAACTAGTATATCTCTGGTCTTTGTATCATCATGATTAGTTTAATAATGTATTATGTAATGTACATTGGATCGTTGTTGTCTGTTTATTGTATACTACTGTAATTGTCATATACAGCGCTGCAGAACTTTTGTGGCTCCATATAAATAAAAGATATTAATGGAAGGTCAGCTTTGTGTCACAAACTTACTTGCTCCTGTGCTGCTGATTTTCCTGCCTCTGTATACAGCTCAGCACTTCCTGGTTGGGCGGTCACTTGATCATAACTGGGAGGCAGCATGTACAATCTGCAGACTATATAAAGCTCACATGGACACTGCAGCCTTGTCAGAACAACAAGTTGCCACTTTGTGTCTGGCTCTCCCTATGCACCCTGTGGCATTTCTGGTGTTCCCCTGTGTATCTGACCCGGCTATACTTACTGACTACACTGCTGCATGTCCCCTTATTTATCAGACCCGGTGACTCTCCTGAGTGTGGTGTGTCCTCAGTCTATCTGACCTGAAGTTCCACTGTATACGGCTTTGATTCTTCTGTATGTGCTGTGTTTCTTCAGCTAACTGATCCTGCTTCTCTATGCCGTACTGCACTAACTCTACAGAGTCTATTCTTGTTTATTCTGCCGGATCTCTTACCAACCATCTGTCGCCTATCATGTCAGTGGGCTAACCTAAGGGCTGCGACCTGCAGACCGCCGGCAGCAAAATCCATCCCGCCTAGCGGAGGTTCTTGGTGAAGACCGGGGATTCGTTAGACTCCGCGCCTTAGGAAGGACAGAGCTAACATTGATCGATAGAAAACTCCTGAGAACCATAAACAGTTTGCTCTGACCCACATAATGGCAGACTGATCTGGTAACCCCTTTCCTAGGGATCCTCTAGAGCATGTGGCAAGTCGGGTTGAGGAACAAGAAAAGAACCAGACCCAGATACTGCAGTTCCTGCAGGGCTTTTCTACTCGTCTGGACACACTAAATCCAGCCCCCTCTTCTTTGGCACAAGTGCCTGTTGCTGCCACACAGGTAATCTCTCATCTTCAGATTCCAAATCCTCCTAAATTTGCCGAAGATCCAAAAGCTTGCAGTGGGGTTTTTAAATCAATGTGCCATCCAGTTTGAATTACAGCCACAAAATTTTTATACAGTGAAAACTAAGGTGGCATATATTATTTCTTTATTATCTGGACAAGCTCTATCTTGGGCATCCCAGTTGTGGGAGCGCGATAATCCCATGTTACATAACTATAACACATTATTGAAAAACTTCAGGCGTATTTTTGATGAACCTAGACGGGTCTCCAGCGCGGCATCCAGTAATTTGCGCCTTCGTCAAGGCACTCAATCTCTAGCATAATACGCTGTCCAGTTCCGTACTTTGACAGCTTAACTACAAAGCTCTGTTGGCCACATTTTGGCAAGAGCTTTCGTACCGGATTAAAGACGAATTAGCTGGTTGTGAACTCCCTTCCACGTTGGACAGGTTAATTTCTCTATGTAATCAGATTGACATACATTTCCGGGAACGTAGTCAGGAAAAAGAACTGTCCCGTTGATCTGGATTCCGCTTGGCTCCTCAGTTCCAGAGTCAGTTCCCACCTGTAGTGGAACCTATGCAATTGGGGAGAGCACGTCTCTCTCCATAGGAAAGAGAGACAATTCAAGAACCACTTATGCCTGTAGTGCGGAGAGCCTGGTCATATGCTTGGTAACTTCCCTAAAACATCCGGGAAACGGCAAGGCCTAACAGGTTCTGGAGAAGCTAGGTTAGGCGTATCCGCTTCTTCTCCATCTGATTCCATTTTCTCCATCAGGGCCCTTCTTCAATATGCGGACAAACAGCTTTTTTATCTGCCCTCGTTGATTCTGGGGCGGCTGGGAACGATCATGAAGTTGTCCTTACCCACACTTCCCCTGGACCATCCCATCGCCATTACTGCCATTGATGATGGTAGGATTGTAGGGGGATCTGTTAAGAGAGGCACGACTGACCTTTCTCTCCAGATTGAGGCTCTGCATAGAAAGACTATTTCTTTTTTGGTTATACCTGAGGCTATAAATCCGCAGGTGTTAGGCCTCCCCTGGCTTTAGGATTCACTCTCCGAGTCTGGACTGCCACAGGTCCCAAATACTATCTTGGGGGCCTACCTGTCACTCTTGTTGCCTTCAAAGAGTAGTTTTACCCCAGGAGAAAACCTCTTTCACTTCTAAGGTGTCTTCCGTATTCCTCCTCAATATAGCTCTTTCTGATGTTTTCTGCAAACAGGAGGCCTCCAACTTACAATCACAAGGGAACTTCTTGCGATTAAATTAGCCCTAGAAGAGTGGAGACATCATCTAGAGGGGGCCCTATTTCCTGTAACCATCTATACGTATCATAAGAATCTCTTATATCTTCAATCTGAACCCTCGAGAGGCCAGGTGGTCCCTATTCTTTTCCCGCTTTGATAAGATAATTACATTCAGTCCTGGTTTCAAAAACCAAAAAAATGGATGCTCTCGCTCGCTCTTTCAATTCTGCTGATTCTGAAGACCTGGATTGTAGAAGACCTATTATTGATCCAGAATGTATCGTGGCTGCTACTCCAACTCATCTTAAAATTCCCAGTGGGAAAACCCTGGTTCCTCCCCTTCTGCGTCCTAAACTTCTCAGATGGGCTCATGCTTCACGATTTTCCGGACATTACGGTAACAAGAAGGCCAAGGAACTAATTTCCCGAAGTTACTGGGCGACCTTCCTTACACTCTGACGTTGAAGATTTTGTCTCCATGTTCCATCTGTGCACAGAACAAAGTCCCTCGACAATCTCCTTAGAGATTTCTGCATCCACTTCCCATTCCTGATCGTCCTTGGATTCATCTCTCTATGGATTCCATAACCGATTTGCCCTGTACCAAAGGGTTCTCTCTGGTGTGGGTTATCACTGAACGCTTTTCTCCTGTTCCTTTGAAAGGTTTACCCTCGGCCTTCACCCTTGCTCAATTATTCATAAAAGAGATCCTTAGCCTCCACGGTTTTCCGAAGTGATAGTCTCTGACCGTGGGACTCCGTTTTTGGAGAGCTTTCTGTCGTGTATGTGGGATCAAGTTGAATTTCTTATCCACTTACCATCCCCAGACCAACGGTTTGACTGAAAGAACCAATCAAGAGCTGAAGAAATTCCTCAGATGCTATATCTCGGCCATCACGATAACTGGGTCGACCTATTACCTTGGGCAGAATTCGCCCATAATAATCATTGTCATGGCTCAACTTCAGTCTCTCCTTTCTTTTCCCTTCAAGGATTCCATCCCAAGCTTCCTCTTTTCTCAGATCTACCACCCTCCGGAGTTCCTGCCGTAGATTCTCTTTATCAGAATTTTTCTTCTCGGTGGGCCCAAATCAAGCAGAAACTGTTTCAGACCTCTACTCTAAGCAAGAAGTCTTTTGATAAGAAGAGATGGCCTGCTCCCATCCATTCTACAGGTGATAAAGTGTGGTTATGCACTCGCAACCGTTTGCCTCCAGGTTCCATTCAGGAAATTTGCTCCCCCGCTTCATTGGTCCGTTTAAGATCTTGGAGGTCATCAACCCTGTGGCGTTTAGATTGGAATTACCTCCCTCCATGAGGATACCTAATGTGTTTCATGTCTCCCTTCTAAATCCACTTGTAATTAGCAAATTTTCTTCCTCTAAAAAGCCTCCCGCGGCTGTCTCTGTACAAGACCAAGAGTATGAGGTTGATGAAGTCTTAGGGCTAGATTTATTAAGCTGCGGGTTTGAAAAAGTGGGGATGTTGCCTATAGCAACCAATCAGATTCTAGCTATCATTTTGTAGGAGGTACTAAGTAAATGAAAGCTAGAATCTGATTGGTTGCTATAGGCAACATCCCCACTTTTTCAAACCCGCAGCTTAGTAAATCTAGCCCTTAGACTCTCGTATTTCCAGGGGTTCTCTTCAATTTCTAGTTAACTGGAAGGGTTACGGATCCGAGGAACATTCCTGATTTCCTGCTAAAGATGTTCATGCTCCAGATCTTTTAAAAAAAATTCATTAAAAATTTCCACACAAACCTTTTAACGTGTCCAGTGTCCACCCTTAAGGGAGGGGGTACTGTCACAAACTTACTTGCTCCTGTGCTGCTGATTTTCCTGCTTCTGTGTACAGCTCAACACTTCCTGGTTGGGTGGTCACATGATCGTGGCTGCGAGGCGGCAAGTACAATCTGCAGACTATATAAAGCTCACCTGGACACTGCAGCCTTTCAGTTACCACTTTGTGTCTGGCTCTCCCTTTGTATCCTGTGCCGTTTCTGGTGTTCCCCTGTGTAACTCCCAGCTATCTTTATTGACTACGCTGCTGCCTGTTACCCTGTGTATCCGACCCGGCGACTCTCCTGCGTGTGGTGTGTCCTCAGTGTATCTGACCTGAAGTTCCACTGTATATGGCTTGGATTCTCCTGTATGTGCTGTGTTCCTTCAGCTAACTGATCCTGCTCCTCTGTGCCGTACTACACTACCTCTACAGAGTCTATTGTTCTTTATTCTGCCTATCATGTCAGTGGGCTAACCTAAGGGCCGCGACCTGCGGACCTCCGGCAGCACAATCCATCCCGCCTTGCGGCGGTTCTTGACGAACAACGGGGGGTTCGTTAGACTCCGCACCTTAGGAATGCCAGAGCCAACACTGACTGATGGGAAAACTCCTGAGAACCGTAACACTTTGTTTGTTGTAACGTGTAGGAATAATCCACCATTTGTTTGTGAGCAAAGATACATCTGCACACTTGAGTTTCCACATCTGTGGTTTTGGTTGCTGTACACATCTTATATGCGCCATCTTAAATATGGCGTATTGATGCTTCCAGAGCAAAGAATGGTCACTCGCCACAACATTTGTCTCCCAGTCAATGTATTCCGGGATCCGTGTAACTAAGAGTAAGATGCAGGGGGGGCGTCCACGCGCCTTTACTGCACTTGGCTGTTAACGCGTCTTATCAGCCCCTCCAAGCACAAGGAGCCGAATATGGGAATCTAAATATGGACGTAAGTTTTGCACATGCACATTGTGCCGATTTTGAACAAAGGCGCAGTTATGTCGCGCAAATGCATTCAATTCTGAATCGGGCCATATATGTATAAAATGTGAGCTCTTTGGGTTAATTGGAAAAATAATATCAAAGCAACTTTTAGGGTGCACATTTAGAGCTTATTGTGTCTACCAGTCCTGGCTCCAACGTTCAAGTGAAAAGTATGAAGTTCACGGAACGGTTTAGACTGTCAAAATAGAGTTATATTATACCACAATCCAGACTGTTTGCCACAGGTATTTCTATGTGTGATTGTTGGACTTGTTTAAAACAAAAATAAAACCAGTCCAAGCTATAATAAGCACTTGGCAATTAATGAAAACGGGAATTGGAGAAGAGGCTTCGGGAACCTCTAAACCGCAATTAATGGTCTTTCTGGCCTTGTTGTATTGGATTCTCTAGCAGTTGTTTGTGTTGAGGAGATGGCTGATACTTTCCTATTTTTATTGTTTTTTAATGTCTCATTTTATCCCAAGTTTGCTAATCACACCGGCTCCTAGAGAACAGCTTAATGGGATCCAGCGAGGATATTGGCTTCTGCCTATTCATCACTCTGCCATACCTAAAATCTTTCTGCTTTATCAAATCAAAACGCATCTATGTCCAGAAAATGCTGTAACAACAAAGGACTGAAGTTCAATGAGCAATGTTTCTTTATTGGGTAATATATTTGCTGTAATATATTTACAGTGTTTGATCCTCTGGTTAAACCCAATTTCATTTTTTTCCAATTCTTATTACAAGGTCCTGTGGGTATTTCGAAAGAGTAAAACATGTGATTCTAATACAGAGTATGTTAAGATGTAATGGTCCTTGTCCAATGTATGAATTATTGTAGTGCATAAAGTCATAAGTATTATTGTGGGTGATGAGTCTGCTCTTGTAGGTTATGAAGTCACTTTTATGGTCTCGTTCTTCGGGTCCTCTAATAGAAACATTTATATTCTTTTGTATATCAGCCTGTCCATATCCTTCCTGCTGTTCCCAACTTCTAAAGCCATGCCAGCCTCATCCTGCACTTCTGTAGTGTGCTGATTCATTGCTTGTCATCATACCTACCTCTCCCTGCCCTTATACATTGCTTGTCATCATACCTACCTCTCCCTGCCCTTATACATTGCTTGTCATCATACCTACCTCTCCCTGCCCTTATACGTTGCTTGTCCTCATACCTACCTCTCCCTGCCCTTATACGTTGCTTGTCATCATACCTACCTCTACCTGCCCTTATTCATTGCTTATCATCATACCTACCTCTCCCTGCCCTTATTCGTTGCTTTGCATCATACCTACCTCTCCCTGCCCTTATTTGTTGCTTTGCATCATACCTACCTCTCCCTGCCCTTATACGTTGCTTTTAATCATACCTACCTCTCCCTGCCCTTATACGTTGCTTGTCATCATACCTACCTCTCCCTGCCCTTATACATTGCCTGTCATCATACCTACCTCTCCCTGCCCTTATACATTGCTTGTCATCATACCTACCTCTCCCTGCCCTTATACTTTGCTTGTCCTCATACCTACCTCTCCCTGCCCTTACACATTGCTTTTAATCATACCTACCTCTCCCTGCCCTTATTTGTTGCTTTGCATCGTACCTACCTCTCCCTGCCCTTATTCGTTGCTTTGCATCATACCTACCCCTCCATGCCCTTATACATTGCTTTTAATCATACCTACCTCTCCCTGCCCTTATACATTGCTTTTAATCATACCTACCTCTCCCTGCCCTTATTCGTTGCTTTGCATCATACCTACCTCTCCCTGCCCTTATACATTGCTTTTAATCATGCCTACCTCTCCCTGCCCTTATACATTGCTTTGCATCATACCTACCTCTCCCTGCCCTTATACATTGCTTTGCATGATACCTACCTCTCCCTGCCCTTGTACATTGCTGGTCATCATACCTACCTCTCCCTGCCCTTGTACATTGCTGGTCATCATACCTACCTCTCCCTGCCCTTATACATTGCTTTGCATGATACCTACCTCTCCCTGCCCTTGTACATTGCTGGTCATCATACCTACCTCTCCCTGCCCTTGTACATTGCTGGTCATCATACCTACCTCTCCCTGCCCTTATACATTGCTTTTAATAATACCTACCTCTCCCTGCCCTTATTCGCTGCTTTGCATCATACCTACCTCTCCCTGCCCTTATACATTGCTTGTCATCATACCTACCTTTTCCTGCCCTTAGATTGCTTCCTCTCCTTGCTATTCCACATTATTCATCAAGCCACCTTTTCCCTGCCCTCCACCATTGTGATTTCCTATCCCAACCTCTCCCTGCCCTTCCACATCACTATTCATAATGCCCAGCAAGTCTGCAAATGTTCAGTTTATTTCTAAGACATAGAACTCTTTACTCCATAGTGTTACGTTTAATGCACTTGTACTGTCTGTTACCTAGTAAGATTCCTTCTTTAATGAACCCCAACATGCTCTAATTGTATAAACAGAATGAAAATAAAACAGTGTTATGGTTTCGTGAGCACAACTCTGTCTCTTCCAGGACAGTAAATTCTAATGTAAGTAAATGAAGCCCAGAGATATGCTTATCTGCTGCTGCCGGGAAAGCAGAGCGGAGCATTGACCGTTTAATAACAGCCCTGAGTAGAAACAGCCTTTACTTATTAATAATGGAACTGATATCAGGTTTTCCTGTTGCTTAATAAACACAGGCAATACTGTATACTGTATAGCCTTAAAAAAAAAAAATATATATATATATATTTTTTTTTGTTTTGTTTTATGACAAATACTGATATCTAAAGTAAAACACACATTGATAACCCCTGAAGGGGTTATATAAGACTCTGTGTCCTAAGTTCAACCTACAAGCTGTGTACAGGTGGAAAACCTTTGGGGTAGATTTACTAAACCTTCAAAAAATGAAAAGTAGAGATGTTGCCCATAGCAACCAATCAGATTCCAGCTATCACTTTCTAGAATGCACTAGATAAATGATAGATAGGATCTGATTGGTTGCTATAGGCAACACCTCCGCTTTTCCTTTTTGAAACGTTTAATAAATCTACCACAAGTTCACAGTAAGGTGGCAGCCATGTTTAATTTCCCAGCTCTCCTGGCTCCCTTACTGTCTGTCCTGCTTTCTACACCGTTACCTATTAGGTGCTGATGCAGCCTTGACATGGATATCCGTATTTAAAGGCATCATTGTTTGTCTATAGAGCACTGATAAAGGAATATAAAGGTTTTTACATGTTCTATCTCATGAGGAAGAGCATGGAGGATAAAGACAGGGGGCCTGATTCATTAAGGATCTTAACTTGAGAAACTTCTTATTTTGGTCTCCTGGACAAAACCATGTTACAATGCAAGGGGTGAAAATTCGTATTCTGTTTTGCACATAAGTTAAATACTGACTGTTTTTACAGGTAGCACACAAATACTTGATAGCTTATTTGTACACTGAAATTTAAAGTTGATATTTGTGTGCTACATGAAAAAACAGTCAGTATTTAACTTATGTGCAAAACAGAATACAAATTTGCACCCCTTGCATTGTAACATGGTTTTGTCCAGGAGACTGAAATAAGAAGTTTCTCAAGTTAAGATCCTTAATGAATCAGGCCCAGGGAGAGTATATTCATCATATGATTAGAGAAGCTCGTTCTCTCGTAGAGCAATGACAATAATGAAAGTTTTCTATAAGAACACTAAGCTCCAAAATGTGAGCATTCATATTTGAAACATTATGAATATACATTGTTCGGTATTACCCCGTCATTCCACAGTTTAAAAGTAATGGTTGATAAATACCCACTCCATTACAGACCGCAGAAGCCTCATCTTTAGGTCCTATTGGCATCTGATCAAAAAGCTAAAATTTGTGTCAGTTATGCTGCTGTGGAATTGCTGGCTCTGCCCCTACGTATAAATCAACCAATCCTCTTAGTGCTTGTCTGCAGAACAAATAGGACAGAGTGTCAGTCACTCATCACTGACTTATATAAAGAAGTCGTCACTCCATCTAATATGGTAACCTGCAGCAGGGATGAGAGAGTGTGATGGACACTGCAGTTATTTAATGTATACGTCTGGAGATTTGATTGTTATGACAGATGTCATAACAGATGTCTCCCATGCTAGCTGTGATACGATTGGCTGGCAGTAAGTGGAGTTCCAAGAGCTCCCTGCTTTGTTCACCCATCATTAGAGGTTACCTGTATTGAGTAATGATAAGAAATTCAGTTCAAGCAACATACTAATTATACGCTGAACATGAAAAAAATCTATTTACACGTAGGGGTATATTTACAAAATGGCGGTTCCGGCGTCTGGCCATCCTTTTTTTTAAAACGGCAATTTTATTAAAAGGAAAGCCCATCAGGTTGATCGCAAAAAGCAGACAAAAGGCCGTTTGTCAGACACTGCCGCCGTAAATATACCCCTTTCTGTACGCATGGAGCGGACCGTGATGAATATGGTATACTGGCACTGCCAGTAAGAATTATGATTTTTTTTTCTTAAACTCCTAGCACAAAATTGGTTGATGGAATGTGATCATCAATTTTGTGTTCCATTTCTAGTTATGTTTAAACATAAAATTTAAGAGGGTATAGATCATTTCTATTTTTTCACAGGGCAAAAATTGCTCGCAAGCCTCCACTTTTTTGTATTAATGGACTAATCTCCCATGGATAGTAGTGTTTGTGGCATTTCTTCTACACCCCTGTGTCTAGCCGCTTGTGCCGGTAGATTTAGCCGCAGGCTCCTTGAATCAATAGAAGCCGGTATTTCAACATCAGGTGCAGTGTAAGGCTCTTATAGAGACACCCGCAGTGGGGCCAAGTCCTCTTTGGACGTAAGTGTGCCGTATCTTAGGTGAAATCTCTCTGCGCGTGCTCAGGAACAGCCTTTATGCCAGTGAATGCAAATGCAGCCAATTCACGTCCAAATACAAATGACATTTCCGACTCAGATTTGGAGGGCGAGAAGGGGCGTATGAGGTTGTGGGCATGCACATTCGTCCAATCCAAGCTATGGGCATCTCTCAGGTATGTGTTCTTTAGCCGTATCACTTGCACCAGCTACAGGTCTGGTGTAAATGCCGACTGATAGTGATGACTACATGTATGCAAGCAGGAGAAACTGTACAAATGCATTTTATGTCCAGTACGCATCAAGAACATCCCGATTTATGTATTTTATGGGAAAAAATTAAAATATTTTTATTAATCATTATAGTATTTATTTATTTTTTTATCAGATATAGTACATAAAATGTGTTTTGTGCAGTAGTTTTCCTTTAAGCTGTAATAGTAATTCTCTCCCTTTATCTTGTGTTTCGCTTGTTCCCTTGGTGTTGTCTCCATGTGCATATAGCCAGCTAATCTCAGTAATAAAAACCACATTCCCCTCCGGCCGTATTAACGCACAATTCTATTATCCACTGATTAAGGGTTTTTCTTTGGTCTACAAGGTCTGGACCACTAATTTGGGCCAACATAAAAACCTCTAAATAAGAATTTGTGTGACTTCCCACCAGTATTCAGTCTGCCAACGTGCGTATGAGATGATAAGAGTTGGAACGCTTTGTGTAACGGATAATTCAGTCAGAGAATTGGACATAGGAACTGAACGACAGATAATCTTATTTGCTGCAATAGAGGGTGATCGGCCATATCTCGTCTGTCCTTGTACGTGCGGTCAGCTGTCTTTACCCAGAAAATGACTTGCAGATCACTAACAGAAGAATAAATCCATTGTGAATGACCGTGCGCTACAACAGACCTGTCTATGCCTCCCAATGGTTAAAAAACATGGAGAGCTGATATCATTATAAAATGGACTTTACTCCTGGTCTATTTTAAAGACATTTTGGGATATGATTGCAGCTCCCACTCGGCAAAGGGAGAGATTGTAGATCATGTGATCTTTACCAAACTTTGGGGAAGATTTACTAAGCTATCTAAAAAGGAAATGTGGAAGTGTTGCCCATAGCAGCCAATCAGATTCTAGCTATCATTTATCTAGTGCATTCTAGAAAGTGTTAGCTGGAATCTGATTGGTTGCTATGGACAACACCTCTACTCTTCCTTTTCCTTTTTAGAAGGTTTAGTCAATCTGAATTCTGTCTAGGCGCACTTTAAGTATTCCAGACTGGAGGCAGCCATTTTGTGTGCCGCACCAATATTCACACCTGTCCGATGCATCTCTGAGGCACACCGCCACGATTTACAAGGCGTTAATATACTTTGAAATATTGTTCCATCCTTCAAAATGGCTGCATCCATCGTGTACAAGTAACAGACACCCTTTAAGCCACTGTGCCCTGTTTTGCCTGCGAATTTAACCCCTTAGACCAAGTCCATGAAGTGATGGAAGTGAATCAAGGACAGAACTGTAGAACTGCACCTTCCTTTTAAAAGTTCCATACATATTAAAGTATATCTCATTAGAAAAACAATTTTTACAAATGGTTTCTCCTCAGATAAATGTGACAATCTGCGTTACAGAACAAAGATCTCGTTCTTCAAAGGGCGCCGTCCAGCAAAGCTCATTACCCGATCAGAGATGTTAATCTTCCCAGAGAATGTGATTACCGGGAGGTTGTTGTGTAATTTGGTTTTGGGGCTGCAGTGTGGTACAGGACCACGCAGGCCCATCGCTGCGGAGAGCCTGGAGGAGTACGGATCTGATGTGAGATTTCCCAGCACCCTCTCACCCCCCCTTTATTTTAACCTTCACCCACTAAATTATCAAAGAATCAGCAGGGGATGCAAAGAAATGAGATATTTTTATATGTTCTAGTGCGCTCGGTTTCCTTCCTTCGCCCCTGCCTGTGGCTCTGTTATTGACTTTCATAATCGTAATGAGGAAGAGCAGCTCTGTTCTGCATGGCTAAATTAGGACTAAATTGCCTATTAAAGGTTTACTTTGTGGTAAGGCCAGACTACATCCGCTTGCTTATTCCCCTCTCTGCCGGCTATGAAACAGCAAAAGCACAGGATTAACTTCGGCGCTTCCGAGCTTCGTCCTTCAATGGAAAATGTGCCGTGTATTAGGGCTTTATTTTTACTTTATTTTTCTAGAAATGTCCTGTGAGACAATGAAACACAAGTTTATTCTGGTCAACAAACCAGTTTTCTGCTTGTCGATGTTAATACAACTGCTTGTGTGACCGCTGAGGTGAGGTGAAGGAGCAGCTTTTTCAATGGAACAGTGCCCCCTGGTGTTCAAATTATCAGTACAAACAGTTACAATTTGCTTCTGTTTGATGTCCATTATACTTTGTTTTATCATAATGTGACTGCACAGTGAAGATGACTTAAAAATGTGTATTCTTTGACATGATAGTAGAGGAGTAACTTTTGGGGATGTTGGAACAGTTCTGAGCAAATTTGGTTATAAGTGGCTTAGTGGTCGTGGCCATATTTTGTGAAATTGATTGACACGCCCAGTCACTGACTTGAGGCAATTAAATACTGTGTTAACGAAGAACACACAGAACTAAAGTGATACTGCCACACTAAGTAGCAGAGCAGCAACGTCCAAACCCTTTGGTTTTTTTGGACACTGCATTATATATTATTTAACTATTACACTTCATAGTGTTGTTTGTGCTTTTAGTTTTCTATAGTTTTGTATGTACTAGTTTTTTTTAAATCATTTATGTTGGAAATTGCACCTAATTGTGTGCACGTCTATTCAAGAAAATGTGCATTTTTGTTTTAGAACAAGTCTTAAGTGGCCTTTCTATGACCATTTGTAATACTTGGGGGTATCTGTATTATGTATGGACCGGTAGGTCACCATGCATTTTCAGGCACTTCTCATCTCTTGTGAATGATGAGATGGGCCTAGAAATTTGATCAACTGCAGCAGCGCCCTCACAGATCGCTGGTTACTAAAATACAGCATTGTATTACAACAATCACAAGTATTGAAGACACCATGATTTACTTTCTAGTTTAAGATAAATCTATACATACAGCATCTCTGCAGCTGTACATTGGTGCCATCCAGTGGCCAATAGGTGTACTGCAGGTGTTTTAATAAATGACAAATTGCATCTACTCTAGGACACTGCTGTCCAAGTACTTAAAATGAAAAGAGCAATATTCCTGTTATAACCACGTGTTTTAGAGGCCAGATAGCACCGAAAAACTGATTTTAGGCCACATGTTTCGGGGCATGTTGAAGTAACCGTGTTTTCTCTTCCTTGCAGACGTTGACGAGTGTTCCTTTGAGAGAACCTGTGATCACATATGTATCAACTATCCTGGGAGTTTCGAATGTCTCTGCCACAAGGGGTACACACTGTATGGGATGACGCACTGTGGAGGTTTGCAAGTTTTGTTTTTTTTTTGTTTGTTTTTTATAGCCGTGTATTGCCAAGAGGAACGCTGAAGAAGAATTGTTTTGTCACCAATCAAAATAGGTCGCCAACTTTTTAAAGTCTAATTTGTAACCACTATTTGATAATGAGACTACATAACAAATGTATCATTTTTCTGCTGCCTTATGGTGGAAATAAAGCACGTTGGAATCATTTGGGGTTATCAAAAAAAATTGCAAATTACAGTGCAAAATTTGGTCATTGCATCTATGTTTGTGTTGTGGACTTGAAGTAGGAGGCTTTGCGGGTATGAACTGTTTAGCTGCATGGAAGGCAGATGTTTACGTGTTACTAGATATAAACATTTTATCAGTTCGACGCAGAATAAAGAACCGGTTTACAAGGCTCATAGAAGGCTACAAGTGATACCATTTATGTTATTGCCACATCTAGTCTGAGGCAGAATCCGGCTGACTTGCATCACGTAAGTTTGAGAAGACACAGGGGTATATTTACTAAACTGCAGGTTAGAAAAAGCGGAGATGTTGTCTATAGCAACCAATCAGATTCTAGCTGTCATTTATTTAGTGCATTCTACAAAATGACAGCTAGAATCTGATTGGTTGCTATAGGCAACATCCCCACTTTTTCAAACACGCAGTTTAGTAAATATACCCCTTAGAGTGGGCTCTCGCATCGCCCCCTTCCTTAGCTCTGACTTATTCACCACAACAGAGATTAGCAGCCAACGCTTCGTGCTACAGAAAAGATACGTTTCAACCAGTTAAATGATTGACCATGATATTCAGATAATCTGATGAGAGGAAAGCAGATCTCCTGTACCAGTATAAATTCACTTAATCATAGATTACCGGCAGGAAATGTGAATATGTGTCTGTCTATATATTGGCATTGTATTGAGAGAGAAAACTTTTTGAAACTTCCTGCAGTTTATTTACATGGGTTATACTCCGTCATACTGTAATTGTAAGAAGATGTAACAAGTGCAGTATAGAGGTAGATGGGGGGCGAACTCCAATAATTGAGGGGGTGGGGTACTTTAATACTCAATGGTACCTCTGGCAGATAAGGTTTTCTTATTACTCTGGGTGGTACAGTTGGAAAGAGAAACTCCCATGAGTCAAGGATAAAGGTCATAATTTATGATGATTATTTTAAATCATTTGGAATCGGTATGTCCTCTACAGCGTTCTAAAGAGCGAAGTCTGGCTTATCCAGAAATCCAGGCCTGTCTGTCACCTAAGCTGACCTTGTAAGTGTATATATAGAATTATAATCAGAGACAATGCGCTGGATGCAGAGCCAGTGGAAATGAACTGGGCATCCTAGGCTCCGCCCCTCCTCAGATGCTGCTCAGCCACACCCCCTTCTTTACCTTGTATGGAGCAAGCAGGGGCGGGGCAGCAGACAGCGTTGCTGCACATGGTAGGTAGCGCATAGGTCACACTCAAGTTAATTTACATAATTAAACACGCCCCCTCTCTCCTGCTGTCAGCCAGTGAGGGAGGGGGTGCCCCCTAAATGTCAGCACCTTTAATCCAACTAATGGTTATCCTGGGAGCACAAGATCCTGTCTGTGGAGCAAGTTGCTGCCGTTGCATTTCTGATTTGGAAGTTGACTCCTTTTCAAGGACAAGTGGTTGTAATTATAGAATATTGGACATGAGAAATTTCAAATGCTAACAAATTGTGCAGACTAAACAAGTGACCAGAAGCAAAAGAAACCGCAGTATTAACTTGGCAGGTTGTCGCGCTGCTGATGTCTGACGTGTGCTGCTGTGGTCCTAGCCGCAGACTCTGAGCTGTAGATCACACGTTACAGCCAGTGATGGGGTCAGTCTGACACATTCTGCAGACAGCCTATAAATACTGGTCTTTATTACTCATCTGTGTTCTGCGGCATCGGAATAAGATTTTATTATCTATCCTCTTCAATCTAGGATAGTGTCCGTCATCGTTGTTATAAAAATAAAATCTGAAGTGAATGTCTTCTTCCCTGTGTTCTCTAATCTGGTCCCTCTTGTATCCAGGTTCACCCATTGTCTGTCTAGAAGAGCTTTGCACAATGGTCATGTCGCACTTGGTGATGTCTCAGCAATCTCTGCTCTGTTGAGAGTGTGGTCGACTGATTTAGTGATGGCACAGTGGGAAGTGTGCCAAAGTTGTTATCCTACAAACATTTAATCAATATTTGTGCGATAAATGTATTTATTGGTATCTAAAAAATTATTACAGTGCGGGAGCAGCCATTGTGTGGTGCTCTCAAATAGAATTTACAGAACACTGCCTCCTAGTGGCCAAGAGCAATCTGTCCTTTTCAAGACTGGACATATGTTAAAATGACCCACTCAGCACTTTGCACCCCTACATGGGGGATGCTGGTGACTGTGGTCATCTTCAGACGTCGTTAGTTCGCAGAATTTCCTGAAATGTGATATAACATAATCAGGTTGTTGGTTATTTAGAACCAAATTGACCCAGCATTTATGCCAACACAGCAAACTAAGACGATCAGAATCCAATTGGGATTGGCTGGATTTTGACTGGCATGGTTTGTAAACACAATTGGTGGATCACCACAATCTGTCTGTGTGGTCTATAACTTCTCACAATCTAGATTGTGCAATGCAGTCATTCAGCAGTCAACTGGATCTGCCCCTAGGTGATCACTTAAAGTAAAACCACTTATTGTTAGATATCTATCCTATCTATTTACATACATACAGGGCCCTCTTAAGAACATCTTGGGCCCCCGGGCACAGCAGTGCACCGGGGCCCCTATATATACAAAAAAAAATAAAATGATTATATATATATATATGGGCCCTGCAGCCCAGGGGGGCCCGTCGGAGGCAGCAAAAAAAAATAATTGTGCCCAATGGGAAAGACGGCCCTGCATACATACAACCAATGTGTTGTAGCTTGTTTAAATCTGCCCGGTGTGTCATCTGTGCTATTATCCAGAGGAAACAAAGATTGCTTAGGAGGGTGGGACCTCTCTATCTTACATCATGCTGGACATGGGAAGTGCCACAGTTTGGTAGTGTAACAGAAATGCTCTATACAGGTTACAGATTGGTGGATTCGTACACAGATCCCAAAAGGATCCCGATGTGACTTCAGCTGTCTGTAACAGAGGTTGGAGTTCAGACCACCTTCAAACTTCAATAGAGCTACAGTGAGATGTTGGCGTAACACTGAATGGTGCATTCTACCTTCATACTTATGGCCGGTTTAGTCTTGGGGTTTAATGGTCCATTACGTTTATATCTTAGTAATAATACAGTTCTATATCTCCAGAGGGTAACTTAAGTCACAGAGCCAGAGTTGCTGATTTTTGTTTTTTATTACTCATAAATACATTGTTATTTTACGGACTATCAGTCTGAGCACCCTGATTAGCATCATCTGTACTTGGAACACCCATTGCCCACATGCAGTGTATGCTGCCGTTCTGGGGGTAGATATGACCGAGGCGTGAAGTGTCTGGCAGAGGGGCTGTACCCCGGTCATTGGGCAGATGCCACCATCTCCTTCATAGTAGATTGATCAACTTGTCCTTTTAATTTTTCCCATCTTTGTGGCCAGTATCTTACCACTTGTTGTGTAATTAAAGTTGTTTCCTTTTTGTAGACATTGATGAATGCAGCATAAATAACGGCAGCTGTGACACGGGCTGCACCAACACTATGGGGGGCTACGACTGCACGTGTCCCCCTGGGAGGAAGCTGCATTGGAACAAGCGAGACTGTGTTGGTGAGCTCATTAGTATCTCTATATTTACTGTACTGACTTTCCTACCGTGGCTCCCTTACTCCTGTAGTACTACAACTCCCAGAATGCACTGCCCACTCTGGGGGAGAGGCTACTTCAAAGGGGCAGCGCCAGTTTAATAATGATGTATCCTGCTCATTCGTGTCTTATTCTTTCCTCTTTTTCCTAGAGACGGCAAAATGTGTTCCCAACAACAAACCTGCCCCCAAAGCCCAGCTGGTCTGCAGTAAATCGGCGGGGATGGACAGCTGCTTCTTGACCTGTCCGTCCAACACCCTCTTCCTGCCAGGTTTGTATAATGCACAGGTATAAAAGTAGAAGAAACTTATGGATCTCATCTTGGTTTATTGCTATATATGTGTGTAGATATATTCCATACTTTGATCTATGCAACACAGTTCTCGTATGACCTGTATGCAAATATGTAGACAGGCTCCACTTGACTAATATACATGAAGCCCATTTCCTGGTGGCTAGTGGGCAAAGACAGAAGCCCATTCCCTGGTGGCTTGTGGGCAAAGATAGAAGCCCATTCCCTGGTGGCTAGTGCGCAAAGGCAGAAGCCCATTTCCCTGGTGGCTAGTGCGCAAAGGCAGAAGCCCATTCCCTGGTGGCTAGTGCGCAAAGGCAGAAGCCCATTCCCTGGTGGCTAGTGCGCAAAGGCAGAAGCCCATTTCCCTGGTGGCTAGTGCGCAAAGACAGAAGTCCATTCCCTGGTGGCTAGTGGGCAAAGGCAGAAGCCCATTTCCCTGGTGGCTAGTGGGCAAAGACAGAAGTCCATTCCCTGGTGGCTAGTGGGCAAAGACAGAAGCCCATTCCCTTGTGGCTAGTGCGCAAAGGCAGAAGCCCATTCCCTGGTGGCTAGTGCGCAAAGGCAGAAGCCCATTTCCCTGGTGGCTAGTGCGCAAAGGCAGAAGCCCATTCCCTGGTGGCTAGTGCGCAAAGGCAGAAGCCCATTTCCCTGGTGGCTAGTGCGCAAAGGCAGAAGCCCATTTCCCTGGTGGCTAGTGCGCAAAGGCAGAAGCCCATTTCCCTGGTGGCTAGTGCGCAAAGGCAGAAGCCCATTTCCCTGGTGGCTAGTGCGCAAAGGCAGAAGCCCATTTCCCTGGTGGCTAGTGCGCAAAGGCAGAAGCCCATTTCCCTGGTGGCTAGTGCGCAAAGGCAGAAGCCCATTTCCCTGGTGGCTAGTGCGCAAAGGCAGAAGCCCATTCCCTGGTGGCTAGTGTGCAATGCAAAGCCCTTTATTTGCCACTTCCACCCTTCCTTCCACTGGCGGCAGGGACACTTGTAATCTGCATAGGCTGATTGTGCCGACCCTGCATTGAATTCCAGTTAGTCCCTGAAGCCCACTGCAGGAGAAGCCTACAAGCACTGTCCGCTTATGGTGGATCAGGTTGCAAGAGCTTCTGCACCCATCTAGCCTCCCACACTTCTACCAGTGACTGTTTGGGATTAGTAGTTCTGTGCTGTCCCTTGAATGCCAGGAGGTTGGGGTATCCATGTAAATCCCTAAGACTTCTGCACATTCCCGGAGCCTTGTCATGTCTGTGAGTATCAATATATATATAATACGTCAGTAACTTATAATGCTTGTTTAATGTGGGCTGTTTAGCCTCATCAGCATCCTATACATGGACAGTATGCACATCATTACTAGTAGCTGTGTAGATGATCTCCGTACCATATCAGTGTTCTGTTCTTTACATAGAGTCTGAGAATAGCTACACGTTGAGCTGTGGCGTTCCAGTGCAGCAGAACAAGGTGGTTCCAAAACGCAACGGAACAATACCGACATGTGCGGGTAAGAGATCCAACATTCTAACGCTGCATGAACAAGACGTAAAGTACTTCCAGCATAGCCAAAGCCATAGCCAAAGCACATAACTATATGAGGTGTTGATCTGCTACACCAATAACTATCAATTTTTGGGGAGGGAATTTTATTTCTTGTATTTAGAGGACCTTTCCTACTACTGAAATTCACTCCAATGGTTATCATGATTTGGGGAAGAATTTGGGTGTTTTCACATGAGCAGTTAATATTCTTTAATGTGGGTGACCAGATTGGGACCAGTGTTTGTGCACCACAGTCCAGAGACCTATGTTTATAAAAACACATTTTATCCTGTGTCAGCATTACATCTGCAGGGTTTACACTCGCTGTACATGGCCAGGCATTCCATTTCTATACTACAGTATTGATGCTTAGTTCACAGACCTAGCTGGGTGATATGAGATTAGCTACAATGTGCGATCGCAATTTACGCCATTCTCATAAGAGGACTTTGTAGTAACTTCCGCCAGAGCTGGTATAGCTCCCTCTAGTGGGAGTTCAGGTAACTTCAACTCAAAACTGCTTCAAGAAAAAATAAAATCATAAGTGAGGAGCTTTCAGGGTTATCTTTTACATGTGGCAATTATTGTGTCCTGGAAACTATTATTATATTTGTCAAATAGAAATTCTCCCCACTAGACACCCCCACTTCACAGCTTGAATCTCATATAAATGATCAGTACTTTGCATGTAAGCGCATCTATGTAGCTAGTCTGCACTCAGCAGGAAAGCCTCTGATCTGGCCTTGTTCACATATAAAACACATGTTCTTTGCATAAAGTCTGGTGCAATTTGTAAATTTACGAATAGTTTCAAACAAAGCTGATAATTTAGTTTTACATGGAATGCAAAGAGTTAAAGTAAATCCTGAACTATTACTTACCTGCTATGTCCCACTCTCTGAATCCACAGCAGTCACATGAATGGGGTATAATTTGACTCTTTCTGCTCCTACCAAAACAAAATGTTTAGCTTTGGGTGAAGTCCCTTTAATGTCATGTTAGCACTGACCTTTATATATGTATATACCTACTGTAGATCCCCTAGGGCTTCCAATAACACAGAAAGCTCGGTTCAAAATTAAAGATGCCAAATGCCATTTGCGCCCACGGAGCAGAGACAAAATCCGGGACTCTGGAAAGCAGCCAGTGATGGGTGAGTGATTTAATGTGGGAATGAAGGATTCTGCAGTCAGTATGTTGTTATATACTGTATACCTTTATGTGGGGTCTGTATCTGTGGAGTTATTTGTGTAGTCTGTACGCAGCGTAGACCTTTGAGCAAGGACTATGTGAAGGATAAAATACTAGACCCTGTTAATCGTTCACCAGGGGCAATTAAGGTTGTTTCGGGGTTGTTGGTATTTTTGTATTGTTGTTTTGTGTGTTTTTGACAATCGCCTATATTGGTTGCTTGGCTAAAGTTTAAAGTTTAATCTCACATTGGCTAAGCGCCCCCCATATAGTCATTGTATGATTCCCCCGTGGGATGGTGCTCCCAGCAATTGGTGCACACGGACTTGTCGGTCAGGCTCTGGGATGTTGGGGATTGTCTCAGCTTCTTAACTCCTCTCCTGGTTTCCTCTCTTCTGGCCGCGCAGACAATTGTCACGTTACCTTTGTCAATCTGAAATGCGACTCTTCCAAGAAAAAAAGACGAGGACGGAAATCGCCATCAAAGGAAGTGTCTCATATCACTGCTGAGTTTGAGCTGGAGGTGAAGCGGGATGAGGTTTCGGGTAAGGCTCCTTTCCCTCCGTTGTCTGGTTTTAGCTTCTCTACTTCTAGGCACGGTGAACTAGTAAGTACGTGAATCTGGTTTTGTACTACAACTCCCATCATGCTTTTCCAGCCAATGACGGCCATGAGGGACACAATTAGAAATGACTGGTCCCCAAAACAAAATCTATGATCTTTTGTGCACCCAACAAGACATTACACTATTAGGTGCCGGAGCTGTATACACATGCCTGACTGAACTATATACATGTATATCTGTAAAGGCATTTAACCCTCTGTGAATTTCCCAGTACAATGATTGCCTAAGTAATTTGCAGCCAGACTAATGAATCCCCTGCAGGCAGATGTTTCTAGGGTGAGAGTCCAAGTGCAGCCAGTCTCCAAAACGGACGCATGACTTGTACGGCTGCAAATTACAGCCTTCCTGGAACCCTTTAAACAATTGCGTCAAAATGCACCAGACTGCACTGAGCACACTACATATGTTGTTAGAGATTCCAGATCTCTTCAGCATTGATTAACACAAATTGACTATCGTATACGTAATGCAGTGTGATCTCTGCTCAGACACCTGTAACGTGGATTGTGTGCGGAAGAGGATGGAGCAGAAACTACAGGCGGCCATCAAGACGCTGAGAAAATCCATCAACAAGCAACAGTTTTACATCCAGTTCTCCGGGACGGAGTACGACATGGCCCAGAAGCCGGCCAAGGGCTCGGACAACCAGGAGACCTGCAGCTCGGGGCAGGTGATGCAGGATGGGAAGTGTGGTATGTATATATTATCTCTATCGCACAGATACAGGAGTGTGTAAGTCTCTCATTTCCTTCCGCGTTTCGCTCCTATTCATTAGAGGTAATTCGGTTCTGCATTCACTACAGGTGTCTCAAGTTCCGACACCCCCTCTACTACCCCACTTGCCGATTTTATAAATGTGTACCTGAAGATGTATACTATATCTGCATTAACTGAAGCATTCGTTCTTATTATTGTGGGACACATTTCGTTATCTGTTCCCCCCCCAGTAATGTAGGTAGACATTTTCAAGGGACTATTTTGTACAAGTTTTGCTTACATGCCGTGTGATTGGCTTGCAATCTCTTAATTAACGGAAACTTTCTGTACAGAATACAGATTGTCTAATTTACACAGAGAGGCTTAACAGTAAACATAACTGACACGTAGTGCTTTGCTATTTAAGCTTTTTATGCTCTCGTCACCTTTTTAGATATTTTCTAAGACCCATGCAATGTAGTTTTAACTGTTTCTGATGGATATGGGGGGAAATACCAAAGCTGTGATTGTGGTAAGATTGGACATTATGACTTCTACCACTTGTGCACCAGTAGTTGTGGTAAGCATATCCGTATAGTATATAATTGCTTTGCTATAAATAACCAAGATGGTTTTTTTTCTCCTCCAGTCACCTGCGGTTTGGGCACATATTACAACGGAGAGAACAACGTTTGTGTTCCCTGTCTGCCGGGGACGTTCCAGGACACCCAGGGGCAGCTGATATGTGAGCCTTGTCCAAGTAATGATGGCATGGGCATCGGTGGGGCAAGAAACGTGTCTGAGTGTGGAGGTAAGTGACCCAGTGATACCGTCCAGGACAACGTGGGCTCATCCTTGTAATGATAAATAGTGTCTTATGTTTAGCAGGTTTACAGTGATAAAGATGGTTTTATGGCAGTGGTTCCCAAACTTTCTCAGCTCGAGGCACCCCTAGGGTCACCATAATTTTTCCAAGGCACCCCTAAGCAAAAATAATTACCGGGTAGTCCCGTTGTTTAAGTAGTTGGGTCAAAATGACGTAAGATGTATTTAGACCCCTTCACCATCACATTGTGCCCCTTTATCATATCACTCTGTATCCCCTTCGCCATCTCACACCCTGTGTTCCCCTCTTCGCCATCTCACACCCTGTGTCCCCCTCTTCGCCATCTCACACCCTGTGTCCCCCTCTTCGCCATCTCACACCCTGTGTCCCCCTCTTCGCCATCTCACACCCTGTGTCCCCCTCTTCGCCATCTCACACCCTGTGTCCCCCTCTTCGCCATCTCACACCCTGTGTCCCCCTCTTCGCCATCTCACACCCTGTGTCCCCCTCTTCGCCATCTCACACCCTGTGTCCCCCTCTTCGCCATCTCACACCCTGTGTCCCCCTCTTCGCCATCTCACACCCTGTGTCCCCCTCTTCGCCATCTCACACCCTGTGTCCCCCTCTTCGCCATCTCACACCCTGTGTCCCCCTCTTCGCCATCTCACACCCTGTGTCCCCCTCTTCGCCATCTCACACCCTGTGTCCCCCTCTTCGCCATCTCACACCCTGTGTCCCCCTCTTCGCCATCTCACACCCTGTGTCCCCCTCTTCGCCATCTCACACCCTGTGTCCCCCTCTTCGCCATCTCACACCCTGTGTCCCCCTCTTCGCCATCTCACACCCTGTGTCCCCCTCTTCGCCATCTCACACCCTGTGTCCCCCTCTTCGCCATCTCACACCCTGTGTCCCCCTCTTCGCCATCTCACACCCTGTGTCCCCCTCTTCGCCATCTCACACCCTGTGTCCCCCTCTTCGCCATCTCACACCCTGTGTCCCCCTCTTCGCCATCTCACACCCTGTGTCCCCCTCTTCGCCATCTCACACCCTGTGTCCCCCTCTTCGCCATCTCACACCCTGTGTCCCCCTCTTCGCCATCTCACACCCTGTGTCCCCCTCTTCGCCATCTCACACCCTGTGTCCCCCTTTTCGCCATCTCACACCCTGTGTCCCCCTTTTCGCCATCTCACACCCTGTGTCCCCCTTTTCGCCATCTCACACCCTGTGTCCCCCTTTTCGCCATCTCACACCCTGTGTCCCCCTTTTCGCCATCTCACACCCTGTGTCCCCCTTTTCGCCATCTCACACCCTGTGTCCCCCTTTTCGCCATCTCACACCCTGTGTCCCCCTTTTCGCCATCTCACACCCTGTGTCCCCCTTTTCGCCATCTCACACCCTGTGTCCCCCTTTTCGCCATCTCACACCCTGTGTCCCCCTTTTCGCCATCTCACACTCTGACCCCCCTTCAGCGTGTCTCTCTATCCCCTCCTCCTTTAGTGTCTCTCTATCCCCTCCTCCTTTAGTGTCTCTCTATCCCCTCCTCCTTTAGTGTCTCTCTATCCCCTCCTCCTTTAGTGTCTCTCTATCCCCTCCTCCTTTAGTGTCTCTCTATCCCCTCCTCCTTTAGTGTCTCTCTATCCCCTCCTCCTTTAGTGTCTCTCTATCCCCTCCTCCTTTAGTGTCTCTCTATCCCCTCCTCCTTTAGTGTCTCTCTATCCCCTTCATGGTGTCTCTCTGCCCCCTTCATGGTGTCTATCTCTGTCCCCTTCATGGTGTCTATCTCTGTCCCCTTCATGGTGTCTATCTCTTTCCCCTTCATGGTGTCTCTCTCTTTCCCCTTCATGGTGTCTCTCTCTTTCCCCTTCATGGTGTCTCTCTCTGTGTCCCTTCATGGTGTCTCTCTCTGTGTCCCTTCATGGTGTCTCTCTCTGTGTCCCTTCATGGTGTCTCTCTCTGTGTCCCTTCATGGTGTCTCTCTCTGTGTCCCTTCATGGTGTCTCTCTCTGTGTCCCTTCATGGTGTCTCTCTCTGTGTCCCTTCATGGTGTCTCTCTCTGTGTCCCTTCATGGTGTCTCTCTGTGCCCCCCTTCACTTCCTTTACTTACCTGCTTTCCTGGATGTCTTCTCTGCTGCTGCTCCTTCTCATTGAGGCTGACGGACGTGATGACGTCACGCCCGGCAGACAGTGAGGAGGAGGATCCGGCGCTGGATTTTGGGTTTTTTTTGTTTGTTTTTTTTTTTCTTCTTCTTCTTTTTCTTGCTAGGGATCGCGGCACCCCTGAGACAGCGCCGCGGCACCCCAGGGAGCCGCGGCGCACACTTTGGGAACCACCGTTTTATGGTGAGATATCACAAACTGGATCGATCGCCATATTAAAATGATGGAACAGAGTGGGGGGGGGGGGGGTGGGGGTAAGTGGGCAATTTTATTTTATCTCTGACTTGGAGGGAGACCTCTCACTCCAAAGTTTTATAGCACTGGGTCCTGCTCTGTCTCTATCATGTCAGACAGCTCCCGGCACTTTCAGTTTATATATCTAATACTATGAACAAATCCAGGCGCTAAATGTAACAGACATTTCCCCTTATCTGTGAGTAGAGTGGGGACCAGACAGAGAAAGAACCTCATGGTCTGCTAGACACTAGCTGCTAGCGACTGGACCTCTTCTGTGCACTAGCCGCCAGATTGGAGATATGCTTCCTATATACACTAGCCGCCAGATTGGAGATATGCTTCATATATACACTAGCCACCAGATTGGAGATATGCTTCATATATACACTAGCCACCAGATTGGAGATATGCTTCATATATACACTAGCCGCCAGATTGGAGATATGCTTCATATATACACTAGCCGCCAGATTGCACGTCTTTTTTTATGGATTTACCATCAGATTGGTGTTTGCTATGTACATTAGCCACCAGATTAGGGTCTGTTTTGTACACCAGCCAATGTTTTGGAATCTGTTTTATACATTAGCCACTAGATTGGGAACCTATTTTGTACACTAGCCGCCAGATAGGGATCTGTCTTGTACACCAGCCTCTACTTGGGGATCTGTTTTGTACACTAGCCACCCAATTAAGGATCTGTCTTGTACACTAGCCGCCCGATTGGGGATCTGTCTTGTAGGCTAGCCGCCAGTCTGGGGACCTGTCTTGTACACTAGCCGCCATCCTGGGGACCTGTCTTGTACACTAGCCGCCATTCTGGGTACCGGAAATAGCCCGGTTTATCAGATTTTAAGGGGGAGGGAGGCTTAGGCAAAAATTTCTGATGGTGGCCATGCTTGTTCTGCCCTGTAACATTGCCTATGATAGAAAGCACATGGCCTGCATTACACTACAAAAATAGACCTTCTGGAGGCAAAACTCGTAAAATGCAAAAAAATGTCTTGTGTGACGTCTCCTTTGAGCCTCCATATTTTGAATTATAGGACACCTCGTCTCCTTGAGAACGATGAATTGGGGACAGACTCAATACACAATGGAAATCTACAATTCCACTTCAGCCCAGCCTTGGAAAGACCTGGTGTAGAGAACATTTTATCTTTAAAGTCTTTGTATATGAGTTAATTATGGGATAACACAAATTATATTTTTTTTATATATTTTTTTTTAAATACTGTTTATTAACAACAAAAATGTTGTGGTTTTTTTTTGGGTTTTTTTATAGGACAGTGTGCCCCCGGACACTACTCTGCCGACGGGTTCAAACCCTGCAAAGCTTGCCCACTGGGTACGTACCAGCCTGAGACGGGCCGCACCCTTTGCTTTCCATGTGGAGGAGGACTGGTGACTAAATACGAGAGCGCCGTGTCCTTCCAGGACTGTGAGACAAAGGGTAAGTACAGTACCGGAGAGTGCCACCCTTCTCTAGCTATCTAGCTGTGCTTCCTACACGGAGTGTCCCAGGATGAACTCAACCGTAGGCTCAGATTATTCCTTTCTTCTCAAACTAAATGGAATTCTAAGTTCTAATGTGAATCTCCTGCACCACGAGAAACACTTAGGGCTAGATTTACTAAGCTGCGGGTTTGAAAAAGTGGGGATGTTGTCTATAGCAACCAATCAGATTCCAGCTTTCATTTATTTAGTACCTTCTACAAAATGATAGCTAGAATCTGATTGGTTGCTATAGGCAACATCCCCACTTTTTCAAACCTGCAGCTTAGTAAATCTAGCCCTTAGTCCGTTCCATTATTCTGGTGGGATTTCATCTCTCTCTTCCTCTTCTCTTGCAGTCCATTGCTCTCCCGGTCACTTCTACAACTCCACCACGCACAGGTGTATCCGATGTCCGCTGGGGAGCTACCAGCCGGAGTTTGGACAGAATTACTGTATCACCTGCCCGGGGAATACCAGCACCGATTTCGATGGCTCTACCAATGTGACGCATTGTAAAAGTAAGTCATCCTCTCTCTGCGTGGCCCCGTTATCAGATCAGGGAGTGCTGGTCCTGGTGTGGGTACAGCATCAAAAACTGATTAGGAATAATCTATTGGTTTGATGGCTTAGAGAGACATCACAACCTTCCATATTGAGAACAATATTAAGCGTCAAACCAGCATTAACTCCAAATAAATAGTATAAGTGATGCTGATATTGCCTGGGGCAGAAAAGAGGTAGTAAATTGGTACCCTATTTCTGGTCGAAATAATCTAATTTATTTAGGTAAATTCATATGTTATTGGATACACGTTCTTAGGAATGAAACATCTTTCCTTAAAATAAGTTGTTGGTTTTTTTTTTTTTAAAGTTTTTCATTTTTAATGGAATGGTATCTTTTACATTTCTGAGCATTAGTGTTTTCAATGATTGTTTATCAGCGTTAATGTTCTGCCTGTCACTTTATGTATTTTAATGTTTCCTCCAGTTGCAACAAATTCAGCGTATTGCGGATGACACCGTGTTTGCTGTATTCTGTTGTGTTTAAGCCAGTAGATATCGAGAGCAGAAAAATGTAGCAAATTAATTGAGTTTTTCATGTTGCTGAATTTGAAATAGCTGATTTATACCTTGGTAAATCTTGTAATTAACAAGATATAAAGATTAGTCTTCTACGTTAGACTCTAAGCCAATGATAGGCAACCTGATACATTTCCCGTATTCTTCATAATAAGTTAAAACAATACATCTCCTCAAATAACAAGAGACCTATATGTAATATGTCGGCATTCTAAACAAGTGTTACCAGCTGTAACAAAGAAACCTGACCATCATCATCTAACCATTTATTTATATAGCGCCACTAATTCCGCAGCGCTGTACAGAGAACTCACTCACATCAGTCCCTGCCCCATTGGAGCTTACAGTCTAAATTCCCTAATATAGACTCACACACAGACCGAGAGAGAGAGAGGGAGAGACTAGGGTCAATTTAATAGCAGCCAATTAACCTACCAGTATGTTTTTGGAGTCTGGGAGGAAACCGGAGCACCCGGAGGAAACCCACACAAACACAGGGAGAACATACAAACTCCACACAGATAAGGCCATGGTGCTGTAAGGCAGAAGTGCTAACCACTAGGCCACTGTGCTGCCCATAAAGCAGGACGGAGCTGGGGGCCGCAGGTGGAGGCTCGGAGGGCCGCATGTGACCTTAGGGCTGTCTGTTGCTCGTCAGATAAAGATGTTTTTGGTTCGCCCCTGGGATATGAAATCAGATGAATAATTTTGAGCTTCTAGCCGTTTAATATGAAGATGTCTTCCCCACATAAAACTGGGATCCTTAAAAAATAAGATAAGGAATGTGCATCACCAGCAAAAATAAACTATTGTTATCTTCTAATTCCTCGCCCAAAATCAGAAGGGCGGCATATTTCTTTTTAAACTAGTAGAAGACCTGCTGAATCTGTCTCCTTCGCATAGAGGGATATATTGGTCTTTTGGAAGAGACCAAGGAGAAATAAAACAACCGCAGCATTCCTGGAACAAATGCCTTGCGAGATATCTGGCTAGTTTTTAGTCTGATGTATTAGTAGTAATGTTAATCCATTGTCACAGGTGCCTGCTGACATAATTCCTAAGCGTTTGCTGTTTATTTTACAGACCAGCACTGCGGTGGGGAATTAGGAGAATACACAGGTTACATCGAGTCTCCAAACTATCCAGGAGATTATCCTGCCCACGTGGAGTGCACCTGGAATATTAACCCCCCTCCCAAAAGGAGAATATTGATTGTGGTCCCTGAGATTTTCCTCCCAATTGAAGATGAGTGCGGGGACGTGTTAGTGATGAGGAAAAGCGGTAAGTTATAGAACGCAATTCATATACTACGTTTACGTTTTATAGACACAGATGTTTGTAATATTTTTGATTGACACCTGTCACTTAGCGCTGGGCTGCGGTTCTGATGCAACGTAATGTAGAACAGACACAGCTGTAATGCAGGTTTACCGGGAGGAATGTTTATTGGAAATATTGATACTCTGTGGGTATCTGTCAGATTGATGATTGGAGTTTGCTCACATTGTGTATCTTTCTAACCTGACTGGAGGAACCTCACGCGTTTGGCTGGGGTTTCAGTGTAATCTTACAGCATGTAGATTGTTAGACGCATTGATATCGATGATCGCTGACCCGTTCGCTGCACCAGAGCAAACAGACGCGAGTGATCCAGTCTGACAGATCCCTATGTTAGGTGATCAGGGTGAGGTCCACATCACCAGGAACCAATGAGCCTGCAGATTAGTAGATCGAAATTTACAATTCCCGCTCCGGTCACCGTCTGGTACACAACGGTCAGCAGGAAACACTGTTTCCCTGTCACAATGCTACGTACATTAATAATAATTAGGACTGAAGTTAATTGTGTTCATGAACTTGAACAGAAAATGTGATCTATTGAGTGTGTTTCCCCAGCGTCTCCGACCTCCATAACCACGTATGAGACCTGTCAGACGTATGAGAGACCTATAGCGTTCACGTCAAGGTCACGCAAGCTGTGGATCCAGTTTAAGACTAATGAAGGAAACAGCGGGAAAGGCTTTCAAGTGCCGTATGTCACATATGATGGTATGATCTTTTTTTTTTATTATTATATACACGGGTTATGTAATATCACCTATGATGGCATGACTTTATACACGTGTTATGTGATATAACCTATGATGGCATGACTTTATACACGTGTCATGTGATATAACCTATGATGGCATGACTTTATACACGTGTTATGTGATATAACCTATGATGGCATGACTTTATACACGTGTCATGTGATATCACCTATGATGGCATGACTTTATACACGTGTCATGTGATATAACCTATGATGGCATGACTTTATACACGTGTCATGTGATATCACCTATGATGGCATGACTTTATACACGTGTCATGTGATATAACCTATGATGGCATGACTTTATACACGTGTTATGTGATATAACCTATGATGGCATGACTTTATACACGTGTTATGTGATATCACCTATGATGGCATGACTTTATACACGTGTCATGTGATATAACCTATGATGGCATGACTTTATACACGTGTCATGTGATATAACCTATGATGGCATGACTTTATACACGTGTCATGTGATATAACCTATGATGGCATGACTTTATACACGTGTCATGTGATATCACCTATGATGGCATGACTTTATACACGTGTCATGTGATATCACCTATGATGGCATGACTTTATACACGTGTCATGTGATATCACCTATGATGGCATGACTTTATACACGTGTCATGTGATATCACCTATGATGGCATGACTTTATACACGTGTTATGTGATATCACCTATGATGGCATGACTTTATACACGTGTCATGTGATATAACCTATGATGGCATGACTTTATACACGTGTCATGTGATATAACCTATGATGGCATGACTTTATACACGTGTCATGTGATATCACCTATGATGGCATGACTTTATACACGTGTCATGTGATATCACCTATGATGGCATGACTTTATACACGTGTCATGTGATATAACCTATGATGGCATGACTTTATACACGTGTCATGTGATATAACCTATGATGGCATGACTTTATACACGTGTCATGTGATATAACCTATGATGGCATGACTTTATACACGTGTCATGTGATATAACCTATGATGGCATGACTTTATACACGTGTCATGTGATATCACCTATGATGGTATGACTTTATACACGTGTCATGTGATATCACCTATGATGGCATGACTTTATACACGTGTCATGTGATATAACCTATGATGGCATGACTTTATACACGTGTTATGTGATATCACCTATGATGGCATGACTTTATACACGTGTCATGTGATATAACCTATGATGGCATGACTTTATACACGTGTCATGTGATATAACCTATGATGGCATGACTTTATACATGTGTCATGTGATATCACCTATGACGGCATGACTTTATACACGTGTTATGTGATATAACCTATGACGGCATAACTTTATATATGTTAAGTTATTTGACACAATATATTCTATTTTCATAAAGCTGGCCAGTGTTTGTACCTAAACTACGGAGCATGTGGAGCATTATAACAATATAATAAAAACAACGAGGTTGTTTAAGGCATTGGAAGTTTATGAAAACTGTAATAATTGTGCAAAATTGTATTGTAATCCCTATTAACCAATCAGATTATGTTATCTTTCTGGCGCGGGTGATACAGTGAAACAAACATCTGTTTGGTCACATTTGTTGCAGTTACCTGTGACCTTGTTACCATAAATATCCCCCAATGTGTTTGTTGAAAACCACAATTCTGTTTCATTTTGTACAAGTTATAAAATGAGTTCTGTAAATGAAGAACGTCCCGGCCCCCTGTACTGTGATGAATCCCCGCTCCTGCTGGTATAGACATCAGACCGCTAATCACCAGTAATTAATTAGCACCACACTGAGGAGAGCGGGTTTAAGTTTCTATTCCAGAAACAAAGAAAATCAGTGTGATGTAGATCCCCTGGGCCCAGAAATATGCGCGAGACCCCACGTCCCATTACAGATGGATAATCCCAATTTCAGATCCTATTCAAATGATAAACTGTATCTAATTTAATCTGCTTCTCACTTCACAGAGGATTACCAGCAATTAATAGAAGATATTGTTCGTGATGGGAGATTATACGCTTCAGAGAACCACCAGGAAATCTTAAAAGTATGTTAACATCATAAAAATGTAAAGATTACAAAGTACAGATGTCGTCAGCCGGGTCGTGGGGTCAGCTCTCTGCTGAGTTCTGCAGGGAATACACACGGTAGCTAAAGTGCTCGAGATCCCTTTACCCCACCACCACTGTATACCCCCATCCTAATAACACAACACTTACGTTAACCCTGTGTCTCTGGCCTACCACATCTTAGAGGACTTTCCAGTCTGAGTGACCTCATTGCTCTGCGAGATTTCAGAATTAGAAAGTCCTCCGACCTCGCTGCTCCACCAAGATAGGATGAGGAATTACAGCAATCACACGTGACCTCTGTGTGATACATTATAAGCACACGTGATCATCACTGCATGCAAACTGTACTTCCTATCTTCATAGCTTCATCAATGCTGCTGTCTGACTGCGGAGGGAGATGTACTCTACTACAGTAATCTATACAGTCCCAAAAATTATCCATTACCTTCTTCTGTCCTATTGCTGTCATTTAATTATAAGGCACCGGACATATTCTACAGCATTGTAAACAATTTTACTGATTGGTGAAACATACAAACAGTAGAGGGCGCTGGTTGTTAGGACTTACAATCTATAGCAGTGATTGGCAGCTTGATACACTTCAAGGGCCAGAGGTGGAGCCCTACACCCTTCCAAAGGGCCACGCATTACCCTTAATCTCTGTAACGAAAAAAACCTCTTGCAGGACCTTAGCTCCCACCCATCACTTGTACAGAAATGCCGCCACGTGCCACTTAGACCCCCACTTGCTCAAAAATCCCCCCACATGACCCCAGAAAATAGGTCAGGCAGGGGGCATAGAACTGAAGGCCGCTGGTGAAGGCTCTTTGAGCCGCTGGAAGCCCCGGGTGCCGCCTGTTGGCCAATACTGATTTAAGTATTATCTGCATAAAGGTGATTCTGTATACCATAGGAAAGAGTTTGGAGGGGGGGTCCTAGACAAGATACTTAATAATTCATTTGAATTGTGAACACCAGGCTGTATCACAGAGGCCAAGAGAGTGTGTTTGGGGGAAGGCAGTTGTAGGGAATGATCGATTCCCTTCTGTTACGATGTGTCCGAAGCAGAGGAAAGATCTAGAAGGAGGACATATTAACACACGTACCTGGGCTTTGGTGGTGATTGGGTTGTTACTGACTCTCTTGCAAGTTCCATTCATGGAGCCTGGAGAACGGAAGTCGAATTGGTGGAGTTCAGAAGACAGTTGGTGGAAACAAGCCTTGTTCATCGCTTGTACGTCCAAGCAATTTGAAAGGTTTGTGGACAGCTGGGTGCCAAAATCGGGGATAAGTGATATTTTTTAAGATTCAGATTGATTATAGCACACTTGAAAGCAGAGGAGGATGACCACAAACAATATTTTCTGGGGTGGAAGAGTGAGTGTTGAACTATTAAAGCAATAAGATCTAGTGGTTAGATGGAGAGGACCGCAGAGCAACGTGCCTAGTTGTAGGGTCTCCATAGCTATGGACTAGGTTCCTAGTAAGGTGACCTGTTGAATTGATCTTATTCAGGACAGGATACAAAATCCGTCATTAATATTTCCCTGGAGTCTGCACTCTGCTAGTCTGGCCTTTGGAACTCTCAGTGATAAACGTTTTTGTGTTTTCGGTTCCACAGGACAAGAAGTTGATCAAGGCTCTCTTTGACGTATTAGCCCATCCCCAGAATTACTTCAAGTACACCGCGCAGGAATCCAAAGAGATGTTTCCAAGATCTTTTATTAAACTACTCCGCTCAAAAGTTTCCAGATTTTTACGGCCTTATAAATAGCTTTTATTTTATTTTTATATTTAGTATTTTTATTTTTTTTTTATTATTATTATTATTATTTTTTGTTTATATTTTGTTTTAATCCCCCGTTCCTCTAAATACTTTATCCCTCTTCGCAGTAGGAATTGTTCCACATGAAAGACTTAATTTATAGTATTAAGTTCCCATTCGTTCGAAAGAACAAAAGGGCTTATTTGAAAACTGATTTATTTTTGATGGCTACCGCGCAGAGCAATTTTCTTTTTTGGCTTTAGAATTGCCCACCATAAAATCCTCACACTTTCTACAGTTTCCTGCCAAACCCTGCATCTTGGACTCTAATCTTCAGAGCTGCGATATCAAGTTCCTTTGGAAAGCAAGTTTTCTGCACTGTACAGTGTCGCGAAGACTATCCATAGTCACCCAGACCTTTCAGACAACGGGATTGAACAGATCTTATATAGGAAGTCGTGTGGCTCAGTGAGCAAGTGCACCGAGTAGAACTTGGCTTCAAGGAACAGCAGGAGCGGAACACAAACATATTGAATATCACATTATCCTCCGTCCTGGTTACTTTGATGGTGCACCTGCCACTCTTATTTCAGCTCTTAAAATTTGTCTACTCTCTCTGTACAAGGACATTATTTCGTATAGTGAGATATTCTCTCCACTTCCTATTGTTCAGCGGCTGCCCGATCTCTTATAAGGGGAATCTGAACTTGGTACGGAAAGTTCGTGGACTGCAGTGGTAGCACGTGGACACTAGTGGGGTTTTTGGCAGAATCTGGATCACGGTCAAACCTTTTCTTTGTGGCTTGTTAGAACTTTTCATTTCAAGTCGCGAGAGGGCCGCACGTTTTTTTGGGGGGTTTTTTTGGGGGGTTTTTTTCTCCTGGTTGATTTAAGAAACTACCTGCAAACGAGTATTATGGCAAGAGAACGAAGTGTGTAGTATAATTAAGATTTTAAATTGCACTTGAATTTTGTATGTAATGGTTAGGGGGAATAGATAAATGTTTTTTTTTTTTGTTTTTGTTTTATTTTTTATATATTTTAGGAGTCTAATCTTAAACCAAAAATGTAATGGCTGTATAGGGTTTGTTTTTTTTTGTGTTTTTTTTTAATATTTTGTGTACAAAAGAGTCTGTGTCCAATGCTGTTGCTTTATCCTCTAAGACAGGGGTAGACAACTTGTGACACACGGGTTGCTGGGATCTGTAGTTCAGCAGATGATAAGCCATGGGTTGTCTATCCTGCTTTAAGGTGAGTTGTTGTGTTTTGTTAAAGGAAAAAAAAATAATTCAGTGTAATGTGACCCCACTGGAACTACCCAAATTACAGCCCTGGACAAACGTGTGACTGTGTGTGGTGATTGGATGATGGTGAAGTATGACAGACTCGAGGTGCGAGGTGTATAGAGCTTTCAATATTCAGAAAGGGAAAATCCTGAATTGGATTTTTTTTTATTTTTACCATAAATCACTGTGTAGGAAGAACTTATCATTTTTCTTTGGTCTCTTTCTTGAGGCTACTATTAATGAGTTATAATTCTGCACAATGTCATGTGACTACCATGACAACCACAGTCACATGATGTAGGAAACAGAGAGGGTTTGGATCACACCTCTGATCTGTCTGCTCTGTGTACAATAACACCCCACCTCCCCTATTTGCCTTCATATGAAATGCTGGGAAGTTTGAGACACTGACTGTAACTGGCAGCCATAGTTTGTAAACTCAAGAGAAATTTTGAAAAGGATATGATTCCTAGATGGACAGCTAAGAAAATGACCATTAGATGCATGATTTTAAGGTACTTATTTGCCATTTAAAGAAATTTAAAAATAATATAAACCTTCTATGTGGGATTGCAGCTTTACAATCTCTTTCAGAATAATTAGTCATTTTAAGCTATGAGCCAGACCTTCAGCTCTTTCTCCCCCTGCCTTCTGTGCTATCCTTATTCCTACCACTGTGATCCCTACATTTAGGCCGTTATTCCTCCACCATTGTCTGCGAACATTTGGGTGTCACAAGAGCAGGATGTTCGTGTTATTATAAATGTTTATAATCAAAAGAGAAAATTCAAGATATGCAATTGGGGAAATTTGTGAACAAAAGTGTGTTTGTAAATGAAACAAATGTAGCTTTAATTCATATTGGTTGTCTGCTAAAATGTACCCACGGTTTTATTATAATATTGTCTGAAGTGCCATGAAAACTTTAGGAAAGTGGTTCCCTCATAAATAGCCTGTGAACCTACTGCGTTAGGGTTTTTTTCAGAATAGAAGTAGCACAGTGGCTCAGTAGTTAGCACTTCTGTCTCACAGCACTGGGTTCATGAGTTGAATTCCTCGACCATGGCCTTATCTGTGTGGAGTTTGTATGTTCTCCCTGTGTTTGCGTGGGTTTCCTCCGGGTGCTCCGGTTTCCTCCCACACTGCAAAAACATACTGGTAGGTTAATTGGCTGCTATCAAAACTGACCCTAGTCTCTATCTCGGTCTGTGTGTGTGTTAGGAAATGTAGACTGTAAGCTCCAATGGGGCAGGCACTGAAGTGAATGCGTTCTCTGTACAGCGCTGTGGAGTCAGTGGCGCTATATAAATAAATGATGATGGTGACGATGATGATAGAAGTAGTTTTAACCCCTTCTCAGTAGTTGGTAATTAGAATCACTGGTTGGTGGTTTTCTGGCTTAGATCTGAAAGTGCTGCTATAACTTACAACCAAGTTCTGTGATTAAACCTCACAAATCGCTCGTCGTGTGAAAGTATTTTCCAGCTGACATTTTCAACAAGAGAAGCTACAATGATGATCCCTAATTAAAATCATCATGCCGGGGACTACAAACTATTAGAACTCATCCAGAAATTGAAATATGGCTTTTGCCTGAAATTACTACTTCAAGAGCAGCAAAAGCCGCTATTTGACATTAATACATATTAAAATCTTTAAAGTACTGCGCAGATTAATGTACACGAATATACCGAAAAGGCTTATACTTAACTAAATACATCCAGCGATGCAGCAGAAAAACTATTTTGTCTTCATGGCTCATATCCGAACATGAAGATTTAGTGGCCATTTAAAACCCAGAAACACACTGTTCATCATCATCATCATCATCATCATTTATTTATTTAGCGCCAGCAAATTCCGTAGCGCTGTACAATTGGATTGCTGCTGTTTATTAGATAGGTGGATAAAGGCCGACGTTTCTTGGAAACATCTGTAATCATGGAAACGAAAGAACAGTCATGGTTTCCATGACTGCAGACATGGGTGACCGCAGCCATTAATGGGCACGACAACGTCTGGTCACCCTCCTGAGTTCCGCCGCTGTGACGCCAACTTGGAACAAGTTAGTTGGGGGTTTATTATGTTGAATAAACAGGGACAATATATTATCTACCTGTTTAGTAATGTATTTCCACCTTCTGATGTATCGCTTTTTACATGCCTTCCTGTAATGTTATTTCTTGTTCTTCACTAAAGCCTGTACATTATCTAAGCAGAGTTGTTTTATTTTAATTTGCCTTGGATACGACACATAGCTGCTCCAGTGTGCAGACCTGCGCTACATCGTATCCAGGGGCAAGACAATCAAACTCTGGCACTGGTGACAACATAGACGGTAAAGATAAAAAAAAAGGGTTTGGAAATGGATGTAGGACAACGTAACAGAATAAGGGAAGGATTTCTAAAAGAGGTAAACACAACTCTCATTAACCTTGTCAATGCCAGGAGAAGCCGGGAACATTCTGCTTCTCCAATACTGAACAAAATAGAACGTTGGGATCAGTATATAGAGATCTAATGTACACATCTGTAGACCTGAATCCCAACACCCATGACTGAGCCTCATCCCACTGTCCCTTCTGTAGCCATAAAAAGATTTCTGCTATGAATGATATAGTGATGGACGTGCTGGGACTTGTAGTTTCAGAATGGCTGGAGAGCCACAGATTGTCTATCTCTGAATAAGTCTTCCTAACTTTCACGTAATCTCTCCGGCATATCAGGATTTCTCTGTCATTGGCTTTCCGGGAGGTTGTCCTCACTTTCCACTTGCATTAAGGGGACCTCTGTGTTCCAGGACACAGTTTTAGGTCGGTCATCCTGCATCAGACACACAACCTTTTGTTTTTCTATCTCCTTAGAACAGTAAGTGAGCAATGGCGCGGTCTCGTTTCACCGAGGGCCAGAACTGTATTTAGGATGTAAATGCGGGCGCCCAAGACTACTGCCGCCTCTATGCGTGCCCTGCACCCATTCCTCTTTTTGCTATATAGGTTTTGTGTCACCTGTGCTCTATATGTTACTGTGTCCAGACAAGTAATGCTATACATACTGACTATAGATATATTCTGAGAATTACATCATTTAGGATACAGACCCTGAGAAGTTGTACTGTGCGGATAGCCATACTATAGAAACAGATATTAAGGCCCTAGTATTGCAACTTCTGTATCACAGCTCTGGGCTGTGGGTGGCCGTTCCCAAACCTCCCTTCATATACCCCAAAAATTGGGACAAACTTGGCCACTCGCCAAATATATTAAACCATATCTACATTTTATAGAGAAACTATGTCCCAAATCGCTATGCCGATAAGCTTTGGGTCACTAAACACCTGGAGTGTCCATCAGACATTGGGACAGTTGGGGGAGGGGGTGTCCTCCAAATGTCCTGCATATAATCTGGCACTCGGTCACTGGTGGGGAACGTCTTGTAGCACAAAGTTTGGTTCCCTAAACTCTGCTGAAACTATACTTCAAATCTTCATGTAGTCTGTAAAAGTACGGTGAGCTGATATGTCCAGCAATAAAAGTTATATCGTGTTTTACTTTATAAACTAAATATATTATTTTACTGGTGAGATCCGGGGGACACAGACAGATCTAACTAGAGATGATCCAATAATTCAGACCTGTTCGCAATTAAATTGACTTTGGTTGGTTTGCTGTACAATCTGCGGATTCGATTGCCTGCGGCCCGTTCGGTCCGTGAACCTTGACCTCTTGTTTGGAGTCCTTAAAGATGATAAACAAAATGTTAAAATGTTGCCTCTTCCAGGTCACATGGCTGCATCTTATAGTTGTTTTAGCAGACTTTATTGTAATTCCAACATTACTGTGTTTGAGTAACCTTAATACTATATGATATAGCCATCAAGCTTGAATGTAGTAGAATCTATTCGTATATTAGTCTAACCTAAAATGTGAAATTTTCATTGTGAATTTTCAAACTTTGGAATGGATTCAACAAATCGATTTGAGGAACCACTTTAAAACAATTCCGAGCATCTCTGGTTTCCACCAGTTGAAACAAGACATTTGTATTGGGAAGGATGGCATGCAAGGATGTGTATGTGTGAGTATGTGTGTGTATATATACATATATAAAAAATGTATGTATGTAATAGGTGTGAAAAATATAGTCTGGGGCTGTTGACCATTATATCTAGCCGGTGAAGTTCATTTCTCTCTAAGGGATATATTTATTAAACCTTCTAAAAGCCCACAGCAACCAATCGGATTCTTTCCGTCATTTATCTACTACATTCTAGAACACGATTTCTAGACTCTGGTTGCTATAGGCAACACATCCACATTTTCTTTTTAGAAGGTTTCATACATTTACCCCTATGTTTTTTTTTTTCTTTTTGTTTTTTTAAATTTAATGTCATCTCATATTTTTGCCTTTTTGTATTCCCCAACATGAGCGAATAATCCCCATAAAACTGTACAGAAAATTATTTGAAAAACACTTTTCTTTGAAACTCAAATATATACAGTTACAATGTAGTGTGTATTTTATTTATTCTGCAATTAGTGTTACGGGTGGATTCACTTTTACGACAAAATGAAAAATAAAAGCTTGATATACAATTTTATTACCTTACCATGTTCAACACAAACATTAACTTAAAGTGCATCACTGCCTTATACAGGAGGCAATCAGTTTGTGGGAGCAGCCAATAGCCACAAGAAGACGACCCATTGACATCGCCAAGTCCTCACACCACAGTGATGTCATTAGTTCCCAGTGATCTGATAGGCTGATTGGTTCAGCCCACAAAATGTCTGCTTCCATTGTGTCTAGGCAACAGGTACACTTTAAGGAAAAAAAAAAAAATTCACTATGGTACGTGATTTGTATATTAAATACTTGTAATGGAGGGAAAGATGAAGCCACTTAATTTGTTTTTAATGCTTATTTTTAAAAAAATAAAAAAAATAGAATCTATTTTAAACTATATATTGTATAGGAATTTAAGAAACACAAGTCTGGATGAAACAAAAACGCTTTCCCCGTTGTAAAAGTGAATTCACCTCTCCAGAAATGGCGTGTAATATACATCCATACAATGTACATATGTTGTCTTAGTTGTAATATTTAAACCTTTTGTTATTCTTTTAAAAAGGTCATCTATGTAAAACATCACACTTCTGCTTAAGGCTTATAATTATAACTCTGTATTATACTCTTAGACAAGCTGCCAGTCTCGTTGTACCATAAACAAGTTTGCATCTAAATGATAATAAAAAAGAAAATTGACTTTAATTTTACATCTGTTTCCTGTGCTTTCTGCGATGTACATACATCTTTAATTCATTCTAATTTATTTATATAGTGCCATTAATTCCGCAGCGCTGTACAGAGAACTCGCATCAGTTCCTGTCCCATTGGAGCTTACAGTCCAAATTCACTAACACACACACATATGATAGCGGCCAATTAACCTATATATGGCACTCGGTCTACCAGGCATTGACCATGGTCACAAATCTGGAACGGTCCTGTATGTTGATTTGCTAATGCGGTTTGAAAATCGGTTGACTGATTGGACAGGATCCCCAACCAATCCACACACTGCTCACACCCTGTCTAAGTTTCTAGGATGGGTCTGTCTGCCACATCCAAGGGAGCAAATACTGAGTGGTGAAGGGGGGAGGGGGGAGTGTCCCCGACCAAAGGGCTACATATATACGGGGAGTTTTTTCTGCAAGTGACAACTTCATTGGTTCGTCTGGGTGATAAAATGACACTGACTCTTGTTATTTGCTGTTTACCATCAGAATGTTGTTTAATCTGACTCATTCCTTTGCATAGAGGAGTCGCAGGCATTAGGCAGAGAAACACTATGGACCTGATGTGGAGTCGGACGCAAGTCCAAATCATCAGTGCAAAAAGCACTTTTAGCCAAGGACGGATCTGCTCCTTGCACCTCCCTGCGCTTAGAGAGGTGGAACGGGGAAGGTAGTGGGCGGACCTAGCAATATGGGTGCTTTCTCCTGGTGCTACAGACCTTGCAGTATTGAAAAGAAGTAAAAAAAAAATGTGCAGACCCTCCCAAACATCATAACCATCCCTAGTGCTGTTTAGGAGGGGGGAGGAGCACAATATTACATTAATTTATTTATTAATTTTTCCGCTGTGACTGATACACTTAAGTGTATCATGCACACGGCCCATAAGGCAGATAGAGAGGAGTGTCTGTGCAGTTTATATAGTATTCTGAGTCCGTGCGACTCGGAATCCCGTGTAACTTACGGAATGCAACGTGCACTTACAATTTCATTGTAAGTTGCATCCAAGGCTACACCCAGTGCCCCAGGCCCTGCAATCCCTTACCCAGCTCTGCTGGTGTGACAGAATGTTTGGCCTCAATACTAACATAGTGCCCAGTAAATATCTACTGGATCATGACGGGATTATTGTGACTGCTATTCATCTGTGTGCAGTTATCATCCAGCCGCCAGCGATCCAGGGCGCTGAATATCTCCACCTACTGGCCAAACTGGACAGCAGTCCTGTCGCGGTGCGCTCAGGCTGAGCAGTGGGAATGACCCGTGTGTGGCCGGTTTACAAGTTCCCGTAACTTGACGGGACGTAAGATGTTTGACGTTCTGTTTATATCCGCTGTGTCCTTTAATGGAACAACAGGCAGGAAATCTGCGGTGCAAAGGAAAAACATTTCCCCCATGGTAACAATTTTATCTGAAACATCTTCAGTAACGATAAACACCTGAAACTTTTACATCTAGATTTATGAGTAGTAGTAGTAACTCTTGTATTTTGGGTTCCGTGGCCCCTAAGACTGTTCTCCCAGGATTACCTCATCTACTGTATGTCATACTGGCCAACTCTCCCGGAATGTCCAGGAGACTCTGGCATTTTGCGAGAGTCTCACGGACTCCCGGGAGAGTGTGGCAATCTCCCGGTTCTGCCCACTTCACTAGAAAGTGCTCACTTCCTAGTGAAGTGGGCAGAATTAGGTCCCAAAAGCAGCGATTCCCGGTGAATCGCGGCGTTTGGCCCTGCAACCCCCCCTTTCCCGCTGCCAAATGACGCGTTTGCGTCATTACGTCACGGGTCCAAAATGACGCGCATTTTGGAGCCCCGCCCCCCCCATCACACCCACTTCCCCCGGCAGGCTTCCTGAAACCAACTTTCTAAAGTTAAGTATGCTGTATATTTCTGTGACATCCGTACGTATATATTACTTTTATCCACATCTTTTCATCTTTTATTTATATAACCTGTAACCTCTTTTCCTTAATTGTGCCAAGCACAAGTGAACGTCCATGCTAAATATAGTTTAATGCTACATCTTAAAGCCGGGATTAAGGGGAAGGGGAGCCAAACAATAGCAACTGTACTGAATTTTAGCTCTCCAAGTTGGCTTACTAACATCGAAGCTCAGTAAAGTCCTATAACAAGATTATTTTATACATCCCTTAACCCTACGAGCACCATGGTATAAAACGTACGCCTCTGCTTCTAAAGGACCACCAGTGAATGGTTCTCTCCCTGTAGCTCTCGCACCCCGCTCCTAATAACAATCAGCGACTGGTTAAGTGTTGGCGACTCGGCAAGAACCAGCTAACATCCGATTGGCTGACTTTCTGAAGTTAGGCTCTCAAGTAAATGCATCAATTCAAACCTCTGGCGTTTGATGCTGAAAGAGTTAATATCGGACGAAATAGTGGAATAGTGTTTTTTTTTATAGAGTAAATTTAAAGACCGCAGTACGAGCTTCTCTTTGCACGTTATTGGTCCTAAGCTGTCGTGTGTGTGTGTGTCTGTCTGTCTGTCTGTCTGTCTGTCTGTCTGTCTGTCTGAAACGTGCTGTGTTTTAAAAAAAACGCTTTAACTCGAACCCATCCCACCCTAAGCCCACAGAATCCGCCAGGAAAATCAGTATTTGGTTTGGAATTAGCTCAATGACAGACTGAGACGTCTGCAGGAGGAGAACGACAAAACAGCCGGATATAAAATAATTATTAAACGATGAAGCAGTCTCCTAATACGTCTGGGCTTTTATAACTAAATTAAAGATTTAGGAGTTGGATCAGTTTGTTATTTAGTAAACTGAGGTTCTGTCTGGTCTTGTCTGGAGTACAAATAAAATATTTTGGTTACCAAACACTTCGACTTTCATACCTAGGAGATGGTTTTTAGGTCGGACAAAGTACTCTCTTGTTTTGCTGAAGCTTTATTGAAAGGACAAGATTTCCTCCTAGACCACAGCGCAGATGTCAAGTTATGTAACTAGAGGATGTGATGTGAGTAAATCTACGACTGTATACTGCAATAAACTTATCCAGCCTTGGATGGGCTATTAATGTGACCAGTGGGCGCCAGTAGCTCAGGAGGACACAGGAAAGTGAATTTACTTAACAGTGAAATCTCAAAACACAAATATGTTCCTGACACCGGCCTGGTGTTAATACATGAACGAATAAACAGCTGTGAAATATATACTTATAGTTGGTGACTGGTGATGTCAGAGCGTAATAAAGAAAAACAAATCTTTAGGACACAACTGATCCATGAGTAACAAACTTAACTATATATTCCGCACATACCTGTACACACTGTGTTGAACAATACCTACAGCTTCTCTGCTTCATTCTGCGCTGCCTTCATCTTACAGGCTCTACTGCCGTACAGCAAAATGCACTCACAAAACACAGCTGTGTGACCACGTCCGTTCAGTCATAAAAATAAAGCTATATAACTAACGAAAGAAAGGCAAGCAGACTAAATCATAATACAATGGTAATAAAAATACTAAAAGGTACGATTTGTTTGCCAACAAAACATACAAACTGCACATGTAGAGCCCAGGTGGGGCAGCAATGCTAACCGCTGTGCCACCATGTCGCCCCTTCTGTTTTATAATAGCCAAGAAGCGATAGGTGTAGACACAGTGGGTCTGATGCAGAGTGAGTACGACGCCAGTTTGCATAGTGTATCTTGACAGTGGCTCAGTGGTTAGCACTTCTGCCTGACAGCACTGGGGTCATGAGTTCGATTCCCGGCCATGGCCTTATCTGTGTGTAGTTTGTATGTTCACCCTGTGATTGTGTGGGTGCGATGTGAGCGAGTACATTGCTGCGGAATTAGTGGCGCTATATAAATAAATGATGATGATGACTTCTCTGCAGGAGGGTTACCCACAGCCTAGTCAAAGAGGAGATACCGGTGATCTAAGTGGACACATCCGATTAAAATATTCTAACTAGGGACCTTCCCCTCTATTTCTGATGAAGAGTGACTTAACCCACACTTTAAATTTACATTATTTATTATTATTTTTTTTCCACTTCACAAAAACATTCAGAGGGGGGGAAAAAAAAAAAACCGTTGTGAGTGTATTACCACTATACCACCAGTAGAGGGCAGCACAGGGGAAGAAATGATTAGTCACAATGCTATTGCAAAAAACAAAAACTCTGAAAGGGGTCTTGGCCAGTTTCAGATAAATTGCTTTAATGATGACAACACCCACATATGTCTTGTATGACTCCTCTTTCTGAGTAAACAAAGGTTAAACAGGTTTATATATACTTGGTTCAAAGACTATTGTCAATCACACAGAGAGACTTTTTTTTTGCCATAATTTAGCCATCAAGTGCTCTGTTAATATTTATAGATGTTGTTTAAATTTAAATAATCTCTCATCCCAATTAGTGCCCACCCCCATAAAGTTGTCGTATTCCCCCCCTCAAACCCAGCATTGGTATCAGAATTCCAGGAGATGTTTCACTCAGAGAATTAGGGAACCTGGCAGTAATCTACCTCTTATCATTATACTGGTCTGAGTCCAGCTCCCATCTGTGTGTGTGTGTGTGTGTGTGTGTGTGTATATATATATATATCTCCCGGTATGTCCCGGAGACTCCCGAATTGTGGGTAGGTCTCCCGGGCGAGGGCCATTTTCCCGCATCCTCTCCACTTCCTATGCGGGACACCGCACTGCTTGCTGGGAACAATGTGAGATGGGGAGCTCCATTATTTAAATGTTATTTATTTAATCTTTTTTTTTTTTTAACACATAGCAAAGGTCCGTACTATAGATGATAATTAGCACAGATCTTTGCACCAGCTCTCAGGCACCTGCGAAAGACACGCCTACTGAAGACACGCCTACTGAAGACACGCCTACTGAAGACACGCCTACTGACGGGCTTATCGATGTGTTCCTGCAGGCCTGAGGATAAGGAGGCAAAATTCTCAAACTGGCAACTCTGTAACCCTTATAGATAAACATACTAATTCACAGTATGATCTTCCTGATCAGCCCAATAAGGATCAAAGTTTAGTTTGGTCACATAATTGCAAAATAGCCATTAGGACCTCCGCAGCTCAATCTCTTCCGTGGGTCACTGTGAGGGTAGATGGAAGATAGCCGCTCATATAGTCAGGGCTTCAGACCAAATTTGCCAACGTGTCCAACAATTAGCCAAACAATTTAAGATTATTATCCGGCATAATGATTGTTTTGGGTTTTGTCTGATATGGTCAGCCAGCGCGAATGTGCACCCTCTTGTATGATGCCCCTTCTGGCCTCCAATGCAGTACTCCCCCCACGATAACGAATGGCCTTAGGATTCTCAGTATTGACAATCAACAAGATGCAACAGAACTGACGTCATCGGGCTCTGTCCACTTCAAACCAGGACATGAGCAGGGTTCAGTCCAGTTCTCCAGGATGTTGTGTTCTGTATAATGACCATTATCTATGAGAACTGTGATACTCTGCAACGGGGGACGTTTATAATAAAATGATAAAAAGTTTGCCAAAAAAAATCTTCTTTTAAGAAGCTAGCAATTGAATATAAACAATATGGGCCTGATTCATTAAGGTGCACAAAACAAAAATATTGTGCGTCTGCACGTAAATCACGCACACGAATGTCCGTATTGAGCAAGGAACGAAAGTAAAGATACGTCTCTTGCTGAATACGGGTCTAGGTACACTCTGCTCTAACAGACAATACATTGCAGGATACATCAATACATATGTTGAATATAAAGTCCCAAAAGTATGCACAGAAAAAAAAAACTATTATTGTCACCTGTTAATAATATAGGGCCTGATTCATTAGTGATCTTATCTTGTGCAAATGTTAAGATACTTATTTTAAGAAGATTTTCATCTTAACTTAAGAAATTCTTCACTTACGCAGTGGATTTTGCTTCTTATCTCCCTTTTCTGAGCATACACAGAGTGGATTTGCTTAAGATAAGCAAAAAATGGCAGATAAGATCACTGAATCAGGCCCATAGTCATTAATGAAAAAACATAAAAAATGTGAATTGTTTTCTTCTTTTCCCCAATAAAATTTAATAGGATGCTATGAAAACTGTACATAAAATACACTATATGGACAAAAGTATTCGGATGCTTGACCATTACACCAACAGGGACTGTAATAACATTGTATTCAAATACATATACTTTAATATGGAGTTGGTCCCCTTTTTGCAGTGATAACAGCTTCCACTCTTCTTGGAAGGCTCCACAAGATGTTGGAGTGTTTCTGTTGGCATTTGTGCCCATTCACTCTGTAGAGCATTTATGAGGTCAGGCACTGATGTTGGACGAAAAGGCCTAGTTCACAATATCCGTTGCAGTTCATCCCAAAAGTGTTCGATGGGGTTGAGGTCTGGGCTCTGTGTGGGACAGTCAAGTTCTTCCACTTCAAACTCATCAAACCATGTCTTTGTAGTCCTTGCTTTGTACACTGGGGCACAGTCATGTTGGAATAGAAAAGGGCCTTCCGAAAATTGTTGCCACAAAGTTGGAAGCAAAGCATTGGCCAAAATGACTTGGTGTGCTGAAGCATTAAGATTTCCCTTCACTGGAGATAAGGGGCCTAGCTCAAACTCTGAAAAACAGCCCCATACTATTATCCCTCCTCCACCAACTTCACAGTTGGCATAATACATTCAGGCAGGTAACGTTCTACCAGCATCCGCCAAACCCAGACTCGCCCATCTGACTGCCAAACAGAGAAGCGTGATTCGTCACTCCACAGAACACGTTTCCACTGCTCCACAGTCCAGTGTCGGTGCGCTTTACACCACTATATCCGATGCTTGGTCTTGGTGATGTGAGGCTTGCATGCAGCTGCTCGGCCATGGAAACCCATTCCATTAAGCTCCCGCCGCACCAGTGGAAGTTCGGAACGTCAGATATGGAATCAGCAGAACGTTGGTGACTTTTACGCACCGTTCACCTTAGCAGTCGTTGACCCCGCTCTGTGATTTTACGTGGTCTTCTGCTTAGTGGTTAAGTTGCTGTTGTTCCTAAATGCTTCCACTTTCTAATAATATCACTTAGAGTTGACTAGAATATCCAGCATGGATGAAATTTCACGAGCCCTCTTTTTGCAAAGGTGGCATCCTATCACAGTACCACGCCTGAAGTCACTGAGCTCATCAGAACGACCCATTTTGTATCACAAATGTCTGCAAATGGAGACTGCATGGCTAGGTGCTTGGTTTTATACACATCTGGCATATAGTGTACATTTTTACAGTTGCTCCTTGAGGCAAACACATGTCCTAGCATGCATAGACAGCGGTCATTACTAGCAATCGGCACTTAGACCAGACCTGTAGCTGGTGCAAAAGATATGACAGTATAAGATGTACCTTTGTGATGCCCAAAGCTTGAAGCGGACAATGACTGCGTGCAAACGCTGGGTCCCCTCCCTATTCCGCCCCTGAAATCGTAGACTGTAGTAAGGGTCCTTTGTGCTCAAAGATTAGTTGGATACACTTGCGTTCTCTGGAATATAGTTGGTTTCTGGGCATGATTTAATGCAAAGTGCAACACGCAGCTGCATTGACGTTCATTGATGAATCAGGCCTGTGTGTATGCAGCAAATATCATTGTCGTGAGCAATGATTGCAATTTCGTACACATCGGTCGGAAGTTTATACACACAACACAACGGAAACGAGATTGGAACGAAAATATTAAATGGTACGACCAACCAAATGAGGCGACAATCATCCATTTGGGCAGACTTTCGACCATCATGTTACTACACACACTGACCTCGACTTTTGAACGACGGTCGTATGTCGGCTGATTGAGCTGATTATTGGACGAAAACCGTGTAATGTGTACCTAGCTTAAGTATCAGGAAAGCGTCTTTTTGCCGACGTATGTATACCAGTTTTATAAAGCTTCTGCCTCTGCAATGTCTGCTACTACCCTACTGTTGTTCTGTATTCAAATATTGCACAAGTAATTTTATAAGCCATGTTTTCCAAAACCTCTGTATCGTCTCTGCTTTGTGCAATAGTGATACTTAACAGAGCAGCAGGTAGAGATAACAATGTGTATTGTACTATTAATCAGGCAGCGCCGGGAACTCTGTCAATCATTTCGAGCGCACACACACCCCCCCTCCGCGGTATAGAGACACCCAGCAGCTCTGTCGTTATACAGCGATTTCTTTCAGCTCACACATGAGATTACAGGAACCCACACTGGCGTCTGTCAGCGAGGACTGGAGAGCGGATCTTTAGGACAATAGCTGGGGTGATCTTTCATTGTACAGAGGTCAGTGCACTGGGAATTCTCTCTCACTCTCTCTTGTGGAATAACTTGTTTTATTGTGTCCTGTTTCAGGGGACACTACGTCGCCAGGCAGAGGGGGCCCTGGAAATGATTTAATTATCGTCATAACCCATTGTATGTATTTTAGCAGGAAAATCATTTCCTTCGCGCTCGCCAAAAAGCTTTAACGCATTCCAGCACTGTCAGCTTCCGAGAGGATAATTGGGGATTATCAGGGTTATTCAATAAAGTGTCTTAAGTGTAAAATTGGTGTAAAATGACTTCCAAGATTCCCAACAGATTATCCTATTTTGTAACATGTGCCAAGTGCTAATTCTGAGATATAACTCAACAATTCATTAGGAAGGTATAAATAACATGTATCACTGTTTTGTATTATAACTTCCAGCATTCGTCAAATGCTTCCTCTAGTTTGGGCTGTGCCAATGAATTGCAGACTATTTCGTTGTATTGGTGCTTTGCTGATAATATAAGGCTTGGGTTCACAATTCTAGAAGTACACTTAAAGAAGGAAGAGATGCAGTAATGAGGAATAGGCAGGAACAGAGCATTATACTAAAATACGACAGATGTATAAGAAGGAAGGGGTCATAATAAACATATTTTTTTTTTAATTTCTGTATGTTTTTTGCAGAATATCCTGACATCTGTCTATCATGACGTTACGGGAAGAGTTCAGCATTTTGTAGATTTTGAGAAAGATTAATAAACTAATATCCTCCAACTACCATGACAAGTAACTGAAAACACTATGCAAAAGTTTTTTACATTCTAATTTATTTGCAGCCCTGTTGAAGTCACTTTATTAAATAACTGACTTGCTCATTAAACTGTTATTAATTACTTTTTTTTTTCTGCTCGTATTATTACTATTGTGCTACTTTAACCTAAAATGTAAAATTAGGATCGGTATAATTCTGACATACAATTAGAATTAACCATATATTGGTCAGAACACTGCATCAGCAAGTAGACTTACACTATTGGAAACTTGGATGTTTCTTTTAATTATATTTTTTGTTTTACCTATAAGGAGTGTTAAACTACCAAAGGAATCTTTTGACTTACGTCTATAAAGCGATTGCATTAGACATTTATAATCTATACGCATAGCAGACGAAAGGCAAAATATTTCAATGGTCTTTTATTGACAACTGGTAATTGGGTTGTCAGAGAATGGATATTGGGAAGATTGGGCAGGATGATAGATATAGGTTATATTATAGGTACCTGAGATGTCCCAGGACACGATACACGTAATACGATATGGTCCCAAGTTCTGCAATTGCTGTTGGTTGCTCTGTAATAATGTTACTCTGTGGTATTCTCCTATATGATAACATGCTATAATATTATGTGATATTCGGCTATAAGTCTTAGAGGTGCACCTTGCCTCTCTATATTTGGGTGCAGTGATATAGTGCAAGAATAAAATACATTACCCTATATCTATATATATATATATATATATATATATATATATATATATATATATATATATTACAACATTCCACCCTGTAATCTATGCCACTCTATAGTGTACACTAATACATATTGCTGCTTCCTGTGCCATTATGTGCTGTTGGTAGCCCTGTGGTGTATTGTGTCATTGTATCCTGCTGTGTGATGTATAGTGTTACTCTCTCTATAATGCTGTTTGTGGAACGTTACAAGTGAGATGTGCACATTTTTGCCTGAATGCAAATAAAAAGGGAGTCGATCTGAAGACCGCTCAAGGCAGGAAATATTGTATATCACTCACCACAGGGGGTGAATTGACATGTACACAGTACTCAGACTTGAAGATCTCTCTGAAGAAGCAAGATCAGCTCTAGCAGAAACCTACCTTCCTAGAATCTAATACCTGCCCGTTGCAACAAGCCCCTACACGAGCAAGGCTATTCTATAGACCTGTACTAGAGCCTGTGACGTGCAGAATCCCCCCCCCCCCCCCCCCCCCCCCCCCCCCCCCCACAAATACATCACTGGCACTTGCAGGATGCAAAATATCTGCTCTGAGCTTTGTAAATGTGAAGGGAGCCCCCTACTCATCATCACCATTTATTTATATAGCGCCACTAATTCCGCAGCGCTGTACAGAGACCTCACTCACATCAGTCCCTCCCTCATTGGAGCTTACAATCTAAATTCCCTAACACACAGACTAGGGTCAATTTGTTACCAACCTATTAACCTACTAGTATGTTTTTGGAGTGTGGGAGGAAACCGGAGCACCCGGAGGAAACCCACGCAAACACGGGGAGAGCATACAAACTCCACACAGATAAGGCCAAGGACGGGAATTGAACTCATGACCCCAGTGCTGTGAGACAGAAGTGCTAACCACTGAGCCACCATGCTGCCCAAATGTCCTAAGCTGAATACAGAGACAGTCTATGTCGGCCTGGCTAGCTGGTGGGTACAGGCAAAGTGGACCAGAGGACACCCACCCCCCACCCCAAATACACGGGTGTTTAACACAGTCATGATGTGGAATGGACACTAGTGTGTGCGTGGCTCAGTGTGAATGACATTTGGGTACCAGGTCATCTCAGTTCAAAACATGAAACGCAAACTTTATTTCCACTCCTCTCCCTCCAGCACAGAGAAGCAGAACTGTTGTCAGAATATTCACAGTTTAAACGCCTTCTCCTTCTGCACATTTTCTTTGGCAGATGTTATTGCCGTCTCCTCGTATCACCCTCCTGCAGAGTGTGTTACATCCAGCTGCTGCTGAGAGCTGTAGTTCCACAGACACACGTTGCATCAAACAGGCTTTTGCAAATTGATCAGCTCAGCCGATCACTGGACTGCAGATTAACAATTACAGATCTCAGGACATCCACCCCACTCTCCAGGGGTTCCTCTTCCACGCAGTCTCTGACCTCCACACCAGCTGCACTTCCCCCCTCCCCCTCCCCTCACGGTATGGGGGTCTTTCCAAGGGGGTTACTCCATGGGGTACCTGGCAGAAAGAGCTCTCAGCCTCTCACTGTCTTTCTCCCTGTAGTGCCAACCTGTGTTGGCTGTGTTACTTCTGGGGTACCCCGGAAGGTCGGGATCCCACTTGCTGGTTACTTGTTATGGCTCTTTCAGTAGTTGGGGCTCTTCCCCTGTATTTAAAGCAACTGACCCCCGTGACAGCTCCCATGCCCCCCACTCCTAGAGGTCTGGGGAGTACCCCTATGCTGCCTCCTGTTACATTGGGGCTCTTAACACTGCCTGTTTGGTGTTCTTAATGGACCCCTGCGGCACCCGCCACGCAACCCCCTTATTCAAATGGAGCCTGTGGGGTCTAGACCCCCCACCTTCCCCGGTCCTGGCTTAACTATGGCAGCTCTTCACCAATTTGCATACGCGCCACATGGCTAAGCTACGCCGACTGACGGAGAAGTGGCTGTCCGAGTCCCTGTCACCATGTTAGACGAGGCACTAGCCGCATTAATCTAGAACCCCCCCATTTATTCAAAAAAGAGACGCCTATCTGTAATAACATCAGCAGGTATAAAGGATAAACAAGTGTTACAAGCTATAACAAACAATGCTGACAATAAATGAGGAAGGAGACAGCAGGTGAAGGCCCGCAGGGCCACTTGTGGCCCATCACTGATCTACTGTGTACTTACATACTCATTATCAGTTTATAACTTTCCCTTCTCATGTAGAGCTCGTAAGCCATTAAGTGGACGCATTTAAAGATACCCTGGTGCTTGTATTACTTGATGCACAAATTCATACACAAAGTAATATCCATAAAGGAATGTATGTAACTTTTCTTTGCATCTAAAATCAAAACCATTTGGAACACTGACATAATTTCACAGTGTCTTACGGACATGAATGCACAGGACTGTTAATTACACAAACATCAGTACATTCTTCTATGCTTACACACATACACAAACTAAGGGAAGTAGAACCAAAACCCAAGTCACCTTATGTAAAGATTTACTTATAACATCATACTTGCCAACTCTCCCATAATGTCCGGGAGACTCCCGGTTTCCGGGTAAGTCTCCCAGACTCTTAGTAAAGTGGGCAGAATTAGGTCCAAAATGCGATTTTACGGGCATTAGGCCCCGCTGTAAAATTACGTGTTTGCTTCACTCCGTCATGGGGGCGGGTCCAAAATGACGCGATTTTCGTATCCCCGCCCCCCCGCACGCCACCTTCCCCCGGCAGCTCCCGGACGCCAACGCCAACTAGAAGAAGGTGGCAAGCATGCATAACATTCACAAATATATAGAAAAGATGAAAGAGGAGGCGCACAATAGTGTAGTACAGTATTGTATTGGAGCCAAACATGACTCCAGAAAGAGAACCTGATCACCAGAGTAAAATGAGCCAAAACCTTCCACCATGTGGATACCCACAATATCTGATGTGGATGAAGATAGCATATAAGGTGAGGAGTCACACAGAGCCACGTGGCATTCAAAATAGTCCCATTAAACAAGGTTCAAAAAATAGGGACATACAAGTCACACTAGTATAGATGTATGCGTACCAGAGGCCAAAACCTTTATGGCTTATCTGTAAGGATATCCTGTAGACTGTAATGGTATGGTCGCTCTCCAGCCACAATGGATTAACCGATTGATTGCATCAAGAAATGGACAGAGGAACACAGGTGTAGTATCCAAAAAGGTTCACAATTTATTAAAAAAGTAGTAACTTACACATCTAGAAGCAGATGACAAGCCTATCTGATCAGTGATGGTAATATAACAGCAAATTCTCAACGCGTTTCGTCTGTAAACAGAAGTATACATCCACTCGTATGGACTTTATTGCAGGAGAACCCAGACCATTTTCTGCTTTACAATAGTATCGGCCTCCTTGGTGTCTCTGGATGTTTGAAATCCTCAGGGTCTCATTGAAGACACTGGAGTCTTGGAATCTGTCGGATGCACTTCTGGCTGTTTTGGTCCACCTGATCTGTGGCCTTGGGTGTCCTGTCACTAGACAAGTCAACTCTAGCGTCTCGCCTTCCCGTATTGTGTACACCCGTTCCGAATATCTCTCTTCCTCAATATTACAGGCCAAGCCCGAGTGGATAATCCTAACAGTGGGTGGAGATGTTTTGGAAAGCCCCTTCCTCACAGCAAACAGACCAGGTGTGTCCATTATTTTTTTTTGCATTAATGTGGCCACGCTTCATGCGCATCATGCGCCATTAGGCTCCGCCCCTGTTAATCTTAGGAAATTCTGGCCGATCATAGCAGGGGGCGGGCCCATGATGGCGCGGTTATCCCCGCCCCCACCATTTACAACAACGGGGAGATGCTGGATCCGGGATTTTTGCCTGCTCTCTCGGGGGTCGGGGAGAACTCCCAAACATTCCGGGAGAGTAGGCAACTATGTATATCTGCTGCGATGCAGTCATAGTAAATAACAATTTTGCATTTAATCCCCGAAAAGCTCTGTTTTCGGGGCTTGAACACAGTTTTTAGTTTTAATAAATATGCCCCTTAGGAAGGCAGGATCAGAGCTCTGTTAGGACTTGGGATAGTATAGGTGGAGCTCGCTTTACAGTTAGCACAGGCTTGGATTAGTGCATTTGCCAGGTCTATGGTTAAAGTTTAGACTAGTTTTATAGTTAAGCACTTGGGGGTATATTTACTAAACTGCGGGTTTGAAAAAGTGGAGACGTTGCCTATAGCAACCAATCAGATTCTAGCTGTCATTTTGTAGAGTGCACTAAATAAATGACAGCTAGAATCTGATTGGTTGCTATAGGCAACAACTCCACTTTTTCAAACCCGCAGCTTAGTAAATCTAGCCCTTGGACTATTGGATTTTTTTGTTTAGAGGCCAGTTTATTAAAGGGAAATAAGGCTTGTCATACCTTATATATTTAACGGCACTAAGTATTTATACTGCTGCAATGGAAACAATTATTTATTAAATAAGTTATTTATTCTATGAGGATCTGTTTAAAATGATTATGGCTATTGCCCCATCCAAAAAATATCAACTGGGGGGGGGGGGGGGGGCATCAGTATATGTTAAATATATTATGTCTACCATTAGCATTTCTAGCTGTAAAAGTTTTTTCTTGTAAACTTTCTTCTTGAGCCATATAGTCACACTAGCGGCCCCCGCCTCACTTTCTCCACCCCCCCCCCCCTCCAACCATACTTTATACGTAAATAATTATGTCACCCACACAGCAAACTTTTAATGTAGTTTCTGACACTTTCCAGTTTTTCGATCCATTAATTATCTATTATTGTTTGCTGCAACTTGTTTGGTATTTTTTATTATTTTTATTTGATTAATTTATTTATTTTTTCATTTTTCTACAACAAACCAGTTTATAAGCTGTACGGCTTTCAGTGATTTTCTCTGACGGAATGTTTTGCTTGCTGTATGTTCCATTGTTCTCTTTGTTGCGGTTTCTTTTCTTTGTATTCTATGCAAAAAAATGTAAAAAAAGCAGCAGAACTGAAAACGTTTCACTTGGGCTGCGACTGCGCAAAGTGAGGATAGGGAGTGTCGCTGAGCTGCCCGAGATCATATAAATAGTAATAAATTGTGTCGCAAAGTTATTATTTATGGCTGCAGTAAGTAATAAAATATTTTTAAATAAAAGGCCCCTTACCCCTCTCCTGGGTGTCATAGTACAGCTCCTAGCACTTCTGTCCTCCTGTCCTCTTACCTATGCCTTAACCCCTTCTGTTCTCCTGTCCTGTTACCTATGCCTTAACCCCTTCTGCCCTGCTGTCCTCTTACCTATGCCTTAACCCCTTCTGTTCTCCTGTCCTTATCTATGCCTTAACCCCTTCTGTCCTCCTGTCCTCTTACCTATGCCTTAACCCCTTCTGTTCCCCTGTCCTCTTACCTATGCCTTAACCCCTTCTGTTCTCCTGTCCTTATCTATGCCTTAACCCCTTCTGTCCTCCTGTCCTCTTACCTATGCCTTAACCCCTTCTGTTCCCCTGTCCTCTTACCTATGCCTTAACCCCTTCTGTTCTCCTGTCCTCTTACCTATGCCTTAACTCCTCCTGTCCTGCTGTCCTCTTACCTATGCCTTAACCCCTTCTGCCCTGCTGTCCTCTTACCTATGCCTTAACCCCTTCTGTCCTGCTGTCCTCTTACCTATGCCTTAACCCCTTCTGTCCTGCTGTCCTCTTACCTATGCCTTAACCCCTTCTGTCCTGCTGTCCTCTTACCTATGCCTTAACCCCTTCTTTTCTCCTGTCCTCTTACCTATGCCTTAACCCCTTCTGTCCTGCTGTCCTCTTACCTATGCCTTAACCCCTTCTGCCCTGCTGTCCTCTTACCTATGCCTTAACCCCTTCTGTTCTCCTGTCCTCTTACCTATGCCTTAACCCCTTCTGTCCTGCTGTCCTCTTACCTATGCCTTAACCCCTCCTGTCCTCCTGTCCTCTTACCTATGCCTTAACCCCTTCTGTTCTCCTGTCCTGTTACCTATGCCTTAACCCCTCCTGTCCTCTTACCTATGCCTTAACCCCTTCTGTCCTGCTGTCCTCTTACCTATGCCTTAACCCCTTCTGTCCTGCTGTCCTCTTACCTATGCCTTAACCCCTTCTGTCCTGCTGTCCTCTTACCTATGCCTTAACCCCTTCTGTCCTGCTGTCCTCTTACCTATGCCTTAACTCCTCCTGTCCTGCTGTCCTCTTACCTATGCCTTAACCCCTTCTGTCCTGCTGTCCTCTTACCTATGCCTTAACCCCTTCTGCCCTGCTGTCCTCTTACCTATGCCTTAACCCCTTCTGTCCTGCTGTCCTCTTACCTATGCCTTAACCCCTTCTGTCCTGCTGTCCTCTTACCTATGCCTTAACCCCTTGTGGCCTGCTGTCCTCTTACCTATGCCTTAACCCCTTCTGTTCTCCTGTCCTCTTACCTATGCCTTAACCCCTTCTGTCCTGCTGTCCTCTTACCTATGCCTTAACCCCTTCTGTCCTGCTGTCCTCTTACCTATGCCTTAACCCCTTCTGTCCTGCTGTCCTCTTACCAATGCCTTAACCCCTTCTGTTCTCCTGTCCTCTTACCTATGCCTTAACCCCTTCTGTCCTGCTGTCCTCTTACCTATGCCTTAACCCCTTCTGTTCTCCTGTCCTCTTACCTATGCCTTAACCCCTTCTGTCCTGCTGTCCTCTTACCTATGCCTTAACCCCTTCTGTCCTGCTGTCCTCTTACCTATGCCTTAACCCCTTCTGTTCTCCTGTCCTCTTACCTATGCCTTAACCCCTTCTGTCCTGCTGTCCTCTTACCTATGCCTTAACCCCTTCTGTCCTGCTGTCCTCTTACCTATGCCTTAACCCCTTCTGTCCTGCTGTCCTCTTACCTATGCCTTAACCCCTTCTGTTCTCCTGTCCTCTTACCTATGCCTTAACCCCTTCTGTTCTCCTGTCCTCTTACCTATGCCTTAACCCCTTCTGTTCTCCTGTCCTCTTACCTATGCCTTAACCCCTTCTGTCCTGCTGTCCTCTTACCTATGCCTTAACTCCTCCTGTCCTGCTGTCCTCTTACCTATGCCTTAACCCCTTCTGTCCTGCTGTCCTCTTACCTATGCCTTAACCCCTTCTGTCCTGCTGTCCTCTTACCTATGCCTTAACTCCTCCTGTCCTGCTGTCCTCTTACCTATGCCTTAACCCCTCCTGTCCTGCTGTCCTCTTACCTATGCCTTAACCCCTTCTGTCCTGCTGTCCTCTTACCTATGCCTTAACCCCTTCTGTCCTGCTGTCCTCTTACCTATGCCTTAACTCCTCCTGTCCTGCTGTCCTCTTACCTATGCCTTAACCCCTTCTGTCCTGCTGTCCTCTTACCTATGCCTTAACCCCTTCTGTCCTGCTGTCCTCTTACCTATGCCTTAACCCCTTCTGTTCTCCTGTCCTCTTACCTATGCCTTAACCCCTTGTGGCCTGCTGTCCTCTTACCTATGCCTTAACCCCTTGTGGCCTGCTGTCCTCTTACCTATGCCTTAACCCCTTCTGTCCTGCTGTCCTCTTACCTATGCCTTAACCCCTTCTGTCCTGCTGTCCTCTTACCTATGCCTTAACCCCTTCTGTCCTGCTGTCCTCTTACCTATGCCTTAACCCCTTCTGTCCTGCTGTCCTCTTACCTATGCCTTAACCCCTTCTGTTCTCCTGTCCTCTTACCTATGCCTTAACCCCTTGTGGCCTGCTGTCCTCTTACCTATGCCTTAACCCCTTCTGTCCTGCTGTCCTCTTACCTATGCCTTAACCCCTTCTGTCCTGCTGTCCTCTTATCTATGCCTTAACCCCTTCTGTCCTGCTGTCCTCTTACCTATGCCTTAACCCCTTCTGTCCTGCTGTCCTCTTACCTATGCCTTAACCCCTTCTGTCCTGCTGTCCTCTTACCTATGCCTTAACCCCTTCTGTCCTGCTGTCCTCTTACCTATGCCTTAACCCCTTCTGTCCTGCTGTCCTCTTACCTATGCCTTAACCCCTTCTGTTCTCCTGTCCTCTTACCTATGCCTTAACCCCTTCTGTCCTGCTGTCCTCTTATCTATGCCTTAACCCCTTCTGTCCTGCTGTCCTCTTACCTATGCCTTAACTCCTCCTGTCCTGCTGTCCTCTTACCTATGCCTTAACCCCTTCTGTCCTGCTGTCCTCTTACCTATGCCTTAACCCCTTCTGTCCTGCTGTCCTCTTACCTATGCCTTAACTCCTCCTGTCCTGCTGTCCTCTTACCTATGCCTTAACCCCTTCTGTCCTGCTGTCCTCTTACCTATGCCTTAACCCCTTCTGTCCTGCTGTCCTCTTACCTATGCCTTAACCCCTTCTGTTCTCCTGTCCTCTTACCTATGCCTTAACTCCTCCTGTCCTGCTGTCCTCTTACCTATGCCTTAACCCCTTCTGTCCTGCTGTCCTCTTACCTATGCCTTAACCCCTTCTGTCCTGCTGTCCTCTTACCTATGCCTTAACCCCTTCTGTCCTGCTGTCCTCTTACCTATGCCTTAACCCCTTCTGTCCTGCTGTCCTCTTACCTATGCCTTAACCCCTTCTGTCCTGCTGTCCTCTTACCTATGCCTTAACCCCTTCTGTCCTGCTGTCCTCTTACCTATGCCTTAACCCCTTCTGTCCTGCTGTCCTCTTACCTATGCCTTAACCCCTCCTGTCCTGCTGTCCTCTTACCTATGCCTTAACCCCTTCTGTCCTGCTGTCCTCTTACCTATGCCTTAACCCCTTCTGTCCTGCTGTCCTCTTACCTATGCCTTAACCCCTTCTGTCCTCCTGTCCTCTTACCTATGCCTTAACCCCTCCTGTCCTGCTGTCCTCTTACCTATGCCTTAACCCCTTCTGTCCTGCTGTCCTCTTACCTATGCCTTAACCCCTTCTGTCCTGCTGTCCTCTTACCTATGCCTTAACCCCTTCTGTCCTGCTGTCCTCTTACCTATGCCTTAACCCCTTCTGTTCTCCTGTCCTCTTACCTATGCCTTAACCCCTTCTGTTCTCCTGTCCTCTTACCTATGCCTTAACCCCTTGTGGCCTGCTGTCCTCTTACCTATGCCTTAACCCCTTCTGTCCTGCTGTCCTCTTACCTATGCCTTAACCCCTTCTGTTCTCCTGTCCTCTTACCTATGCCTTAACTCCTCCTGTCCTGCTGTCCTCTTACCTATGCCTTAACTCCTCCTGTCCTGCTGTCCTCTTACCTATGCCTTAACCCCTTCTGTTCTCCTGTCCTCTTACCTATGCCTTAACCCCTTGTGGCCTGCTGTCCTCTTACCTATGCCTTAACCCCTTCTGTCCTGCTGTCCTCTTACCTATGCCTTAACTCCTCCTGTCCTGCTGTCCTCTTACCTATGCCTTAACCCCTTCTGTCCTGCTGTCCTCTTACCTATGCCTTAACCCCTTCTGTTCTCCTGTCCTCTTACCTATGCCTTAACCCCTTGTGGCCTGCTGTCCTCTTACCTATGCCTTAACCCCTCCTGTCCTGCTGTCCTCTTACCTATGCCTTAACCCCTTCTGTCCTGCTGTCCTCTTACCTATGCCTTAACCCCTTCTGTCCTGCTGTCCTCTTACCTATGCCTTAACCCCTTCTGTTCTCCTGTCCTCTTACCTATGCCTTAACCCCTTGTGGCCTGCTGTCCTCTTACCTATGCCTTAACCCCTTCTGTCCTGCTGTCCTCTTACCTATGCCTTAACCCCTTCTGTCCTGCTGTCCTCTTACCTATGCCTTAACCCCTTCTGTCCTGCTGTCCTCTTACCTATGCCTTAACCCCTTCTGTTCTCCTGTCCTCTTACCTATGCCTTAACTCCTCCTGTCCTGCTGTCCTCTTACCTATGCCTTAACTCCTCCTGTCCTGCTGTCCTCTTACCTATGCCTTAACCCCTTCTGTTCTCCTGTCCTCTTACCTATGCCTTAACCCCTTGTGGCCTGCTGTCCTCTTACCTATGCCTTAACCCCTTGTGGCCTGCTGTCCTCTTACCTATGCCTTAACCCCTTCTGTCCTGCTGTCCTCTTACCTATGCCTTAACCCCTTCTGTCCTGCTGTCCTCTTACCTATGCCTTAACTCCTCCTGTCCTGCTGTCCTCTTACCTATGCCTTAACCCCTTCTGTTCTCCTGTCCTCTTACCTATGCCTTAACCCCTTGTGGCCTGCTGTCCTCTTACCTATGCCTTAACCCCTTGTGGCCTGCTGTCCTCTTACCTATGCCTTAACCCCTTCTGTCCTGCTGTCCTCTTACCTATGCCTTAACCCCTTCTGTCCTGCTGTCCTCTTACCTATGCCTTAACCCCTTCTGTTCTCCTGTCCTCTTACCTATGCCTTAACCCCTTCTGTTCTCCTGTCCTGTTACCTATGCCTTAACCCCTTGTGGCCTGCTGTCCTCTTACCTATGCCTTAACCCCTTCTGTCCTGCTGTCCTCTTACCTATGCCTTAACCCCTTCTGTCCTGCTGTCCTCTTACCTATGCCTTAACCCCTTCTGTCCTGCTGTCCTCTTACCTATGCCTTAACCCCTTCTGTCCTGCTGTCCTCTTACCTATGCCTTAACCCCTTCTGTCCTGCTGTCCTCTTACCTATGCCTTAACCCCTTCTGTCCTGCTGTCCTCTTACCTATGCCTTAACCCCTTCTGTCCTCCTGTCCTGTTACCTATGCCTTAACCCCTTCTGTCCTGCTGTCCTCTTACCTATGCCTTAACCCCTCCTGTTCTCCTGTCCTCTTACCTATGCCTTAACCCCTTCTGTTCTCCTGTCCTCTTACCTATGCCTTAACCCCTTCTGTTCTCCTGTCCTCTTACCTATGCCTTAACCCCTCCTGTTCTCCTGTCCTCTTACCTATGCCTTAACCCCTTCTGTCCTGCTGTCCTCTTACCTATGCCTTAACCCCTTCTGTCCTCCTGTCCTCTTACCTATGCCTTAACCCCTTCTGTTCTCCTGTCCTCTTACCTATGCCTTAACCCCTCCTGTCCTGCTGTCCTCTTACCTATGCCTTAACCCCTTCTGTCCTGCTGTCCTCTTACCTATGCCTTAACCCCTTCTGTTCTCCTGTCCTCTTACCTATGCCTTAACCCCTTCTGTCCTGCTGTCCTCTTACCTATGCCTTAACCCCTTCTGTCCTGCTGTCCTCTTACCTATGGCTTAACCCCTTCTGTTCTCCTGTCCTCTTACCTATGCCTTAACCCCTTCTGTCCCGCTGTTTGCTCTCCAGCCATGTGTGTTTGTGTGTTTCCAACCAGTCAGACACTTTTTGACATAGATTATTGCAAATAATCTCATTATCATGGTTGGATGTTTATTATCAACTAACCCTACCTCTGTCTATGGTGGACTGCAGCTGAATGCCTCTTTTACTATCTTTATGAAAAACGGCCTTGAAATAAATGTTAAATGAGTTAAAAATGTTCCTTTTCCACTACCAATGTATGTAATAATCCTTATTCTGAATTGCACTAGTTAGAGCAGCTGTGTTGGGTTTGGAGGGCAACAAAGGCAGGCACTGATATGGGTATTATTATTATTACACTGGTGTACTGTCACCATCCTGCAGTCACTGCATGGGGGAGCGAACGATCAAAGCATTGGTGGTCAGTGGCAGCAACAAGCAGCCAATCATAAGGCTGCCTGTTGCTGATTGGCCTCAGACAGGAAGTGCTCAGCAGCGAAGAGCGATGCTGCAGAAGAGAACCTAAAGGTAAGTGAGGGGGGCTGATGTTAATGTTGTGTATGAGGGCAGCAGGGGGGGGCTGATGTCAGTGTTGTGTGAGGGCAGCACGGCGGTGGGCTGATGTTAGCGTTGTATGTAATTAATTTAATGTTGGGATGCTATTTAATTAAATGTATGGCTGAGTTTGGGATTGCTATTTATTAAAAGTGAATGCAAGTTATTTAAAGTATGGTAGGAAATAGGTTTATTTAATAAATGTGATTACTATTAATTTAATTTAATATTGGGGTTGTTTGGAGGAAATAGGTCTTTTTATTAAAGGTGAATAAAATTATTGTACAGTCGGGCTGGTTATAAATAACTAACTAATAGAACGAGTTCTTTTGATTTAATGTCGGACTGAAGAGAGGAAGGGAGTCCTACAGTGTTCACTCATAGGATTTCTACATCATGTACCTTTCCTTTTTCCAAACTGGGACCCAACAGTCCAGGATCCAGACAAGCACAACTGAGCTTAGGACACGAGCAGCAACAACAAGTATTGAAAGCAGAAATAACAGGTAGGAGAGAGCAGGACATTCTGCCAACTGTCCTGATTCTGGTGTGGCAGTCCTGAGTTTGGGGACTGACCCACTCAGTCAGGACTTTGTCTGAAAGGTACCTGAAAACTGATAGGTGAAATCTTGGTTCAACTTACAACATGGCTGCTTCTGCTGAATGTAAGAAACAGACTCACTTACGCTCCAGGTCCTAATCACTGTAAATTGTGTTAATTTATCTGTAATCTGGAGTAATATGATGTCCATAATATTTGTTCCTGGTAGAATATGATGCCCACACCTTCCACCCTGCTGGAAATGTAGCAAGAATGTCTTCTTGGTGGAGCAGCCCTGATTTTTGGAGATCAAAGTCGGGGTCCCAAATGAAACGGGAGTGTGGCCATTGGAAACTGGGAACAATTACATACTGATTTTACTGTTTGAAATGTAATGTATGCATGTCAGGTATAGGTGATACGAACCCAGACTGGGACATAATGGCCAAGGCATGGAGGGTCATAACAAAGGGATTGTCCTAGGAGTGATCCTGCAATGACTACTGCAATAGATATCTAAATGTGGCTACAGGAGCATGCATACTGCCTTGCCTCTTATGGCCATACAACCGGTGCAGCTTGTCCTGCTGTCTGACAATGAAGTTGCCCCAAACACGATACCATATTTCCTTCTCCTTTTTGCACAGTGCAGGTCTCTCATTATCTGTCCATTATGTGTTCCTGCTGCCCTCTGGTGGCAGGAGGTGGCATATGTTCAGCAGAAGAGTATTACAGTACTAGTTAAAAGTCCGTCAAAATGACAGAAAAAAAATAAGAATGGGACCACAATTATGAGCATTAACATTTGTTTCATCAAAGTTACCGACATCAGGAATGGCATCTTGTTCGCTGACTCTGTAGGCATTGACGTGATATTACCTATGTTCTGATTGCTCTTCGATTGTTTTCTCTGTGACGGGAAATTTGCTGAGGAGTCATATTTACATGGTGATGACGATCACGTTCTCTTTGGTCATCAGTCATAGTTTGTCGTCGGCTTTATCCCGCTCGGTCCTTCGTCTTTTTGCTGCTTCTTGTTGTGCAGTTACTCCCACAGCAGACATTTGCCTTTTAGGTGGCATCGCAGTTACTCTTTGTTGCTTAAATTTATTAGTATATTCCTATTGATTTAACACTAAGTGCAAATAAAACGAATGGATAGAAAATCAGGAGTCAATTTGGAACAGCGAAGGTCGTTATAAATGGTAACTGTCACACAAAAAAAAAAGACATAAACCAAACAAAATAAGCCCAAGAACTGAGGAAAATTTAGTCCGTAGGAATAGTCAAGTACACAAGGGAGTCATTTGCAAACATTTTACCAAATTTGTTTGTGTTTTGTGTGTGTATTTATAAATGGGAGGAGCAGCGCTAACCTTTTATGTTATTGCACTAGTTTGCTATTTGAATTTCCATTTTTGCATTTGAAGTTAAGTTGTTTTTATTATTATGAGATGTAAATAGTTTTTTTTCTGAAAGTTTATAGTTATAAGTAATGCTTACTCACATGTCAATGTTTAGAATCAGACAAAAGGGGCATGTGAAGATATTTCTAGAGCATTAATCTCTAGACTGGCTCCCTATCGCACCTCAGCCTACAAAACCTTCAGCAATCTTGCATCCCATTACTGTGGAACCCTAATATCTAAGTACTCCAGCCAAACTGTGCATCCACCTTACCCATGATCCACCCTATCGATGATCCACCTTACCCATGATCCAACCTACCCATGATCCAACCTACCCATGATCCACCTTACCCATGATCCACCCTACCTATGATCCACCCTACCCATGATCCACCCTGCCCATGATCCACCCTATCGATGATCCACCTTACCCATGATCCACCCTATCGATGATCCACCCTATCGATGATCCACCCTATCGATGATCCACCCTACCCATGATCCACCCTACCCAAGATACAACCTACCCATGATCCACCCTACCCATGATCCACCCTACCCATGATCCACCCTACCTATGATCCACCCTACCTATGATCCACTCTACCCATGATCTAACCTACCCATGATCCACCCTACCCATGATCCAACCTACCCATGATCCACCCTATCGATGATCCACCCTACCCATGATCCAACCTACCCATGATCCAACCTACCCAAGATCCAACCTATCGATGATCCACCCTACCCATGATCCAACCTACACAAGATCCAACCTACCCATGATCCACCCTGCCCATGATCCATGATTTCAATCTATACTCCTACCTGATCACCATTCTCAGGCCTCCAGGACTTCTCTTGTGCTGCACCTATTCTCTGAAAACTCCCTTCCACATGTCACCAGATAATCACAGTCTCAAAGCTTGTAAACACTCCCCCAAAATCCAACTCTTCAGACAAGCATTTATCCTGGCCTTGTAATAACATTCTGCACTCACTATCTCATCTACAATATGTACTCTTCAATTTACATGTGTCCTTACCTTGTACCCATTTCATTTTCATTTAATTTATTCACATTGTATTGTAGCTAGATGATACAGGTATAGGTATGTGGAGCTATAATAATATAGTATAGGTGTGTGGAAGTGTAGTGACATGGTATAGGTGTGTACAGGTATAGTGAGAAGGTATAGGTGTTTACAGGTGTACTGAGAAGGTATAGGTGTGTACAGGTGTAGTAACATGGTATAGGTGTGTCCAGGTGTAGTGAGAAGGTATAGGTATGTACAGGTGTAGTGAGAAGGTATAGGTGTGTACAGGTATAGTGAGAAGGTATAGGTGTGTACAGGTATAGTGAGAAGGTATAGGTGTGTACAGGTGTACTGAGAAGGTATAGGTGTGTCCAGGTGTAGTAACATGGTATAGGTGTGTCCAGGTGTAGTGAGAAGGTATAGGTGTGTACAGGTGTACTGAGAAGGTATAGGTGTGTACAGGTGTAGTGACATGGTATAGGTGTGTACAGGTGTAGTGATAAGGTATAGGTGTGTATAGGTGTAGTGAGAAGGTATAGGTGTGTACAGGTATAGTGAGAATGTATAGGTGTGTACAGATGTACTGAGAAGGTATAGGTCAACCTACCCATGATCCACCCTACCCATGATCCACCCTGCCCATGATCCACCCTGCCCATGATCCACCCTGCCCATGATCCAACCTACCCATGATCCAACCTACCCAAGATCCAACCTACCCATGATCCACCCTATCGATGATCCACCCTACCCATGATCCAACCTACCCAAGATCCACCCTGCCCATGATCCACCCTGCCCATGATCCACTCTGCCCATGATCCATGATTTCAATCTATACTCCTACCTGATCACCATTCTCAGGCCTCCAGGACTTCTCTTGTGCTGCACCTATTCTCTGAAACTCCCTTCCACATGTCACCAGATAATCACAGTCTCAAAGCTTGTAAACACTCCCCCAAAATCCAACTCTTCAGACAAGCATTTATCCTGGCCTTGTAATAACATTCTGCACTCACTATCTCATCTACAATATGTACTCTTCAATTTACATGTGTCCTTACCTTGTACCCATTCCATTTTCATTTAATTTTTTCACATTGTATTGTAGCTAGATGATACAGGTATAGGTATGTGGAGCTATAATAATATAGTATAGGTGTGTGGAGGTGTAGTGAAAAGGTATAGGTGTGCACAGGTGTACTGAGAAGGTATAGGTGTGTACAGGTATAGTGAGAAGGTATTGGTGTGCACAGGTGTAGTGAGATGGTATAGGTGTGCACAGGTGTAGTGAGAAGGTATAGGTGTGTAGTACAGGTATAATGACATGGTATAGGTGTGCACAGGTGTAATGAGAAGGTATAGTAGTGTACAGGTATAGTGAGAAGGTATAGGTATGCACAGGTGTAGTGAAATGGTATAGTTGTGCACAGGTGTAGTGAAATGGTATAGGTGTGCACAGGTGTAGTGAAAAAGTATAGGTGTGCACAGGTGTAGTGTGATGGTATAGGTGTGTACAGGTGTACTGAGAAGGTATAGGTGTGTACAGGTATAGTGAGAAGGTATAGGTGTGCACAGGTGTAGTGAAATGGTATAGGTGTGCACAGGTGTAGTGAGAAGGTATAGGTGTGCACAGGTGTAGTGAAATGGTATAGGTGTGCACAGGTGTAGTGGGATAGTATAGGTGTGTACAGGTATAGTGAAATGGTATAGGTGTGCACAGGTGTAGTGAAAAGGTATAGGTGTGTATAGGTATAGTGATAATGTATAGGTGTGTACAGATGTGCTGAGATGGTATAGGTGGGTACAGGTGTACTGAGATGGTATAGGTCTGTACAGGTGTACTGAGAAGGTATAGGTGTGTACAGGTATAGTGAGAAGGTATAGGTGTGCACAGGTGTAGTGAGATGTTATAGGTGTGCACAGGTGTAGTGAGAAGGTATAGGTGTGCACAGGTGTAGTGAGATGGTATAGGTGTGCACAGGTGTAGTGAGATGGTATAGGTGTGCACAGGTGTAGTGAGATGGTATAGGTGTGCACAGGTGTAGTGAGATGTTATAGGTGTGCACAGGTGTAGTGAGATGTTATAGGTGTGCACAGGTGTAGTGAGATGGTATAGGTGTGCACAGGTGTAGTGAGATGGTATAGGTGTGCACAGGTGTAGTGAGATGGTATAGGTGTGCACAGGTGTAGTGAGAAGGTATAGGTGTGTACAGGTGTAGCGAGATGGGTTAGGTACGTGAAGGTGTAGTGAGATGGTATAGGTGTGTACAGGTGTAGTGAGATTTTATAGGTGTGTGGAGGTGTAGTGAGAAGGTATAGGTACGTTGAAGTGTAGCAAGGTGGGTTAGGTACGTGGAGGTGTAGTGAGAAGGTATAGGTGTGTATAGGTATAGCGAAATAGGTTAGGTACGTGGAGGTGTAGTGAGTTGGGTTAGGTACAAGGTGGTCTAGTGAGAAGGTATAGGTGTGTACAGGTGTAGTGAGAGTACGTGGAGTTGTAGCGAGATGGGTTAGGTACGTGGAGGTGTAGTGAGATGGTATAGGTGTGCACAGGTGTAGTGAGATGGTATAGGTGTGCACAGGTGTAGTGAGAAGGTATAGGTGTGTACAGATATAGTGAGAAGGTATAGGTGTGTACAGGTGTAGTGAGATGTATAGGTGTGCACAGGTGTAGTGAGATGTATAGGTGTGCACAGGTGTAGTGAGATGTTATAGGTGTGTACAGATATAGTGAGAAGGTATAGGTGTGCATAGGTGTAGTGAGAAGGTATAGGTGTGTACAGATATAGTGAGAAGGTATAGGTGTGTACAGGTGTAGTGAGATGTATAGGAGTGTGGAGGTGTAGTGAGAAGGTATAGATGTATATAGGCGTCCTGAGATGGTATAGATGGTATAGGAGGTGTGCACAGGTGTAGTGAGAAGGTATAGGTGTGTACAGATATAGTGAGAAGGTATAGGTGTGCATAGGTGTAGTGAGAAGGTATAGGTGTGTACAGGTGTAGTGAGAAGGTATAGGTGTGTACAGGTGTAGTGAGATGTATAGGTGTGTACAGGTGTAGTGAGATGTATAGGAGTGTGGAGGTGTAGTGAGAAGGTATAGATGTATATAGGCGTCCTGAGATGGTATAGATGGTATAGGAGGTGTGCACAGGTGTAGTGAGAAGGTATAGGTGTGTACAGATATAGTGAGAAGGTATAGGTGTGCATAGGTGTAGTGAGAAGGTATAGGTGTGCATAGGTGTAGTGAGAAGGTATAGGTGTGTACAGGTGTAGTGAGATGGTATAGGTGTATACAGGTGTAGTGAGAAGGTATAGGTGTGTACAGGTGTAGCGAGATGGGTTAGGTACGTGAAGGTGTAGTGAGATGGTATAGGTGTGTACAGGTGTAGTGAGATTTTATAGGTGTGTGGAGGTGTAGTGAGAAGGTATAGGTACGTTGAAGTGTAGCAAGGTGGGTTAGGTACGTGGAGGTGTAGTGAGAAGGTATAGGTGTGTATAGGTATAGCGAAATGGGTTAGGTACGTGGAGGTGTAGTGAGTTGGGTTAGGTACAAGGTGGTCTAGTGAGAAGGTATAGGTGTGTACAGGTGTAGTGAGAGTACGTGGAGTTGTAGCGAGATGGGTTAGGTACGTGGAGGTGTAGTGAGATGGTATAGGTGTGTGCAGGTATATTGAGATGGTATAGGTGTGTGCAGGTATATTGAGATGGTATAGGTATGTGGAGGTGTAGCGAGATGGGTTAGGTAGGTGAGATGTAGTGAGAAGGTATAGGTGTGTGGAGATGTAGTGAGAGGGTATAGTTGTGTACAGGTGTAGTGAATAGGTATAGATGTGTACAGCTGTAGTGAGAGGGTATAGGTGTGTGGAGTTGTAGTGAGAGGATATAGTTGTGTACAGGTGTACAGAGAAGGTATAAGTGTGCATAGGTGTAGTGAGAAGGTATAGGTGTGCATAGGTGTAGTGAGAAGGTATAGGTGTGCATAGGTGTAGTGAGAAGGTATAGGTGTGCATAGGTGTAGTGAGAAGGTATAGGTGTGCATAGGTGTAGTGAGAAGGTATAGGTGTGTACTGGTGTAGTGAGAAGGTATAGGTGTGTACAGGTGTAGTGAGATGGGTTAGGTACATTGAGGTGTAGCGAGATGGGTTAGGTAGGTGGAGGTGTAATGGGATAAAATAGGAATATAGAGGAGTAGCGAGATGGATTAGGGGTAGATATGTTGAGCTAATGTAAGATCATACGACTGCGGTGTAAGGAATAGGTTTAACGGGGTGGATTTATATAATCAACATCTATTTATATATAGCGGCAGCAAATTCCGTAGCACTTTACATTTGGGAACAAACACAGTAATAAGACAATACTGGGTAATACAGACAGACAGAGAGGTAAGAGGGCCCTGCTCACAAGCTTACAATAGTATTATATATATATATATTATACTAGCCAAATCCACTAATAGTGGGGCTACAAGAGCTGTTATTAATGAGGAGAGGACTCAGTACATACAGCCTGCACATGTCACCATTAGTATCGTTTTCCATGAACAGGTTTAGTCAGCGACGACCGCTCTCCCCTCATAGCAACAAACTGAAGAGGAAACTCAGAAACTCCATCACAACCGTACGGCCTTTCCTACAGAAAGGAAGTTGTTTACTTTATATTTAGTGCTGTATTATTAAAAATATTGCACGTTGACAATTTTCCTTCAAGTGAAGAACAACGTCAGGGTAGATGTCAGAATGAACTGTCAACACCACAGCCTGCAGTCTGTTTGTTTCTATGTGGACAAGAGATTTGATCACTTGTGATTAATTTAGCTTCTTTCAAAGTCGTACGATGAGCCTGAGTATATCCTCTGTAGACAGAGGGGCCAGAAACTGTTCAGCTGACGTGTGTCAATGTGTCGTTGTGTCTGTGTGTCATTGTATCAGTGTGTCATTGTGTCATCGTGCCAGTGCCGTGGTTGATGTGATGTCCAGGAGTGAGTGGGATTTGGTTGTATGTGAGCAGCGCAGCTTGTTCCTACAACAGAAGTAAGAATCCCCAGCCATAAATACAGAGCGCTGACATCCCGCTATTAAAATCTCACTAACAGAAACATATGCTGCAGTTAATGAGGTCTGGGGGAGGGGGGGGGTGCGAGGGGGGGGGGGGGGTGCTGGCTGCTCCGCCATCAAAAATGTAGAAAATACTTTTTTTTTTTTTTTTTTTTTCTTCTGCATAATCAGGAGAGAAATCATAGAGGCCAAAGGTGCCGCTGTGAGAACTGTTACATCTGCAGAAAACCTACAGTGTTTTCCCCTCATTTATTTTATTAAACATATACTGTAGTTTCATAGCAGCGGTGGAAAATGGCCTACTTAGAAGGTTTATAATATATATATATATATATACCTCCTAGATCTGAATGCATTGTGTTTCTAACACAGCTGATGTCTTGTGGGAGCCAAGATAATTATATTAAAAATAGCATTGCGGTAGAAATGACTTATGTTTGGAACAATATAAACAGTAGTTATTTACACCTGGTGAAGGGAGTAATGTCAGGGGTGACCCAATAATCGTGAGAATACATACACTGCATATAGTGTGTAGGGGGACTGTAAAGCTGGGTACAGACTGTTGCATATTACTTCAGATGAGATTTCTGTAATGATTTTACCAACGATTGAAAGTCCCCATCATGCAGATTTATGTGTACACACTATACATGATTTCCCTTCAGATCTGTGATTTTCATCTCTCATAACCAACTGCTGAATAGATGGCGGCTCTGCACACTACAGATACCTGCGTACACACTTCCACATTTGTCTGACATCGTTCCATCGTTGTTCGTGATTTTTATGCATAGTTGCCAACATTGGCAACTCGTGTCCCGGGACGCAGGTGGGTGTGTGGGGGCGGGACTCAAAGAAGCGCGTTGTTAGCCCCGCCCCCAAAAGCAGTCATCACTATTTTGGCCAATAAAAATAGGGGGCGGGGCCGCAATGGCGCGTACACGGCGGGACTAAGCTCTGCCCCCTCCATTTAATTTGTTGAGCCGCTGGGAATCGAGAGAATTGCCTGCTCTCCCAGGTGTCCGGGGGGACAGACCCGAATTTTCGGGAGTTTCCTGGATATTCCGGGAGAGTTGGCAGGTATGTTTTTATGAAGCTTATAAGACCAAATCAACAGATACGATGGGATTTAATATGATAAAACATGATCGTGGGAGCGTACACACTCTGCAATATCTGACCAAGAGATTATTTATCGTGTGATCTGCACGATAATTGCATCAGTGTTTACCCATCTTAAGGCAATGTACTAAATGTTGAGATTGCACGCTAATGACATTTAACGTTCAATAAGACAGACTGACTGCTGGCCATGAGTGCAATGGATAGCAACACAGTGGCACGGTGGTTAGCATTGCCACCTCACAGTGCTGGTCAGTCCATCTGTGTGGAGCTTGTATGATCTCCCCGTGTTTGCGTGGGTTTCTTCCCGGTGCTCAGGTTTCCCCCCACAGTCCAATGACACACTAGGTTAATTGGCTTCTGACAAAATCATAACTTCCAACTGTCACGATTATGACATCCCGATTTTCAGCCTGCAAACAGGGTGGAGTTTAACAGGAAAGTGGGTGGGGTTTTGCCCAAATTTGTTCATTTGGAATGGGGGTGGGGCTTAATTTGTCTGAATTCATGTTTGCGTCTGAGAATCCGCCATTCTGCTCAATTTGGTTGCAACACATAAGAGAAATTTACATCCAAGATATTATCTCCGCTCATAAAGGCGATTCAAGCCTGGACCCCCCGAAATCAGGATTGTTGGGCTGTATGTATGCAATACTGATCTTTTACAGAAGGGTATATTAATTATATACCATATCCATATTCATTCAGAAACTAACATTTATTAAGTTATTAAATTACAAAGCTCTAGTAATGACAGCGCTGTGTGTTTAAATCCCACCTAATAAGGAGAGATGAACGCGGTTCTGGAGCCTTTAGGGGACCCTCCATATTCTGCAGCCCCCAGTCCAGGAGAACTATGGATTGTAGCATAACTTATTGCTCTCTTGTGGGTGAAGTTATCTTTTAAGGCTGTTAAGTAAAATGCTAAATCCCATGGACCCCTATTTATCAAAATGCAGCGATAAGGATGATGATATTTTTTAATTTATCACCGCTTAACACGGCAATAAAACAGAATCGCTTATTGTCACAACTTATTAAGGAAGTATATACCACTTTGCCAGGGCTAGTCTCAGTGGATAGCCACAAGCGTGCGCTAGCCCGCACCTGTGCAGAGGGAATGAGAACCTAACTTTTTCGGCTTTCAAGATCCACTAATCAAAAAGAAATTAATAAATTGTGAAAAAACAAAAATAACGTTAAAAATATTTGAAAACCGTTGAAAGAAAAATTTTCTAAGAATTTTTTTCAAGAATCTTCATTTGCTTTCGCTATCCTTACATGATGATAACAGAACAAGTATTGCAGGTGTAGATCCAGCACTGCTAGGAGAAATAGGGTTCTCCAAGCAAAGACCAGGGGGTAAATGTATCAAGCTGAGAGTTTTCTGGCGGGTTTGAAAAGTGGAGATGTTGCCTATAACAACCAATCAGATTCTAGCTTTCATTTTGTAGAATGTACTAAATAAATGGCAGCTAAAATCTAATTGGTTTTTCAAACCTGCCAGAAATCTCTCAGCTTGATACATTTACCCCCAGAGGAGATTGTCACCAGCAAATTGCACTGTCGGTGGGAGTAACTTCCAAAGGTTAAAAACTATTAAGTATACCCAGAAATCTCAGTTCTTATTTCACCACAATTTTAGATCACAATCCAATTATTGTTTCAAGGAACTTAAATTAAAGGTAAGATTTTATTACTTAGACACCTCTTGCTTAATTTGAACATGCAAATTCGGCCTTGGATCTCATCTACTTTTCAGCGTAATGTTTTGTAAAAGGATTTCATATTCAACTGAATACTAAAAAAACGTGTCAAGCAGAATATGTAGAAAACGTACATCCCGTATAACTATAATACTAATACTATTGTTACATGAAGGTTTATATGTCAACTTGTACCCAGTGATTGATTCTTGTGTGATTCAGTAAATCACTGGGTAGTGCAACATATTAGAGGTCAATTGCAAAGTTCAAAGTCCGTTTGCGCAAATCTGCCTAGATTTCCGCCAGAGCGCATTGATGGCGGTATTTGTGGAGCAATTTAAAAATTAGTGCAACTTAAATTACTGATTAGTAAAACTAGATATAAAGGTGTATTTTTCAGGGCAATCCTTGCCTTGCGGAGGGGCGCCCGGCCATGTTAACGTCACAAAACAACTTGAATTTTGCACCAGCTTAGAACTTGCGGATTACAGGGCTCGTCCTATACTCCTAATGGGATGTACTTTGGGCTACAATGTTGTACTTCAGTGGTGACCGGCATTTTGTATGTGCCCTCTGAGTCATAAACTGTCATAAAAAAAGTGACACATACAGGCTTACAACAAATAAACCCTGTGCAACGAAGATAACTATGTTGTATATGAGTGTTTTCACTATCACATGGATACACTAAACTTCGACCATGGCCTTATCTCTGAGGAGTTTGCATGTTCTCCCCGTGTTTGCGTGGGTTTCCTCCAGGTGCTCCGGTTTCCTCCCACACTCCAAAAACATACTGGTAGGTTAATTGGCTGCTAACAAATTAACAAATTGCCCTTAGTCTCTCTCTCTCGGTCTGTGTGTATGTTTGGGAATTTAGACTGTAAGCTCCAATGGGGCAGGGACTGATGTGAGTGAGTTCTCTGTACAGCGCTGCGCAATTGGTGGCGCTATATAAATAAATGATGATGATGAATATTGCTATGTAGCCCACCTAATGACAAACTGGTATTTGCTTTACTCTGAATGTGTTCCATTAACGTATCTGGTGCAAAAGTGCCTGCAGTGGCCTGATGTGACTTAAGCTAGACCCTATCATAACGGGGCAGATGAAGAGCACAGATCTGAAGGTAAATCGTGTAAAACGTGTACAGTGTGTACACATGGATCAGCTGCTGATCGGGACTTTTTTTTCAGTCATTGGTAAAATCGTTAAGGATATCGCATCGGGAGAAATTTGGTATAGTGTGTACCCAGCGTAGCCTTTAGCCACACACAGCTCGGATCCCAACACTTCCCGTTATCTTATTACACCCGCACTGTACACACCTATGTGATCACATCTCTGTCTTCTTCAATCGTGATATATTCAGAACATCATTTAAAGGAGTTTGGAAAATTCAAATCTAAAAACAACCACAGATAACAGGCAGCCTCCTAAATGTTAAAAAAAAAATAAAAAAAAAAATACAAATATACAACGTTTGCATCATTAATCTTATTCTACCCATTATGATGTTTAAACGTTCTTAAATAAATGATTTTCCATTTTGATGAAATTTAAAAGTTGTTCTTTATTTTCCTTACATATATTGATACACATACGCCTCATATTCTATTTCGGAACACAGCAGTTTGCTTATTCACTCCAACCAGTGACTCGAGCTGTGTCATGGACTTTCACAAAAATATGGCAGCATTCAGGGAGAAACAGAGTAAATATACAAAATAAATAATGCTTAGCTTTCATTTCTATTTAGCAGAGTGCGCATCTAATATCTCCAGGACAATACCATACAAGGTTCTTGTGTAAATGTACAAGCGCAGTATATCTTGCTCAGTTTTGTTATTTATTACTTGTGTCTGATTTAAATATTTTTCTTGCAGTGAAATTATTGGGAAAAAAATTGTCATTATAATTGCTGGAATTTTAAATGGCTTTGTCCACGTGAGCTCTTATAAGGAAAAACTTTTGGTTTATTAAAAAAAAAAATGCCTCAATTAAAAATCTGGAACGTTTTCTAACGTCTGACGGTAATTATGTCTGCTGGAGTAAAAAAATAAAAAGATACCTTCTGTTGGAAAATACAAAGCTCTGTCATTTAAGTGCCGCTTTTTAGCAAAATTTAAAGGCTTGTAGCTTGTCATGTACGGGCACGTAAAATTCATTCTTTTTTTTTTTTAATCTCGGCTAGGGGAAAAAACACACCCTTCAATACAAAGCAGTAGGGATAAAATGGAGTTATTAACACGTAATAAAGGATTCAGCTTAAAAAGAAATAGAAAAAGGATTTATGAAACTGGCAGTTGTTTTGTTTGCTTTTTTACATCCTTTTCTGTGCATTATATTAACTCGTTGGGTTTCAGAGGCATCTCCTGTCCGTACGCAAGATTGGCACTGCTTTCTGCCACCTAATGGGTTAACATAATTTCGCTTAGGATAATAACAGTGCTATGCAAATGCCAATCTTGCTGATTTCTTGGAAGATCCAGCACCCCCTAAACGTGGCAATCAACTTCCCCCTTCGCCAATATCACCCCCATTTCTCACCCCCCCCCCCTTTCCGTTCATCACACATATTATGTGTGAAACAGTAACATCTCCTCAATGTGTGTCTTTTTGTTTTAGGATTTCGCAAAAAAAGGGGAGTGCGTTGTTTGGAGGGAAGAGATGACATACTCGTCTCCCATCGGGGTGGGGAGATAGCAGGGACGATCGTATGAAAATAAAAGCGTGCCAACCTTGCAACAATGGCATACACCCACTCGCACATTATGGCATCGAGAAGGCACCCGCCAAGTAGAGTGATCATCGAACTGGATGAATACAGCTCAAATCCAACGCAGGCGTTCACCTTCTACAATATCAATCAGGGGCGATTCCAGCCACCCCATGTGCAGATGTGAGTACCGCTTCACCCGTTGTGTTCACGCACCGTTGGTGTCTGTATGGCGACTTAAAGTTGTATCGTCCTAACCCTAGCAGCAGGACTCTTACCTGCAACCTCTGTACAGTTGGTCGCACAATATCCTTTTAGAATCTTTAAATTATACTCCCAAAGATCTTCGGAATCTTGCGATTTTGCAGATTCTATTTCTATATATTTATTTTGTAGCTTTTCTGTCCATGAGTTTGGTTCACCATGGATTTCTGATTTTCATTCCACGTGAAAAACTGGTATTTCTGCAGATATTGTCCTGTATGCAGTAAAAGTGGTGTTTTTGCAGATATTGTCCTGTATGGAGTAAAACTGGTATTTTTTGCGGTCATTTTTCACAACACAATTGCTATACAGGTTGTATTTGTGTAACTTTGTGGATATTTATTTTTTTTGCTGTGCTAAAACTTTTGAATTGAATGTGATTGGATACAAGTCATTTTGTATAATGAGTGCACTTATCTTTGAAGCTATTGTATAGAGGCTGAGAGGTTTTTTTTTGAAAACAAAAAAATGGTAAAATATACAATTAAACACCTAATAGATTGCGGAAGAGAAGTAGAGAAGTATCCTTTAGGAACTCGCAGTATTTTATGTTTAATACCTTCCTGCTAGGATCGTTTTGTTGACACCCGTAAGCTACAGAATCTTAAAATGTAAAATCATTGCCTGACAAAGGTAAGGGATTATTTTTACACGGGAGGTTTTGAAAAAAATATTTATTACGTTCCATAAATATCCGTGAGTGCTGTAGTGATAAATAAGAAATGAAGGAGAACTGATGTGAGCTTGTCTAGGAACATAAAAAGCCAGAAAGATCTATATGAAAGTGAATCAAACCAGTACAGAGCACTATATATGATCTATAATAGTTTTTTTCTTAAAAAAATAAATATATAGTCAGACATATAAACAAATAGGATGTGTTTGTTTTGTAGGACTTGTCACTAATATTGGAGGTAATTTATTTTATTTATGCCAATAGATTCATCTTTTCACACAGTGAGATATTTATACGTATTGAAATATTTATGGTCCAAATCATTTGGGAGGTTACAATTTATAGAAACAGCAGGCTTGCGTTATAAGACGATATAATATATTTCATGGACTTGAAAGTTTTTCTTAACTTTTCTGTGCTCCTGGGGCCTGATTCATTAGTGATCTTATCTTGTGCAAAAATTAAGATGCTTATTTTAAGAAGAAATGGGAGATAAGAGTGAAGATAAGATGGATTTTCATCTTAACTTAAGAAATTCTTCACTTACGCAGTGGATTTTCCTTCTTATCTCCCTTTTATGAGCATGCCCAGAGTGGATTTGCTTAAGATAAGCAAAAAACGGCAGATAAGATCACTAATGAATCCAACCCCTGGTCTGTAATAGGGTCTTACCACTGGTATATTAGTCTGATCTTGCAGTTACACCGCCATTATAAATGACTTGAATCATTGTTTGGGCTGTTGCTTCATATAGCCCTTAGACACTTGTGTTTTATCAGAATTTTATATCTCGGTGTAAAATTGTGATTTACGTGACAGGTGCTTAAGTTTATGAATCGGTGTAATCACTAAATTATTATGCTTTTTGTGTAATCATTTTTTATTTATTTTTATTTATTTTTATTTTCAGCATTGTTCCAAAAATATTTATCTTTCCTTAAAAATAAATGACAAACATTTCAACAACAACGTTTTTGCTAAACTACAATTACGTTACAGTGCTGGAAAACCTCTTGTAAATGTGCAATACACAAAATGTACAAAAGTGTTATAGTGAAGAAATCATTCTTCAAAATAAGATAACGATGATCTTTGTGCCCTTCACATATCTTCCACAAACTAAAATCAATACAGCAGGCAAATGTTGTTACTCTAGTTATTAATAATACGACCACCAAGGTAGGAACCTCTTTTTGAGTCTACGGCAGCAAGAATTGCTCTCCCACATTTTTATGTCCCCAAATTGCTAGCGATCAGCACAAGTGAGAGAGAGACTGGACCAGGTCATACAATAATATGGACATTTCGGCATAAAATCGGCAGGAACAAGCCGAGGTCAATAACAAGCAAAAGGTCAGGGCAGGCAGCAGTGAACAAATGGTCAGTAGCAGGGACCGAGCAACAAAAAATCCAAAAACGATACAGTATTATCATCCACTCTCGAACCCCCCGCTCTGGTCCTCTTCTGTGCATGTGGAGGAGTCAGTTCAGCTACTTGTTAGGTAACCAAACCTATAAAGTGCGCCCAAGTGATGACATGTTTAGAAATATATTGATACAGAGAGCTACCTGTGGCGCAAGTCACTTTAGGGCACACGAGTCTACATTGTCCCCTGCACCTACTCCCTTATCTGTACCTTGTAAAATTGTAATGTGTATACATTAGAAATAAACTGCTTTATTGAACAGACTGAGCAGTTGCTGTAGATCAACACCTACTTGTCTACCTTTGGCTCATAGTTACAGATATGGACCACTAAAGCCCCAAACTTAAATTTTCAGCTATGGACCCTGAATAAAATACATTGTTCACCGTTAACCCGAAATTCCCCTACATATTTGTTAAAAAGTAAATATTACCTCCCCTACTCACAGACAACTGAAATCCCTCCCATATATATAGGATAATGTTCTTATAAATACATGTATAACAAATGAGTTGGTCCTCAGCAAGATGGCAAGGGTGTCACTCACTCTGTGTCTAATCTGCAAGTGAAAAAACAGCCTCCTACTAACATGGACACATCCACAACAGATTACAAAACATGTCACAACAGTTATAGCTCAGAACCTTGTAACAATCCAAGTGTTAACCAGGTAACAATAAGTCTCATCGCACCCCACCCATTACCATGGTGACCCTATATTCAGGGCAGCTGATAATTCCCTGCCCTGGGGGGCGGTGGGTGAAGTTCACTAACTTAAAGTAATAAAATACAAAGTTCTCACAATCTGGGGTGCGGTGTTCCTCCAACCCTGTATTATCCAACACTGCTCTTCTCTGCTATTACTGATGTAAATTGTGTATCTGTAACAGTATTATAAGTGGTAAAGAAGGTTACAAAGGATCTGATAACGCTGCTTTCGCCGACGTCAACCCTATTTAGCGAGAATTGCTGCCGCACTACCTGCCTGCCTCAGGATGGCGATAACAGATGAAAATCATTAAACAATGTGTAAAGGTTTTTAATTTTTTTTTTTAAATAGTTTGATTTCCCCATGCACAGTCAGCGAGGGTACACCCTTGATGTATAAGGTTAAGCTACCATCTTTGCCGAACAAAGGGCTTTGTGCCCCTTGATAAATATGCCCATTAGGAACATTATTGGACAGTAGATAAAACGTGAATGTTCCATCTGACTGTGTGGTATATTTTTGAAACAGTAAAAATCTTTATTGCGGCAAAAAACGGATGTTCTCACTGGCGATATGGATTCGTTCAATAAATGCCATTAAAATGTTCAAAGCAGACCTCTAAGCTGAGTCTCGCCCCCCCTTCCCCCCGTTCCTCTTTGGTTAAAACTTACCAGCCCGCCCCTGGGTTCAAGTGCCACTGCAATCCTTATTCAGTCAACAGTTTCTTGTAAAAAAAAAAAAAAAAAAAAATGTAAAGAAAATATTTTTAGTGAGTTATCATCATCATTTATTTATATAGCGCCACTGATTCCGCAGCGCTGTACAGAGAACTCATTCACATCAGTCCCTGTCCCTTTACAGTCTAATTTTCCTAACATACATACACAGACAGAGGTAAAGAGAGAGACTGTGGTCAAATTAACCTACCAGTATGTTTTTGGAGTGTGGGAGGAAACCGGAGCACCCGGAGGAAACCCACGCAAACACGGGGAGAACATACAAACTCCACACAGATAAGGCCATGGTCGGGAATCAAACTCATGACCCCAGTGCTGTGAGGCAGAGGTGCTAACCACTGAGCCACCATGCTGCCCTGAGTTATCAGCAAGAATTCATTGTTAAATAGCAGCGATAACAACATTTTTATCTCTGCGATACAAATAAGCCCCCAAAAAAACATTGTTATTGCCATTTAGATAATAAGTAGACTCATGTGCCCTCATCCTGCTGTTGTACCAAGAGTTGTATATTGTGTTGGTGTTTTATGAATGGAACACTTCACCCACAAGCCAACGGGATGAACACGCTGGTTTCCTGTCAGAATGAATTATCTCCAGTACTATATATCTGACCACGTTGCTTCTCTCACTTGTTAATAAAATCCCCACAGAGCGTTTATTGAATTCTTTACAGGTGCAATGTTTTGTTTTTTTTTAAAAAAAAGGTTAATTTTCTTCGCGCAGCTATAATTAACCTTGTCAATGCACCAAGCCCTCTGGTCCTGGGGATTCACGCTAATTAAAACCTAGCGTACTTTGTGGTAAGCAGAGTAGATCATCACCAATTATATATTGAATTCCAGCATCTTCATCAACAGTCTCTTGTTAAATGCCTGATTCTGTTATTATCTGTGAATTAATGCTTTCATATGCTGAGAGACTAATGATTTCACTAAGGGGGGGCCGCACACATGGTATTTTTAGAGTGTTTAAAATAAATGAATGACTCATTTATGCAGTTAGGTTTTCATTTTCCTGATGGAAAAATTCTTCTATTCATATGTAAATGTTTTATATTCCATAGCTTTGCTGTGAATGTATTATGTTGTCCTGATTTGTCTATAACTTTGAATTGATTAGAGAAGTGTCTCAGTAATGTCATTAGTTCCAAGTAAAATGATCAATTTCATTCTAATGAATATTTGTTCGGCACAGAAAATGGCTGCCCCCCACAGTGGCTCAGTGATGTCACCTGGTCAATTTATGGGATACATTGTCATGAATATTGGGCACATAAAATGGCTGCCTCTGTGTTGTCATTGGTTCCTTTTTGGAATGAGCCAAAGCCACCTTTCCAGGATACTTCTGGATTATTGGGAGATGGCCGGCAAAGTGGGCAGGGATGTGTCATATTGACGAATCGCGTCATTTTGGCTCCGCCCCAAGATGTAATGCTTTTACAGCAGGAGGGCAGACACAAAATGGCGCAATTCTGAGGGAATAGCGTCATGGAGGCTCTAATGCTGCCCACTTCACTAGGAAGTTGGCAGATGCAGGAGACTGCTCTACTCTCCCGGAAGTCCATTGGACCTACCCAGAATTCGGGAGTCTCCCAGACATTCCAGGAGAGTAGGCAACTATGCGTTAAAGAAAAGCAGCTAATGAATCTCTAGAGACTGAAGTGTCTTTTCCATTTCTGTCTCCATTACTGAAGTCATATTGTCTTACCTATCAGTCTTTGATTAAATCTTGGTCTCCATGAAAATGGCCACCTCCATAGGCATCAATACATGGACATAGGACACAATTTGGTGACCTGCTGTGTCAGGTAGCAACGTCATTCGTCAGCTCAGCCTCGGCACCGAATCACCAGAACTTGTTCAATTTTGGCGCCAGTTTGTACAGCCCTTCAGGAAAATGATCCTGCTGACGGGGTGAGCGCCAGGCTAGCCCCCAAATGTCCGGCTTCATAAATATTAATACACTTATTTTTATACGATTAGTTCTTTTAGTTTTAACAGATGTAATCTGTACGCACAGTGGGATACATAACCTACGTCTGCTTCCCAAACTTATTTTTCCAACTTCTGTAATACCAAACGGAATGAATTAGTCGGCGCTGAATGATTTATTGTTTACATCAATTTAGTGATTCAGCTCATGTATTGCAAATGGAAAATGAGTGATAGAGCAGAAGTAGACTATGATTGAAGTGTCAAATATAATCAGATTTGGAGGTAGGTAGCAGAAAAAAATATGGTGGATCCATGCACCTGATTTCTATGGATCAATAAAGATTCAATAATGGAAACGTGGAAGTGTGGTCAGTGGTTAGCACTTCTGCCTCACAGCACTGGGGTCATGAGATCGAGTCCCGATCTGTGTGGCGTTTGTATGTTCTCCCCGTGTTTGCGTGGGTTTCCTCCGGGTGCTCCGGTTTCCTCCCACTTATCCTTATCACTTTATTCTTGTAAGAGTTTTTAACCACTGTGGTGAATAAACCTTTTGGAAACAATTCTACACACGTGCGGCCACTTCTTGTGGCTTTTCTTTTGCTTTTTATATTATTACGTCATCTTTATTCGGTAGAGTTGGTTTTATTTAGAGATCAACTTATGAGGATTACAGATGAGCCTTGTTCTATTTCTTAATTGTACGCTGTTTATATGGACAATATCTAATCTTTGGTGTTTAGTAATACTACACTATGAGCTTTCTCTGGCTCTATTTGTCTTTTCATATATATACACGTATACATATAATGAATAACATTTGCAGGCTTTTTAAACATGGGGCCTGCAGACACTCTAGAGAACGCGTAGGCATGAATGTCGTGTGGATCTACAATAAAACTGACACCAATTTAAACTTTCGCAAGTAACATCTCAACTCCGTGCACTCCGAGACAGAATGCTGAATGCTGCAGTTTAAAAATATGTTAAATTTACAATTGTCAGACTACAAAGGGAAGTGTTCATCTGACAAGACGAATATTCTCCGCCGACGCTTCCCTGCTGCTGTGCCGTCCCAGGGGAGCTAATTATTACCAATGTATGTCTATTGTATAATGGTGCAGGCAGTGACAGACATGAGGAAAGGTGGTAATATCAGTAGTGGGCAAATGATCGTATGTTTTGTTTCTGCTCATTTGTATTCACGTCAGCGGTGAAATCCAAACCATGCACAAGGTTTCACCAAGACCCCCGGCCCCCTTCCTCCTGTACAGTGATGTACCGATTATTTCATGCACAAAGACCCTAACATTGCAATAGATCATTCCGATACATAGAGATCTCTGTGTTACACAGTAATTCCTGCATTGCAAATATTTCCCCTTGCACAGATTTTCGTTTACCCCTTTGGCCTAAGACTCCCGCGTTGTACCGGATACAGAGATCCCGCTATTGCAGTACAAAGTACCCCAGCCACTATTCTCCAATCACCCGTGACCAGGTGGTGGCCTTCGGCATGGCAGCCAGCGCCTCTACTGTTACAAGGTTCAAAATGGGGGCACATGGATTCCCAGCTCAAGTCACCTTGTCCTATAAGCCACGTCCCAATTGCCACTATAACAACCCTTGGGGCTAGATTTACTAAGCTGCGGGTTTGAAAAAGTGGGGATGTTGCCTATAGCAACCAATCAGATTCTAGCTTTCATTTATTTAGTGCTTTCTACAAAATAACAGCTAGAATCTGATTGGTTGCTCTAGGCAACATCCCCACTTTCTCAAACCCGCAGCTTAGTAAATCTAGCCCTTGTTGTTGACAATGCTGCCTTAGGAGAATTTTTATTTTGTTATTTTTGTTTAATTTGTAGTGCTGGCTTTCTGGACAAACTTCTATAATTCACTTAGACTTCGATATAAAAAAAAAAAGATTTTCACCCAAAAAAAAAACCAAAGCAGTATATAAATGCCAAAACTGTTCCCCTCAATAAGGTACAATCCTTCTTTAGTTATAAAATGGGGTTAATAAAAAAGTTTTACAGTCATTTTTCATCTAAATTAGAGAGTGCATTTGCTATCAGTGGTAAGAATTCTCCAATAAATCCCTTTTTATTCCATGATGATGATGGTGGAATCCAATAAGTATTTGTGGCATGGAGGTCAGGACTATGAGGAAGGGGAGAAAGGGTGACAGTGTAGACAGGACCTTTAAGCAGGGACTAGCATGATTGATGGAGGATAGAGCTGACTATAAATGGTGAGGGATTCGGAGCATTGTGCCAAAGGCCTACAGGAGGACTGCCGGGTACTGTAATTGCAGTAGGTCTTAACATCAGAGCTGGCTCACTTAACCAGCAGGTGGTAATAACATAGGATACATATTTATCGATGCCCTGTGGCATCGATAAACGCTCAATACTGTCTCAGTGCATTCTAATTCCTATTATATCATGAATCCTCAATTTAATGAAAATATGTTTATTTGGATTTTAAATAATATTCTAACTCTAAATACTACTCTAAATATAAACTGATAAAGCCCCGAAATTAGGAATAGATGGCAGGAACTACATCTAAGAGGCAGAAAGTAAAAGAATTCTACTGTGCAGTTGGCCAACGTTGAAAAAAAACAGGGACATTCCTAGGGACAGAAGATTCCAAGAACAGGACTCTAAAACTTGGAACTGTCCCTGGAATTAGTTGTCAACTATTCAATAGCTGGCAATAAAATATGCAAAACAGGCTCACAAGGTAGAACACATTCTGTGCCGGAGCTATTTTAATCTCCCACATCGAGGGAATCTTCACAAGGATTTCAACTTGAAACAAATATTAATAGCAGATTGGAAGCGCTGGCGGAGTCTCTGCGGCGGTTTTATATACAGTATGTCCTAAAAAAACTTAAAGTGACAGAATTATAATGTGGAAGTGTTATTCATATGCGCTAATAATGATACAAATATAAGCACCCATCACCCACACCCCCAGTTACCTACAGTTACAGTTGCCAGTGCTCCCACGCAGCTTCCGCCGCGACACTTGGAACGCTACAGTCCTTATTGTGTCGTGTTTACTGAACATGATAATACTGTTCTTTTTCTGTTTTAAATACTCCCTTTTCTCTAAATGTAGACATGAGGCACCTTGTACTGATGATAGCAGAAGTTTCAGTCTGACACTGAAATTGCTTTTATAAGGTGAATCAGACGCGTTTCACCTTCACTGGCACTGTGCAATCCATCACGGAACACTTTATAAATGAGTCCTGTAACCTAGTTGACATTGTGACTTTCCAAATAGAAGTTATATTTTCACAGATGCCGACATTTTAAACTCTTTTGCAGGGACTCGTTGCTGAATTTGTGCGTCCACGCAGGTCACACACAACGCATTACACAACTATTACAGCGGACTTTAGAGCACCACAATTGCTACCACGTCACGTTTACTGTCTGTAATAATAGTGTTTGCATTTTAAATGCTACTTTTCAGCAATTGTGTACTTATAAAGACTAGAGAGTAAGAATAGATTGAAAGAATTGCACGTAACACGCAGACACAAGTCAAGTTTATTGGTCACTGCTGAGAAATAGGAACATATCCAGAGACACAACTGTAGAGTCTGAGCTTGTCCTTGCAATTAAGGACAGATGACAACCTTGTGATTTAGTGACATCGCTGTTTAATACATGTAAAGATTTATTTTGCGGGCTATGTAACATATATAATCATGTAATATGCACTGGGAACATTTACAAATGTGTCCAGAACACAAAGAGCTAAGAGATTTTTCCATTCATTTCAATGGGTTTTCCAGCATTACTTGTAGAAACTCCATTGAAATGAATGAGTGTTTGTAATTAATGGAATAAGCCCATTAAATACAACACATTAGTACATTAAAATAAAACAAATGTAAAAACAAAGAGTTGCTCCCACTCCAAAAAAATTCCTTAACCAGCCCTTGCGCTAAACAACAATCCCTCTAAGAGGGCTACCAACCCGCTGGGCTTTTTCCGCCTCCACTGGGTTTTGGGTACAGGGGTAATGGGACCACTGAAATGGCAACTTTGACCCAACAGGGTATCTCAGTAATACTCTGTAATACTTAAGGTATAAAATGCAAATAAAACACAGACCGAATTCTTCGAAGTAGAAACCCCCTAACGCCTCGTACATGAATTTATCAATAAAAACAAATATTCTTCTTGTAATTCATATGGAGCATTTTCCTTAAACCCAGAAGGAAAATCTTCTTCTTTTAATCCACTGGAAATAAAATTAAACAACCATTAGAGGCGTTGGAAACGGCTCCCTCGCCACAGAATAAGAGAGGAATCGGTTGTCTGGGAGTATCAATAGCTGGTAGGTCAATCAGCAGCGGTTTCTTTACGCTTGTGATTGGCTGCCGTTGTGCGGGAGTCCTAGGGGCCTTTTAGCTGTGATAACACATCAATGGAAAATAACTGAATCTCTGTTGATGTGGGGGAAAAAAACAATTACCAGTGTTATGCAGCTTCGTTTGTGTGGATGACTCATTAAATTATATTTCATTGGAAATGAATGGGCCATTGGAATATATGGATCATTGACATGAATTGGAAAATATACAACAGAACACTGGGTAAACTAGTGCTTTGAAAGCTCTGAAATGGAACAAACAGTGTCCAAAACAGTGTGCTTCAAAACAAAGTCACAGAAATGCGAGTGTAAACACAAACGTGTACAGATACATCACATGGAATGGGTTTTATTTTTACATGTATGATTTGAACTTACGTTAAAAATGCAAGTCAGGTGCAGCGTATAAACCACAATGATGGGCCACCTCACGAACGTGCTCAGCCCTCCAACCTTCAGTTCAGCAATAAAAACAAAATACCCAAAATGACCTTGCCACCCTATAACACATCCCAAAATGCTCCTCAGACCCCCTACAACATGCTCCAATATTCCTCACATGCTCTTACACCCCGCACTTGCCACAAAATGGTCCCAGACCCTCAGACTCCTACATGCCCTCAAATGCCACATGCACTTCAAAACTCCCCCTACTTAACACCACATGCCACATAGACCTCCTCACATGCCCTCACTCACTTCATTAGAAGTACCAGTGACCACCCACAACTAATCAAATAACCTCACCACTAATTAAATCATATGTTAGGGAATTTAGACTGTAAGCTCCAATGGGGCAGGGACTGGTGTGAGTTCTCTGCACAGCGCTGCGGAATTAGGGGAGCTATATAAATAGCAGATGATGATTAATTTAAATGCATTTTATTAATGGCAGCCTAATAATTGCCTTTAATTCCAAGCTCACGGGCTGTGTGTTGCCCACCACAGGGTTAAGGAGTGCTTGAATCCACTTTGTCTTATGCAAATATTTACGCATCCATGAAAAAAATCCAAAGATGTTATAAGAGTCACAAGCTGTCACATAAGTGTCATTTACCAAAGTACAAAGCGTATGCCTTCCGCAGGGCATATGCCATCTGTACCTATATTTTTGCACTTGCATTTGTGAGCCAAGAGTCTAGGCAACACGCCCAATTTACAGGCTCCGTCACCACTACCTGTAGTTACAAATAGTGTGTACATTCCCAATGTGGTCCTCACTGGGTGACAGGATGGATTTTTTCTTAGATACTGGAGGATCTCATTTTGATGAATAAGACGGTGTTTATATATATGGTGATCTTTCTCATTTATTGTTGCTTACTTTGCGTAGATGAATTCTATGATAAACCAATTATTGGTTCCTGATTGTTCATACTGGACTAGGCTGAGAAAAACAGATTCTCTATTTATTGGTTTGCACTAAGCCTCTCGTCAATTCTCAGATGATTCAATGACGATCGATATGATTGGTCAGGGCAGCTGTACAGTTATCGCTTGTGAATTTCTGTATCCTTCCCAATCTTGCTCAGCACATGTATTCTGTACGCTGATTTCATAATGTTTGGCTATAATATCTTATTTAAATTCAATTCACAAAATATGGTATGTGTATGTGAAATCTGCTCATGTATTTATAATATTATGTAGGGGTGAAGACCCTCCATATCTTGGGCCTGATTCATTAAGGAAAGTAAAGCAAAAAAAGGAGTAACTTTGCACCTTGACAAAACCATGTTGCATTGGAGGGGGGGGGGGTGTAAATGTGGGGACAGATTTATAGTTGGGGTAGGGCATGTCCTAGATCAGGGGTCAGGGAACTTTTTTAGCTTTTACCCCCAAATATATTTAGATACACCGACGTTACCCCCTTGATTTGAAAAGAAGGAAATAATATATTATTAATTATGGGAATTCAAAGTTTTATTGAATCTATTCAAAATTTCTTTGAAAGCTTCAACTTCAAAACTTCAGGTTTTGGAGTAATGATGTTGCTTCATTTCTGATATGAGAGCATCAATATTGGGGCATTTTGATATCAGAGCAATTTGGATACAGTCTTCAGCGTCCAATCGATTTCTCTGCTTTGTTTTCATGTTCGTTAGAGTGGAAAATCCTTGTTCGCAAAGGTAGGTTGTTGCAAAAAGCAGCAACTTTTTGACTGCCTCCTCATGTGCAATTTTGATGCCTTTGCAGCTGTTGACATCCAAAAATATGACAGATCTGCTTTGTTTTCAAATGCAATACGTGCTTCATTATTGCATCATAGCTCAAGAAGTGCCTTTGACAACCCTTGAGGCTCTTCTGGTACAACAGCAATTTCACATTTAAAGGGGTCTACAATCCAACTGACAGCATGTGAATCGGCAGCATTACCCCCAGGAATTTCATTTTTGCCCCATTTGGGGTAATTTACCCCTGTTCCCTAGCCACTGTCCTAGATCATCTTTAAATTTCAGTGTAAAAGTAAAGCTATCAAGTGTTTGTGTGCTACATGAAAAAACAGCCAGTATTTAATATATGTGCAAAATAATAAACTAATTTGCACCCCTTGCATTGTAACATGATTTAGTCCAGGAAAAATATACTCATTTTTTTGCCTTACTTTCCTTAATAAATCATGTTCATTTTAATTTGCTATATTTTCACCTGTTGTAATTATATTGTATTTTCCGTATCCTTCCAGGGTGGATCCTGTACCCCATGATGCTCCCAAACCACCTGGCTTTACTCGATTCGTCTGTATTTCTGACACCCATTCCAGAACGGATCTCATCCAGATGCCATATGGAGATGTTTTAATCCATGCCGGAGACTTTACAGAGCTTGGACTCCCGAGTGAAGTGAAGAAGTTTAATGACTGGCTGGGTAAGTGAGAACGAGAGAGTTTACGTCTAGAGGGACATAGATCGGCGATGCCTCCATTGAGCCCTATCATTGGTGCAGATTGCAGACTTTCCATACAAGTTCCATATGATATGTTTTGCATGGAATTTAGATGTTAATTGCAAATTGAAACATAGTCTCAGAGGCAGCTTGAAGCAATATATATAGTGTCCTCCAAGCCTACTCTGATCGAAAAGTGTCTCCTGGATCATTGAAAATGTCCTTTCAGTTTCTAGGCCTACTTTTTGGACTTGCTCCAAGATGGAGATTACCAAACCTCCTCTGGCCCTTTGTCATTTTCCATGACCTGTATAAGAAAGGATCTAATGACGATAAACCAAATATCAACAAAATCAACAACCCATCCACAGCTTAAAATAAACACAGAACTTGGTGGACCTCTTGAGAAACATGGAAGAGGCTGTGAGATAAGTGGGTGGTGTCAGGAGTAATGTGTAACCTTGTAGTTCTGGATCCCCTTCGCCCGAACTTTTTAAGCAGTCCAGTTTCTGACCAAATAGCTCAGTGTCTCCATCTGTGTGGATCGTCACGAATGATCACTTAGTTTGGAATTGGTTGATCGTGATAGAAAATGCTGTTGGGCGATGACCACATTTGCCTGTGTGTGGAGTCACCATCTGACAGGTAATATGAACTTTGCCTAATCCATTTGTTTGGTCCATCAACCAAATAATCACTTCTGCCCAAAGTGGCCACAGAACGCCCGATGGTTGAGCCGACAAAAAAAAATGTCATCACTTACGTGGACTTTTTTCCTGGCTACTTCCTCTCCGTTCCTGGCAGCTACACCTTACCTCCTAATTCTTGTGGCGTTCTAGGCTAACAAGAGGCAGAAGACATAAAGATGGGACATGCACCATACTTAATTTTGTTCATATGTACCCATTGGTCCACCCAAGCCATACATAATTGAACGTCAACTTCCCGGCTTGGGAAGTGCATCCAATTGAAAGTTTAGGATGGACTCCAATCTATGCCATATTGAACAACGTTTAAATATCAAGCCGTTTAGTGGGGAGAGAGGATCTGTGGCCACTCACTGAATACACCCTTGAAGTTCAGTTACCTGCCTCACCCTAGAAATCCTCTTTCTGCATATGTGCCCAGCTCCTCCCATCAGAAAAAATAATCCCTGTAGTAGACACCAGCTTGACGGCTAAGTCGTGTGCAAGCCTACAGAAATGGGCACAGGTGTGGAAAAATATTCCCATGACATCACAAAACAGCGTTTGTGCTGCAAAGCTGCGGTTTAGAAGCTTCGTCAATACTCGAGCCTTAATTTTAGCAGCATTTCAGCAGTTTAAAGATGGACCTCGTGAGTGTAACAAGAGATTGAACGTTTGAAGGATTTCTGCAAGATACTTTCTGTTTTACCAAATAATGAAATAAGACAAAGTTGTAGATTTACTGAACTGCGGGTTTAAAAAAGTGGAGATGTTGCCTATAGCAACCAATCAGCTCATAGCTATCACTTATTTAGCACATTCTACAAAATGACAGCTAGAATGTGATTAGTTGCTATAGGCAACATCTCCACTTTTTTCAAACCGACAGTTTAGTAAATATACCCCAAAATCTTATTTGATATTTCAGAAACAACATAATAGTTTTATTCTTTGATATAGTTTTTGGACTAATCTCATGGAATCTAACGGTGTTTAATTTAATGTGTTTTCTCTTAGGAAGTCTCCCGTACGAGTATAAAATCGTCATAGCCGGTAATCATGAGCTGACATTTGACCACGAGTTTATGGCAGACTTAATTAAACAAGATTTCTACTATTTTCCTTCTGTGTCTAAACTGAAGCCGGAGAATTATGAAAATGTACAATCTCTGCTCACAAACTGCATCTATCTCCAAGATTCCGAAGTTACCGTGCGAGGATTCCGGATATACGGCTCCCCGTGGTAAGACTAACTTATTAACCAACCGCAAAATGTGGCGTATAACATACTGACATTCTGCATCGTGTGACAATGCTCTGAGTACTGGAAGAGGACAGACTCCCTGATGCTTAACTCATTCTTCGGGCATAATGTATAGCTTAATAAAAATGTTAAATTCAGTAGTTGGGCCTAGTGAACGCACCTATGATCATGTTTATTCATTCCATGAATATTTTATTAGGAGCCACAGTGAAATATTCTCACCGTCCTAATATGATGAAAAGCAGAATATATCACACAAACCTGCTTCCGCACCGATGTATCATAAACAGAGTAAGAAGAGACCCGGGGCTATGTATATGCATGTCATTGCAGACTATTGTAAGGACTATATTAAACGTCAAGGTTTATGTTACCTGACAGGCGAGGAAGAGCGGAATGGCATTTTCTTGTGATTGACGTTGATTGTTAAGTTGAAAAACACTATACTACATTTTACCGATAAAGTCCCCCTAGCAATCTCGTAAAGGGAATAACTAAGATTTCAGTGTTTTCCCAGCAGTCCCCTTAAATGACTTCACAACCTTTAGGCACCGTGTTATCAGCTTGATGCAGAAGGACAGGAGCAAGTCTTGTTTCAGAAACTGTGTATGATGCAAACACAGGATGCTAGTCCGTGTCCCCTGTCCCAATGCCGGATTCCCAAATGTTGGTATGAGGTCTGCTACTAGTCAGCTATGAATGATTTCAGTAGTTTATTGAATGCGATGGTGAAGATGGAGATTAAGGCAATATTCTTCAGGTTACCACATTGCATATTTTATTTAGGTTCTCCAGGGTACCCAGGCAGGTAATATAAACAGTCTAAGGACTCCTAGCACCAGCTGTAACAGAAATTAAAAGACTTAATTCATTGCGTGGATCATTGTTCAGGTTTACCTCTAAAACTTTATCGACTAATCTCCACTACCTGTCACAGGATTGGTCAAAAAAAATCTCTCACACTCATTCTAACCAGTGACAGTTCTTGAAGAAAGTCAGAAAGTCCTGTTTGTCAGGGCCGTCTTAACAACATTAGGGCCCCCCCTGGGTAAAGAGGTGCACTGGGGCCCCTACCAACACAACCACAGGAACAAAAATGTAAATTATCGATAAAATTAAGTTTATATTTATTGTTACCTCCTTAAAAAGTCAGTGTTTAAAAATTAAAATATACATGCTGTACTACAGAGATTAATACACATAAACGTTTTATTCTGTTTGCCCCCCTTCATCCTGGTTCTGGTCTCCCCCTGTATCAGACACTGTGCCATCCATTATTCTCCTATTTGTTCCCCTTCACTTATCTTTCTATCGCCTCCGTTTCTAATTTCCACATATATTTGGCATTATAAATGAGCCTCAATGTTTTTTGTATCCTAATTAACTAATTAACTTTCGCTTTACGCGTATGTGGGCTATTGGAAGTCCATTACTGCATTTGCCTTCGTGTGACTTCTGGGAGGGCTGCTACACAGATAGTTCTGGAGGGCTGCTACACAGATAGTTCTGTAGTGACCTATCACAGTGCATTTTGTATTTTCAGCTATGTAGTGTAGTGTGTCAAAGCCTCTGATTGGCCAGGGATTAGACATATGAATCTGGCTTCTAATTGGTGAGTGTAAGTAACTAACGGAGAGGGGATGATTCCTAGCAGGCCAATCAATGACTAATGTCAGTAAATAAGTTGAACCTGTGTAAGAACAATTGAGTGAGAGGTTTTATGGGTTCAGTTTCAGTCGGCCCAGAGACCGAGCTCGTACACCACAGAGCTTCACACCATCAGGTCTGCACCAGAACCAAATCCAGATCCAGCAGTGAACTCCATATCCAGGAAATGAGAATGGGATGGAGGGCAGATTTCCTGGATCCAAGAGGGCTAGATGACTCCTCCCCGGCATTTTATAGCCCTTTCCTTTAAGCCTGCCCCTCAGAAGCGCACACCCAAACTTTCCCTTGTTTTGTTAACCCCTAGTGAGGGCCAAACTAGTTATGTATACAATCCTCAGCTTTTAATTTCCTTCAGGCTTATTCCATCCCTCAGTTCTGATTATTGAAATAATCATTATTTCATGACGTTCTGTTTAATTATCAGTGGAGAATTCTAAACAGATCTTCTGGCTCCCAAATACTCTTCTATATTCACAGTGCCAAAAGGTCAGCAGCGTGTACCCCCACCTGGCTCATTGTGAGGGCTCCTCAATCATCTCCGGCACTTTTAAGCATGCAATAGAACTGCTTCACTTGACACAAATCATTCTTTCCATTGTTATCTCGTCAGCCACCAGAAATATAATGATTTATGTGGTAGTTGAGCTTCTCTCTGCTGTGTAAATTAGAATTTTGTATTAGGTAGGAAAATGACAAGAGTAAAATACAAGACGTGGTCTGTTCAGACAAGCAAGCGGCTCTGTGTATCCTAAATACCCGAGCCACCTGTTGTGCTGGTTTAATAAAGGAAGGATTCGGATATCTGGAAGAAAATTGTTTTCCAGATTACTTGCTTTAAGAGGGAATCTGTTTCTGCAGCTATAATCCGGGCGGCTGCTTGAGACTATCACATATAAATATGTAAATTCACATTATTTTGTCCTGGTAAGGAGAGGCTCATTCTAAAATTACAAAACATTACTGATGTATGAACAGAACGGTTCTGTGACTCATTCCGTCCCTCGGTAAAGCGATGATAGATTTTTATGCGGCTGGGAGCCGCCATAGAAGTTTTTGGCTGAAACTGTCGGTGTCACGTAGCTTCGGGTCCCTATAGCACTTCATTACAGTCAATGTGTCACAGGACAGGATAGAAAAGGGATAACGTTTCTGATGTTCCCTTAACTCTTTGATTTTTAGCCACTATCTGCGTCCGTGACTGATACAGCCTCATTTTGAGGTATTACTTGCAATCCGAAGTCAGCTCCAATTATGTTGCAGTGGGATCTTTACAGCAGTGTCTTGGAGCTGATCAGACGCAGGTTTTGTCTTTACGGATATGGGAAGTCAATTTACACTGTGAATTTCAGATAACAATCTACAGTTCTACTGAATATTAAAAACTGTGGATTTTGCTTGATTATATTATACCCGGTCAGGACGAGACATTCTCCCTTGACAATCATGCAGTATACCCCAGGCCACCATAGAGCATGTTGTCATAAGAAAAACATGGTACATCATCATCTTTTTATATAGCGCCACTTATTTCACAGCGCTGTACAGAGAACTCACTCACATCAGTCCCTGCCGCATTGGGGCTTACAGTCTAAATTCCCAAACACACACACACACACAGACAGATAGACAGACGCACAGACTAGGGTCAATTTGTTAGCAGCCAATTGACCTACCAGTGTGTTTTTGGAATGTGGGAGGAAACCAGAGCACCCGGAGGAAACCCACGCAAACACGGGGAGAACATACAAACTCCTCACAGATAAGGCCATGGTTGGGAATCAAACTCACGACCCCAGTGCTGTAAGGCAGAAGTGCTAACCACTTAGCCACCGTGCCTTAATTGCCCTTAGTTGCGGGATAATGGCTTAAGAGTCCAGACATATGCGGGAGAGTGGACATGTATTGGTACTAGTATCTAGTGACCTTACTTTACTGTTAACAGCAGTATTGTATTTATTTAAATAATGAATATTTGCTTTTTTAGTTGGTAGGTTGCCCAAACATAACTATGGTGAGCAGATTTAGGTAACTATTCAGTTTCTAGTGTGTAATTATATCGGATAATTATTTTGGCCACATAGAAATGAGTCGATTTATCTAACTTTTCTTGACTTCTGTTAATTGAATTAATACCCATGCACTTTTCTCTACAACTAATTAGCCCACAGGATAATTGTGGCTGACGGCACCCGTTTCTATATAGCGTGTTTTGGAGGAATATTGGCAATATTGGACCAATCTCCCTGCTCCCCCTTTGGTTCTGTTAGACTGGTTCTTGTAATACAATATGTAATATTCTTCAATAACTCACAATAATTTTACCCAATTCAATATAAATACAATAAATTCAATCTTATATATAAAAATCATTGGTCTGTTTGTCTGTCTGGTTGTGCATTCGGACACCCCTGCACCAATTGGGATATAACCAACACCAGGTGGTCCAGTAGGATCCTAGTCAGGTTTTAGAGGTGTTAGGGTCCCAGCCAGACCTCCCGTTGGTGTACGCTGGGCAGAACTTTGATCCGGGAAGCCTGTTCTGAGGTTTCCACTGGATGGATTTGGACAAACAATTCACAGACTGGTAACATTGGATCCCAGAACACATACTAGGAGAGTTGAGGTCCGGTCGGTTTTCCTGTTAGTGTACGCTGGGCCGAACTTTGACCCGTAGAGCCTGTTCTGGGCCTTCCACTGGATGGATTTGGATGATGTTTAATATAAAAACAAAAACGACACTAGACAGCCACCTCATGGGTGTGTGTTAGAGCTGCTAAGTGGCTAATTATTTTTAAAAGCTTGACAGTTACATCCAACTCATTGATAACTTAATGACTTGAAAATTTAAAACCGGGCAACCCCGGGTACTTCAGCTAGTGTACTGAATATATAGATACTATGTGTATCAACCTCGGGTTTATTAATTTGTGGTGTTCGTGGCCCGGTATAGTGAGGTGTGTTTTATGGATATGTCATACAGCCCAATTATCCCATAATTCCTCTTTTCTAACCTTTAGTCCTAGTTTTGGTATGGCCAGGAAAATTGTGGTAAATTAAGTAATACATTCCAATTTCGCTAGTAGGTGAGTTCTTATATCAGGAGAAATCATTTTCTGAATACCTGACTGCTCTGCACAGTTCTATAAGGTAGAGGGCAGAAAATAAAATAAGCGTTACCTAATGACCCTCCTATGACATATAGCAGATATTGCAGCCTTATATTAACCATCAGTAAATGTATTGGATGTCTGTAAAACGTTCAGTTAGTTTTTTAGGCTAAAGTTAATGAATTTGTGTTACATTGTGAAATAGGGAAAACAATGCAATATTATTAGGACGCTAGATATATCAGCCTAAATATTATTAAATACTCCTTAACACTGCATATCTGTGTGTATCCAGCAAAATGAAAACATGAGGTATTGGTTCATATTTTGATCAAAACATTTAAGCCTGCATCCCAGCGTCGAGGGCACCTCGTTGTATGCAGGCCCTATATGCTAACACCAGAATAATGCAGTTAAAATCAGATGTACTCACCTCCCAGGTATAGATGCTTTACATCTGGCAAGGGCTGGCTTGTGAGCCTTAAATATGCTTGATAGACAGTTGTTAAGACAACATAAGGCAATATTTTTAAACAAAAACAATTTTAAATCTAATTTGTAGACAGATTTTTATCAAGTTTTTTTTAATGTAGTTCAGAGAAGTATTTCTCAGATTGATACATTAACGGGCGGCCGGTGAAGCGATCAGTGTAAGAGCTTCAGCTCTTTCTGACAAATCTCATTTATTCCGAGCGCATCTCTAGCAGCCGCCGCACACGGCAGGAATTATGTCGTGATTACTGTGCTTTTATCGCCTACAAGTGGGAATAACCGTGACGTGCTCATTCACCCACTGCAATATTTATACTGTATGTATACAGTGTCAAGAAGGATCTGCAGATTATGCGCTCTGACACCACCTGAGCCTGTAGAGGGGAAATTCCTGCAATCGTCTTTAAAGTGGAACTAAACCAGATAAGATGTGGAGGGTGGACTGGATTAGGCGATATTTGTAGAACGCATTTCTCCTACCATAAGGGTTTTCTTTGCTCTCAGTGTATATTGTACACTAGTCCCCATTTGAAAAGCGTAGGGGGTCTTGAAGTTTGGGCATGGTCTCAGAAAATCATAGGCACGGTGGAGTTCATTGGGGACATGACTGAAATGCGTCCCAGTTCTTTAACCTTTGGGGGATATGATTTAAGATACACCTTCATTGCAGCTGACATTCAGCAAAAGGGGAGACTGTACAATTGCTTTAAGTCAGTACAAAATATCAATTTGTCATTTACGTGTAGATACCTCTTATATTTGTTGATAAACTAAATGCATCCTTGTGCAAAAATCGCTGCACTCAGTACGTGCGCATCTTGTCTCTGTATTTAGATTTGCACGAATCTTGCACTTGGAAAGGTAGATCAGAGACAGTAAGTTAGTAACATGCAAGTGTCGTGCACTTTGGGTGTGTAGAGGCAGCTTATGGATACCCCACTAATGAAAAAACAAAACAAATAAAGTTTAAAATAGATTGAGATGGTACTTGTATTGAATGAAATTGTTAATTTCCATTGCCTTCGGTTAGATCATGCAACACATCACAATAGAATTGTATCCCATACTTTCTTATTTTTTCACCCTCCTTTCCTGGAGATCCCACAGGGCAGTTCCAAGGGAAAAGTGCAAGGGGACGGGCTGACGCATTTCGCTTCATAATGGCCACGCCCCCGCACAATGTCAGGTTTTGCGTCGTCGTGCAGCAGGGCGGCCGTTTCTACCTGGTGTCCGGGAAGACTCCTTACAATTTGGTAGTCTTACGGACATTCCGCAAATACTGTAAGAAGCTTTTGTGTTCTATCCCAGGTTACAGAAGGTAAACAACTGTAAAAAATAAAGGCAAAAAGAAATATAAAGATAAGTCGATTTTATTTAGTAAAAGTCGCAGAACATGTATATACGCATAAATTACTCAATTGTAGTTGGAAAATCTCTTAAAAACAAAATCCTTATAAATTTAAAACTGAAATATACATCCCGATCCTGGTTTCCAGGGCCCGATTAAAGGTTCCGGCCACTATGTACTTCTATACTTAATTAAAGTTCCAGGATGAAAAAAAAGTTTATGAACCTCAGATTTAGTGTCTCAAGAACACCAGCCTGCAATTAACGCAGCACATCGTGAGGACGTAAAGAACTAGATAAGACTTAATAATACATTGCTGCAGGCAGACTGAGATAATAAGGACTCCTCAGAAGCTCTTATTGGGGTTAATATGCCATAATTTTCAAGGTTACCAGAAAATAACAGATATTAAGCGGTCTGACACTAATCCAGTACACATTTGCCAGGCATCTCCAGCACTGTACAGGAAACATCGCACTATAGGTAAAGTTTGAATTAATATTTCCCCTGGGTTTGGTTTTTTTTTTACATTCTAATTTTCCACTAAATGAGACATCTGTTTCTGAGGAGAGAAATGTTGAAGGTTCCCATGGCAACCATCATTCTGGGTATGAAATTTATTCGAATGGTTACCTCAGAAGAAAGAGGCAGATTTCATAACACGAGATTGTGAATAATCGTCTTTTCTGCACCATATATTTCCTTCTGGGTATTAGACCAAGGGCTCGATTTGTGACAGGGTGAAAAGCCCTGTATTGTTGTCGCTCTCGATAGGGCTAAATAGCAATCAACCTACACATCTATGGGGTTACCCCTGGCGATAACCCTGGAGACGATAAGTTTTGTTGGCGATAGCTTCCCCATCCCTTTGCATTTAGGTAAGTCCTTATTTGAAAGAAGTTCTAGAGGCCGTATAAATGTAATCCCAAAGGAACGCAAAGACCCGTCTAACTAGCTAATTACCACCCTATTTCTCTGTGGAACACGGACGGCAAACTCTACGTGAAAATCTTAGCGGAACGCCTGAATGCAGTTTCACTCCAGTTAGTACATCGCGACCAGTTAGTACATCGCGGTAGGCTTTGTGCATGGTTGATAATTATTATTATTATCTTTAATTTAAAAGTTTTCACAAAGGGTCCGCAGCGCCGTGCATGACATATACAGAAACAGTAGGCCATAACACAACATAATACACACAGACACAGGTAACATGGTAATGTAAATCAAATTATTTCTGGGACAATGAGTGAAAGTGATGGTAGAAATCAGCGAGAAGTAGGCCGAAGCTTAAGGAAACAGGGCTAGGGAAGCAGGCCAAGAGGTACAGAGGGTGATGGAATAGTATAAGGAACACACAAGGAAAGAGGGACCTGCTCTTGAGAGCTTACATCCTAAAGGAAAGGGGGAGACACAAATAGGGTAGTACTAACTGGGGGAGAGAGCCGGGACAAGGGAGATAAGCCTGGGATAACACCAGGAGGATCACTTGGCCTTTTATACTTAATACGCTCCATCAATTTGGATTCGGGGAGATTTATTGTAGGGGATACAGGTTCTTTACTTAAGTCCCTCGGCCAGGATCTTGGTGAATGGTGTTCTCTCTGAAACTTATAATATAACCGATGGCACCAGGCAGGGGTGTCCTCTTTCAGTCCGGATTTTTGCGCTTGTCATAGAGTCCCCGGCCACAAGAATTTGTTTATTCCAGACATTAAGGACATCTCGGTAGCCTCAGATGAATACAAAATCTGTTTGCTGATGACGTCTTGCTCACCTTAGCATCCCAGCACATCACTCCTGAACCTTTCTAAAGTCTTATGGTCATCAAATCAATTTTTCCAAAACAGAGGCTCTAACCCTCCAGTTCTTTTCTACCATCCTTGATCTCCTCAAAACCACTTACAATTTTTCACGGAAATGTACTAAAATAAAATATCTAGGTGTTTTCATCACAGACACCTATGATTTGCTCTACGGAGAGAACTTTCTCCACGTTAGATGTACTATCACATTGGACCTGTTCAGGTGGAGATCAAAGTTTATCTCTTGGTTCGGAAGAAGTGTGGCTCTCAAAATGAACATATATCCGAGACTGATTTATCTCTTTCAGACTCTGCCCATCCAAGTCCCCAGATATATTTTGTCCTGACTGCAGAAATGGTTCAGGCAATTTGTCTGGAAAAATAAGTCTCCAAGAACCAGCTTCTCAGACCTGAGATGCGCCACTGCCAGTATTATAAATGAGCGCAATCGTAATACGAACAAACCAGGGATAACGGTGAATAAAATTCCCGAGAGACACTGACCACCGTTATCCCTGTTGTGTTTATATTACGATTCAAACGTTAACATCATTGAATGATTTTTCATACATATTACTTACATGTGTATTTCTGTGTATATGTGGCTGCACTTATATATAGAGCCCGATATTTTTAGATTGCATGAGAGCATTTAAATGTTATGTATTATGTATATATGGGATTACAAATAAATGTTTTCTGTTTTTACATGCTGGCCTCTGTATAAGTACATATTCAGTTCAGTATACTAGTGCACCAGGCACGGCCATGTCTTATTCTTCTGACACATATTTCCCATGCACACTACCTCTCTCTGTCTCTCTCACACACACACACACACACACTCTTATACACACACACTTTTCATATATTCACACACTCTCATACACACTGACACACACTCTCATACACACTGACTCACACTCTCATACATTCACACACTCTCATACACACTGACTCACACTCTCATACATTCTCACACTCTCATATATTCACACACTCTCATACACATTGACTCACACTCTCATATATTCACACACTCTCATACACATTGACTCACACTCTCATATATTCACACACACTCATACACACTGACTCACACTCTCATACACACGGACTCACACTCTCATATATACACACTCATACTCTCATACACACACTCTCATACACACTGACTCACACTCTCATACATTCACACACTCTCATACACACTGACTCACACTCTCATACATTCACACACTCTCATACACACTGACTCACACTCTCATACACACTGACTCACACTCTCATACACATTGACTCACACTCTCATATATTCACACACTCTCATACACACTGACTCACACTCTCATACACACTGACTCACACTCTCATACACATTGACTCACACTCATATATTCACGCACTCTCATACACACTGACTCACACTCTCATACACACTGACTCACACTCTCATACACATTGACTCGCACTCTCATATATTCACACACTCTCATATACACTGACTCACACTCTCATACACACTGACTCACACTCTCATACACACACTCTCATACACACTGACTCACACTCTCATACATACACACACTCTCATACACACTGACTCACACTCTCATACATACACACTCATACTCTCATACACACTGACTCACACTCTCATACATGCACGCTCATACTCTCATACACACTGACTCACTCTCATACACAATGACTCACACTCTCATATATACACACTTTCCTACACACTGACTCACACTCTCATACACATTGACTCACACTCTCATATATTCACACACTCTCATACACACTGACTCACACTCTCATACACACTGACTCACACTCTCATACACATTGACTCGCACTCTCATATATTCACACACTCTCATATACACTGACTCACACTCTCATACACATTGACTCACACTCTCATACATACTGACTCACACTCTCATACACATTGACTCACACTCTCATATATTCACGCACTCTCATACACACTGACTCACACTCTCATACACACTGACTCACACTCTCATACACATTGACTCGCACTCTCATATATTCACACACTCTCATATACACTGACTCACACTCTCATACACACTGACTCACACTCTCATACACACACTCTCATACACACTGACTCACACTCTCATACATACACACACTCTCATACACACTGACTCACACTCTCATACATACACACTCATACTCTCATACACACTGACTCACACTCTCATACATGCACGCTCATACTCTCATACACACTGACTCACTCTCATACACAATGACTCACACTCTCATATATACACACTTTCCTACACACTGACTCACACTCTCATACACATTGACTCACACTCTCATATATTCACACACTCTCATACACACTGACTCACACTCTCATACACACTGACTCACACTCTCATACACATTGACTCACACTCTCATATATTCACGCACTCTCATACACACTGACTCACACTCTCATACACACTGACTCACACTCTCATACACATTGACTCACACTCTCATACATACACACTCATACTCTCATACACACTGACTCACACTCTCATACATGCACGCTCATACTCTCATACACACTGACTCACTCTCATACACAATGACTCACACTCTCATATATACACACTTTCCTACACACTGACTCACACTTCTATACATACATGCTCACACTCTCATACACACTGACTCACACACACACACACACACACTGATACACAGACTACATTACACTTACCTGTTCCTCTGTGACTTGGGACATTGTGGGTAGGGGGCGTGTCTATGCTCCAATTGACTGAGTGACTGTGTGATGTCACTCAGCCAATCAGACCACAGCAGAGACTGCTGAGGAGCTCCTCTATTTCCTGCACCTGAGCGGGGGCGGGGCTACGACATGCACATGGTCCCAAGTGGATTTCTAGTCCTCATTCTCATGGTCATTGGTTCATCTCACAAAATGGCTGCCTCCACCCAGTGATTCCTTTCTGTCAGGAGATCCTAGCGAATTGATAGGCTACAAACTCATGGATTTTGGTTCAAAATGGCTGCTGCCACTGTATAGGTGGATGACAATCACCTGTTGACAGTTTTAGAATCTCGCTGACCACGTTTCTTTCCATTGACAGGCAGCCCTGGTTCTACGGATGGGGGTTTAATCTGCCCCGCGGTCAGGCTTTACTGGACAAGTGGAACCTCATACCAGAAGGAACAGACATTCTTATAACACACGGACCACCCTTGGGTAAGAAATAAAACTTGTAATATAATTTATTAAAAGAAAAAATAGATTAAAAAGTATTTTATTATCTTTAATGAACTATGTTATTGCCAGTGGTTAAATCTTTTATGTTTTGAGTGAAGCCACAATCAGGGCTTTTCGTCTTTTGATCAATATATACCCCAAAGGCATATGGTCTGCGATTAAATGCTCTCTACATGTAACACCCCCTTCTGTATTATGCATTGTGAGGGTGTATATATAGTGAACAATGCAGATGCTTCTCACCTCGGTACTTGATTTTCAGTGCCTCCACCCGAATCGCTGCTTTCTCTTCTGGGGGGTGTTCAAAAGATACACCAGGGGGAGATTCGGGAAACCCCCTGCCCAGTATTAACACTCTGTGACAAACTGTGTGCTGCAAAAGCCATCCAGGCACATTTATTGAAATGGAAACCCTGAATGCAGCTTTGTAATTTTATAGAAAAATATACTTTGGTATAATTTGAAATAATAGTGCAAACAATACAATACAGTAATAAGACAGTGTGGATAAAAGTGGAGCACCACTTCTTACTATGAACACCCAGTTAACACAATAACTCGCAATAAATCAATAACATTAACAGCATACAATATGAACATTAACTGTCACAGCCTTATACAAAAATATATCAGATACCTTACGTGCTCCTGATACTGGGAATATCTTGCGGGGTGAATGTATATATATTTTCCTTATAGCTCTACAATGTACTGCCAAACACACACACATCAGCAGTATTCAAACACACCACACAAATGGAGCAGTGCACTGCAAGTTGGGGCCCTTCTGTATGGATGCAGCATGGCATGGAAGCATCATGTGTCCAGATTGCAGCTTTTAGATGTCTTTAAATCACTTGCAGTGAGGTACAGCAGTCACAGTATGCAAACCCTCCTGTAGCAACAACTGTAAAATCATTTCTAATTTGTATTCTGGGACTTCCAGAAGTGCTGATTAGACAAACACTTGATGCACATTTACCTGCCCACCCATCTATCCCTAACTCTTCAGCCCTTGTGGCCAGATATAGTCCAAACCCCACTTGAATAATAACAGATAGGTAAAAATATCCAGTTACTTATCTGCACCAGTGTGTCACAGGTCTGAACTTGATTATCTCCAAAATGGCTGACTTGTAAAATGTCCTTCAGAGGTGCATGCAAACCTCCTCCTACAGCTTCAAACTGTGAGTTCCAGCGGGTTCTGTTCAGGACTGCACTGAGCTCTGATATCTCTGCAGACTGTCTGCTCTCTCTCCTCAGACCACTCATCCAGTGCCCCTCTGCTTAGGGTCACCTATCTGGACTGGTCACACAGCTCAGTCTCTCCCAGGATGCTCCTCTCTCTCTGTCTCTCCGCCCTCTGGTTTCTTAGCCTTCTTAGGCTCCACCCCCCTTTCATAATAGCATTCTGGGAGATGTAGTTCCTCCTCCTGGACTGGTAAATAGCTATATCCATCTTTTTTCTTACTGATGCAATTGTGATTATTAGCCCCTGGGTGCTCAAGTCCAATTGCAGCATCCCCAGGGGTTACATACAAACAGGGCCGGATTAACCCGAGGTCTAACTGGGCTATAGCCCAGGGGCCTCGGGCATCCAGGGGGCCCTTCAAACTCCTCAGCAGCATTATTGATCGGTCGGGGGCGGGGGCGCCCCCGGCCCGATCGATGCTGCTGAGTACTGTCAGTGCAGTCCTCCGTCCCGGCGCGCTGTAGTCTGCTTACTGAGGAGATCTCGCGAGAGTTCATGAACTCTCGCGAGATCTCCTCAGTAAGGAGCTTACAGCGCGCCGGGACGGAGGACTGCACTGACAGGTAAGTGCTTGGGGGGGTCCTCGCGGGAGGTGGGGGGGCGGCGGACAGCTCACATTGGGGGCCTCGCGGGGAATGGAGGGCCCCTTAGCCCAGGGGCCTCCATTCCCTTAATCCGGCCCTGCATACAAATAACAATTTACTAGAACTGTAATAAAAAACAAATACATGTAAACAACACCTGACACACATCTAATGAAATATATTAAAATTTTGTGTTAAATTTATTCTCATTTTTGATAAAACATTTTCGGTTGCTAGTTTTCCAGCAGGATTTGTCAGCGGAGGTTTTCAGCCCGGATTGGGTGTCTGGTACAAGGATGTGGTATTTAGGAAGTAGTTTCATCTTTTTATATTTCTTTTGTTGGCAGCTGCTTTTGAAACAGAAGATAAATTTGGAAGCGTGGATAGAAACCTAATGAGCTTTATTCTATAGGAAGTGACTGACAGAGAACGATTATAGATGTATTTACTGCATGCAAATAACAATGAAGAATTTGCTCAGTGCTGACTGATGGACTTCCAGTATACTCTTTCTGTTAGCGTTTACATTACTGTGTCACATAGACTTAAAGTGCAGTTAGTCATTTTGTTAGATATAACATCAGTTATCAGGGATGGGGATTTTAATATAATCTGTACCTGCCAAGCTGCTTCACAGTGTGATAACAATGTCTTTGCTCTTTTCATTTAATTTCCAACATCAATAAACTGAAACGAAGGAACAAACTCAAATTAAAGGCCAAGTTATTGCTCCTGGAGAATACATGGGTAAAGCAGAAGACTTATTGTGTCAGCTTGGCAGCAATGCAATGTTTAATATATTTCAACAGACGTCAAATTATGTGATGTTCATGGTTCTGCTGTAATTTTGTAAACATATAATACATATTATATTACTGTAGACACTCTCTCCCCCCACAACAGCTTTCAATAACACAAAGGAGGTGTTTAGCTGAGGTAAAACAGAAATATAGTGGTTTTAATTCCCTTTTTAGTCAACTTTCCGTCTTTAAGATCATAGCTCCAAATTTATTTCGGATCAAATAGGGACACTTGTCGAATGGGGCGTGGCCACGACACAGCGGTGGCATGATCATGGTGGGGGCAAGGGCACACCCCAGGGGGAGTACCTAGTACAGATAACCGTCAAATATCCCGATATAGTCAAGTGTTTCATATCACACATGCATACATTAAGCAGTGTCTATAACTTATCAATGCAACGATATCCATCACTTAACGTGTTATAATCTTAATCTTGTTGTAGGATTTTTAGATTGGGTGCCCAAGAAGTTACAACGGGTTGGCTGTGTGGAGTTATTGAACACCGTGCAGAGAAGAGTACAGCCCAGGTTGCATGTCTTTGGTCACATACATGAAGGTAAGTTACAGACAAGGAGTCAAGAATTTATTATGTCAGGAATGATAATGTGCACGTGGTCGACGACGAGACATTCATTTGGTCGACATTCAGAAAGTTGACAACATTAGGTCGACAATTAAAATGTCGACAATCACATGATCGACAGTATTGTTAGGTCGACAACTGAAATGTAGACAGTATCTGTATCTATAGCGTTAAGGATGGGGTTATGGTTAGGATTAGGGATGTTATTCTTGACCTAATAATACAGTCTACATTTCAATTGTCGACCTAATAATACTGTCATTATTGTCGACTTTCCAACCCTTATGGTGTCGACCATATAAATGTCGATCATGTAACTGTCGGTCACATCACATCCGTACACATGGGTTATGTTCTCCGTGTATGTGTAAGTGCCACGGCAAATACCACAGTTATCCAACAAAGAAATGTGTCTTCTGAATGTATTACATCCTTTTGTAATTCAACATTAGACAGAGCTTCAGCTGTGAAAACGCTGCATGCAGCTTAAGGCTCCTGTGTGGCTGTGGAACAGTCTTACCCCATTCAATATACCGCCTATAGATAGTCATGACTACGATATTCAAAAGCTTGTGTGTGCCATGGAGGGAAATTTCAGATATTTGGGCAATGTATACAAGTGTGCAGCTTAATGTTGGTGTGTGTGTGTGTAAATCTGGTCACACATTCTTTCCGTTATGTGAAAGGCCAAATATTTGGACAATTTGGTTGATGAGTCACTAAACTGTCTATAGTCCCTATTATTGCACCGTTTCAGAACACCAGTTATATAAGCTCACCGGTGGATGCAGCATTGTCTCAATCAGATTTACTACACTTTCCCCCCTGTTCTCGCAGTACTGCACCAGGGAATCAACATGTTTGTCACAAAAGTCTGGAGTTAGGTAAAAAGAACAAATTAAAAAGAACATATATCAGGATATCGATAAGCTGAATAATCTGTTTCTTGCTTTGTAGGTTATGGGGTAATGGCAGATGGAACCACGACCTACGTCAACTCCTCAATATGTACTGTGAATTACCAGCCGGTAAATCCTCCTATAGTTATAGACTTGCCAAACCCAAGGAACACGTGATTCATACGACATGTATGTATCACCGTTCGCTGGTTCATGGGTACCCCATCTACACGTGTGATGTGGTGACCAGCGCTGACATCCCGCCTGCACTTAAATGAAGACTTATTACGTGGAAGGAGAATGGATTTTCAGAATGGCACTGATATTCCACTAGCCTGCAGCATGAAAAGCGTCACCCTGCGGAAACTACTGTCGCCCTATGACAAGATTCCAACAGCGCCTTTTAGAAGACTTATAATGTCATCGGGCTGCAAATGCAACATAAGAGTCCATCACGTGTTTTCCATACGGTGAAAATTGCTGCTGCTATTGTTTAAAAAGCACATTAACTGGAATACAAAAGCATAAAATAATAAACGATAAACTTTTTTATACGCGTCGGACTGTTTTAAGGATGTAGAAGGCAGGACTTGGACAAAGTACTAAAGATAGCGAAAACGTAAGCATCTTTATCCTCCGTACAGGCTGCCGATCCGCAGAGGGTTAAATGAGGACACTTTGTTTTATATTTGCTCTGTTCAGTTGACAATTCCCGCTCTGCGTCTCAGTACAGATGCCGCTAACGCAAGCGCAGTGTATGTTTGTTGCCGGGCTGGATTGTTGTTTTATTCTAAGTGCAAGAAAATAATCATTTTTTTTCATGTCACTATTTTATGTTGTGGTTTTGTTTTTTTCCCCCTTCTCTTTCTTGTAAATAAATAATTTCAGCAAATATGTGCGTGCACTGGGAACTGCAAATGATTGTCTCTGATCCTGAAAGCAGCATTTGTAATGTAATGTGATCACTGCATGAACAATGTCATTTAATATCAAACAGGAAATGATATTAAATGCATGATATAATGCAAAAACAGGCGATATATGGGCGCTTTTGGCTATCTATGATATCTCCTGCGTTAAATAAACAAACATGTTACTTAAAAATGCCTAAACCACGTGGAAACGTTTCAATTGATATCCTACTATTCTATGTGCAAGACCAGCGGCACAGATTTGATAAGAATCCCAAGACCCTCCAGGTCACCTTGTGGGTAGGGGTACTAAAAGACCCATAGTCCTAATTAAGCACCAATACAGGTGCGAAACATGTTGTCTCTCTCACTAATAACTCTGTCCAAAGACTTTAATACCGGTGTATGCTTCTATTCACCTGGAACCTGTCATTTGTCTATAGAGGACGGTGGGGCTGTTATGTGCCTGTAGTTGCCCCATTTTGTCTGATTGCTTGTTGTATAACACAAGGGAGCATCGCAGATTGCTTTAGATAAGAGGAAAGGAATGAAATGAGGAATTATTAGTAAGAATGGAGACCAGGGAGAGGTACATGAACACCTAAGTTCATTCATAAGTATCACTGTTCTCCGGGTGGGGGCAGTTGTAATATTTTATAACAATAATGAAATATGTTGGAGGTTATTGCCCACACCTGCCAGGACTGGTCAGACTGGTGGTCAGTGGTCTAACAGACTGCCGGCTGTACTGCTCACATAGTGCCTGTTCTAACAGGAGAAACAATGGTTTATTCTACTATAATAGGACTCTGTCGGGCTCCAAGAGCCGGGTGATAAGTAAAAACATCCAGGGGGAGCACCAGGGAAATAGGAGCTGGGAGAACACTGAGTATAAATGTATAAGTTTCTCTATGGAGGTATTTTGTTGTCTATGCAATACTTGTATTTTAGGTATAGGGGTCCTCTAGGCACTACAGCTGGTATTTTAGGTATAGGGGTCCTCTAGGCACTGCTTGTATTTTAGGTATAGGGGTCCTCTAGGCACTACAGCTGGTATTTTAGGTATAGGGGTCCTCTGAGCACTACTTGTATTTTAGGTATAGGGGTCCTCTAGGCACTGCTTGTATTTTAGGTATAGGGGTCCTCTAGGCACTGCTTGTATTTTAGGTATAGGGGTCCTCTAGGCACTACAGCTGGTATTTTAGGTATAGGGGTCCTCTGAGCACTACTTATATTTTAGGTATAGGGGTCCTCTAGGCACTGCTTGTATTTTAGGTATAGGGGTCCTCTAGGCACTGCTTGTATTTTAGGTATAGGGGTCCTCTAGGCACTGCTTGTATTTTAGGTATAGGGGTCCTCTAGGCACTGCTTGTATTTTAGGTATAGGGGTCCTCTAGGCACTGCTTGTATTTTAGGTATAGGGGTCCTCTAGGCACCGCTTGTATTTTAGGTATAGGGGTCCTCTAGGCACCGCTTGTATTTTAGGTATAGGGGTCCTCTAGGCACTGCTTGTATTTTAGGTATAGGGGTCCTCTAGGCACTGCTTGTATTTTAGGTATAGGGGTCCTCTAGGCACTGCTTGTATTTTAGGTATAGGGGTCCTCTAGGCACTACAGCTGGTATTTTAGGTATAGGGGTCCTCTGAGCACTACTTGTATTTTAGGTATAGGGGTCCTCTAGGCACTGCTTGTATTTTAGGTATAGGGGTCCTCTAGGCACTGCTTGTATTTTAGGTATAGGGGTCCTCTAGGCACTGCTTGTATTTTAGGTATAGGGGTCCTCTAGGCACTGCTTGTATTTTAGGTATAGGGGTCCTCTAGGCACTGCTTGTATTTTAGGTATAGGGGTCCTCTATACACTGCTTGTATTTTAGGTATAGGGGTCCTCTGAGCACTGCTTGTATTTTAGGTATAGGGGTCCTCTAGGCACTGCTTGTATTTTAGGTATAGGGGTCCTCTAGGCACTGCTTGTATTTTAGGTATAGGGGTCCTCTAGGCACCGCTTGTATTTTAGGTATAGGGGTCCTCTAGGCACCGCTTGTATTTTAGGTATAGGGGTCCTCTAGGCACTGCTTGTATTTTAGGTATAGGGGTCCTCTGAGCACTGCTTGTATTTTAGGTATAGGGGTCCTCTAGGCACTGCTTGTATTTTAGGTATAGGGGTCCTCTAGGCACTGCTTGTATTTTAGGTATAGGGGTCCTCTAGGCACTGCTTGTATTTTAGGTATAGGGGTCCTCTGAGCACTGCTTGTATTTTAGGTATAGGGGTCCTCTAGGCACTGCTTGTATTTTAGGTATAGGGGTCCTCTAGGCACTGCTTGTATTTTAGGTATAGGGGTCCTCTGAGCACTGCTTGTATTTTAGGTATAGGGGTCCTCTAGGCACCGCTTGTATTTTAGGTATAGGGGTCCTCTGAGCACTACTTGTATTTTAGGTATAGGGGTCCTCTATGCACTGCTTGTATTTTAGGTATAGGGGTCCTCTATGCACTGCTTGTATTTTAGGTATAGGGGTCCTCTAGGCACTACTTGTATTTTAGGTATAGGGGTCCTCTATGCACTGCTTGTATTTTAGGTATAGGGGTCCTCTATACACTGCTTGTATTTTAGGTATAGGGGTCCTCTATACACTGCTTGTATTTTAGGTATAGGGGTCCTCTAGGCACCGCTTGTATTTTAGGTATAGGGGTCCTCTATGCACCGCTTGTATTTTAGGTATAGGGGTCCTCTAGGCACCGCTTGTATTTTAGGTATAGGGGTCCTCTAGGCACCGCTTGTATTTTAGGTATAGGGGTCCTCTGAGCACTGCTTGTATTTTAGGTATAGGGGTCCTCTAGGCACTGCTTGTATTTTAGGTATAGGGGTCCTCTAGGCACTGCTTGTATTTTAGGTATAGTGGTCCTCTGAGCACTACTTGTATTTTAGGTATAGTGGTCCTCTGAGCACTACTTGTATTTTAGGTATAGGGGTCCTCTATGCACTGCTTGTATTTTAGGTATAGGGGTCCTCTAGGCACCGCTTGTATTTTAGGTATAGGGGTCCTCTAGGCACTGCTTGTATTTTAGGTATTTTGTTTCTCTAGGAACCACTTGTATTTTAGGTATAGGGGTCCCATAGACACTACTTGTATTTTAAGTATAGGGGTCCTCTAGGCACCACTTGTATTTTTGGTATAGGGGTCCTCTAAGAACCATGTGAATTCTTGCAGAAAATGACTAATACAAAACAATATCATACCTAACTAAAAGTAGGTGGGGTTTAAACTTAATTTGATCATTTTTGGGAGCAGTTTGGTCAGGAACAGAGGTGGGGCTTATATTCGCCCAAATTCATGATTCTAAATGTTGGGTGGTATGCAATATTCTGGACTCCATTGCCAGCAGATGTAAATAGATGTCAAACATCTCTAAGTCTGTGACTGTATGGGAATGTTTACATATATATTTTCTCAGGGGTAGGCTGGGCTGGGGGGCAGGGGGACATCTGCCCCCCAGGCTGGTCCCATAGTGGGCTACCTTGGGCTGGCTCAGTGGGCCACCTGCATTTTTCCCATTAAAATAGGCTACTGAGTAAAGTCTTGCCCCCTGGGCTAAAATCTGCCAGGCCTCCCCTGTATTTTCTGAATGTTATTAGCAGTCCTTTTTTTTTTATAAGAAAACCTGTATATTGAGTTGATTGGTCTCTTAAGATGGGAAAGTGGAATGACAGGACTGAGGCCTGTGAAATTACTGTACATTTGCACAAATCTATCCTGCCTTCTTTTTTATAAATGCATCATGGCTGCATGTATATTTTCATGTAGGTTTATTAGAAAGTAACAAAATATTGTGGATATCCTGGCTAAATCAAGTATTATTAGTATAGACAGTTGATCACTCATTCATGCTTCCCAATATTTAGAATTGTGAAATCAAGACAAATATAAAAAAATCCCTGGTCTGGTTCTGCCCAAATGGGTAAATTACGTTAACGCCCACCCACTTTTTGTCTGGCCCCGCCCCGTTTGCGTGCCCACGAACGGGATGTCCCATAAAAATCGCTACATTTGGGAGGTATTCTTATTAATGGACACTGAAGGCAGACACTATTTGTACTGAATTGTATAATATGTAACCAGCTTTCATCCAATATTTAAAAATATTGGTAAAGGCTCTAGGTGTTAAAGAGCACCTGTCACCTACACATAGTGGAGGCAGCCATTTTGTGGAATGAACCAATATTTGTGAGCATGTATCTTCTTCTGTCAATCCACTAGTAACCTGTGCCTCTTGAGTACAGGCTATGGCTCTTGAATAATAGTTTAGGCGTGGCTCAGTGATGTCACTGGTTTCTAGGGAATGGATAGGCTATAATCTTATGAAAATGGCTGACTCCATTTTGTCAGGTCAGTTGCAGTATATAATGCTAATAAAATATGTATGTACCTAGTAATTTACGGTGGTAATTGTTTTTACGATTACCGCTATTCCGACATGGAGAAGCCCCACAAAGAAAATCCGAAGTTATGAAAAACTGATTGGAAAATTAACAGACTTACCTTCAAAATGACTCTGGAGATCCCCGATGGGAGCACCATGCTGACAGCAAGTGATTCCGATTGGAGAAGTGTACGATACGTTCAAAATTGCCAGATAAGTACCTTGATGAATCAGACCTCTTGTTACCATAACTCGTCAACTTTTCCTCATTGGCTTCAGGGAGATCCCAGGGGAGGTGGGCATGCGGGGCTTGACAAATTACATCATTTCAGCCCTGCCCCCCAAATGATTGTCACAATTTTGGCCAATTACAGCAGAGGGCTGGGCTAAGTAGACGTGATATTTGCGTCATTAAGCCCCATCCCTGCCACTTATCTATTGCGGGGGTGAGAACCGGGAGGTTGCCCTGCTCTCCCAGGAGGTCTCCCAGAAATGCAGGAGTCTCCCGGACATTCCGGGAGAGTAGGCAACTATGTGTTAAAGAAAAGCAGCTAATGAATCTCTAGAGACTGAAGTGCCTTTTACATTTCTGTCTCCATTACTGAAGTCATGTTGTCTTACCTGTCAGTCTTTGATTACATCTTGGTCTCCATGAAAATGGCCACCTCCATAGGCATCAATACATGGACATAGGACACAATTTCTGAACCGTGTCATCATGCCACAGATGACGAAGCCAACCACGTCTTGTAGAGTTGCAAACCCTTCAACTATCGTTATCAAGGGTTATGGCTGACATTGGTTTTCCAAAGTGACACAATAACGGAGCAGAAGACAAGATCAATATAGCCCCTGTTTGTGGCCTACTCCAAATCGGGTCTTCCTTTTTGGGGCCCTATATCTTCTGGGACCCGTACATCATAAAGCATGAGCGTCTAGAGCCTACCGGAACGGTTTTCATAATAATTGTTTGGTGCTGAGATTGAAGTTATGATTTACAAAACTTGAAAAAACTTTCTTAGACTTTTGCATTCAATGACAAACAATATACAAAGTAGAAATAAATGGAGAAATGATGGGCTTGTATTGTACATTGTGTAAATGTCCTGATACAAGCCAGTGAGATTCGGAGAGCTCTGCTCTTGTTACCTTTCTCATTTCAGGCTGAGACAGGTAATTAAAATGCAAATTAAAAATGGAAATCAGGCATGTTTAACACATCTCCCCAGAATACACCACAAGGAACTGCAGGAATTTCAGATTTTCTTTCGCCCAATAACAGAGAGAGAGAGAGAGAGAGAGAGAGAGAGAGAGAGATAGCAGCAATCTACAAAGTATTCAGCCCGGGCTCCGCAGCTTTCATTGGTCTAAAATGTTCAAAAATTGTAATACTTTAATCTGTGAAGATTAATGAGGGACTTGTCTAATAGGCAAATAATTATAACTGCAAATTATGACTATGGTTTCCAGGAATAATAATTACATTTAAAATTTCATCATGAATTAACATTTTCTTTTTCACTTACTCAGTTGTACATTAAATACCACCATAAGCACGGTGGCTTAGTGGTTAGCACTTCTGCCTCATAGCCTTGGGATCATGAGTTCAATTCCCAACCATGGCCTTATCTGTGTGGAGTTTGTATGTTCTCCCTGTGTTTGCGTGGGTTTCCTCTGGGTGCTCCAGTTTCCTCCCACACTCCAAAAACACACTAGTAAGTTAATTAGCGGCTAAAAAATTTACCCTAATCTGTGTGTATGTTTTTAGAATTTAGACTGTAAGCTCCAATGGGGCAGGGACTGATGTTCCAGCCAATCCCCACCCAATTTACCGAGAAACACCCACAAGTGGGCAAAAGACCTGATTGTGAGGGCAAGGCTGCATCTGACAGGGGCAGTGACATGATGTGAGGAGGGGAATGGAGGCAGCAGGAAGCCACAGACTGAGAGTTATATAGTGGAAGGAGCAGGGTCCCCCAGCAGTACAGAGTATATCAGGAGATGAGTGATGTGTCAGTGAGGACAGGGCTGCATGTGACAGGGGCAGTGACATGATGTGAGGAGGGGAATGGAGGCAGCAGGAAGCCACAGACTGAGAGTTATATAGTGGAAGGAGCAGGGTCCCCCAGCAGTACAGAGTATATCAGGAGATGAGTGATGTGTCAGTGAGGACAGGGCTGCATGTGACAGGGGCAGTGACATGATGTGAGGAGGGGAATGGAGGCAGCAGGAAGCCACAGACTGAGAGTTATATAGTGGAAGGAGCAGGGTCATCCAGCAGCACAGAGTATATCAGGAGATGAGTGATGTGTTAGTGAGGACAAGGCTGCATGTGACAGGGGCAGTGACATGATGTGGGGAGGGGATGGAGGCAGCAGGAAGCCACAGACTGAAAGTTATATAGTGGAAGGAGCAGGGTCCTCCACAGCACAGGAAAGTGAAGTGAGGCTTTTATCAAACTGATGCAGAAAGATTGTGGTGTCAAACGCACAACGTTCATAACCCAACTTGTTAATAAAAGTGTTAATTAGAAGGGATTGCATCTCTGATTCTACACCCTTTCATTAGGTACAAATAGTCTAGTCTTGTAGAGCAGACAACCATCTGCTTGTATCACAACTCCTTGGTATTACTTTTGAAGTTAGGGAATAAGCGACCATTCCTGGTAGGTTCTGCAATAAGTGTGCGAAAAAGCCTGATATCAATAGTAGCAAGAATAGACCGTTTATGGAGAACGTTCTCTGGTTGGCGAGGTTCAGTTCCTCAGGTCTCAAACTATTAAGATAAGGCCTCTGATTTAGCAATGTGAGAGCCAGGTTGGAAAGTTACATGAAATTAGAACTGTGTAAAATAACAATGTCCTTCGTGTCTGACGGGAGTTAGGTTGTTCAGCCTTGAGGTATTCAAGGATTTTTTGGTCCATGAAAGGCGATGAAGAGTCTTCAAATAAATTTCACCACTCATTGAAAGCAGCTTTCATAGGGTGATGTAGGGTCTGGATGAGCTTAGACCACAGCTGTGGCAAAAGTTTTCTTTAAAGTGGTAAAGGCATGTTCAGCCTGTATAGACCATAGGACAACTTAAGCATCAAAAGTGGTAATGGAGGCTGCATTTTTGGAGAAATTTCAGGAAGAAACAGACGTAGTAGTTGGAAAAACCAATAAAGAGCTGTTGAGCTGCTTTGACATCTTTTGGAGACGGCCATTCGTGAACGGCCTTGGTTCTGCTAGGATTCATTTGTAACCCTTATGGGGAATACATTTTTACAGATTTGCAAAGTGATTATGTTGTCGGAGACATGCTAAAACCAGTGGGACGTGTTTTCAGAGCTCTGAGAAAGAAGGTCAAGGTAACAATAAGGAAAGAAACTCCGTTAGCTGTCTCCGGGGGCTGGATTACAATCGCTGGTAGCAGGTGGATCCGGAGAGTAGATAGATGTTGGGTCCGGGGTGGTGTTGGGATGAAGAGGTCCAGAAGTGAAGTTCCTGATGAACACCAGATAATACAGATGGGGAGACAACACTGAGACTGAAGCGTCGTAGTTTATAAAGATACAGTTCAGGTATCTGGCCGGGTAGGCACACCTGGGAGAGCCTGAGCAAGACAGGTGGAGACAGAAGTGTGGTAGCGGAGTTCAAGCCGAGAGCCCAACAGGCAATATGCGGCAAATCCGGAGCAGGGACGGAAATGCCGCAGCTGCAGTCCCCGCTGGCGGTGACAGAGACTATTAGTACACCTGAATGTCATCCAAGTAGACTACCACAAGTTGGACCTGTTAACCTGTAAATTAATGAAGTGTTGAAAGGTGCAAGAGGCCAAAAGGCACGGCACAATATTCATAACGACTGTATCTTAGGCGAAAAGTGGTTTTCCACTCACTACCAGGTACGTATTCTTTCTAGTAATTCTGGAATAAGAGGAAGTGGATAACAGTTACGCTCTGTGATCCAGTTTAAGGCTCAAGAATCATTGCCGGGGGTGTAAAGTTTAGGTGTAAGACATACAACGTTGAGTCCCACCTGAACAAACAAAGAGATTGGACACATCAGATGCGTAGATGCATACTTGCCAACATGGGCAAGATGATTCCTGGGAGGTCCAGGGTGCAAGTGGGTGACAGGGGCAAACGCAGGATTTGTAGAGGGGGGTTTCCACACCACGCCCCAGTGGACGTGACCAGCAGGCATGGGGCGTGGCTATAATATTAGACAGTGCTTGGCTGCTCTCCAACTCTTCCTATCCCCATAATATACACGGGCAATGCTGCGTGCACTACTGCTAGGTTCACACAGCTCTCCCTTTTCAAGAGCCATGTGAAGCCGGAGCAGGGACCAGTCACCTTAATTATATAGTGCCCCAGGCTTGGAGGGGGGTTTTCAGGGACTGGGAAACCCCCCTCGACTTGCTTATGGGTGGGTTCGAAGAATGGCGTCATTAGCCCCGCCCCCAAAACGGACAACACTACTCCGGACCAATAAAAACGGGTTGGGGCCACAATGACGCATCTATGATGACACTAAGCCCCACCCATCTGTTTAGTTTACACAGACGGCCAGCATCAGGGAGAATTGTCTGCTCACCCGGGAGTCTGGGAGTCTCCCGGACATTTCGGGAGAGTAGGCAACTATGCGTAGATGGCCGTGCTACATTGGGGCATACACACGTGTATGTGCGGACCTGTAAAAGTAGGGACAATTGTGTATCTACGCGCTAAACTGTACCAAGGTCTGTTCTGACCAAAGAAAGGTAAACAATGATTTTCCATATGACAGGTATTCTGTGTTGGATTTATGTTTCTCTTCCTTTTTACAGTCCTACGTATATAGCAAAAGAAAGTAAAGTTTGCAGTTACATTCAATGTACTTTTAGAGCTAACTGAATTGCCCGGTAATAGAATCAGTCCAGTGATGACAATATATTGAATTGCAGCTCTCTGACGTGAGACCAGTAAGCATTTGTCATTTTGTATCTTGCGAGTGCCCATGAATCTTTCCTCTTTCCTGAATACCGTGATGGACGATTCCCTTCACTTTCCACTGAAACAGCCCTAGACGAGATGTTTTATTAGGTGCATGTATCATGGTGTTTAATATCAGATTTGTGTTTTTCACAGGCGGAAACAGACAGAATATGAAATGTTCATTTAATTATGGTTTCAGAAGCTCTACGCGAAGGTAATCGATATTCCGCTCACGCCAAGATGAAGACGTCGCCGGTGAAATGCATCTCTGTATAAAGGCAGAAGACGAGGCAGTGGGAACAAATCAGTCAGGCGTGAGTTAAAAGAATGTCCTCTTCACTGTTGTACAATCAGACATGTACAACAGATGCTTGATGATAAAGTACATTTCAAATGGATGTTTTTGTTAGGCTGAGTGCTAAGTGGATTGCTAAAATAACTGTTGATTAGGTTTAAGAGACAGTGAAGCTTTTCTCTGCGCTAAAGCGAAAGGAAACACGCATGCAAAATACACAAAGCCGTAAAATTATTTAGCAATGCAAATCCCCCACCAAAAAAATACAAAAAAATAACAACAAATTCTAGGACACTTTTGTTATACTACAAATAAAAAATGGATGCAATATAAAGTGTTACCATAGCTGGTCATCAGTGTGGACCTGGCAAATCAAAGTATGATTTTGTCCTTAAACACTGTATGGAATAAGGATTTATCTAGTTGACAGTGGGGGTCAATTCGCAAATTTTTGAGGTCTTCCTTTTTCCATTAAAGTATTGCTTATCTGAGCCACGATTATGTGTTCTATAACTTGTCAAAGTAAAGGGACATTGTGGGGTAGATTAATCAAGCCTTCTAAAGGGGTAAAGTGGAGGTGTGGCCCATAGCAACCAATCAGACTCTAGCTGTCATTTTATAGAATGTACTAGTTAAATAAATGATTGCTAGTATCTGATTGGTTGCTATGGGCAACACTTCCACTTTTTCTTTATTACTGTCAACACTTCTGCCTCACAGCGCTGGGGTCATGAGTTTAATTCCCGACCATGGCCTTATCTGTGTGGAGTTTGTATGTTCTCCCTGTGTTTGCATGGGTTTCCTCTGGGTGCTCTGGTTTCCTACCACATTCCAAAAACATACTGGTAGGTTAATTGGCTGCTAACAAAATTGACCCTAGTCTGTGTGTGTGTGTGTGTGTGTGTGTGTGTGTGTATGTTAGGGAAATTTGACTGTAAGCTTCAATGGGACAGGGACTGATGGGAGTGAGTTCTCTGTACAGCGCTGCGGAATCAGTGGCGCTATATAAATAAATGGTGATGATGATGATGATGATCTTCTAAAATGAAATGTTTTTGTGAGTTATTGTGTCTATTCTGCATTGTGTATGAAGCTGTATTCACTATACCCAGTCTAGTCATCACTCAGTCAGCATCACATTGTCATTGTAATCAGGACTACAGTCCTGATTTGTAAATATAGGTGTACGACATGACAAGTAAGGAAGTAATGCATGCCTTCAACTGTCCCGATTATGGCGTGGCATCCTGATTCGCAGGCTGCAAAAGGAGTGGGGCTTAACCAAAAGTGGGTGGAGTTTATCCAAATGTCAGCATTTGTGGGCGGAGTTTGGATGAACGGCGCGTGGTATGATGGTATTAACAATACTGAAAATTTCTATGTTTGTAAATGATCTCCAGATTTTTAAAAGCAGATGGGTATGAATGTGACCATCTCTATGTATGTGTTTGGAGGGGAGGAGAGCACGGGGCAGCTAAGCACACGCCCCTAGGTTGTGGCCACAACCCCACTGTAATGTGGCCACGCCCCCTGCCCCGATGGCGGATTTTCAAATGTTGCCGCTTTGCACATAAGAAGCTGCTGGCTGCCATTGGAAAATAAAAACATTGGTCTAGTGGCATTATGACATGCATTCAGTGTTTTAGGGCCTCCCCTCAATCATGGAGCCCAAGGCAACTGCCTAGATTCCCGCAGTGTAATTTTTTTCATCTTTATCATCATCTATTTATATAGCGCCACTGATTCCACAGCGTCAGTCCCTGCACCATTGGAGCTTACAGTCTAAATTCCCTAACATACACACACAGACACAGGGGCGGACCCAGACATTTGTCCTACCGCGGGCGATTTTAGGGGGGACTATTTAGGCCCCGCCCCCTTTCTGTGTTCTAAGGCTGCCGGCTGCTGCACAGTATGTGCAGGTCCGTTCAGCAGTGACAGTGTGCTGTCCCGCTGCTCTGATTGTGTTTAACCGTTCTGAGAAAGATAATGATATGTAATTTTCTCCTACAAATAAATGTTTCTGTAGCAGAGACGCCGGGAGATGAACCCACCACGTGACACGTTAGCCTTCGTCTTGGGAGTGGTTAGAGAATAAAAATGTTTTCGGTGCTTGGTTTAAACAACGAGCCTGAGAAAGTCTTTGGATTGCAGGAATGCTGATACCTGTATTAAGGCAAGTTAAGGATAATGCTAGCAGCCATATGATCATTTCCTGCTTCGGAAGGAAATCCGAGCAGCCCCGATCGCCCCTTCCCCTGGATCCGCCACTGCACAGACACAGACAGAGAGGCTAGGGTCAATTTGATAGCAGCCAATTAACCTACCAGTATGTTTTTGGAGTGTGGGAGGAAACCGGAGTACCCGGAGGAAACCCACACAAACACGGGGAGAACATACAAACTCCTCACAGATAAGACCATGGTCGGGAATTGAACTCATGACCCCAGCACTGTGAGGCAGAAGTGCTAACCACCGAGCCACCGTGCTGCTCAGCTATTGCGTGTAACAATAAAACGGATACTTCAGTATGTACCAAAAGAAACGCTTATATGCACCGACCACAAAAAAAACAATATATCATGTGCTGGGATAGAAATTAAAGTTTATTACCCTTCAAACTGATGCAGTGAAAATGTATATATATATTCACGCTTATAAAATGTTTTTAAAAGCAAGCAATTATTTTATTAACCGTTCTGAGAAAGATAATGATATGTAATTTTCTCCTACAAATAAATGTTTCTGTAGCAGAGACGCCGGGAGATGAACCCACCACATGACACGTTAGCCTTCGTCTTGGGAGTGGTTAGAGAATAAAAATGTTTTCGGTGCTTGGTTTAAACGATGAGCCTGAGAAAGTCTTTGGATTGCAGGAATGCTGATACCTGTATTTAGGCAAGTTAAGGATAATGCTAGCAGCCATATGATCATTTCCTGCTTCGGTGACTTCAATTTCAAACCTATTATTTCCTCTCATGCATGTAAATACTTTTTTGTGATTGCAGGCAAATATGAAGCGGGTCTTACAGTGTGACGCGCGCTCCCCTTAGATCACATTATGTTGTCATAAAACGTTCTGCAGAAAACCCCTTCTCGGTACAATGCAGACCTGTGAGGGTGGAGGTATATTGTATAGGTATATTTTAGCAGTCTGGATTCAGTTAACAAAAAGCAAATAATATTTGGAAGTTTATTTTGCAATCTTGTTCACTTGATGTCATGTACAAAGCACTCGGGGTGGGCTGGACCAGGCAGGGCCATATTTTCCATTGGGCACAATGGGCAGGTGCCCGGGGGCCCCACAGGCAAGGGGGCCCCATAGGCAGGGCTCCTAATGAGAATAAATAATCCTGCAAAAGAAAAAAACCTGCAAAAAAAAGCCTTCAAGGGTCACTGAGCAAGTACATCTATCTATCTCTATCTCTATCTGTATCTCTATACATCTATATCTATATATATATGTAGGGGCCCCGATGTACTGCTTTGCCCGGGGGCCCATAATGTTGTTAAGATGGCCCTGGGACCAGGAGGCAGTTGCCCCCCTATGCTGGTACAATTTTCAGCTATTGGGGCCGCTGGCTGCCTGCGACCACACACTTTGTGTACGAGCCTGGAGCTGAGAGGGGAACAGAGGATGCTCCCTGGCCACTCCCATTGTGTTTTAAATGTAGGTGTGTCTAACTTAATCGAGGCTTTCAAGAGACGCCGCCGCTCTCTAGAAATACACCTAGGTGCGAGGATAGGTCCAGAAGCGATCTCTGAAAAACTGTGAATGCCACAACCTTCAACATCCCACCACTATACAACCACTCGTTTTATTCGGCACAAAACTATAATCCTTTTCTGGAATAGAAAAAGTAATATGTCTCACCCCATGGCAAGGAACGCCGGTAAAAACCTTCCCTCTCCACTCCTTTACCCCATGCATCCCAGCTTCCAAAACTTTTCCCTCGGGATCTCCCATGTGACAGTGGGGAAGGAGGGGGCGTGGTGATGCCGTGAATTTCAGTCAATCCGGGAGGTTTGCCGACTTTTCCGGGAGTCCGGGAGAACTCCCTGAAATTCGGGAGCCTCACGGGAATTCCGGGAGAATAGGCAAGTATGCTTTACCCAACTACAATATCTGGCTCTATGTGACAGTAACGGAGGTGCATGGCGGATAAAACAATGTCTTTGTACTGCGCGGTGCCCCATTTGTACTACATGAATGGCCTCCACCGTGTGTACACACATTCATGTGTTATAACTGTATTCAGTTCATGCTTTTTAGGGAAAACTTTTTATAGACAAAATGAGAATGGTATCGGGATAAGTATTAAACAGATCAACACGGTGGCTCAGTGGTTAGCACTTCTGCCTCACAGCACTGGGGTCATGAGTTCCATTCCCAACCATGGTCTTATCTGTGTGGAGTTTGTATGTTCTCCCCGTGTTTGTGTGGGTTTCCTCCGGGTGCTCCAGTTTCCTCCCACACTCCAAAAACATACTGGTAGGTTAATTGGCTTCTAACAAAAACTAACACTAATCTGTGTGTGTATGTTAGGGGTATTTAGACTGTAAGTTCCAATGGGAGCTGCAGAATTGGTGGCGCTATATAAGTAGCTGATGATGATGATCAATATAAAAACATAAGATTTAAGAAATGTATTTATATTTTTAAAAACAATGTACAAAAACACAATACCGTTAAGATAATAATGATGTCAGTGAGCAAGCACAGACCACGGATACAATGATAATAAACAGTAATGCTCGCAGATAACTGGCCACGGGGAAAGCGGAGAATACACAGGACAAACTCGAACGTAAAATGCAATAGTGTTTAACAGAAGATTTAAAGAAACAGACACAATAAAATCACCACTCAAAATAAACTCATGTGATTATTTATTTTAGAATTTATAAAAGTATTCAGTAAAAAAATAACAGCTGTCAAATACAATTATTCTGAATAATATTCTTTATAATGGACTAGAATACTGCATGCCTTCTCTATATCACGTAGGCAGCCATGGAGGTTTTCATCAACACAATTTATTTAAAAGAAGGAGAAAAAACTTTAATGAATCTATAGGTTTAATGGAAGCTGGAGATTTAATTAAGATTATTTATGCCTCATATTTATAATTGTTGCATGGCATATGATTAAAACTTACCACTACCCATCCTTTAATGAACTAGAGGCATTTTAAATTTTTGCTTTAGCGATGATTTACCTTGTAAGAGTTCTGAAGATCAATGCACTTTCCTTTTCTTTGTATACATTCATCTTGGATTTATAAACTTTAAAGATCTCTCTCTCTCTTATTAAAGAAATTACATGGATAAAAGTAGACACACTTCATTAGAGTTTAACACAGAAGTCACGCTTGTTTTCTATTACAAAGTTATTTATCAGTCTGCGGTTTATGAGCTGTGGCCGATGTTTTAATGTAGTTCTGCTGCTTTGTGAATGTTTTCATCCTGCTCCAATCGTACATAAAACCGACCGATACGTTACAGGCAAATATCTCTGTTCTTATCTCAAGAACTGGCGCAGAAAGTCATTGTAAGGGATTCTAGATGTTAAATTTTCATCAAAGTAGCTCAGAACGTGGAAGAATTCATCCTCTGAAAGGTTAATGCCGAACCTTCGTAGGACCTGCAATGAGAAATAAATATTGACTAAGTGAACGCGTCTTCACAAAGAACTGAATTTGGGGGATGGGGGGGATGTTGCGGCTGCAGATGGAGTAAATTTCACCTGTTGTAAGTGGTCACATGAGCCACGAGGAGCGTTAGAGGCTCTTTAAATATAAGACCCCACTATCTTTGCACAGATTTGTGCCGTGTATGTAACCTTCAACTTATTTTGGTTCTACTAAAGGCCAAGCCAGAGTTACCTGCCAAGACTAAAGGTGTGAAAGCCCCCAGACCGTTAATGCCACAGGGAGTAGGAAGGGAAACGAAGTTGTGTCAGACAACCAGTGCAGGATGGAAGCAGGCGATATACAATGTATTACAGGACTGACCACATCTAACCACATAAAGTGACATCAATACCTTTCATTAGAGCTATAGTTGTCCGTCAGACACTTCCTGCCACCCATAACCTTATCTGGCCTTGTCTAAAACTGCCCATACACTGGTAGATCTAGTTGCTCACTCTGGGTGAATCCATACATTGGAGGAAGATCCAGTTGCTCACCCTGGGTGGATCCATCCCTTGGAGTAAGATCCAGTCACTGACCCTGGATGAATCCATCCCTTGAATATATATCCAGTTGCTCACACTGGATGGATCCATCCCTTGGAGGTAGATCCCTTTGCTCAGCCTGGTTGGATCCATCCCTTCGATGTAGATCCAGTTGCTCACCCTGGGTGGATCCATCCCTTGGAGGTAGATCCATTTGCTCAGCCTGGTTGGATCCATCCCTTCGATGTAGATCCAGTTGCTCAGCCTGGGTGGACCCATCCCTTGGAGGTAGATCCATTTGCTCAGCCTAGTTGGATCCATCCCTTGGAAGTAGATCCAGTTGCTCACCCTGGGTGGATCCATCCCTTGGAGGTAGATCCATTTGCTCAGCCTAGTTGGATCCATCCCTTCGATGTAGATCCAGTTGCTCACCCTGGGTGGATCCATCCCTTGGAGGTAGATCCATTTGCTCAGCCTGGTTGGATCCATCCCTTGGATGTAGATTCAGTTGCTCACCCTGGGTGGATCCATTCAATGGAGGTAGATCTAGTCGCTCAGCCTGGGTGGATCCATCCATTGGAGTAGATCCAGTTGCTCAGCCTGGGTGGATCCATCCAATGGAGGTAGATCCATTTGCTCAGCCTGGGTGGATGCATCCCTTGGAGCTAAGGCCAAGTGACAGGACCACATGTGGTGCCATTAGTGTGGTGAGCCACCACACACAGTGACAGGTTGCAGACATCAGCTGACCAGCTTTGCCTGTCAATGCCAATCAGGTGTTGGTTAGGAGCACTGGTCATGTTGAGTCCACGCATGTTGTGATTGGCAGCCAGATTGGTAAAACAAATGATCGAAGTGGCACTCACGTCACTGTATGTATGAGAGATTTAGACAAGGTCTCTGCAGATGAGTTATGTGGGATTTAATAAATATACCCGTTGTAGACAATATATGCAGAAAACAGTACAGTGAAATACAGTGTTTCTAGTGTTTTCTCATGTCAGGCTTTTGTATTCTCAGGGTGGGTTTCTTACATGCATTTATTCTGCATATAAGGACAATGTGCAGGTATCACACATACTGGGCAGCTTTATGTTACACTGCGATCTAGAGCTGAGCTCAGACACGGCCTCTCCATACCCTACGGCTGTCCGCACAACTTACATTTGCTCTTTTATTTATTTGCTCCTAACTGTAAACAAGCTCCTATGTGCACTCTGTAACTTCACCATATAACTAATAGCTTGCGGTAGAAGCCAGAACAAGGCATAGAAGAGGTTTGTCATATTTAAACATATTCCATAATTTTTCATACTGTTCTGTTAAGCGCACCAGGATTATCACAGTGCTGTGGGGCAGTGAGAGGGTATTCTTCTACTGTAAGGAGTGGTTACAGGGCCTGGGGTGGGGGCAGTTTGTGTTGTATGTTATGCGTGTACAGAACATGTGCGCTGTATGTTATGCATGTACAGAACATAGGTGTGCTGTATGTTATGCATGTACAGAACATAGGTGTGCTGTATGTTATGCATGTACAGAACAGGTGTGCTGTATGCTATGCATGTACAGAACATAGGTGTGTTGTATGTTATGCGTGTACAGAATATAGGTGTGCTGTATGTTATGCATGTACAGAACAGGTGTGCTGTATGCTATGCATGTACAGAACAGGTGTGTTTTATGTTATGCGTGTACAGAACATAGGTGTGCTGTATGTTATGCATGTACAGAACAGGTGTGTTGTATGCTATGCTTGTACAGAGCATAGGTGTGTTGTATGTTATGCATGTACAGAACATAGGTGTGTTGTATGTTATGCGTGTACAGAATATAGGTGTGTTGTATGTTATGCGTGTACAGAACATAGGTGTGCTGTATGTTATGCATGTACAGAACATAGGTGTGCTGTATGCTATGCATGTACAGAACATAGGTGTGCTGTATGCTATGCATGTACAGAACAGGTGTGTTGTATGTTATGCATGTACAGAACATATGTGTGTTGTATGTTATGCATGTACAGAACATAGGTGTGCTGTATGTTATGCATGTACAGAACATATGTGTGTTGTATGTTATGCATGTACAGAACATAGGTGTGCTGTATGCTATGCATGTACAGAACATAGGTGTGTTGTATGTTATGCATGTACAGAACATAGGTGTGTTGTATGTTATGCGTGTACAGAATATAGGTGTGTTGTATGTTATGCATTTACAGAACATAGGTGTGTTGTATGTTATGCGTGTACAGAACATAGGTGTGCTGTATGTTATGCATGTACAGAACATAGGTGTGCTGTATGCTATGCATGTACAGAACATAGGTGTGTTGTATGTTATGCATGTACAGAACATATGTGTGTTGTATGTTATGCATGTACAGAACAGGTGTGCTGTATGTTATGCATGTACAGAACATATGTGTGTTGTATGTTATGCATGTACAGAACATAGGTGTGCTATATGTTATGCTTGTGTTGTAGATCCACACATACCACTCTCAGACCCGGGGAGGTACAGCAGCAGCTGATGCTGACCTTGACGTGAGTACATCTTGCCTTGTATTACGGAGTTCGGCCCACACATACCACTCTCAGACCCGGGGAGGTACAGCAGCAGCTGATGCTGACCTTGACGTGAGTACATCTTGCCTTGTATTACGGAGTTCGGCCCACACATAACACTCTCAGACCTGGGGAGGTACAGCAGCAGCTGATGCTGACCTTGACGTGAATACATCTTGCCTTGTATTACGGAGTTCGGCCCACACATACCACTCTCAGACCCGGGGAGGTACAGCAGCAGCTGATGCTGACCTTGACGTGAGTACATCTTGCCTTGTATTACGGAGTTCGGCCCACACATAACACTCTCAGACCCGGGGAGGTACAGCAGCAGCTGATGCTGACCTTGACGTGAGTACATCTTGCCTTGTATTACGGAGTTCGGCCCACACATACCACTCTCAGACCCGGGGAGGTACAGCAGCAGCTGATGCTGACCTTGACGTGAGTACATCTTGCCTTGTATTACGGAGTTCGGCCCACACATAACACTCTCAGACCTGGGGAGGTACAGCAGCAGCTGATGCTGACCTTGACGTGAGTACATCTTGCCTTGTATTACGGAGTTCGGCCCACACATACCACTCTCAGACCCGGGGAGGTACAGCAGCAGCTGATGCTGACCTTGACGTGAGTACATCTTGCCTTGTATTACGGAGTTCGGCCCACACATAACACTCTCAGACCTGGGGAGGTACAGCAGCAGCTGATGCTGACCTTGACGTGAATACATCTTGCCTTGTATTACGGAGTTCGGCCCACACATACCACTCTCAGACCCGGGGAGGTACAGCAGCAGCTGATGCTGACCTTGACGTGAGTACATCTTGCCTTGTATTACGGAGTTCGGCCCACACATAACACTCTCAGACCCGGGGAGGTACAGCAGCAGCTGATGCTGACCTTGACGTGAGTACATCTTGCCTTGTATTACGGAGTTCGGCCCACACATAACACTCTCAGACCCGGGGAGGTACAGCAGCAGCTGATGCTGACCTTGACGTGAGTACATCTTGCCTTGTATTACGGAGTTCGGCCCACACATACCACTCTCAGACCCGGGGAGGTACAGCAGCAGCTGATGCTGACCTTGACGTGAGTACATCTTGCCTTGTATTACGGAGTTCGGCCCACACATACCACTCTCAGACCCGGGGAGGTACAGCAGCAGCTGATGCTGACCTTGACGTGAGTACATCTTGCCTTGTATTACGGAGTTCGGCCCACACATAACACTCTCAGACCCGGGGAGGTACAGCAGCAGCTGATGCTGACCTTGACGTGAGTACATCTTGCCTTGTATTACGGAGTTCGGCCCACACATACCACTCTCAGACCCGGGGAGGTACAGCAGCAGCTGATGCTGACCTTGACGTGAGTACATCTTGCCTTGTATTACGGAGTTCGGCCCACACATAACACTCTCAGACCCGGGGAGGTACAGCAGCAGCTGATGCTGACCTTGACGTGAGTACATCTTGCCTTGTATTACGGAGTTCGGCCCACACATAACACTCTCAGACCCGGGGAGGTACAGCAGCAGCTGATGCTGACCTTGACGTGAGTACATCTTGCCTTGTATTACAGAGTTCGGCCCACACATAACACTCTCAGACCCGGGGAGGTACAGCAGCAGCTGATGCTGGCCTTGACGTGAGTACATCTTGCCTTGTATTACGGAGTTGGCTGACTGCTCTGTATTAGGCCGTCACCCTCCTAGAGAGGAATTCTTCTAATGTTTATTTAAAGCTGGACATGTCCCAGGCTGTATGTTCATGTACCTAGGTAAGAATTCACGCTGTGCATATAACCGGCTACAATCAGTTGCACCAGCCCTGCGGCCTGTGACTTGATGCCTCCCCGACGGCTGTAACAACATGAATGTACAATATTACTAGACCTGTTTAAAATCCTGGATGCTGATGTACCCGGTCCGGGCCTCATCATAGGACTGAAAGACTCTTCTCATTGGTTTCCAGCAGGTCACTATCTGTGGCTGAGTTCTGAGCATTATGTCCATGAACCAGGGTTTGTGCAGTTCTGTGCTCCCCTAAAACACAATCAAAATAAAACACATAAACATCTGAATATAAAATATACACAGCGACCGTGGGTAACAATGTTCTATATGAGTGATAGGCAGCCTGTGGCTTTCCATCTGTCAGAGAACTACAAGTCCCAGCCAGCCTCTAGAAATACGTCAAAAATAAAACACTACTTGTATTTATTGTAATTGGTTTGAAACGTTAAACAGGCAACGAAAAGTCTGCCCTGAAATACACTAAAGCTGTTAACAAGATCATTGATACATTAGGTCAAGTAATTGAATCTAGTGGGAAGAATTTTACATATATAAGACAATAGCATTAAGTGGGGTTCAAACCTGTTCTGACCACCAGGGTAAGCTTGTTCCCAGGCCAGCAGACGTACCGTGTAATAGGAATGCGGCCTGTTTGATACATACCGGCAGTCGCGGCTTCTGTAGCTTCATCCGCTGCAGCAGGGTATTTGGTCCCAGTGTGACATTCCGCAGGAAGTCTGGGTAGGAGAACTTTCCATTGTGTCTCATGTCATATTTCAGAGTCAGCTGCTCCAGTTCCTCCTCCGATATGTCCATGTTAAATGTTCTCATTACAGCTGGAATAAGGCATGAAAAGTGAGGACAAGTTGTATGATTGTCGTATCTAAGTGTGTTTTACACCATATGAGTCGGTGATACTATTTTTTGAGTACATACAGATTAACAGACTGAGTTCTACTGCAGTTATTGCTTTAGCCTATGTTACTGTAAGTCATCCAGAGGAAAGGGAGCTTGCATTATAGTTACAGGTGACAGAAAGATAAGCAAGCAGTGGGAGGAGCCAGTGGAATGCGTCATTGTATGGGAGGAGCTATTAGTATCTGGTCACCTCATAGGTCACTGGTCAGAGACCTCATCCCATGTACTGTGCATACCTCTCGAAATGTCCAGGAGACTCCTAAATTTCGGGGACTCCTACCAGACACCTGGCCCCACTCCCGGATCCTGTTTCACTCTCACAATGGGCGGGGCCTGGATGACACGAATCATGACGTGAATCTCAACATCATGGTCCTGCTACGCAATTATATGAATCACGCCATTGAGCGGTGGGGGTCCCTGGTCATGATGTGCAGGTCCCAACGTCACGCCCCGCCCCCTGCACTTGTCCATTGTATTGCTTCAACACAGCTACACAGTGGTTAGCATTGCTACATCACAGCGCAGGGGTTTGCTTCATACAGGGCCCTATCTGTAGAGTCTGTATCTTCTCCCTGTGTCTGCGTGGGTTTCCTCCCACACTCTCAATAAATACTGATAGATTAATTGACTTGTGACAAAATTAACCCTAGTCTGTGTGTGTGCCCATGTGGTAGAGAATATAGATTGTGGAGCCCCAAATATATTAAACACATTGCAGACAGTAAGGGTAGAATCAGCTGGTGTTCAGGTGCGTTAGCTGCATTGACGGCTAGAAACACATAGATCATAGAGCAGTACACACTGACACCAGATGCACCAGAAGTGACACATAGACCATAGAGCAGTACACAGGGACACCAGATGCACCAGAAGTGACAAATAGACCATAGAGCAGTACACAGGGACACCAGATGCACCAGAAGTGACACATAGACCATAGAGCAGTACACAGGGACACCAGATGCACCAGAAGTGACACATAGACCATAGAGCAGTACACAGGGACACCAGATTCACCAGAAGTGACACATAGACCACAGAGCAGTACACAGGGACACCAGATGCACCAGAAGTGACACATAGACCATAGAGCAGTACACAGGGACACCAGATGCACCAGAAGTGACACATAAACCATAGAGCAGTACACAGGGACACCAGATGCACCAGAAGTGACACATAGACCATACAGCAGTACACAGGGACACCAGATGCACCAGAAGTGACACATAGACCATAGAGCAGTACACAGGGACACCAGATGCACCAAAAGTGACACTTATTGGTCCCCATTCAGCATACAATGGATACAGCACAAAGTACATTGTGTTTATACCCTAAATCCCCCCCCCCCCGCTACTCCGACATCTGAACTCTTCCTCCGTCTGACCCTCCCGCTGCAACGAGTCACCCGCAGCATTGTAGAATCACGTCTCTGTTACTGTACCTGAGAAGTCAGAAGAAGTCATTTCTCCCTGTTTTTTGGGGTCTTTTTCCCTGAACGCTTTATATACGTCCTGCCAGCGTTTTCCCAGATTACTTTTAAATCTATTTTCGACTTGCTCACAGTTCATGATCGGCGCGTAGCGTGGCGCTGCTGTACGTGGTGCTGCTGTACGTGGCGCTGCTGTGCGTGGCCTCTGAACAGGAGTCTGTAAAAGGTCAGATCAGATTATTACACATATATCCCATATTTACAGGTGTTACCCATTGTTGTACAGTCCTCTCACCCCATATTCACCCCCCTCACTCACGACTATCCCACTTATCAAACAAACATGTTACCGAGTCCAGGCAGATTATCCGGTGCCATGCTGTGATTTATGCTGCTTTATATGACCATTTCTGACCTTACAGTCATAAAGTGACACTAATTATAACGTAACCAGGTGGCTTGGTCTCACTGATATGGTTATGTCAGGAAGCAGTTTGACTACATACACTTGTTTGATACATTTCACAGCTCTGGAGGTAAATTTACTAAATCTTCTAAAAGGAAAAGTGGAGGTGTTGCCCATAGCAACCAATCAGATTCTAGCTGTCATTTTCTAGAATGTACTAAATAAATGATAGCAAGAAGCTGAATGGTTGCTATGGGCAACATATCCACTTTTCCTTTGGTATACCTACCCCTTGGTGTTCTAGGCATTGCATTGAGCAATCATATCGCAGTGCACATCTGGCTGTTCTGTGCGACTCCTCCGGGTGTTACGGTTACTTCACACTAGAGATGGGTGGGCTCGGTTCCCCGAGAACCGAACCCACCCGAACTTTGCCTATCCGAGTACCGAGCCTCCCCCGCCCGCTCGGATTCCAAATCGAGGCTGAACATCATTGTGACGTCGTCGTATCTCGGTTCTCGCGATACTTGAAAATTATAAATGCCTGACTCCACAGCAATCCATCGCCATTTGACAGAGGGAGAGAGCAGGGTGTAGTCACAGGCTGATTAGAGCAGGGACAGAGAATACAATTCTGATAACAATTGATAGAGAAGAGAGGAGGATAGAGGAGTCTTTTTTTTCAATATTTGGCACTACAAGTGCTTTGGGGTGTACCCCATTCTTTTGCATTAATATTTCTGGCTGTCAAAAGTCCTATCTGTCAGCAGACTTAAAATATAATTTTTAGCACTCCCAAGAGCTTTTGGGGTGTCCCCCATTCTTTTGCATTAATATTTCTGGCTGTCAAAAGTCCTGTTTGCCGGTGATACACAAACTGAGGATGCCACTTTGGAATTAGAAGATGATGAGGGGGAGATTTGTGTAGGCGATGAGGGCGCTAATGATGATGTTGATGATTATGATGCAGACAGATACCAAATTGCCTTTCTCAATTTCTGTTTATATTCTAGATTATATAACAGCTGAATAGTTTTCTATTTTACTCCTAGTGGAGAGGGGATCTGATGCAGACAGATACCAAACTGCATTTGCCCATTTCTTTGTATATTCCAATTCTACAGTCTATGCAGGCTGCTTTTGTTCTATTTTACTACAAGTGGATGGGGGATGGGCTGATGCAGACAGATACCCAACTGCCTTTGTCCATTTCTTTGTATATTCTAGTTTTACAGTCTATGCAGGCTGCTTTTTTCTATTCAACTACAAGTGGAGGGCGGGGGGGGGGGTCATAGACAGTCACCAAACTACCTTGGTTCATTTATTTTTTATATTGTTCAGTCTATCCAGGCTGCTTTTTTTTCTATTCAACTACAAGTGGAGGGCGGGGGGGCTATAGAGACAGAAACCAAACTCCCTTTGTCCATTTCTTTAGATATTTAACTAGAAGTGTAGGGTGTAATATACACCCAAAGACGATGGCTGCATTGCCAATAGGCTAAGATGAAGAGGAAGACAATCAGGTTCGTGTGCAGAATTAAGGACGGCCTACCAGGGATTAAACTGTTTTCTTCCTAATTTATTAGCTTTAGAATTACCTTACTTATCCAAGAAACAGGTGGAGCACTAAATTTGGTTAGTTTATGCCCAAAAACATTGATTTTTCAACAAAATAGCAAAACAAAACCAAAACACGGAAATGGCGGTTTTGCAAAACCAAAACCAAAACACGACGGTAATCCAGATCCAAAACCAAAACACGGGGGTCAGTGAGCATCTCTACTTCACACACCCATCGGTAAAGGTGAAGAAGGTTATCGGCAGATTCGGTTCACCACTGGGTTAGACTGTTACGTGTCACAATTAGAGATGAGCGGGCCCATCCGAACAGTGCGGATCCGAACGGGATCCGAGCACTGTTCGGATATTTCCTGCAAAAAATTGAAAACGAGGCTCTGTCGTCCAAGTCTCGCGTCGAATCTCGCGAGGGGTGGGAGGGAGGGCCCAGAACAATTCCATCTTGTACCTCTTTTTTTGGCATTATGTGCTCAAGCTACCTCGGTGCAACGTTTTGGCCTAAAAACAATATTGTGAGGTGTTCAGAATAGACTGGAAATTTGTGGAAATGATTGTTATTGAATGTTATTGAGGTTAATAATAGCGTAGGAGTGAAAAAAAAAACACAAAACTGGTTTTTAGCACTTTTGATGCTTTTTTAAAAATAAATCAGAACCCAAAACCTCAAGCTAATCAGAACCCAAAACCCAAAACACTAAAAGTGGCCGGTGCACACCCTTAGTCACAATGCGGTTACCAATGGCTGGACAATAAAGTCATAAATGTCCGGCATAAACTTTGGTAGATATAAGGAGGTTTCATGTCATGAGTCTAGGTGAGATATTACCCTGGGACCAGGAAGGAAGGGGCTAGTAGCCCAGGTCCTAGATGTAGAACAAATGGTCGTGGCTCATGGATCCAGTTGACCCGGGTATAAATGAGACTAAAGTGTACACTATAGCTTGGCCACTGTCTACCTGATTTCTATCTATGATGGGTCAGCTGTGTCTTTGTACGAGAACCACTAGTACTTACAGTAGGCTGACGTAATATGGGTGGGGCAGTTTTGGGACGCCTGGTCACAGCCGATGTCCGACCTTGTGTGACTAGTGACTCCGACTTGTAGCTCGATTCCGAGCTACGCGATGATAGGTCCCGTAATGGAGTTGTTGGCATTTCACAGCTGAACTTCTTCAGGAAATCATGGTACAGGAGGTTACCGTACGAATTCAGAGGTAATATGTTCCAAAGGTTTTCAAACTGTAAAATAAAAGATTTTAATCATGAGTGAAATTTTAATATACAATTGTATATACAATAGATGGCAGTGGGCAGCCAATAAGGGGGAGGACGGAGACAGAAAATAACTAGGGGCCCGATTCATTAGTGATCTTATCTTGTGCAAAAATTAAGATGCTTATTTTTAAGAAGAAACGGGGAGATAAGAGTGAAGTTAAGATGGATTTTCATCTTAACTTAAGAAAATTCTTCACTTACTCAGTGGATTTAGCTTCTTATCTCCCTTTTCTGAGCATGCACAGAGTGGATTTGCTTAAGATAAGCAAAAAATGACAGATAAGATCACTAATGAATCAGGCCCTAGAAGAGTAAACAAATGTCTGCAGAACTCCTCTTTTTACGGTGTAACTGTCGCTTACACCCAATCTGTGAGCTGTAATATGCCTCTGATGTCATAACTGCATCGGTGCTGTCACTGGTTGTATTCAAATATTGCTTCAGCCCAAAATGTGCCTCCACTGTGTCCCTCACAGAACCCCTCAATAATGTCACTGGTTTTCAGTCATTTGATAGGTTGCTTTGACTATTGGTGCAACCAACAAAATGGCTGCCTTCTTGATGCTGCCATGAAGGTCTTTAGTGATATCGCCAGTGGCGGAACTGCCACCAGAGCAGCCTATGAGGCTGTTATGGGGAACAGCGGTAGTGGGATAGACCACGCCAGGGTCCATCCGCGTGAAGAGGCCCCCCCGCTCTTCTCATGGGGCAAATACCAGCCCTCATGCGGAATTAACACGTATGCCCACCCCCCCAAAAAAACTAATTTCTATGGCACCCAGTGATTCGGTGATATAACCCTCAGTCAAAGTGAACTGACTGCATCTAACAGCTGCTTCAGGATACAAAATGCCTTCACGAAGTCAGCCAATTGGTATAGTCTGCATTCAAATATTGTTTCAGTCGACAAAACTGGCTGCCTCCACTGATTTAAAATTTTTCCACCCAAAATACATAATTTAGAGATGAAAAATAAATTTTACCAACACTGAAGATTGCATTATTCCTTACCTGGTCATCTGTGAGTAACATGAAGTTTCTGTTAAAAATGTGTCGGAAATCTTCCTTGGAAATGACATTAATGCCGGCATAGTCTATGTTTAGGAAGTCCTGCGCGATGGACAAAGAGCGGGCCGAGACTACTTCTTGGATGTGCGTCAAGATGTCTCTCATTGTTATCTCTTGGCCAGATCTCTTCCTGGTGGCTCTATCAACCCTCTCTGCCCAGGTGACATCACTCTGTAACGATATGGAAAGGGGATATGTACAGAGACATTCTACTGGAAATCACAACCCGAAAGCAGGGTAGATCTATTGGGCGCTAGCAAACGCTCGGTTCAAAGGTCACTGCTTGTTTTGTGTACAGCAATATTAATGTTATTTAATGGTACCGTAGAATATTGTCAGAGCATATGCCTAAGGCAAAAGTGTTCAGGGGGCTGCGTAAAAATTATTTTATGGTAAATTCTTTTCATTTTTACTTTTTGCTGCTTTGTATTTAAAAAATATTCATTTTTTTCACAATAAAAAGACAATTGTTGTCAGCACTTATCCTTAACACTGGATAGCTGTGTGTATCTAGCAAAATCAAAACATGCGGTATTGGTTCATATTTTGATCAAAACATTTAAGCCTGCACCCCAGTGTATTTTTCCAAATAAGAAGGTTGCATTGTTGGACAAAACAATAGGAGCATTTGCGGTGCACAGTTACTAAGTTAGGGTGCATTTCCTTACAATGCCCAATGCCCCATCGGAGGTGGCGAAGGTCAGCTCCTCTGTTTTATTGAGCAGAACTGTTTTTTACTACACAAACGGAGCTCTGCTGTAACTCAGGGGCTCTATGCACATTAGTACATACATCCCTATAATAAGATTTTTACTCACCGTAAAATCTATTTCTCTGACTCCATTGGGGGACACTGCGAGACATTGGGGTATAGTAGTGGGCTCAGGAGTCTTGTCACTTTAACTGCTAAGTCTTTAGACTCCTCCCCTGCTATGCCCCTCCTCTCCAGAGAGATCCTCAGTTTTGAATAACCAAGAGTGAACGTAAAGGAGGTAATATAACCTGGACAGGTCTTAAATTATAAAGAACCATAACCAAAGTTTTCACACACAGAACTATATACAGAGCAAGGGAGGGTGCGCAGTGTCCCCCAATGGAGTCAGAGAAATGGATTTTACGGTGAGTAAAAATCTTATTTTCTCTTTCCTGCCATTGGGGGACACTGCGAGACATTGGGGATATACCAAAGCTTCCTCAAGGGTGGGAATGCTCTGGACCAGCTGCACGCATAATCCTGCGACCAAAGCTTGCATCAGCCGATGCAAAGCCTTGAAATCTATAAAATTTAGTAAATGTGTGTACGGAAGACCAAGTCCAGATGATCTGCCTGAATGGGAAGCCTGAATGGAGGAGCCCCTGCTAATAATAGTAGATCTGAGAACCAAGCTCTGCATGGCCAAAATGGAGCTATTAGAATAGCGGGAACTCTCTCCCTCTTCACCTTCTTTAGCACCCACGCAATGGTTGGAATGGGCGGGAAAATGTACACCATCCGGTATTGCCAAGGGGTCGACATGGCATCTACTATTTCCGCCGCTGGGTCTCGAGCTCTTGCGCTGTAGTGTGGAACCTGATGGTTCAGATTGGACGCCATCAGGTCTATTTCGGGACGGCCCCAACGCTCCACCCCGGGATGAAGAGTATGTTTGCTGAGGAAGTTTGCTTCCCAATTCCTCACCCCCGGAATGTGAATGGCTGAAATCTTGGGGACCTGATGTTCTGCCCACGCTAATATGCGTCTGGCCTCTCGCATGGCAGCCACGCTGCGAGTGCCCCCCTGATGATTTATGTACGCTACCGTGGTGGCTTTGTCGGACTGAATCTGAATAGGTTTGCCTATTAGAAATGGGCTCCTATCAGAGTATTGTACACTGCTCTGAGCTCTAGAATATTTATCGGAAGAATGGATTCCTGAGGGGACCAGAGACCCTGAAGCCTCAGGTTCCTGTTACTACCCCCCACCCCAACACACTGGCGCCTGTGTTGACTAGAGTCCAAGACCAGGTCTGTAAGGATTGGCCTCTCTCCAAGTTGGATCAGGACGTCCACCAGACAAGAGATAGCCTTGTGGGCGTGGACAGACGAACAATCTGTTTGTCTAAATTCTTCTGAGACCCTGACCACTTTCGCAAGATCTCTGTCTGAAGTGGACGGGAGAGAAACTGCGCAAAAGGAGCTGCCTCGAATACCGAGACCATTGTCCCCAGAAGCTTCATGCAACGGAGTACCGAGACTCTCTTTTTCAATAGCATGGCCCTGGTCCTTTTCTGCAGAGCTAAGACTTTTTCTGCTGGAAGAAAAACTCTCAGAGACTGAGTATCGAAAAGTAGACCCAAGAAGCGCATCTGTTGAGTTGGCACTAGCGATGACTTGGGTAAATTCAACACCCAGACCTGCATAACAGTTTGAATCTGTTGGGATAGAAGAATCGCAGATGGTGCCTTCAACAAGAGGTCGTCTAGATAAGGGATAATTGTTATACCCTTCTGGCGCAAAAGACTAGCTATGACTGCCATGATCTTGGTAAAGACTCTGGGGGTATTAGCCAGGCCGAAAGGGAGAGCCCTGAACTGAAAATGCGCCTCTCCTACTGCGAACCGAAGGAGACTCTGGTGTCCCTCCCAAATCGGTACATGCAGGTAGGCATCCTTGATGTCTAACGATGCCAAACACTCCCCTTTTTCTATCCCTGCTATCACAGAGCGAAGGGATTTCATGCGAAATTTCTGAATATTCAGCTGCTTGTTTAGTGACTGATGATTCAGGATGGGCCGGAAGGATGCATCTGGCTTGGGCACCAGGAAGAGGTTTGAATAAAAACCTTGACCCCTTTCTAGAGGAGGAACCTGAACTATTACCTGCGCAGTAAGAAGTTTTTGAATCGCTTCCTGAAGTGCAACATGTCTGAGGGGACAAGAGGGGAGAGGAGTGACGAAGAATCAGTGACTGGGGGAGTGAGCTAGATCTATGACATAACCCCAGGACACAATTCCTATGTCATGCTGAGGGCTTGTCTGCTGGACGAGCAGAACCTCTCCTCGCTGCCCCTCTACCTGCTCTGCTTCTATTAGCGGATGCCCTAGAAGCTGAGAACTGTCTTCTGCTAGAAGAACCTCCCCCTCAGAAAATATTTCAAAAGGAGCGAAACCTACCCTGACGGGGCCTGTTTGAGACTGTGGGTAGAGAAGTGCTCTTTCCCCCCGTAGTCTCCTGAATAACCCTTTCGAGCTCCTCCCCGAACAGAGTTAATCCGTCAATGGGTATATTCTCTAAAGCTCTTTTAGAGTCTGCATCCACTGACCAAATCCGTAACCATAGGTTACGACGAGCTGCTACAATAAGAGCAGAGGCCTTAGCATTCACTGATACTGCATCCATGGCAGCGTTCGCTACATACTCCGAAGTTTCTAGTACGTGCTCAGCTAGATTAACGAGCTCTGTACGCGGAGTGTTATCTCTAAGACCTTAATCCATAATTGAACAGCTTTGTTAGCCCAGGCTACAGCCATATTTGGTCTAAACAGACTTCCTACAGCGGTATACGCTGAGCGAAGAGCTAGATCAGTGTAGTCCTTAAGGGCTATTCGTTCTTGAACAAGAATAGGCAAAGATGAAGCTAACCGGGCTACCGGAGTGTCCACCCTAGGCAAAGTCTCCCATTTTACTGTGTCCTCAGGAGGCAGAGGATAAAGGGACTTTAACTTTCCCGGCATCATAAACTGCTTATTTGGCTTCTGCCAAGCTTCAGAAATAATCTCCAACATTTTTGGAGAATGCGGGAATATTGCTAACTGTGCCTTAGGTCTTTTAAATAAAGAGATACCTTTTGGTGCTGAGGGCTCCGGATCAGCCAACCCTAAGGTATGCCGGATTCCAAAATAAGACTATCCACACTCGTGGAGACTGAGTCAGAATCATAGAGAGCCTCCCCTTTCGGGTCTATATCTACCTCACCTTTCTCGGCTGAGGAGAGATCAGAAAGCTGATCTATGTCCAGACCTGCATCAGTAATGGCTCTCTTATCCCTCTGGGAAATAGATACTAACCTATCTTCCCTGTGGGTAGACCCTGCCTGTGATGTGGAAGCATTCTCGTCAGACTGACTGCCTGCCAGTGTAAGTGGGGTAGTGTTCTCACGTACCTCTGTTACCCGCAGCGTCATGGCCGTCAGTTTCTCCACAGCCGAAGAAAAGGATTGCATCCAGGGCGGTTCTACCACTGTAGAAGACCCCTCCTGGGCTGAGCTGTTTTGCCTCTGAGCGTCCGCAGTACAAGCTGCGCAAAGGGCGTTTCGGTCTGTGTGTCCAACAGAAAGTTTTATGTTACATTTAGAACAGGCATAATACATTACAGAAGGCATAGAGTGACCATTGCCTTTAGCTGTCCCCCTTCTCCGCCATTGTCCTGCTTCTTAAAATTATTATTAAAAGTAAGGCAGACAAACAGAGAGAATAATAAGTACTGGAGACTCCTAAACTAGAAAGTCTCTCACACTATAGGCACTCCTCACCAATGCAAAAGCCTGTAAAAGTACTGTCTGTGAAAATTTTTACCACAAATAATTCACAAAAACAGATATAAACCTCCACACTGACTATTATCTTTTAATACAAGCCTGTATCAAAAAGTCTGTCCGCAGAGGAAAGGCACAGCAGAGGCTAGAGAACCGTTAAACCGCTGTCTCTTCAGTTTCCCCTCACCAACTGACAGAGCTGCGCACGGAAAAAGAGCCTTGAAGGAAGGGGGATATCGAGTATCAACTCCTCCCTTTCCTTCTGTTTCTGCCCGCCCTGCTGGCCTCCGCTGTCTGGGTCCCATAAAGACCTGGCAAAATGACCATCCAGCAGCGCTGGAAGCGCTTAAGTATGCCCAGAAGCACTTATTACTTGAAGCGGTCCGACTCACCTGCTATGAGTGTGAGCGCCGCTGTATTCCCCTTAAATGAAAGCTCGTTGTCTAGAGACGAGCGGGGAAACTACCGGCATGGAGGGCGGCGGGGGACGAGAGGCTGTTACAGCATCGCTCCCTCTGACCGCTATGGAGGCATCTTAACTGTCGCGGATATCCCGCTAAACTGTCTGCACCAAACATACACAGCCTTGCTTCTATTAAATTACACAACCCGCCTCCTATCTATGGAAATGCCGGCAGTAGGTACAAGGTAACAGAGCACTAGGCTTCTGATACCTGCGCTGGGGTCCCCAGAGAGCAGAGCTAGGTCTTACTCACTGTTTTCCTGGGTCTTGTACTGAACCCTGCGCGCTTTGCACCTGTATAAGGAAGAAAATAAAAACATGAAAACCTATAACTAAACGGGTATAGGCAGGAGGAAAGGCAGTGATCTAACTCCAAGTCACTTCAAAAAAACTGAGGATCTCTCGGGAGAGGAGGGGCATAGCAGGGGAGGAGTCTAAAGACTTAGAAGTTAAAGTGACAAGACTCCTGAGCCCACTACTATACCCCAATGTCTCGCAGTGTCCCCCAATGGCAGGAAAGAGAAATATTATTTTTACATTATTTTCCATTAAATAAAAAATTGCAGGTAAATACCCTTCTCTCCTCCTCTCCCCCCTCCACTTGCACACAGGACCCAATCCCCTCCCACCTCCTCCGCTCCCTCTCTCCCGAAGCCTGCTCCCACCTTCCACACCTCCTCAACCTCTCCCTCTCCTCTGGAATCTTCCCCTCCTCTTTTAAACATGCTCTTGTCTCCCCCATACTCAAGAAAACGTCCCTTGATCCCGCCTCTCTCTCTAATTACCGCCCTATTTTGCTTCTTCCTTTTGCCTCCAAACTCCTTGAACGGGTTGTCTACAACCGTCTCACCTCCTTTCTTTCCTCTCACTCACTACTTGACCCGCTCCAATCTGGTTTTCGCCCCCTTCACTCCACTGAAACTGCCCTCACTAAGGTCACTAATGACCTTCTCCTCGCTAAATCCAATAGACACTACTCCCTTAATATCCTTCTTGACCTCTCTGCTGCCTTCAATACCGTTAACAACGCACTCCTTTTGCAAACTCTCAAATCTTTAGGCCTATGTAACACTGTCCTCTCCTGGTTTTCCTCTTACCTCACCAACCGCTCCTTCTTAGTCTCTACTCATGATTCTACATCACCCCCTCTTCCTCTACCCATTGGCGTTCCTCAAGGCTCCGTTCTTGGCCCCTGCTTTTCTCCCTCTACACCTCCTCCCTTGGTGTCCTCATCCACCCCTTTGGCCTCCAGTACCACCTCTATGCTGATGATACCCAAATCTATCTTTCATCCCCTAACCTCTCCCCTTCCATTCTGTCTCGTGTCTCCTCCTGTCTCTCGGCCATCTCATCTTGAATGTCCCAACGCTTCCTTAAACTCAATATTTCCAAGACCGAGCTTATAGTCCTCCCCCCTGCCAGGACTCTCCCACCTCCCCCCCCTCTCTATTTCTGTTAATAAAACTATCCTCGTTTCTGTCCCCCAATTCCGATGCCTTGGGGTCATCCTTGATTCCTCCCTCTCATTTAAGCCTCACATTCTGTCCCTCTCAAAATCCTGTTACTTCCACCTTCGGAATATATCTAAGATACGTCCCTTTCTCACCACGGAAGCCACGAAAACCTTTGTTCACTCGCTTGTTATTTCTCGCCTTGACTACTGTAACCTTCTTCTCTCTGGCCTACCTGATTCTCGCCTTGATCCTCTTAAGTCTATCCTCAATGCTGCTGCCCGCCTCATTTTTCCCTCCCGCCGCTCTATCTCTGCGGTCTCCCTCCAACAGTCACTACATTGGCTCCCCATACCCTACAGAATTCAATTTAAACTCCTCACCCTCACCTTTAAAGCTCTTAGTCAATCTTACCCTCCCTACATCTCCAATCTCATCTCTACCTACACTCCTACCCGCCCCCTCCTCTCTGCCTCTGACCGCCGCCTCACTACTTCACTGATCACCTCCTCTCACTCTCGTCTTCAGGACTTTGCCTGGGCTGCTCCCCTGCTGTGGAACGATCTTCCACGTTCCATCAGGTTAGCATCTACTCTCAAAGGCTTCAAGCGTGCCCTTAAGACTCATTTCTTTATTCAAGTCTATCAGTCCTCCTAACTTTCTTCTCCTGGCTCTCTCCCCTAGTTAGTACCACCCTTTATGTGTCTCCCCCTTCCCTTTAGGTTGTAAGCTCTCATGAGCAGGACCCTCTTTCCTTGTGTGCTCCTTCTACTGTTCTTTCATCTTCTGTACCTCTTGGCCTGCTTCGCTAGCCCTGTTTTCCCTGTTTTATTAATCTTCGGCCTTCTTCTTGCTGATTTTTACTATCCCTTTCACTATCTGTCAGATATAATCTGATTTGCTTTACCCTGTCACCTGTGTTTGTATATATTTGTGTATCATGTTGTGTCTTGGTTCTGTTTTCTGTATATGTAATGTACGGCGCTGCGGACCCTTTGTGGCGTTTTATAAGTCAAAGATAATAATAATAATAATAAATATGCAATATGCCCCATGCAAGACTGATAGCAGCCGACTCCTAGGGGGAGATTAAATTGCCGGTGATGTTGCGCACAGCCATCGTTCCGCGCACATTGCCGGCAATTACGGTAGCAATCTTCACTCATTCTCGGTAAAATGAGCGGATATTTCTGTCAAATCTCCGACTCAAAGTGTCTCAGGGATGTTCCGGAGACACTGCGCGGCTAATTGAATCTCCCCCCAAATTATGGTTCGGCCATTTTCCAAAGAGTAATTAGTGTGGTGAAAGGATGACCACACCCCCAGGTAGATGACAATCATCTCCTGACTGTGTTCTATTGGATTACGCATCAGCATCTCACACATTCTATATCAACTTTTACTGGCTGAGCATCCCACAAGATTGTGGCAGCCATTTTGAGACACACAATAGTATGTACCACTGTGAGGAGATAGTGTGGTAAAATGGATGTGGGCACAAATGATCGGTTACATAAACATAATTAAAGCTTCTGGGCTTTGAATAACTACAACATCCTCAATATTACCGTCTTTCTGAATACAGATATATGTAAATTATTTAATCATGTTTATTATGAGAGTTATTTTCTTCTTTTTTTCTGGTATGTTTGTACAAAGTGCCCAATTAGTTAGATATAGCGTCCATTTATAGTGCTGAAACTACTGAAAGGACCGACACACAGAGACGGATCTGACAATGCCTTATGCCAGTATTGTGTTTTTAAGTGTTTAGCGGTCAGATGCTTAATAGACAATTACAAATAAAATTACAGGTTCTATTCTGGAACTCTTGACGTGAGAACAAGAAGCAGACATTGTCTTGGTATTATGTGTGGCAGTTGGTCGTACCTCAGTACCCAGCGTGGAGAGATTGTGTAGGAAGCATTTGTAGTCTATTGTGAGGTTCTTGTGCAGCGAGAGCTTGCTCAGCACATAGCTGAATTGCTTGTCCGTTAGCTTAAAACAGAAACTGTCAAGGATCTGGTGCATTTCAAAAGGCGTTATTGTGCCAGTGTTGTCCTTATCAAATGAAGAAAATGCCTGCAGGTGACAGGAATGGGTTTGAATGAATTTTAAAGCACTTTGAGAAAACTACATGACATAATATCCAGTAGCTTAGTCGGCAAAGTGGTCTCAATGTGCCATGCTTTAGGTAAACACAATAATTTCTCACACAACCATTTTCTCTTTGGAGTTTTATCAATCAATGTAGAATGGATAATAGACAGAATATCAGAGCAATAATATGGTGAGAGGATAGCCATTATTGAAGAGCCTTAATAGAGGAAATTGGAGACAAACAGTGTCAGATTAGAGGATGCCAGCCTCTAGTGATAGAGAGGCTGAGCATTATTTAACAGTATCAGGAATGGGTGACGGCCATACTGACAGTGTCAGAGGAATGGATGACAGCCATACTGACAGTGTCAGAGGAATGGGTGACGGCCATACTGACAGTGTCAGAGGAATGGATGACAGCCATACTGACAGTGTCAGAGGAATGGATGACGGCCATACTGACAGTGTCAGAGGAATGGATGACGGCCATACTGAGAGTGTCAGAGGAATGGATGACGGCCATACTGACAGTGTCAGAGGAATGGATGACGGCCATACTGACAGTGTCCGAGGAATGGATGACGGCCCTACTGACAGTGTCCGAGGAATGGATGACAGCCATACTGAGAGTGTCAGAGGAATGGATGACAGCCATACTGACAGTGTCAGAGGAATGGATGACGGCCATACTGACAGTGTCAGAGGAATGGATGACGGCCATACTGACAGTGTCAGAGGAATGGATGACGGCCATACTGACAGTGTCAGAGGAATGGATGACGGCCATACTGACAGTGTCAGAGGAATGGATGACGGCCATACTGACAGTGTCAGAGGAATGGATGACGGCCATACTGACAGTGTCAGAGGAATGGATGACGGCCATACTGACAGTGTCAGAGGAATGGATGACGGCCATACTGACAGTGTCAGAGGAATGGATGACGGTCATACTGACAGTGTCCGAGGAATGGATGACGGCCATACTGACAGTGTCAGAGGAATGGATGACGGCCATACTGACAGTGTCAGAGGAATGGATGACGGCCATACTGACAGTGTCAGAGGAATGGATGACGGCCATACTGACAGTGTCAGAGGAATGGATGACGGCCATACTGACAGTGTCAGAGGAATGGATGACGGCCATACTGACATTGTCAGAGGAATGGATGACGGCCATACTGACAGTGTCAGAGGAATGGATGACGGCCATACTGACAGTGTCAGAGGAATGGATGACGGCCATACTGACAGTGTCAGAGGAATGGATGACGGCCATACTGACAGTGTCAGAGGAATGGATGACGGCCATACTGACAGTGTCAGAGGAATGGATGACGGCCATACTGGCAGTGTCAGAGGAATGGATGACGGCCATACTGACAGTGTCAGAGGAATGGATGACGGCCATACTGACAGTGTCAGAGGAATGGATGACAGCCATACTGACAGTGTCAGAGGAATGGATGACGGCCATACTGACAGTGTCAGAGGAATGGATGACGGCCATACTGAGAGTGTCAGAGGACTGGATGACGGCCATACTGACAGTGTCAGAGGAATGGATGACGGCCATACTGACAGTGTCAGAGGAATGGATGACGGCCATACTGACAGTGTCAGAGGAATGGATGACGGCCATACTGACAGTGTCAGAGGAATGGATGACGGCCATACTGACAGTGTCAGAGGAATGGATGACGGCCATACTGGCAGTGTCAGAGGAAGTTTGCATGAAATAAATGGGTAACAAACTAAATTTCACCAAACTGTATAAATAATTGAAATAGTCCTGTCATAGATAAGTGAAACATTAGTTTAAATACACTTAATTATGATAATGCTTTTATCTACGCCCCTTTTTATTTACCATAATATTTATCTAATGAAGTTATGATAAATATATACAGTATGTCACATCATACATCTATATGTAACGCTATATCGATATAAAGGTGCCCAGCAGGTGTCGTCATTCTTTGTTGAGATTACAGTGTATAAAATTTGTATTTTTATTTTCCAAAAGGCTTCAAGCCAACCAATGAATGAATTTGGCCGTTAGAATAATTACTGAGCAGCTTATACTCTCTCTGGAGAGAAATAGATTTGAGGTGTTGATGTGAAATTGCATTGTGACAACAGCCCAGTGAGTGGATTAAACATTTGGTTCTTACCTTATATAGTTCTTCATGTGATGTCTTTACTGCCTCTTTCAGCTGAACAAACGCCTTGTGTGAGCTGATGGCTTGGAGGCTCTCCGCCGGTACAATCTGTTCTCGCCTTTGTCCGTACTTAGAAGCCCTCCCGTCGTCAATCATTTTCAAGAAGTCAAAATAAGAAAGTTTGTTGTCGCGCACTCTTATCCTGAGCCTGGCAGAAACATAAAACACACAGCATGGACATAGCACTGAGAACCCTCCGCACAATCCCTGTCCAGCTATTGTCAGGATTTAAATCAGCATTTACTACGTTACTCAGTCACTGACTGTTGTGTATTTGTCTTAGAAATGAGTTGTGTTCTGTAAAGTGAAGTAAAAAATGTATTTTGTAAACAAAAGAAAGTTAAAAGTCGAAACAAGCAGTATTCAATAAAAATGAATGTAGGAATGAAATACAGTTCGTTTTATTTCATTTTGTCTTTTTCACGCTTACATTTATTTCTTTGCCGTATTCTATGGTATTGATCAGAGGCGGAACAGTGAATTTCCAGGCCTGAGACAAATCTGGGTAGGATGTGTACACACTAAAGAAAATTTCTCCCGATGCGACATAGTTAACGATTTTACCAACGTCTGAAAGTGCCAATCACATGCCGATTCATGTGCACCCAGTAAACACATTGTACAAGATCTACCTTCAGGTCTGTGCTCTTCATCTGTCATAACCATGGGCTGAAATGATCCTGACTCTGCACACTCCATAGAGATCTATGGACACTGCCCAGCCTGAGTGCTTACACACTGCAGAACTGGAACGACATCGGTCCATCGGTGAACACGATCTTTAGTCCGCTTTAAAAATGAAACAATACGATGTGCTTTGAAACGATAATCGTTCATCGTTGGAGCATACGCACTTGCGATGTCAGGCCGAACAGTCAGTCGTTTATCATATGATTTGCCCAATAATCGGCTGAAAAACCTGTAATGTGTACCCAGCCTTACTCTCAAAAGACCAGAGCGAGTCCTCTGCTGGTCATTTGCGGGTCTGGTGCGTACGCAGTAGTGCCCCAGCTGGAGCTTCACTGTATGCTGGAGCAATTCATGCTTAGAAGCGAACTACGCTCTGTTGTTTTCAGAGCAGGGTGTGAGCCTTGGGGTGAAGCTGGGATTTCTGGGCCTGTCTCACCTCTGGCCTTATCACTGTTCTTTCTGATGGGCGTTATTATTTTACTGACAGGTGGTTAGCATGGAATCACAAATCCCAGTCTAATCATAATAATTCTTAGTATCAATATATCATTGTTATAGTATGTCGTGCCTTCACATTACTGTCTTAGAGGTATATTTGCTAAACTGCGGGTTTGAAAAAGTGGCGATGCCTATAGCAACCAGTCAGATTCTAGCTGTCATTTTGTAGAAAGCAATAGATAAATGGTAACTAGAATCTGATTGGTTGCTATAGGCAACACCTCCACTTTTTCAAACCCGCAGTTTAGCAAATCTAGCCTCTGGTCTTTCTTGTTCCCTGCAGGTATCATTTGGAGATTTAGTTTGTAACTGTAAAATGAAATACAATTAAAACCGTATTTGTGGACCAAAGATCCTATAAATGCACAACTTTTGCTAGCACACATTACCACGAGTATTGTGATGATCGTCTCCTTGTGACAACACGTGTAATTATGTAGTAAATAATGTAAAACAAACATCCTTGGACCCTGCACAGCTCCGCTGCTCGTTAGAGGGAGACGACGTGTATTGTTGAAATCACACTGCAGAGCTGCTGTAATTAATATGAATATTTATACAATGTGAAGGTTCTCAGAGGGAAGTCGATATGAGCGCGATGCACAGCGGTCGGGGAACGTGTAGGCGAATCAGTCCACAAGCAGCGATGGGCCAAACATCTGGCTTGTATATAGGAGGAGCTGGCAATGTACCCGTGCAGCTGTCAGGGTATCTTATGCTCTCTAGTCAGCTGCAGGATCTCCCTTTATATTTATCCTATATCACAGACACTGGGGGAGAGGGCAGGGACAATAGGAAGCCTCTAATCACAGAATAGAACCTTTAAATAACTCCCATAGACACTGAGCACACTCATTTACCCCGCATTATACTGTACATCTGCTGAACGCATGATAATCAGCCTTCGTTCCAGAATAAAACCAATTAACAGACAGCAGATCTTCTATTGAGTGTAATGACAGAGTTGAACACACTGCCACATAAACCCCCGTACGTCAGCTCCCACATCTGACGGATTTTGCATAGTCTGTGTCGCTGGTGCACAAACATCCACTGAGGTCAGTCTGCACAATCAAATTACCTGTACAAGAGGTTGAAAAACTGATCATCGTCCAGATAAAAGTTCAAGCGCTCGAGCATTTCTCGAAAGTCCTGGATGGTTATCAAACCATCCTTGTTTTTATCCATTTTAGCAAAAGCTGCCCCAAAGTCTGGGTAATATTCTCTGAACTTATCTCTGCAGACAAAAAAAAATGACAATTAAAAATATACAAAAAATACACACAAAATTGTGCTACAGAAAGTGCATTGTGAGTGCATTTATCTACCCGATAGATTGTTGGGCGTCACCCGTTTGTAACAGTATGGTGAAATGAGCCACATTTTTGACTATGATGGACAGTGGTGGAAGTGGGGGTGTATACGGGGGTATGCTATACCGCCACTTCTCTTACTGCCTCCATTGTAGAACTATGACATTCCATTCACTTATAGGCCCATTACATTTTTCGTACCGCCACTTCTAAATTTCCACTTTGACCACTGACGATGGATCTAATACAGAAAAATACAGAGTTTTTTTGTCTCTACTTATACACATTTTGCTGTATTTGTATTTTAAAAATATATGTGGCAAGATCAAAGCTGTTTTCTGGACAGTGAAAAGTTTTAAGGACTAGAGGCCTGATTCATTAAGGATCTTAAATGAAGAGGATCCTTATTTCAGTCTCCTGGACAAAACCATGTTACAATGCAAGGGGTGAAAATTAGTTTTCTGTTTTGCACATAAGTTAAATATTGACTGTTTTTTCATGTAGCACACAACTACTTGATAGCTTATTTGTACACTGAAATTTAAAGTTGATATGTGTGTGTTACATGAAAAAACAGACAGTATTTAACTTATGTGCAAAACAGAATACTAATTTGCACCCCTTACATTGTAACATGGTTTTGTCCTGGAGACTGAAATAAGGATCCTCTTCATTTAAGATCCTTAATGAATCAGGCCCTTGTTCGGACCACTGTCTCCAGATGCAAACAAAGGGTAAACAATGGGCTGAGGCCCGTTTTCAATTCAATTACACTTTATTTTACAATTTTGTTTGTGTTTACTTATTGTTTTTACACTTTTGGTATTGTGATATAGCTGTTTGGATGGAACCAGGGAAATTTGCCATTTGCGGTTTGAGCAATCGCACCTATGAGACCCAGGTCTAAAATATTTGACTTTTTTATGCACTGAAGTGAGCAGTTTTTCAAACCGCCTCTCGATACATTATATGGTTTGTATTGGTTTAAAGTCTCAAAACTGACATTGTGGTTTGACCATAAGATGTTTTCATGCATGCGGTTAAATGTGCGGTTTTGCCTTTGATACAATGTATGGTTTGAAAACTGCACATCAAATCACTTAAACAATGTTGGTGTGACACATTGATACCTCCCATTCATAGTGATTTTACAGTGTATCATGTGTAATAATTATCCTATGCATCTGACATAATCTAGAACAAATATTACAGTGGCTCAGTAGTTAGCACTGAGTTCAATTCTCAACCATGGCCTTATCTGTGTGGAGTTTGTATGTTCTTCTTGTGTTTGCGTGGGTTTCCTCCGGGTGCTCCGGTTTCCTCCCACACTCCAAAAAACATACTGGTAGGGTAATCTGCTTCTGACAAATAGATTCCTAGTCTTTGTGTTTGTGTGTGTGTGTGTGTGTGTTAAGGAATTTAGACTGTAAGCTCCAGGGACTGATGTGAGTGAGTTCTCTGTACAGCGCTGCGGAATTGGTGGCGCTATATAAATAAACGGTTATGACGAATGTCAGGTGGATAGGTCATAGAAGAACAGTGTGCCGTACTGACCACAAGAGAAACTGCAGAACCTTAATTCCCTATAATGAATTCCAGACAATTATACACTAAGTCTTACTTGACTTGTTGTTCGATGTCTTTAATATCCAGCGCTCGGGTTTGATGCATGTGGAACACCTGCATCTCCTGGTGGATTTTCTGCTGTGTGCTGTGATGTTTCTCTAGAGTCTGGCGGTTGTCTTCTATGATACGTTTGCTCGGACCGCTGTCTCCAGATGCAAAGTTCACTCCTAGTTTCTGGAGGAATTCCTGATGGGTGAGGTGACCCTTTCCTTCTGGATCGTACCTAGGAAAACAAAATTCACAATATCAGCAAAACCAAAAGGGTTTAAGATAATAGTATAACTAGATATGCTTACTGACCCCCATGAACTGGTTTTGGTTATGGATCTGGATTAGCTTTGTGTTTTGGTTTTGGCAAAACCGCCCTCGTGTGTTTTGGTTTTGACTTTGGATTTTTTAGGAAAAATCCTAAAATATGCTAAAATCACATATGTTTGCTCTTTTTTTGTTCCTACATTATTAATAACCTCAATAACACTAATTTCAAGTAATTTGCAGTCAATTTGACCACCGCACAGATCACAATATTATTATACACTTTAAAACAAAGACTGCAGCGACCTGGCTGGATGGTAAGCGACAGAGCAATGACACAAACACAAGGCAGTTCCTAGCACATCTAGGACACATTGGCACACAGCAGTGGCAGAAAAGAAAAATGGGGGTCCGCCCTCCCTCCCACCCCCCACTATGCTAGATCTTAAAAACAAATTCAAAATTTGCGAGATCCGACGATGTAACAATGACATTTTGCCTTGTCTTAGATTCTGAGGGCGCGCGAGAGTCCCGAGGCGGCTCGGCTCAGTACTCGGACCCCCTAAATTCGGGTGTGTTTGGTTCTCAAGGAACCGAGCCTGAGCATGAGCATTTCTAAGTAACACAAAAGCACACAAATCCTGGACAGGACAAGAGAGCACATCAGAGTAGATTCATGAGACCTTCTGAAAAGTAAAAGCGTAAGTGTTGCCCATAGTAACCAATCAGATTCTGCCTATCATTTATCTAGTACATTCTAGAAAATGATAGCTAGAATCTGATTGCTTGCTATAGGCAACACTCCACTTTGCTTTTTTAGAAGTTTGATAAATCTCACCCACAGAGTTAGGGGCAGGGTCTGACTGGGAGGAGGCTCGGGGGCAATTTTTAAAACAGCAATTATATTAAAGGCCCATTCTCTGCAGTTTTACGTAACCGCTGATCGATACATTTACCCCCAAGAGTTACAATGTAGAAGAGTGATAGGATTAGATGCATGTTCTGAATCCTACCCTGAGGGGCTCAGCTGTCAGAAATGACCAGCGAACTTACCCAGGCGCTGGGCATGAGCTGGGCAGACAACCTACCTGATTGGGATAGGAGCACAGAGGATAGGTCCATATACATACATAGGGCGTGCTCCTCAGGCAGAGCCGTAACTCCATTGCCCTCAATTTTAACCAAATTAACCTAAAATATTCAGAAAGTGCGCACCCCTTCAGTACTGCGCCCTGGGCGGTCGCCCCTCTCTAGTTACGTCCCCCTCCTCTGGTGCTGTGATTGGGCCTTTAACATGAACGCTCATAACAAAATACAGGGAATGAATAGAAACACTGCCATTTTCTTGCTGCAAAAGTATACATTGAACTAACATACCTCCCAAACTGTCCAAATCTTGGCTGGACAATCCCGACTCGAGGGGAATGTCCCACCAGGCCGCGGTCGCGGTAAGTTTGGAGGAATACCTCCCCCCCACCCACCGTTTACTATGATGAACTGGTGGCACACACTGAATTGTAAAGTGTTCTGTTACTATAGTGAAAGTGTTTACGTAGAGATCAGTGATATCTATAAAGATCGGTCTTATAGTTGCACTAGAAGCAAAACACAATTGTTTTCTCGAATGTGTATGAGGCAAACATGGAAACCCCTAAAACACTATAGAATGTTGTAGCTATAATTCACTTTTTATGTGATTTTAAACAACATTTTACCACTCATGTGTCACACAAAAACTGAATTACATTCTATCAGCGGGTGCGCCACAAGCCCAGGAAGGCTGGAAACCACTGTTGCTGCAAGTGGTCGAGTATATGAAAGGCTATTTTATTAATTAGAAACAGAACTGAACCTCGGGTTTTGAGGCTGGTTCCAATACGTCATTCGGGTCCTTGGATAAAATGTTTTAGAACCTCAGCCCTCTATATGCTATAGTAGGTTTGGACAACCTATTGCTCTCCATCTGCATTAAAAACTACAAGTCCCAGCATAGCCTGCCAGCTATCAGCTAGTTATCGGCTGGCAATGCATGCTGGGACTAGTAGTTTTACAACACCTGGAGAAGCACAGGTTCGCCAGCACTGTCCTATAGCTTACCATCCAATGCTACTAAATCTATACTAGATATTTTTAACATGTTGCTAAGATCACATTCACTATATCATTTAATATTAAATATAATTTAATATTTAATATAATACGTGTCAATAAACACATATGACAAAACCTGGTTAACTTTCCAGATAAGGAATTTTAATTACTTTTTTCAACTCTTTTTTATTTTTCCAGCATCTTTATTTAGTTATAAATGCATTTGTACATGATCTATTGTGGGAGCGAACATTTCACCAGCTTTATAAAGAGATCTCACTTCACCGTATCACAGTATACAGTATGACAGAGCTTGGCCATTCAATGGAAAACATATTTACATGTATTAAAAAATGGAATGTGTTGTATCGTAATTTAATGTTTGCACATATCACAAAGCATTATACATCAGGGATGGAATGTTAGTATATTGGATGTCATGAAAGACTTTCAAGGGCAACAAGTAATAAATGCATTTAAATCCTCAAACATATGATAGAAATATGCAGAATGTATGAATAAAATTATTATTTTCAAGTAAAAAGGATTTTAACATCTCTCCATAGACTGTTTTACTTATCACAAATGCCTGTGAATGATTTTACTTGTGTTTCTTCCCAAGGGTCTGACAATCATTTCATCCCTATGGTCCTTGTACTACAGCCCATATTCTGCCTAATGCACAGATAAGCCACACCCACCACTGATAAGCTCCGCCCACCATCACACCTTCTGCTTATAGAGGCTATCCTGTATGGCCGGGTACTGAGCTCTACAATAACAGACTGCAGGAGGAAGCTCAGTGCGACACACCAAGCACCGGGAGCTTCCTCATGCAATCACAGTATTACCAGGGTGGAGAAAAATGAAGGAAAAATGGTTAGAAGATGCTTTCTAAGCCTCTCCGACACTAGTATTGGCTGCATCTGTCATAGCAACACACCACTGTGCAATACATGTCATTGTACAAATTGCAAATGCAATATTGTTTTTTTGTATGCAAGGAAAATACTTCTTTTACATGTAGCACACAAATACTGGGTAGCTGTATTTTTACATTGCAATTTAGAATTGAGATAGGACACGCCCCCTTCCCAACTCTAAATCTGTCCGATCATTTTAAGTTTGCTCCTCCAGCACAGAGGCTGATCTGGACCCCAAATGGCCTTAGGCAAGATCAAAAAACCCCTATGGCCCTAGGTAAGATCAAAACCCCCTATGGCCCTAGGCAAGATCAAACCCCCCTATGGCCCTAGGCAAGATCAAAACCCCCTATGGACCTAGGCAAGATCAAAAACCCCTATGACCCTAGGTAAAATCAAAACCCCTATGGCTCTAGGCAAGATCAAAACCCCCTATGGCCCTAGGCAAGATCAAAACCCCCTATGGCTCTAGGCAAGATCAAACCCCCTATGGCCCTAGGCAAGATCAAAAACTCCTATGGCCCTAGGCAAGATCAAAACCCCCTATGGCCCTAGGCAAGATCAAAACCCCCTATGGCCCTAGGCAAGATCAAAACCCCCTATGGCTCTAGGCAAGATCAAACCCCCTATGGCCCTAGGCAAGATCAAAAACCCCTATGGCCCTAGGCAAGATCAAAACCCCCTATGGCCCTAGGCAAGATCAAAACCCCCTATGGCCCTAGGCAAGATCAAACCCCCTATGGCTCTAGGCAAGATCAAACCCCCTATGGCCCTAGGCAAGATCAAAACCCCCTATGCCTCTAGGCAAGATCAAAACCACCTATGGCTCTAGGCAAGATCAAAACCCCCTATGGCCCTAGGCAAGATCAAAACCCCCTATGGCCCTAGGCAAGATCCAAACCCCCTATGACCCTAGGCAAGATACTGGATTGAGCCTCCTTTCCCCACCCACATAAAAACAGGTTAGAGTAATCTAGGCCCTCGGCGCCTATGAAGCTCTAGGCAGGAGCCTCGGTTGCCTAATGTATGATCAGCAGCAGTAGAAATGATTGCTTTGATGATTGCCAAGTACCCATGATCTGTTTAACAGTGAGAAGAGATCTGCAAAATGTATATGGTAGTGTAATGTCAGCTTAACCCACCTGATCCAGAGTTTTTCAAATTCATGTGATGTTATAGGAAGAGAAAACCTATATAAAACGTTCCTCAAATCTTTCTTCTGTATAATGCCATTTCCATCACTATCCATTTCACAGAATGTCTGTAACAGAACAGAATCAGCTGAGACATTGGACAAAACATCAAATGTAATTTGATGGGATACAGTACAGTGGGCCGCTGGCTTGTCCCAGGGCCCGAGATCAAGCCTGACAACTTAATATCACTATCATCCTTTTCCTTTGGTAGATCTTTACCTCTGGCCTATCATGAGAGTCAATATTTCCATCTAATGATCTAAGACAGCTTATTAGTTGGAAATCCTGAATGTCTTATGATAGGTTGGGAGCAGCAGGAAAGATAACAGACCATAGGGCCAGATTACCCATTAGGCTGACCAGGCTGCAGCCTAGGGGCTTATGTTTTTGGGGGGTGCAGAATTGTGACAAGGAGAGGTATGAACTTAAATTAATTTTTAAAATATAGTTGTTCTCCAAAGTAAAAAAGAAAGCAAGAAAGAAAAATGTAGTAAGATTTTAATGGTGACTTAAAATACATGTATATGTGGTAAAGATAGTTGAAGATAATGAGTCATCTTTGGGCTTGAAGAAAAGTGAGTAGGAGAAACAATGACGGCAACAGGCGTAGGAGTGACAGCCCCCTCACCTCAGTAGCACTCGTCCATACCTCTGTTCTGCTATACAGTTTAATTGCAATGAAAACAGAACGAATGACAATGATTGCCGTTACCCACTTAAAAAGCCAAGAGGAGCTGAGATTCGAAAACACTGGAACACAAACATTATGGAGGGGAGGTTTTAAATTAAAGATGAGTTCGTTTTATTTTGCTGAAAATTTTATTTTTGCAAGGTCATGCAAAAATACAACCGACATTAGGAGTATACATGTACATAAATGAGAAGTAACCAATATCTACGACCAACGCAATAGTGATGCCTCAATGCGGAGGTGATATAAAATAAGTTTAAGTGACCAAGAGTTTTTAAAGATCGAGGAGGGGGGGAAAGAAAGGAAAGAGGGAAAGAGGGGTGGATGGGCTAATTCCACATTAGGTTAAGCGAGTAGCTAAGAGGAAAGGGTAAAGAAAGTGAGGACGTATAAAAGAGCAAAGTCAAGACAGGGTGAGCGAGCTTGGAAGAACGAAAGCCATAGGTCCCGTACCGTTGTGAAAGATCATGTGGTCCATACCAAGTACCAGCCAGACTCTATTGATTATGGTCTAAAGGGATGCGGGAGCCGCTGCAATTTGGCATGTGGCTGCCGAGAGACTCTGTCTAGCTAAACTTCCAAAGGCACATTGTCCCGAAGAACCGTTTGATCAGATGTTTGATATCAGTCCAGAAATGTGCTAATTTAGGACATGTGCACCCAATATGGAGGAAAGTACCCTCGTAGAAGCACCCCCGCCAGCAGCGGTCAGAGGAGTCAGGGAGGATCTAATGGAGTCGCACATAGTACCAGCCAAACAACACCTTATATTATCTTTACTTTTGGATGACTTCATTTTTACCTACCGCGTGGAAGGAAAGTCGTGGGCGCTACAAGCGTATTAGCCTAAGGCGGCCAGAACCCTTATTCAGGCCCTGACAGCCCACAGGCTCAGTTTCTGTGCACACTAGACAATGCTGTAGCTAATGGGCCATGTGAGCTGTATCGGGAGTAAGACTGGTCCTTTCCACCCGTTATGGAGAACTGTAGATATGCACTGTAGGACCACTCAAGAAAATACAGTAATGCATCGTTTCATATTGTGCAAAAGTGGCTTATTTTTACATGGACATACCCCCGTTGTGTTCTCTATGTTCTACGCAGACAATATGTATCCTGGGAGTAATAAAAGTCACTTCAAAGTACATTCATCCCTTTAATTGGAACTTTTCATTTTTTTGTCCCCTACAGCACTGATAGTTTTATTATTTATTTATTGAGCTTTATTTATATAGCACCTACATAATATACATAATATTGTTTTACCATCAATTATGTATGAAATAGCTCATGCCAGTAAGGGGGCAGAGGTACTGCCTTTATTTCAAAGGTAACAAGTTAATATTGCAGCGTTACAGCTGTGAAATGCGCCTAGTTGGTTTAAAAATGTCATATACCGCCTCCTTCAATCATACAGCTAAAAAATCTATGTGTGCCGCAAATAAGTCAGGAACGCAGGCTTAAATGCTCTGATAAAAATATGAACCAATGTTTTCATTTTGCTAGATACACACAGATATATTGCGTTAAGGATAAGCGCAGACAACAATTGTCTTCTTGCTTTGAATAAATAAGTCAGGAATGCAGCCAAATATTTCCAGGCTCCATCCCTTGAAGTTTATTACAATATCTTATCCTCCACAAATAAATTTTGAGTTTTCATTTATGTTCAAACCCAGAAGCACCATTGTGTCTATCCTGTATTCAGCTCGCCCCATCTCAGTCTGCTAATGTGTGACCAACCCCCTTTCCACATAAGGTGCTCCGCCAGCAACGAACCTCATATTACTGCACTTTGTGCCTCATGCCTCAGTTATGAGACTGAATCCTAGTAAACAGATAAGCTGTGATGTTGTTGTAAGGCTACTAATGCTGTGAACTTGTACAGGATTTATTCACCCCACGCGTTTTACCTTTGCTAAGTCCTGCCATCGGCCTTGTGCCTTTGTGAGGAGATAGTAGTGAGCCTGCTCACAGGCTAGATCCGCAGAGTCCTGGCTTTGTTTTGGCCTTTGAGAAATAACAAGAGTCGTTATTAATAAAATGAATGAATTAACATATTCATGCGAGAGTGTGAAATAAAACCATTGTTCTGATATATCCTCCCAGACACTGAGATCATTTATCCTGCAGTGCAGAACCAAACTTCCCAGAAAATGGAATTAAAATTAATAGTATTATTTAGTCATATGTGTACTGCGCTCTCTTTGTATCTGGATGTATATGAGATAACGTTTGATTCAGAAACACAGGCAGTGCTCTGAAGGATATAGTATATATTATACTAGGTCACAATAAGTAGTATACAGTATCTTCACCTATGACCAAGGTCAATGATTCACACCATTTTTCCAGTATATTCGGGTATACATGCAGAAGTCTAGAGTAAGGATTTAAAAAAAACAACATTTTTTTTTAATATGTTTAATTTATTTTTAAGGTGTGTTTGACTTGAACCAGAGCCAACCCTCTCCTGCTTGAACCATTAAATGCAAAGGAAACTTGCCGAATGGTCGCATCCACCAAGCAACTAACACTTTGGGGCATATTCAATTGTGGCGTTTCCGCGGCGCTCTAAACCTACTACCGTTATTACGGTAGTAGTTAGCAGGATTTCAGCTCGCGGCTCTGAAATCCAGCGAGAAAACTACCGTAATAAAGTTTACCCGCCCATTATTACCGTAATAACGGTAATAATGCGCGGACCGCGAGATTTTCTGCGTTTCCGACGACAATTGAATATGCCCCAATGTATTTAAAATGGACACATTTGCCGAAATGGTTTGGAAATAGCAAAAGAAAACCCAACACATTTATAATGTAGGACATCAGCCAACGTTTGGAAAGGTTTACCTGTAAGATGAGTTGAGCCAGGGAGGACAGTCCTCTTTTTCCTGCCTTCGTACTAAGTTGAGGAAATCTGTGTAATTTAGAGTAGAGGTTAGGTTCAGGCCCAGGAGGCTCAGTAAACGCTCGTACTCCTTCTGGGTGATGAAGAACATGAAGCTGTCCAGGAGATGGCGGAAGTCATGCATCGTGATAATGCCGTCATGGTTACTGTCTATTTTATAAAAGGCGGCGTATGTGTCCTAAGGGAAATAGATGGGTATAGAAGCATGTTTACCGTGTAGACTAACATAAAACAGACAGAACAAAGGAAATATACTGTAGATGATCCTTTGTGTTCTTAATTATATTCCCACCTATACTCTGACATGTTCACCGGCCTACACATCACATCATGTTACCCAGCCTTACATGGCTGAAGATGGTACACAGTTGGCATTTGCAGTGCACTATGTAAAGATGTAGCTACACTGGGCTCATCTCACGGTCAGCAGAATACATCCATTTACCCACTCAGTCATTGCCGGACCACGGAAGTTGGGCTGCTCTAATATTAAACAACGCATAGATATAGTAGTAATGTTGTGTGTTTGGTCGACTGACAGTCAGAATATCGGGATTCCTGATTTTACGGTCATTTTACCACCTCAATGAGACCTCCATAGAAAACAACCTCTCTCTTAGCCACCCAAACCCCAAACAAAGATCCAAGCCCAAGACCTCTGTAGTCCTTGTCCAGCACTCATTGATCATAATACTCCAGACTCACACACGGAATACGGTCACACAGGAACGGACAACAGCGGGACTGTCGGCTATAAGCTGAAAGAGCGAGTCTCAGCCAACCAGTAACCCTATATGGGGAGATGTTTCATACACAGCTATTTCTATGTTCTATCTTGAATTGCAACCAGCGCTGGTCTGTCCATAGGAGACAAAAAAAGACAGGAGCAAATCTAAATTTTACATTTTTCTATTCCCGCTGATCTCCGAAACTTTCATAAATGTATTTGTGTATGTTTATAGTAATCTGATCCTTTTTTGGTTAGTAGTGTTATAGGGTTATACAAAGGGAGCTTATCAAATCATCATCCCTATTGGAAGGTGTGTTTTAGCCAAGTTCCAATGCAGCTGAATGCAGACCCCGGGAAACCACAGATTTATATGTACCCATAAGGCTGCAGAAACAAAAAGCCTGGGGGGGACGGGGGGACATACACTAGGAAGCATCTCGTACATTTCATACTTACCCCATATCCTTCTTTTAACTTATCCGGGAGCTGGGTGAGACACTCCTCCGCAGTCATGTAATGAGTCTTGGTGTTGTTCACTCGATGGTTGGGGCTATTATGTAACTTATCCCCGGGTCCATCTCCTGATGGGGCTGGGAACGGAGACATCCAATGAGACTTCACCAACGCTAACACTTACATGGTCATTCTGACATAACACGTCAATTATATATTACTACTTTCAAAACATATCACATTCCTACTCCTCCTTCTCAAATGGCTAAAATAATATGAATTTGATTTAATAAATTCAATTAATAAATAACAAGTCAACAGAGAGAAATGAAACATTCATTACAAAAGTTAGTTTCTGGCTTTATTATATCATGGTCTAGAGGCCAATGGTTCTCAAAACTTAGGTCTGCAAGTTTTGTAGATCTCCCAGCACAGGGGGGGGGTATAAAATAATTCTGGGACACTGATTATTCTAGTTGCGCTCCTGGGTGGAGATTTCTAAAGCCAACAATGTTTGTGGGGCCTGAAAATGGTTTTGAGAACCTATAATATCCTAAACAAAACCATATTTAATTATTAAACACACCAGTGGGAAATTGAGTAAGGGTAACACAAACATTTCTAGTCCTCAATCTTCTGGAGTAGCAGTGGAATTAAGTACTATACATAGTAACTAAGGTTGATAAAAGAGGCAAGTCACAAGTTCAACCTTTCATAAGCTCTAATTATATATGCATAGCTGAGTATTTAGCAGTGTATTTCAGTAACGGTCCAGTGACAGGAATAATCTTCATGGTATTTTAGAGCAGCAGTGAAGGGACAGGGTTTTTTTCCCAAAATATTCAATACTGAAAGGTCACAATACACTCTGCCTCTAGGGGGTGCTGTAATTATGTCCGTTGATATTCCCAGCTTCTGATTCATAGAAGCTAAAGCAGTTCCCAGCCATGTATATAAGATTTTAAGTTAATAAGGAATTTGCATCCAGTGAGTATTTCAAACACCGGCAAAATGTAAACAGTGAAAATGCTAAATTAACATTTTTTTGATTTCGCCTAAATCATAAATCCCCCACTTGCGTCGACGCTGTACAACTGAAATTCAGGTGATTATACGTGGAAAATGTACCTTCAAATAATGACACAAAATCCAGATAACTAAGCCCTTCCTTTGTGAATCCCAACTTATCGGTTAAGTCGTTAAACTGATCATCATTTAAATGCAGCTGGTGATCCTGCAGGACCTGCGGAAAGGAGAATTAAACCGATTCAGAACCATGTGGCTGCGGTGGATGTGTCAATTTTTAAAAGGTGCAAATTATCAGACAACAGCCGGAGCAGCTCAGAGATTTACAGCGAGGGATCTGTGATTTAAAGTCTTTCCAAGTTTTGAAAAATTGGCAAGTGTGTTAATGAATGGAAGGAGGTCTCTAAGGAGAGCGAGCTTCAGTCTGAGAAATACTGCCAGGGGGGAGCCACAAAACTCCAGAACTTTATTTCTTCCTTTCAAAAGTTTCATCTGGGTCTCGTGGGTAAAATCTCTCTTTCTCTTGGGAAGAAATTACTTACATAATTAGGGCTTGACGGATACATTGTAATGAATTATTTCTGCAGATCTAACTACATGAATGACACCAGGCACCCAAAAATGAACCCTCAATATTGTTGACAGCAGAAAAAGATATATTTATATATATTTTAACAACAAAAAATATTTACATTTTGTTCATTTAGTCATTGTAATTGAAATTAGACACACATATGTACTGGGTTATGTTCCATTCAGGTAAATAAGCAAATGTAGTGATACATTCCCTCTCTAATAATGGTATTATTTTAATACCCAAATTCAAAGGGGGTGGAGCCAAAATGACGGGATTCACCACGATTCGCGTCATTGAGGCTTCCATCCTGCCCACTTCACTAGGAGGTGGGCAGATGCGGGAGAGTGCCCTGCTCTCCCGGGAGACCGGGAGACCTAACCGAAATTTGGGAGTCTCCCAGACATTCAGGGAGGGTGGATAAGTATGATATAGCATAAATTCTTTGGCAAACACTGATCCCAATCATAAAATAATATTTCTGTAGTTTACATTTACAGTCTTCTTCTTATAGTTATTTAATTAACTTAATTTATATAACGCCACCATATTACTCAGCGCTGTACAGAGGATATTTGTCACTCACATCAGTCCCTGCCCCATTGGAGCTTACAGTCTAAATTCCCTAACACACACACACTAGGATCCATTTTTGTCAGAACCCATTAACCCACCAGTATGTTTTTGAGTGTGGGAGGAAATCGGAGCACGCAAACACGGGGAGAACATACAACCCCCTACATATAATGGCCTGGTCAGAATCAATCTCATGACAAGCCAAGGTGCCAATCCAATCATGTGCAGATATGTCCGTAGGACACTTTCAAATAATGGTGGCCATTTATGAAGATGGTGCACGGTAAAGGTGGCGTTGCCCATAGCAACCAATTGTCTACTTTCATTTTTAGATGCAAGCCCCTAGGGTCACCGCATCTATTGTGTTTATTTTTTAAAACATGGAAAAGCAGGAGATGAAATGTAGCCAATCAGGGCATAAGAATTGCAACATCAGCACATAGTATTTAAGCACACTCAGCTATTGCCCACGTGCTCCGTCTTCATGTAAAAAGCATATACAGTGCGGGAGGCGCATGTCCATTAAAATGGGGCATAAAAGTGTTCACAAGATTGCCCCCTGGAAATTAAATAAAATTAAATAAAATAGAATGACTTTAACTTGCTATACAGATATGTTATGATTATTTAACACAATAAAATATATGTTAAATAATGAACATCAACCAAAACGAGAGCGATATTATAAGGATTTTATTTCCATATAAAAAAGCAGAGCTTTGAAAAACAATCTGTAAAAAACCGTCTTCTGCCTCAGTAGTAATTGGGGGGAAAAGCTTCCAGATTTGTCGGACGGAGAAGCATCATCTACGCCGCTCTGTGGTTTCTGCAGGATGTGTTAATTGTAAAGTCCGGGCTATGGGACGTGTTAACAGGAAGAGATATCTCTCATTAACAACTTGACATTGTTCTGGGTGTGCTAAGAAGTCTCCCAGTACAACAGAATAATCGTGTTATCACTGTGAGCCCAGAGACAACCTGCGATCGCTATTATGTAACATTTCACAATTAAACAGGTTTGACAGACGATATGCCATTGAGAATTACTGGGACGGATGAAACAGTCTTTTTTTATTACAATCCAGGTGATCATTTGTATCCACCTAGTTGTATCTATAATGTTGGTTTGAGGTGGTCCCCAGTGACAGACTGGCCCTGCGGAATACCGGGGGAAACCCACGGCGGGTCCAGCCACTTACTCCTGCGGCACATACGTGCGGAGGAACTAGATAGTGCTTGTTAGTAGTAATGTCGATTCAGGTCTTTGTGATATCAAATGAAAGGTGCCGACGAGGCAGGAGCAGGGAGTGAGTATAAGGTGGAGTTATTATGTAACGGGAGAAGGTAGAACATACTAGGGGGGGTGGGTGTTATTCACTGGGGGTAGTAAATACTGAGGGGCTCGTTATATCACTGTGTCTACTAAAACTGACTAAAACATGATCAGAATTGATTGGATGTTGATGGGCGGGTTTGATAACGTGAAAGATGATAATTGCCTGAGCGGCATATGCCATCGTTGTGCAATCACAATATATGTAAATCTTTAGATCTATATAATATATATATATATATATATATATATATATATATATATATATATATATATATATATATAAATAAAGAATAGATAATGCTGATAGCAATATATAAGAGTGATTTTGTAAAACCGAGGCGGACGTGATCTCCACCAAACAAAGGGAGCTCTATGGGGACAAAGTGTATTACGGCAAGAACAAGGATAGTGGTTATGGTAAAAGAAAAATTACTGCAACAAATATTCACACTGAACCTTCTCAGACACCGTAACATCAGATCATGAGGAGAATACTAGAAGTCACCGAATGTCCACATGTCACGGTACAATCACCCCAACAGTCAGATGTGTCTACACATGATAGATTCACCACATTAACATCACCTAACGGCACAAATCCCATCGTTATTGTTAGAGATTATTGTTAGAGATGGGGGTCACTGGAACCCCCCCCCCCCCAATACAGAGAGAGTGGACAGACCTCCTTCTCTTCCCCGTTTCTGGTGTTAAGTGCTAGTCTCGCTCTTCTGGCTGGTTAAGCCATTATGTGGGCCCCAACCATTAGTATCAGAGGTGGCCCTTCATGCCCCATGTGTGGCTCTGTATCTAATACAGTACTTACCTTCCCCAGGCTCCTCTTTGCCAGTTCAAGCCTGTCATGGCAGAGCATAGTAACCAACAGCCTATCCCATAATACCACTCATGGCCAACACAGACCGTAAGCGCTGCGCATACAGAAGGCCGGGACCTGCCGGTAAGTTAGACTGTTGTGTTACTATGTCTGTGCACAGCATCTGTCAGAGCTCTCCAAGATAAGGGGGACATGGGAGGCTGCAGGAGCAGGGAAGGTAAATATCTGTCCCACACACACTAATACGTGGATATATACTATAAAAGACCAGTGAGAGATTACACTAAGTATGTGACACTTTGGGGAAACCCTCATTTTACCCTTAGCCTAGATAATACAGCCATCCTGATGTGGAAGAATAAAGGGATAGCTGCTATAAAGGATATCTGTGACCCAGGAGGCCTGTTTTATACCTGCCAACAACTGAGAGAGACAAAGCTCCCAAAACAATCACTTCTATATGTATCTACAAGACCGATATTATGCTATGTGCAGTACTTTGTACAACACTACTTTACCAGCACCTGATACATTCAAATCACTACTACGCTTTCTGATTAGAAATAAATATAGGATTAGATACTTATATGATGATTTAACCTTAACTGACCTAGACACTACTTGGTCGAAGACGTTAACCACATGGTGAATGGCTATTCCTAGCTTACAAGACCCCAGACCTGTTCTAGATCACTATGAGGGTATAATGAAAGCACTGACCTCCTCTAACTTACACCTAAAGACAATCCACCGGCCGTATTTGTCGCAGAGCCAACAGAAACATATGGAGGACACTGAAACGGGCCATTGCCCAAAATGCAAACATTACAAAGCCTTATTCTACCAGCTCACTGCTCACATTCTTAGGTCTCGCTAATCAACCGTGCACCCCCCCACCAACCCCCCCCATTGCCCTTTCTAACCAACATGTCATCTATTTTACCCCCAATGTCATGTTATTTCCTATACAAAGCTCCATTGGTTTGACATTTGGTTTAGACCAGAACAATTTTTTTTTTGTGTTTCTTATTGTATTATATTATTACTATATTGCATTTTTTTTTTATATATATATATATACATATCTTTTCTCTCTTTCAGTTGTGAGTATTTGATCCCTCTTCTTAACACATACTACACAGATATTCCTGTTCTGGAAACAATTATAATGTAAAATTCTGATACAGAAAGTCAAGAAAAACTGAGAAACATGTAGAAACACTCCCTACACCAGTGGTTCCCAAACTTTTGCAGTTCGCGGCACCCCTAGAGTCTCCAAATTTTTTCATGGCACCCCTCCAAAATAATTATTGAGCAGTCCTGTTTTAGAAGTAGTTGGGTCAAAAAATTGTAATAAGTATTTAGGTCAGGACAGAAATACTTATTTAGTTGTATGCAAAAATGCCCCCTCTGCATCCAGACACTCTGCCCTCAGGCACTCTGCCCCCTCTGCATCCAGACACACTGCCCCCTCTGTATCCAGACACACTGCCCCCTCCTCTGCTCTCTGTCACGCTGTCCCCCCTCCTCTGCCCTCTCTCACACTGCCCCCCCTCCTCTGCCCTCTCTCACACTGTCCCCTCCTCTGCCCTCTCTCACACTGCCCCCCCTCCTCTGCCCTCTCTCACGCTGCCCCCCTCCACTGCCCCTCTCACGCTGTGTCCCCCTCCACTGCCCCTCTCATGCTGTGTCCCCCTCCACTGCCCCTCTCACGCTGTGTCCCCCTCCACTGCCCCTCTCACGCTGTGCCCCTCCTCTGTCCCCCTCCTCTGCCCCGCTGTCACCCTCCTCTGCCCTCTGTCACGCTGTCCCCTCCTCTGCCCCTCTCACGCTGTCCCCTCCTCTGCCCTATGTCACGCTGTCCCCTTCCTCTGCTCTGCTGTCCCCATCCTTTGCTCTCTGTCCCCCCTTCTCTGCCCCGCTGTCCCCAACCTCTGCTCTCTGCCCCCCTCCTCTGCCCCGCTGTACCCATGCTCTGCTCTCTGTCCCCCCTTCTCTGCCCCGCTGTCCCCATCCTCTGCTCTCTGTCCCCCCTTCTCTGCCCGTTGTCCCCATCCTCTGCTCTCTGTCCCCCCTTCTCTGCCCCACTGTCCCCATCCTCTGCTCTGTCCCCCCTTCTCTGCCCGCTGTCCCCATCCTCTGCTCTCTGTCCCCCCTTCTCTGCCCCGCTGTCCCCATCCTCTGCTCTCTGTCCCCCCTTCTCTGCCTGCTGTCCCCATCCTCTGCTTTCTGTCCCCCCTTCTCTGCCCCCCTGTCCCCATTCTCTGCTCTCTGTCCCCCCTTCTCTGCCCCGCTGTCCCCATCCTCTGCTCTCTGTCCCCCCTTCTCTGCCCGCTGTCCCCATCCTCTGCTCTCTGTCCCCCCTTCTCTGCCCCGCTGTCCCCATCCTCTGCTCTCTGTCCCCACTTCTCTGCTCTCTGTCCCCATCCTCTGCTCTCTGTCACCCCTTCTCTGCCCCGCTGTCACCATCCTCTGCTCTCTGTCCCCCCTTCTCTGCTCGCTGTCACCATCCTCTGCTCTCTGTCCCCCCTTCTCTGCCCCGCTGTCACCATCCTCTGCTCTCTGTCCCCCCTTCTCTGCCCCGCTGTCCCCATCCTCTGCTCTCTGTCCCCCCTTCTCTGCACCGCTGTCACCATCCTCTGCTCTCTGTCCCCCTCCTCTGCCCCGCTGTCACCATCCTCTGCTCTCTGTTCCCCTCCTCTGCCCCGCTGTACCCATGCTCTGCTCTCTGTCCCCCCTTCTCTGCCCCGCTGTCCCCATCCTCTGCTCTCTGTCCCCCCTTCTCTGCCTGTTGCCCCCATCCTCTGCTCTCTGTCCCCCCTTCTCTGCCCGTTGTCCCCATCCTCTGCTCTCTGTCCCCCCTTCTCTGCCCCGCTGTCCCCATCCTCTGCTCTCTGTCCCCCCTTCTCTGCCCGCTGTCCCCATCCTCTGCTCTCTGTCCCCACTTCTCTGCTCTCTGTCCCCATCCTCTGCTCTCTGTCCCCCTCCTCTGCCCCGCTGTCACCATCCTCTGCTCTCTGTTCCCCTCCTCTGCCCCGCTGTACCCATGCTCTGCTCTCTGTCCCCCCTTCTCTGCCTGCTGCCCCCATCCTCTGCTCTCTGTCCCCCCTTCTCTGCCCGTTGTCCCCATCCTCTGCTCTCTGTCCCCCCTTCTCTGCCCGCTGTCCCCATCCTCTGCTCTCTGTCCCCCCTTCTCTGCCCCGCTGTCCCCATCCTCTGCTCTCTGTCCCCACTTCTCTGCTCTCTGTCCCCCTCCTCTGCTCTCTGTCCCCCCTTCTCTGCCCCGCTGTCACCATCCTCTGCTCTCTGTCCCCCCTTCTCTGCTCGCTGTCACCATCCTCTGCTCTCTGTCCCCCCTTCTCTGCCCCGCTGTCACCATCCTCTGCTCTCTGTCCCCCCTTCTCTGCCCCGCTGTCCCCATCCTCTGCTCTCTGTCCCCCCTTCTCTGCCCCGCTGTCCCCATCCTCTGCTCTCTGTCCCCCCTTCTCTGCCCGCTGCCCCCATCCTCTGCTCTCTGTCCCCCCTTCTCTGCCCGTTGTCCCCATCCTCTGCTCTCTGTCCCCCCTTCTCTGCCCCGCTGTCCCCATCCTCTGCTCTCTGTCCCCCCTTCTCTGCCCCGCTGTCCCCATCCTCTGCTCTCTGTCCCCCCTTCTCTGCCTGCTGTCCCCATCCTCTGCTTTCTGTCCCCCCTTCTCTGCCCCGTTGTCCCCATCCTCTGCTCTCTGTCCCCCCTTCTCTGCCCCGCTGTCCCCATCCTCTGCTCTCTGTCCCCCCTTCTCTGCCCGCTGTCCCCATCCTCTGCTCTCTGTCCCCCCTTCTCTGCCCGCTGCCCCCATCCTCTGCTCTCTGTCCCCCCTTCTCTGCCCCGCTGTCCCCATCCTCTGTTCTCTGTCCCCACTTCTCTGCTCTCTGTCCCCCTCCTCTGCTCTCTGTCCCCCCTTCTCTGCCCCGCTGTCACCATCCTCTGCTCTCTGTCCCCCCTTCTCTGCCCGCTGTCACCATCCTCTGCTCTCTGTCCCCCCTTCTCTGCCACGCTGTCACCATCCTCTGCTCTCTGTCCCCCCTTCTCTGCCCCGCTGTCCCCATCCTCTGCTCTCTGTCCCCCCTTCTCTGCACCGCTGTCACCATCCTCTGCTCTCTGTCCCCCTCCTCTGCCCCGCTGTCACCATCCTCTGCTCTCTGTCCCCCCTTCTCTGCCCGCTGTCCCCATCCTCTGCTCTCTGTCCCCTCTTCTCTGCCCCGCTGTCACCATCCTCTGCTCTCTGTCCCCCCTTCTCTGCCCTGCTGTCCCCATGCTCTGCTCTCTGTCCCCCCTTCTCTGCCCCGCTGTCCCCATCCTCTGCTCTCTGTCCCCATCCTCTGCTCTCTGTCCCCCCTTCTCTGCCCCGCTGTCCCCATCCTCTGCTCTCTGTCCCCCCTTCTCTGCCCGCTGTCCCCATCCTCTGCTCTCTGTCCCCCCTTCTCTGCACCGCTGTCCCCATCCTCTGCTCTCTGTCCCCCCTTCTCTGCCCCGCTGTCCCCATCCTCTGCTCTCTGTCCCCCCTTCTCTGCCCGCTTTCCCCATCCTCTGCTCTCTGTCCCCCTCCTCTGCTTTCTGTCCCCCCTTCTCTGCCCTGCTGTCACCATCCTCTGCTCTCTGTTCCCCCTTCTCTGCCCGCTGTCACCATCCTCTGCACTCTGTCCCCCCTTCTCTGCCCCGCTGTCACCATCCTCTGCTCTCTGTCCCCCCTTCTCTGCCCCGGTGTCCCCATCTTCTGCTCTCTGTCCCCCTTCTCTGTCCCGCTGTCACCATCCTCTGCTCTCTGTCCCCCTCCTCTGCCCCGCTGACCCCATCCTCTGCTCTCTGTCCCCCCTTCTCTGCCCGTTGTCACCATCCTCTGCTCTCTATCCCCCATTCTCTGACCGCTGTCACCATCCTCTGCTCTCTGTCCCCCCTTCTCTGCCCGCTGTCACCATCCTCTGCTCTCTGTCCCCCCTTCTCTGCCCCGCTGTCACCATCCTCTGCTCTCTGTCCCCCCTTCTCTGCCCCGGTGTCCCCATCTTCTGCTCTCTGTCCCCCTTCTCTGTCCCGCTGTCACCATCCTCTGCTCTCTGTCCCCCTCCTCTGCCCCGCTGACCCCATCCTCTGCTCTCTGTCCCCCCTTCTCTGCCCGTTGTCACCATCCTCTGCTCTCTATCCCCCATTCTCTGACCGCTGTCACCATCCTCTGCTCTCTGTCCCCCCTTCTCTGCCCGCTGTCCCCATCCTCTGCTCTCTGTCCCCTCTTCTCTGCCCCGCTGTCACCATCCTCTGCTCTCTGTCCCCCCTTCTCTGCCCTGCTGTCCCCATGCTCTGCTCTCTGTCCCCCCTTCTCTGCCCCGCTGTCCCCATCCTCTGCTCTCTGTCCCCCCTTCTCTGCCCTGCTGTCCCCATGCTCTGCTCTCTGTCCCCCCTTCTCTGCCCCGCTGTCCCCATCCTCTGCTCTCTGTCCCCCCTTCTCTGCCCCGCTGTCCCCATCCTCTGCTCTCTGTCCCCCCTTCTCTGCCCACTTTCCCCATCCTCTGCTCTCTGTCCCCCTCCTCTGCTTTCTGTCCCCCCTTCTCTGCCCTGCTGTCACCATCCTCTGCTCTCTGTTCCCCCTTCTCTGCCCGCTGTCACCATCCTCTGCTCTCTGTCCCCCCTTCTCTGCCCCGCTGTCACCATCCTCTGCTCTCTGTCCCCCCTTCTCTGCCCCGGTGTCCCCATCTTCTGCTCTCTGTCCCCCTTCTCTGTCCCGGTGTCCCCATCTTCTGCTCTCTGTCCCCCTTCTCTGTCCCGCTGTCACCATCCTCTGCTCTCTGTCCCCCTCCTCTGCCCCGCTGACCCCATCCTCTGCTCTCTGTCCCCCCTTCTCTGCCCGTTGTCACCATCCTCTGCTCTCTATCCCCCATTCTCTGACCGCTGTCACCATCCTCTGCTCTCTGTCCCCCCTTCTCTGCCCGCTGTCACCATCCTCTGCTCTCTGTCCCCCCTTCTCTGCCCCGCTGTCACCATCCTCTGCTCTCTGTCCCCCCTTCTCTGCCCCGGTGTCCCCATCTTCTGCTCTCTGTCCCCCTTCTCTGTCCCGCTGTCACCATCCTCTGCTCTCTGTCCCCCTCCTCTGCCCCGCTGACCCCATCCTCTGCTCTCTGTCCCCCCTTCTCTGCCCGTTGTCACCATCCTCTGCTCTCTATCCCCCATTCTCTGACCGCTGTCACCATCCTCTGCTCTCTGTCCCCCCTTCTCTGCCCGCTGTCCCCATCCTCTGCTCTCTGTCCCCTCTTCTCTGCCCCGCTGTCACCATCCTCTGCTCTCTGTCCTCCCTTCTCTGCCCTGCTGTCCCCATGCTCTGCTCTCTGTCCCCCCTTCTCTGCCCCGCTGTCCCCATCCTCTGCTCTCTGTCCCCATCCTCTGCTCTCTGTCCCCCCTTCTCTGCCCCGCTGTCCCCATCCTCTGCTCTCTGTCCCCCCTTCTCTGCCCGCTGTCCCCATCCTCTGCTCTCTGTCCCCCCTTCTCTGCACCGCTGTCCCCATCCTCTGCTCTCTGTCCCCCCTTCTCTGCCCCGCTGTCCCCATCCTCTGCTCTCTGTCCCCCCTTCTCTGCCCGCTTTCCCCATCCTCTGCTCTCTGTCCCCCTCCTCTGCTTTCTGTCCCCCCTTCTCTGCCCTGCTGTCACCATCCTCTGCTCTCTGTTCCCCCTTCTCTGCCCGCTGTCACCATCCTCTGCTCTCTGTCCCCCCTTCTCTGCCCCGCTGTCACCATCCTCTGCTCTCTGTCCCCCCTTCTCTGCCCCGGTGTCCCCATCTTCTGCTCTCTGTCCCACTGTCACCATCCTCTGCTCTCTGTCCCCCTCCTCTGCCCCGCTGACCCCATCCTCTGCTCTCTGTCCCCCCTTCTCTGCCCGTTGTCACCATCCTCTGCTCTCTATCCCCCATTCTCTGACCGCTGTCACCATCCTCTGCTCTCTGTCCCCCCTTCTCTGCCCCGCGCCAGCCATAAAAAACAGAAAGAACACAGAAACTTACCAATCCGCGCGGCGCCGGGACCCAGCAGCCGTTAGTAGACCCCCCCCCCCAAGCATTTACCTCCTTCTCTTGTCACTGTAGTCCTTCCACGACACGCTATAAGCTCCGTACTGAGGAGATCTCAGTAAGGAGATTACGAAGCGCCGTGGAAGGACTACAGGGACAGGCTCAGCAGCATTGATAGGGCTGTGGGTGCCCGTGCCTCCGGCCCGATCATTGCTGCTGAGCACTTTCAAGGGCTCCCTGGATGTCCGAGACCCCTGGGCTATAGCCCAGTTAGACCCCGGGTTGATCCGGCCCTGAAGTATTTTGACCTATAACAGGATGGACTGTACGGCCTTATAATACACGGGCGGGGTGAATACTTTTATATAGATATCCTTATCTCCGTCACCCTCTAACATCATTAGTCATCAAAGATAAGAAAATCTTCGCTAAGGTGGTGACGTTAGGACTCTTCTCATCCATGCTGAAGAGTTATAGCCATAATATGATTCACACCTTTTATATATAGTGTGTTGGAACAAAACCTAATCCCTGTCTGTTTTATTTCTTTCCTCCCTCCATGAAATATACTCCAGCCAGACATTACACTGACAGCAGTGCCCTCACCCAGGACCTTACCCATCCTGTCTGGCACAGATTCAATCCTGGTACGTTTACTTTTTCTAATTAAATTTAAAAAATGACATAATTGAACAAAAAGGTAAGTATACCTCATCGTAATGTAAAAATAAATATAAAATAATATTCAAATACAACTACTTATGTATTCTAGTGAAGAACAGACCCCCTGCTATGGAATATATAGATATGAAAAGGGACTTCGGAGTCCTGTTCTGTTAGCGTGCAGCCCCTGCTTTCATATGGGCACGGAACGTCCCATACCCTGATATTTCCCAATAATCCCATATGTATCCTGAAATATAAGAACAGCTGTTAGCGTCACCTTCAGCTGTATGACTATAAGTGGGCAGCATGATGGCTCAGTGATGAGCACTTCTGCCGTACAGCACTGGGGTCATGAATTCAATTCCCGACCATATTTGCGTGGGTTTCCTCCGGGTGCTCCGGTTTCCTCCCACACTCCAAAAACATACTGGTAGGTTAATTGGACGCTAACAAATTGACCCTAGTCTCTGTCTATGTGTATATGTTAGGGAATTTAGACTGTAAGCTCCAATGGGGCAGGGACTGATGTGAGTGAGTTCTCTGTACAGCGCTGCGGAATTAGTGGCGCTCTATAAATAAATGGTGATGATGATATAAGTGTGACATTGTTATAGGATACATTACTGCACTACATATGCCGTGCTCACCTTTCTGAAATCCTTTCTGGAGACTTTTCCATTCGGCTTCCTACTGCAGGCCAGAAAGCTCTCCTTGACAGTAACGCTGTGCTTGGTCACACAGTCCTTCAGCCTGTCAATCACCTCCTCCGCAGCAATCTTCTTGATGAAGTTACTGGCTTGATTTTCAATCTCTCTCATTCTTACAATGATGAGAAAGACGCGAGTTAGTACAAGTCTGGCATTAACACGTTCAACTCAGCAAAGCAGACAAATTTGGATTAAATACAGGAAATGAAAATTCTAAAGTCATGTCTTTGTTTAAAGGGATCTTACAGCAAGAATACAGTAACATTTAAAAGCAATATTTCTTTTTCGCTTTTTTTTCTTGATGGGCAAAGCAGTAATCTACCTAATACATTTTCTATTAAAAGCTGGATGAAGTGTAGCAAGTGAGGTGCTGCCTCATACCCTCTGGAATTAATTAAATCATTTTTAATAGTGTTTTTTAGCACTAGTATAACGCATGTAACAGGTATAAATGTAAAACCCTTTTTTTTTCTTCTACTGTGGCTTTCATAGCATTTCTGTGTATTGTGCATTTGAGTGCGTTTTTCTGAATGCATTGTTTCAATTAACTTGCATTTGCTGCAATTAAACGCATTGCGCAAACCTGAAGCCACCTCCAATGGACACAATGGCTCTACCAAACACACTAGTAACAAATGCATGCAGATGTTTGCATTTGACATGTGTTTGTATTGGTGTTTTTTCCCCCGAAAACACAACGCCAGACAATATGAGGCCATGGTAGAGCTTCCCACCTACAGAGAACAGGCCATGTAGATCTCTTTACGTAAGGATTGGTCATTTATATTGGGGAATTCTTATTATTGCTTGATTTAATAATTTGTTTTATTGTTTATATCAGGTATTTTATTTATTGTTATTTTGATTACTTGAGTTTATGTAAATTATTGTGGTGAAACTTGCTGTTTCTCTTGTGTGTTGAACACTATTAGTATTGTATCAAGCCTTTCTGTGCTGCTGTTATTTTTTGTCATACTTGAAACCTTGTGGATAATGTATTCATTAATTGTCTTTCTTTTTATATTGATATCATACTTGCCAACTCTTTACACCAGGCGAAGTGTGAGGACGGAAGAGGGTGAAGTGCAGGGAATCGCGTCATTCAATGCGAAACGCGTAAGAGGGTTCCTATCCTGCCTGCTTCACTAGGAATACGGCCTACTCTACCCGGAATTCGGTAACAATTAACAACATTCCATGAAAGTGGGCAGGTATGATTGATATGTGTTGATTGAGTTTGGATTTTGTGCAAAATATAATATATTTATTTATTCAGTTGTTTGTATATCTTTTTGTTCACCTTCCCTAGAAATTAGACGTGAAAATCATTGTTGATCATACTCTAACCCCTACCATCATGTATCATGGTTAAACATGCAATTTCATATAATCCCGATTGTAAAACGTAGTTGTGTTCTTATCTTTGTCCTGACAGTGTCTGCCAACGCCTCACAATATACATGCATCAAATGATGTTTTCTTTTTATGTGGTAATACATTTACATACCTCCCAACATTTAGACATCCAAAACTAAGTCCTGCCACCGATCCACCCAAACCCTGCCCAATTTCCCCAGAGACGCCTAAATTTCCCTCCCACTTTCATGTTAGTCCCAACGCTTCTGAGGATCGGTAATTCGGACTGTCCTACAAAAATCAATGTATTTACTACACAATTTGTTTTAGGAGACAAAAATACATACCCTTGACTATATTTATTTTATAACTATTTAATTTATTCTTTGTAAATACTGTTTGATAAAAAAAAAAAATGATTTTACTTTATAAATACACAGGTGTTTATGCAACATAGAATAGGCAAAATGCAGTATGAAACTACTCTGACAGCTAATGGGTAGAACAGGAGCGACAAGAGTAAACTGAAGGGGGATGGAGGCATTTTGCCTTAAAAGTGCTCCTACTGCAACGACTACCCCTAAATCTACACACAGAATAATCCTTAGTTTAATGCTTTCATGTGTGGGAGAAGGAGATACACAGCTGCACAATAGTATGTTATATAAAGGAGGGCAGCTCGGTTCCGAGTATTTCCTTTTGTGATGCACTCGCATTAGACATTAGTTACCTGTCAGAGTGGTCGGTTTGTCTTAATTCCTCTTGGAAATGGTTTCTGTCTAGTATGACGGTGCTTACACCATTCACGTCATCGGCGTGACAGAGAGACACTCCTAGATTACACAAGAACTCCATGTATGACACTCCATCAGAAGAGCCACAGCCGTACTGATCACAAATCCTGAGATTAAAAAAAATATTTAATATATTATAAAGGTACATTCACAACAATATTTTTTTTTTTCATTTTATTTGTACTTTCAACAAACAAACTGAAATTGGTAACATTATAATTTGCATTGTATCTGCAGTTCTCTAAAGGACCTTTAGACAGAATTAAAATTTTCAGATATGAACCACAAATGTAAAGTAGTTAAGTATAACTCCGTACCCTATTACAGACAGATGAAGCCCTACCACATCTTTAGGATGGGGTCCTAATGGGATCTAGTACAGGTCACAAAATTTACAATACAGTAATTTGTGCTACTGTGACATCGCTGCCCTGCACTATGGAAGAATCAACCAATTCACACATTACATTTCTGGAAAGCAAGACTGTCAAGCTGGCAGTCATTCTCTGTCTAACATTGCTAACTGCAGCCAAGGAGTTAACAAGAGCATGATGGACATATATAGGTACGAATAGACACTCTATCATCATCATCATTTATTTATATAGTGCCACTGATTCCGCAGCGCTGTACAGAGAACTCATTCACATCAGTCCCTGCCCCAATGAAGTTTAAAGTCTTAATTCCCTAACATACACAGACAGATAGGCACAGAGAGAGAGAGAGACTATGGTCAATTTTGATAGCAGCCAATTAACCTACTAGTATGTTTTTGGAGTGTGGGGGGAAACCGGAGCACCCGGAGGAAACCCACGCAAACACAGGGAGAACATACAAACTCCACACAGATAAGGCCATGGTCGAGAATTGAACTCATGACCCCAGTGCTGTGAGGCAGAAATGCTAAGCACTGAGCCACCGTGCTACCTATTGCATGCATAGAATTCCGGTCAGTAATACACAGTCAGATACGTTAAACACTGCTTTTACTTCCTCTGCAAATTTGACCAGCCAATAGATTTCTCAGTGGGAAATAATACAACTAGAAAAATGAATACTAATAAATAATCTAGCCTACTCAGAATAAAAACATTTAAAGGATCAGTATCTATCTTTATCTTTTAATTTTTCTACTAATCACTCTTAATGATTAGGCTGTAGATGCAAGGATTAAATAAAGTTTTGAGAAGGACAGGTGGAAAAAGACAATAACAGAAAATGTAACCTGTTTCATTGACACTAACACATATCTACAGTAATATAGACAGTATATCTCAGGATATCATGGTCCTTTAAATGCCCACCTGCCTTTTAGCCAACCCATCCATATCATAATAATATATACCTATTTACAGCTTAAAGCTCAACTATAACAATACTGAAAATCAAATCTAAAAATCATTGTACAGTTTAAATCTGACAGGGGGAACATGGAGGCGATACGGTCCCTGCTGGTCCCGGGGATTCTCCCTGAGAGCTGCTATGATGAGTTCTTCCTGAACTATAACCTGCTGCACGTTCCATGTTTGAAAATTCTCATCAGTAAGATTTTGGGAATTGGGATAAACTGAAGATGACAATACATATATAATATATAATGAACTTCTTAAATCCTGTTATTCCCAATGTTTTGCTAATATTGATGGATAACACACTTAATAATGTTTCTATTTTGTTTCACAATAATAGTGATAACAAAATATCATTTAAATGTCTTACATTTCAAAGTGGTCGTCCAACATGGATGAACAGTATGACTGGAGTAATCTTTTAAACTGGTCCTTGTTGATGATCCCAGATCCCTTAGTGTCAAGTGATTGGACAGCTTTGGCGAAATCCTTCCATTGTCTGGAAATCTTATCACAAAGAATGCTTTCCACCTAGAGGGCAAAACAATGCAATCTTCAAACTGAGAAAGGGGGCTCAGATGTATCTAAGTTAAAAGGCGATGATTAAAGCCTAATCAGGATAATTAGGAAATAATATATTAATGTATTCATGATCTGCCCTAAAAGCTGAATTTACTTTAGTCAAAATGGATTACAGGACATCACTGTGTGGGAACAAACAAGGGGTTAATGTATTTTGATGAAGGAACGACACTTACTGTACATGAAGGACCTACTTTCTACCACCTTATCCTGATTATTTACTGACAGATGCTCTGGTGTCACAATAGAGCATTCACACCTTTAAAATTGCCCATTTCCAAGGAAAAGTTTGGCTAAAATGTCTTTGTGGGTCACTAGAAGCCTAGTGTATAATCCTTATGGGAAACATTATTGATCAATTTAATACTTTCCATAATTTAGGTTTGAGAAGACAAAACTCTGAAAAAAAATAACAACACAATATGTGTCAATAACATATAATGCCCCCATAAGGAACTTACCAATTTAAGGGGATGAAAAGAGCCTATTTAGTTGCGAGGAGTTGGCCCATCTTACACCACCTGTGTGGTAGTATAGGTGCTTCTACTACTTGTAATGTAATGACGTTTACACCACCACGGAGCATTTCACAGCACAAGTACATTAATACGCGCACACAAGCCAGTGACAAGTGAATGAAAGGCAGATGTGATCTTCAGTTACTGTCATAGGATTTTAAGATATAACGCGGCTCCAACGAGCAGTATTTTAGTGGAAAAAGGAAATGTCTTAATTAATTAAGGTCACAATATTTGTCACCTGTCTGTGTGTGTCGAATGTAAAAAAGCAGATGGGTGTGTGCCGATGTGTATAGTGGACAAACAAGTGTCATAGTGCTTAGAGATTTGCACTGCAGGTCCATATTATACCATGACAATACAAATGTTATCTAGCCCCCCATACTACGCTGTAGTTGCTGTGCTGTGTGTTAGAGGAGTCAGCGCTCTGGACAATAACGGACATTGCCATATCGGGGAAGGGTGAACTTCTGATGTTGTGAATAAACAAAACTGTTCACGTTTTGAACACGTATACGTTTTGAAATCACGTATATATTATACCATGTGTGATTAGATATATCAGGCTTCCTGGTTCCCGGTAATACGGCCATTGCACTGTCACACTGGAATCCAATTTACGACGATGGCTGCAGATTTTAGTGTTTTCTTTACATTTCCAAAAGCAATTCGCATACTTTGGAATGTAAAAGTTGGGACCGGCTGGCTGCTTAAATTAATTCTTATTTAATAGCTTGGATCTCGTCTGGCTGCCTCGCCGATGGTAGTAAACAGAACTGCGATATTGTTAAAAGGATACAGCTACATTGTGGAACAATTTACATATAAACTTCTTGCTAATCTGCATTACAGCAATTAACACTTTGTACGTCGGAACGTCTGCGGCGACTCCCAGTAAAACAGCTTTTATTGTGAGCTCTTTATGTATTTAAGGAACATACAATAATTTGATAATTATAGTGGAAGTGACCAGAAAAGGGACGCACATGTTCAAACTACAAATAAGAGGCATCTGAAGCGTGTAAAGTAATACATGAGCAATACGTAATCCACTGGATCATCCTCATCAGGTAGGTACAACTGCTGCTTCCGAGTCCCTGGGCCAATCCTGATAGATACTGTGATGCAGGTAGTGGTTTACATTACCTTTAAAATAGCTACTAATAATATACTACATACACTTACCTCCCCACTATCACTATATTCTACATACACTTACCTCCCCACTATCACTATGCCCTACATACATTTACCTCCCCCACTATCACTATATTCTACATACACTTACCTCCCCACTATCACTATATTCTACATACACTTACCTCCCCACTATCACTATATTCTACATACACTTACCTCCCCACTATCACTATATTCTACATACACTTACCTCCCCAATATCACTATGCCCTACATACACTTACCTCCCCACTATCACTATGCACTACATATACTTACCTCCCCACTATCACTATGCCAAACCTAAACTTACCTCCCCACTATCACTATGCCCTACATACATTTACCTCCCCCACTATCACTATATTCTACATACACTTACCTCCCCACTATCACTATGCCCTACATATACTTACCTCCCCACTATCACTATACCCTCCATACACTTACCTCCCCACTATCACTATATTCTACATACACTTACCTCCCCACTATCACTATATTCTACATACACTTACCTCCCCAATATCACTATGCCCTACATACACTTACCTCCCCACTATCACTATGCACTACATATACTTACCTCCCCACTATCACTATGCCAAACCTAAACTTACCTCCCCACTATCACTATCCCCTACATACACTTACCTACCCACTATCACTATGCCCTACATATACTTACCTCCCCACTATTACTATGCCCTACATATACTTACCTCCCCACTATCACTATACCCTCCATACACTTACCTCCCCACTATCACTATACCCTCCATACACTTACCACCCCACTATCACTATGCCCTACATATACTTACCTCCCCACTATCACTATGCCCTACATATACTTACCTCCCCACTATCACTATGCCCTACATATACTTACCTCCCCACTATCACTATACCCTCCATACACTTACCTCCCCACTATCACTATACCCTCCATACACTTACCTACCCACTATCACTATGCCCTACATATACTTACCTCCCCACTATCACTATGCCCTACATACACTTACCTCCCCACTATCACTATGCCCTACATACACTTACCTCCCCACCATCACTATGCCCTACATACACTTACCTCCCCACTATCACTATGCCCTACATACACTTACCTCCCCACTATCACTATGCCCTACATACACTTACCTCCCCACCATCACTATGCCCTACATACACTTACCTCCCCACTATCACTATGCCCTACATATACTTACCTCCCCACTATCACTACGCCCTACATATACTTACCTCCCCACTATCACTACGCCCTACATACACTTACCTCCCCACTATCACTATACCCTCCATACACTTACTTCCTCAGTATCACTACGCCCTACATACACTTACCTCCCCACTATCACTATGCCCTACATATACTTACCTCCCCACTATCACTATGCCCTACATACACTTACCTCCCCACTATCACTATATTCTACATACACTTACCTCCCCACTATCACTATGCACTACATATACTTACCTCCCCACTATCACTATGCCCTACATACATTTACCTCCCCACTATCACTATGAACTACATACACTTACCTCCCCACTATCACTATGCACTACATATACTTACCTCCCCACTATCACTCTGCCCTACATACACTTACCTCCCCACTTTCACTATGCCAAACATACACGTACCTCCCCACTATCACTATGCCCTACATATACTTACCTCTCCACCATCTATATGCCCTACATACACTTACCTACCCACTATCACTATATTCTACATACACTTACCTCCCTACTATCACCATGCCCTACATACACTTACCTCCCTTCTATCACTATGCCCTACATATACTTACCTCCCTTCTATCACTATGCCCTACATATACTTACCTCCCCACTATCACTAATCTCCCCACTTTCACTATGCTCTACATACACTTACCTCCCCACTATCACCATGCCCTACTTACACGTACCTCCCTACTTTCACCATGCCCTACATACACTTACCTCCCTTCTATCACTATGCCCTACATATACTTACCTCCCTTCTATCACTATGCCCTACATATACTTACCTCCCCACTATCACTATTCCCTACATACACTAATCTCCCCACTATCACTATGCTCTACACACACTTACCTCCCCACTATCACTATTCCCTACATACACTTACCTCCCCACTATCACTATTCCCTACATACACTAATCTCCCCACTATCACTATGCTCTACATACACTTACCTCCCCACTATCACTATGCCCTACATACACTTACCTCCCTACTATCACCATGCCCCACAAACAGTTAGCCCGACCGCCCCCACTTGACTGTGCTGGCCAGAAGAGACAAAGTTCCTTCTCTCTAATTGAAGTGCTGCTGCTATGACATGAGCATAGGAGCACAGTGACAGTGCAGTCTGCCCAGTGCTCACCAAGTTAGTAACCAGTGATATTATTTATTTTATTTGCAGGTCAAATATTAAGTTATAAGGGGTCAGATATTGTAGTTATCATTCACTTCACCCTCACCCCTCACGTTATATGGGGAGGTAGGAAACGTAGACTCAGTAGATCGATTCTTGTGCAACCTGTGACCTCAGGTGGAATGGGGATGCCCATATTCTATAGGTACTACCGTGCAGTACAACCAGGTCAGGTCATGGTAAGTCAGACTGAAAAAATGGGTGGATGCTGAGGGTGCTTTATTGTGAAAAGACTACTGGATTACCTCCCATGGAGGTACAGCCCCAGTCCATACTGCCTTCACAATGACATGTACGCTCTCAACGTAGGTAGAGTCAATGGTCTATCTAATACCCTTCCCTTCTCACTCTCTGCACTATATGCTCCCATGGTCTGGTTATTAGGTACATGTATCATATATTAGAAGGTTTTGCCCCAATCTCATTTGCAGAGGTGCAACAAAAACTCCATACTCTCTGTATATGGGAAAAAAAATTTTAATTCAGTTCCATCTGAAATAAATCACGCTTAGCGCACTTACTCTGTGAGTAGAAAATACACCATGTATTTTGCGCTACTACGCAGGTGGTAGATACCGTTTACTCCTTTTATCTGTATACGTGTACTCTCAATGTCACTTGTATTTCTGTTTCATGACCTTGCAAAAATAAAACTTTAAAAAGAAAAAAGGCGATGTCTTATCACCAGGCAGCCAAATCATAGAACCACATGAAGCCCCTTAGGAACGAGATTTAGGGATTTCATTGGACAGTGTGGACCCGATAGACAGAAGAAGTGCAGCAAAAATTTCCATAAATGTAGCTATTAGAGAAAGTCTTTACAAAGTGTATACTAGGTGATACCTGGACCCATTTAAACAATGTTCTAGAGGTCTCAAACCTCTGCTGGAGAAAGTGTGGACTGCTAGGTACCTTAATACTGTACTCATCAGATTATCAATAGCAGCCTCCAGGAATATCCATTATCCATTTATTGAATTAACCCATAAAGTCACTTAGGAGGTCATTAGATAAACTCATTACCCATATATGTAATGCTTCTCCCCCCCCCCCGCCAAAACGAAAAAAGAAAAACAGGACCTTCCTGCCAGAAGCGCAGTGGTCAATTGAATGTGGTTTATTTCCACAATGGAGCATATCTCTTGGGTTCTGGATAACACTCTACCCGCTATTCACAAAACTTGGGAGACAAACTAATATTTTTCCTCTTTTACTAGTTGATATTGTCACACATCCCCTTATATACCGGTTTGTTGTTTGTTTGTTTTTGCTGCAAACTGTTTATATATATATTTATACTATTTCATTCTGAATTTTGATCTAAACTAGGAAAGCCATTGGAATTATTTGTTTCAGTTATCTGCAACAAAAGCTTTTGTAGCCATTAATATTGGCTGTTTTTGCAAGGACCTATTGTTTCTGCAACTGTTTCTATAATAACAATAATGCGATAATCAATCAGAAGTTACACTTAACACTTATTGCCGGCATTCATATCATCAGCTATATAAAGCTGTGTTCTGTTTGATAGTTGGTTTTATGTTTTTCATAGACTGAGGAATTATCCTATTACTTAGTTAAATTATTATTGCGGTATAGCTCGATTAGCATTAAGAATGTCTGAAGATATTACAGTTTTTAATGCCTAGCGCTGAATTGAAACTATAAGCTCATTAGTGATAATACCTATTGTGTGGTAGAAAAGCAAAAAGACGTTAAGAGGGAAAACTACTAACAACTGCTGCTGGGGGCAATTACTCTAACTAGGGACAATTACTCTAATCATAAACAGCAAGACAGTGCCAGACTTCTGTGCAAAGTTTTATCAAAAGAAACCATAACATGTTTAACCTTGCTTACACACTGGCACAAATGATACACAATTTTGATCATGGTATCTGTTTAATTATAGCTGGAGGAACAGCGCGGAGGGGAACTCACCGTATCCAAAGACATGACAATCGAGGTTTCCTTTGCCTGTTGTCTGGTATTATTTAACCATTTGTGACCTGTCTGATTAAAAGTAAAAGAATTTTAAACAAAATAGTTAAGGAGAAAAATAAAAAATCAAACTAAATTTGGTAATTGGTAAAATGTTGCTTTTAAACTATTACATATGTGAGCTGTTTAAAAATGGAAAACTAACAACCTGAGTAATACTGGAAACCACAATAGATGGGAGTAGATCTAACATTCCCCAGTAATATTGGAGTTAGCTTGTGGATTAAAATAATTACGAAGGGATAAATCCAGTTTAAAGGGATTTATGCTAAAACGACATGTGTTACAAACTATGGTCCTGATTCATTAAGGATCTTAACTTGAGAAACGTCTTATTTAAGTCTCCTGGACAAAACCATGTTACAATGCAAGGGGTGCAAATTAGTATTCCGTTTTGCACATAAGTTAAATACTGACTGTTTCTTCATGTTTCTTCAAGTTGAAATTTTTTAGGGCTTACTCGACTATGAGGGGGGCCCCATGAATTTGTTGTACCCGGGCCCTGAATTCCTCTTGGCAGCCCTGGCTGGGGAAGGGTTATAGTACTTTCTGCAGGTAGAAACTTGATATACAGCCAGAAACTTTTTTTTTTCTTTTTGTTGGAAGTGTTACTTAAAAACGCTCTGAATTAAGGCACTACTGCAGTACGGATAACTTAATTAGGATCTGCTAAATTCTCCTGCTAACGTGGAGATGTTGCCTATAGCAACCAATAAGATTCTAGCTGTCATTGTGTAGAATGTACTAAATAAATGATAGCTGGAATCTGATTGGTTGCTATAGGAACATCTCCACTTTTCTAAACCCGCAGTTTAGTAAATCCAGCCTTTAATGTTTGCTTTGCAAAGTTGAAATTTCAGGCTCAATTTAGATTTTGCTGATAACTTTACTAATCTACTAGGGAGCCGTCCTGTGTATCTCAACGATCTAATCATTTGTTTTACTAGCAGTAAATTACAATCACCCTGGTACAGGATAACTTTCTACCACTGCTTTATGTGCTGTTCATGTGTCACACTCATTAAATTGGTGACAATCTCAGGACAGCCCCACCATCCATCCTGTTATATCGCTACGTGACATGGAGTTACAGCCTTCCTCTGCTAATGGGCAACGTACAACCGATTCCTTCTCTTCAAACAAATCCAGGAACTGGTGATAACTGATGAATCCGGTGTGTTCTGGGTCCAGGATGATCATTAACTCCTTGAACTGCTCATCGGTGATTCGGAACATCATGCAGTCGACTATACGGCGCAGCTCCGTCCTGCTGACTCTGCCGTGGCGACCCTGAGACCCACACAGAGACACAGGATATTAGTAAACCCAGATATGTAGCCAGTCCCATAGATTGTTACAGAAACATCTCATGTCAACCCAGAGCTCTGTAAATCTCAGGTTCTTAATTTAAATGGTCATACCCCTTTATTATACAATGTATATACTGCTTATTGTCATTTAAATGGTCATACCCCTTTATTATACAATGTATATACTGCTTATTGTCATTTAAATGGTCATACCCCTTTATTATACAATGTATATACTGCTTATTGTCATTAACATGTGCCTGTTACCTACACACAGTGGGAGCAGATATTCTGAGGGCTGAACCAATGTGGATCCCCTGCGTGTGGGCAGGGGCAGGCTGGGCTGGGGTGCAGGGGGCATCTGCCCCCCCGGGCCGGTCCCATAGTGGGCTTGGGCTGGGTCACCTGCTTTTTTTTTCCTTTAAAATGTTCCTAATAGGCTGCTGAATCAATTCTTGTCCCTCGAGCTAAAATCTGCCAGCCCTCCCCTGCGTGTGGGCATCTTGTATATTTAATAGGACGAGTAAATCTAAAATGTAAAATGACTAAAAAAAAAAAAATATAAATAAATTTCTATTTCCAACAAATTAGAAGCACAGTTTTATGAGGTATTTTCTGTGTGACTGGGTCACATAGCCCCACACAGCCCTTGATCCCCTTACAATGTGGCTGGACCAATATGCAGCCTGTGACACTGATCACATCACACGTATCAAACGCCTATTGTTTTATAAATTTTAAGTTTTCACGCAGGGCCCTCGTACCTCTGTCTGTCATAGAAACATAGAATTTGACGTCAGATAGAACCGCTTGGCCCATCTAGTCTGCCCATTATTTAACCTATGGTAACCTCAAACCCTATCTGGACCTTTAATCTTTGTAAGGATATCCTTATGTCTATCCCAAGTATGTTTAAATGGCTATACTGTATTCCCCTCTACCACCTCTGATGGGAGGCTATTCCACGTATCCACTACCCTTTATGTAAAGTCATGTTTTCTCAGATTTCCTCTGAACCTACTTCCCCCCAGTGTCAGTACATGTCCTCGTGTTCTAATACTTCTCTTCCTCTGTAGAATGTTTCCCTCCTGCACCTTGTTATAACCCTTGATATATTTGAAAGTTTCTATCATGTCCCCCCTTTCCATTCTCTGTTCCAAACTATACATATTAAGATCTTTTAATCTTTCCGGGTAAGTTTTGTGCTGTAGGCCATGCACCATGTTAGTTGCCCTTCGTTGTACAGACTCTAATGTATTTATATCCTTCTGGAGATACGGCCTCCAGAACTGAACACAGTATTCTAGATGAGGCCGTACCAATGCTCTATACAGTGACATTATTACTTCTTTCTGCTACTGATTCCTCTCCCTATACAACCAAGCATCTGACTGGCCTTCCTCATTGCTTTGTTACATTACTTACCTGCCTTTACTTCACCTGAAATAGTGACTCCTAGATCCCTTCCCTCCTCAGTAGCTTCCATTATAGTGTCATTAATGCTGGATTTAGCCTTTGGGCTTTTCAGACCCAAATGCATGGCTTGGACATTTTTTGGCATTAAACTGTAGTTATCATTCTCTTGACCAATTCTCTAGTCTACCTCAATCATCAACCATTTGTTTTACCCCTCCTGGTGCGTCTACTCTGTTACATATCTGTAATATCCAGTATTGTTTTATTACTGTGTTTGTCCCCAATTGCAAAGTGCTACGGAATGTTCTGGCTCCATATAAATACATGTTATTAATAATAATAATAATAATAATGAAGAAGTAATAATAATGAACAAGTTTTATTATATATACACCAGATTTCCTGTTGGAAAGTTGGACACTGCAGGATCGTTCATAACCTAAGTGGCTGATAACAGACAGCTGTCACTCAGCAACTGCACATAACAACTTACATTCTGTGATGGTAGATAACGTTACCTATATACTTATAATTGGTATGATAAACCTTTTCATGCTTGGTTCAGCAACCATCTGTTGGGTAAATAAAGTAGTTAGCAGCCATTTGTGTGCCCTTACCTCATCCAGTATAAGAAAGGCCTGTTTTAGGGAGGGGTACGCCTCCTGGAAGTGCTGCTGAAGCTTCTGTAGGATGTGATCATTCGAGAAATGAGCCTGTCGTTCTATCACAGGATTGCTCCTAAGATGTAATGGTGAGTATTGCATAGATCAAGGTGGTTACAATGGAGCAATTTAAAGACAGACAGTCGTTTTGGCGATATCCAATTTCCCCAAATCTTACACAACTAGAAACACATATTTAGTGTTTTCTTGCACTTTATGGGTAACAAGTATTCATACATTCTTTTAAACACTAAACCACCCCATGGGTCAGTAGAACACTCACTGGATTTAGTGTGGAGCAGAGCTGGATTACGTTACCTAGCCAAGATCCTGGATCGGGTCCTCTCAATTCAACTCAAAAATGGGTAAGAGTAATCTGGGCCCCTCAGTGCCCATTGGGCCTTGGGTGAGATCCTAGGTTACATAATGGATGATCCAGCTATGGTGTGGAGTAAAGATTAGTCATACCAGTTCTCACCTACAAAGCCCATGATGATGCTGAATCAAACACCTTGTCCTCTAATCACTACATCTCAATTCTTGCTCTGTGATCATCCAAAGACATATGCCTATCATCCTCCCGTAATACCATGCCTCCCCCAGCCTCCATCCACGCTACACCATTACCTCTGGAATGTACAGATTCACACCACTTTATGGGAGCTTACTGACTTCCCCCAAGTACCCTACTGCAGACTGCTAATGCTAAAGAATGGAATAAAGTGACATACAACAGGTATATTTAATTGTTGTTGGATTGCTATGCCAGCGTTCCTACACAATAATCATGGTGGTTGTCATCCACGATAGTCTATGGAAAAATACATCCAGGAAGCTGATAAATATAAGGGCCTGGAGGGTCACCTCACTCTTCACTAAATCTTGGCTTTTTGACAACAAGACTTAATACTACTCCTACACTCTCCGGTCTTTCTTAAAGCATCCACTTACATCTGCCCTATGTGCTTTATTTCAGTGTTTAGAAACCGGTCCATAGTCCCATACAGTATCACTAGCACTTAAAGAAACTAATAGTAGGTTTACTGAACAAAAGAATATCATTTTCAGATTTGCCTCAGTATATAAAATCAGACCTTAGCGAACTGCCTGATCAGAAGTCACTTATGGAGGAGTAAACGCTGATTAAAATCTTCTCTCCTTTTAAGATAAGCAATTACCACATTGAAAAAGGAATATATTATGCTACAGTAAGGCTAATACTAGTTTTCAATTTTGTGATAGCTTTAGGTCATTAAGGTGGCTCTTATGGCTATGTGAGCCTTGTGTTTTATTTCTGCATCTGTAATAAACTGACAATACATAAATAACATTTAATAAAGGGTAAAAGAAGTTATTACCTGTGATTTGATTTAATTGGCAGAGTTTGCCCATTTTCAATATAATTGGGTCCCGGGAATTTCTTTAGAAATTGTTCCCAGGAAATAGTTTCAGCAGCTTTGAATCTGAACCTAAAATCAAGAAATGAAAATGACACATAGAAAAGCTCTGAAGTTGAAATTTTCACTCATGACAAAGGCAAACCGAGGGGGTGGGGGGGGGGGGGGGGGGGGGTTTCTAGTGCCTGGAAACCCCCCTCCAAGCCTGGGACACTGTATATAATTGAAGTGGCTGGACCCTGCTCCCACTTCACACAGATCTGCTTCAAAAGGGAGAGGTGCGTGCACCTACCAGTAGTGCACACAGCATTGCCCATATATTATGGGGATAGGAAGAGTTGGAGAGCAGCCAAGCACTGTCTAAAATTATAGCCACACCCCCATGCATGCTGGTCACTCCCACTGGCGGCGTGGTATGAAAACCCCCCTCTACAAGTCCTGTGTTTGCCCCTGTATGAATCCATTTAGTTTTGGTTAGTGAAGTGGGCAGGATGGGTGCAATGACGATAGGATTCGCACCATCATGGCCGATCGTGACATTGCGCAGCAGACACGGGTCCGTGATGATGCAAATCGCGCCAACTCGCCTTCGCAATTGCCACTTGGCGATCCTCCTATCCAGGAGAGTTTTTACTTCGCTGACAGCTATCTATTCACAATGAGTCATGTGACACAAGTGGGCGGGGCCTATTTATTGAGGACAGAGAAAAGATGCCAAACTTCCCCAACAGGGTAGAAAGTAATTCCTGGGCTTGTGTTATTTACCAGCTGAACAATGACACCTGAGGATTTCTCTGAAAGAAATCCTACAGCCTCATTTATGACATTCTCCGTTATATTATAATCTATTGTGTAGTATTTCAGTGCATTTGAGGAAACCACAAAATAGATGATTATGGAATCCAGCGGCTATTGTGTGGAAACAAGAGCAGAAAATGAGCATATAGCATATTGGTGTGGTGATAACACAACTCGTTCTCATCTCCTGGTCGCAGACAATGAGACTGGGTAATGTTTTCTTTGTCTTTTCCATCACATTATAAGTGGGACTGACACATTGTTGCTGTGCATGAGTCATATTACAGATGATGGTTTGTATTAATAAATGACGAGTACATAAAGAATACATAAAGTTTGAACCAAGTTTAATCAGTACTTATTATGATGATGTCCAAGACCAGATTTAGGTCTCAAACTCACTGGAGTTAAAATTTATTTAAACACAAGTACAATGGAACCGTTTCCAGTTTCGTCATGTCGGTAACAGACATGATACTTGTTCGGATGCTTTATGGCACAATTCTTTTTGCTCCATTCATTACGCTTAACGCAAGCTAAACACACTGAGGTCAATGGCGTATCCTCCAGTGAACTCCTGAACGCCAGTAAAAACATCCACAGCCGCGCCTCAAACACGTTTGTGCCCGACTGGCGTTTTCTAAATGCAATTCAAACACCAGTGGGTGCAAGGCCTTAGTTTTAGGCAGAGTAGTCCTGTGCTTATGGCCAGCAGAGGTTAGGAGGTAACTTCTAAACAGTGCATATGTTAAAATGACTTTTTTTTGTACAGCAACTGAGGGACTGAGAATAATCTGTGTCTTATAGATGGGGTGGGGCATAGGATAGGGCTGTGCGCCTAATTACGTGAAAGACTCTCGTTAGTAAGTGGTAGTGGGTGTGGATCAGAGAGGGCTGGGCTGTGGTGTTAGTAGACATGCCAAAATGAATAGAAATTCTGATTTAATATTATGCTAAAGTTATCTATAATATAAAAGCCTAGTGGCGTGTGTTAGTCTGTGTGTGAAAAAAAAAAAAAACAAGCTGCAGCGCCACCTGCTGGGCGGAGTTATACACTGACCTACTAAATTCTTAGCATTATCTAATATATAAAAGTAAAAGCCTAGCGGCGTGTGTTAGTGTGTGTGTGTGTGGAAAAAACTATTTTCTCAGAAAGGGCTCATCCAATTGACCTGAAATTTGGTATACTGACATTATTTGACAAAAAAATTAGAATAGTGAAGTCAGTTAACTTCCATCATCCCCCCTTCCCCCCGTGGGAGGGGTAGTAAAGGCTAAATTTACGAGTTGAGGGGTCAAACTCCTTTTCGTGAGGTAATTTTACCTCATGAACACACATTAAAAAGGGCGCTCCCTGAGGAGGCCTAGGCTAGGCCCAAATGCATGACAAGAACCTTCTTAAGACCTTAAGTAGCTTGATTTGTCTGGAATGCATGAGTATCACGCACGGGTTAACTTGTATATATATATGCTCCAGATTTTGCACAGGGCCCCGGGGTCTTTAGCTACGCTACTGCTGTTGCGTACATTTTTTTTTAATAATTCTACTGCCGCAGTGACGTACACCCATACTACAGCAGTGGCGATGTCCTTCATCTATACCACAGAGACTATAGGGGTGTTGGTGAGATGTACAGGTCCTCAATTTAAATGTAATAGTATTTTAAATCCTATATCATGCTAGTGCGCTTATATAGTTACTGACATGTTTATCTGACACCGTCCTTTTATCCTATGTTATGAAGACGATAAATCTTATAGGATTATCTTCTCAATGTAGACGGCATCTCCAGATCAGATACACGTCGGTGTCCCACTTCTAGCACGGTCCTACTGCACGTCTATCTACTCTGTTACCCTTACACAGACTAAACCTCATGTTAGTTATATTACAAAGAAATCATATAAAGATATACACATATTACAGCTGGAAGCAAGCTCTTCAACCACTTTTTAATAATTTGCAAATGAACTAATTTGAGCCTATTCCTCCCGCTCTGCATTTTATTTATTCAGAGGAGGTTACTGCAGGCAATGAATCCACATATGATATAATGTGTGTGTGTGTATATATATATATATATATATATATATATATATATATATATATGAGTTGGCAATTCTCCCTCATCTGCCGGCATGGAGGGGTGTATGGGCGGAAGGGAGGTGGCCCATCGTGATTCGCGACATTTTGGCCCCTCCACCAGATAAGTAATGCCTGCTTTGGGTCTTTCTACCACCCCCAAACAGGCATACATCACTGGGGGACGGGGCCAAAATTGCACAAAACGTAAAGCCCGGCATCCTCCCTTCCTCCCTTCACTCCCATCTTCAGTAATCTCCCGGAGAGAGCCTATCAAAAAGTAGGTAAGTACATCCATACATTAACCTAATATGGTCCCAGCACAAGTAGGGTTAACATACATCCACACATTAACCTAATATGGTCCCAGCACAGGTAGGGTTAACATACATCCACACATTAACCTAATATGGTCCCAGCACAGGTAGGGTTAACATACATCCACACATTAACCTAATATGGTCCCAACACAGGTAGGGTTAACATACATCCACACATTAACATACATCCACATGTTAATCTAATATGGTTCCAGCACAGGTAGGGTTAACATACATCCACACATTAATCTAATATGGTCCCAGCAGAGGTAGGGTTAACAGACACCCACACATTAACCTAATATGGTCCCAGCACAGGTAGGGTTAACATACATCCACACATTAACCTAATATGGTTCCAGCACAGGTAGGGTTAACAGACACCCACACATTAATCTAATATGGTCCCAGCAGAGGTAGGGTTAACAGACACCCACACATTAACCTAATATGGTTCCAGCACAGGTAGGGTTAACATACACCCACACATTAACCTAATATGGTCCCAGCACAGGTAGGGTTAACATACATCCACACATTAACCTAATATGGTCCCAGCAGAGGTAGGGTTAACAGACACCCACACATTAATATAGCGGGACCCATTGGGTTGACATAAATGCTTTGTTAACCTGAAACTACATTTGAACAGTCTCCAGAATTCTGCATAAAATCCTCATTATCAGCGTACGCTTCACATCTGAAACGCGGTTCCTATTTTAGGAAGCATTGTGCTGCTGGAAATAAATTCATGTAGGTTAGTGAATCTGGAACACCTTCATCTCCCTCCTTCTTTAACACCTCTATTATATTAGTTTATGCAACAACAGCGATTTCACTGATCATTTAAATAAACATAACCCTGATTTTTATGTATTTGTATAAATTGATGTACGTGCAATACAAGACTATTCCTGGCATTATTACAATTTACAGGGACAGTTCTAATGTATAACAAAATAATACAGCTTTACTCTATGGGGCTTATGTATCAAAGGGTGAATAGGCCTCCGGCGACAAGTCTTTGCCCTATACATGCGGTGATGGCACAGCGAGGCCGTGGCCTAGTACATGTACAATACTTGTTCTGTTATCTCCATCTCAGGAGAGCGATAGCAGACGAAAACCAATGAACTAAAATGCTTTATTATTTGAATACATTTTTCAAGACTCAATAGATTTGAAATATTTTTTTAGTTATTTTTAACTTTCTTTTCCTTTCTACCAGGTGGAACTGAAATACAAATCTGGCACGTGCACCTCTTTTCGGCACACTAGGTGCGCTTCTAGTTTGTGGAGACCTCTCCTGACAGCAGACTGAGCGTGCACCTTGATGTGCGCTGGGGGAACAATCTAGGTGCACGTCATGTATGAGGTTTTATGTGTTTTCACTTGTATTGTCTTGGGAGAGTTTCAGTACAGCCTATCACAGATACACTGTCCATAGTGAGGAAATATGTAGGGTTGCAACGATTTCCTAATGAACCAGGAAAGTGACGGCGAAACGCGTTGAAAACATTTCCTTGCATCCTACATAAAATAACAGTGATAACTACGTCATGGCCAAAAGGTTTTAGAATGACACAATTATTGGTTTTCACAAATTTTGCTGCTTCAGTATTTTTAGACCTTTTTGTCAGATGTTGCTATGTTATACTGAAGTAAAATTACAAGCACTTTATAAGTGTCAAAGACTTTTATTGTCAATTACATTAAGTTTATGCAAACAGTTAATATTTGCAGTGTTGACCCTTCTTTTTGAAGACCTTTGCAATTCACCCTGGCATGCTGTTAAACTTCTGGGCCACATACTGACTGATGGCCGCCCATTCTTGCCTAATCAACGCTTGGAGTTTGTCAGAATGTGGGGGTTTTTGTTTGTCTATCCACCTCTTGAGGATTGACCACAATTTCTCAATGGGATTAAGGTCTGGGGAGTTATCACTTTTATGGCAAGGTGCTCCATCATGTTGGAAAAGGCATTGTTTGTCACCAAACTGTTCTTGGATGGTTGGGAGAAGTTGCTCTTGGAGGATATTTTGGTACCATTCTTTATTCATGGTTGTTTTCTTAGGCAAAATTGTGAGTGAGCCCACTCCCTTGGCTGAGAAGCAACCCCACACATGAATGGTCTCAGGATGCTTTACTGTTGGCATGACACAGGACTAATGGTAGCGCTCACCTTTCCTTCTCTGGACAAGCGTTTTTTCAGATGCCCCAAACAATCTGAAAGGGGATTCATCAGAGAAAATGTCTTTACCCCAGTCCTCAGCAGTCCAACCCCTGTACCTTTTACAGAATATCAGTCTGTCCCTGATGTTTTTTGTGGAGAGAAGTGGCTTCTTTGCTGCCCTTCTTGACACCAGGCCATCCTCCAAAAGTCTTCGGCTCACTGTGTGTGCAGATGCACTCACACCTGCCTGCTGCCATTCTTGAGCAAGCTCTGCACTGGTGGTGCCCCGATGCCACATCTGAATCAACTTTAGGAGACGGTCCTGGTGCGTGCTGGACGCTTTTGGGCGCCCTGAAGCCTTCTTCACAACTATTTAACCTCTCTCCTTCAAGTTCTTCATGACCATGATAAATGGTTGATTTAGGTGCAATCTTACTAACAGCAATATCCTTGCCTGTGAAGACCATTTTGTGCAAAGCAATGATGACTGCATGTGTTTCATTACAGATAACCATTGTTAATAGAGGAAGAACAGTGATTTCAAGCATCACCCTCATTTTACAGCTTCCAGTCTGTTATTCTAACTCAATCAGCATGACAGAGTGATCTCCAGCCTTGTCCTTGTCCTCGTCAACACTCTCACCTGTGTTAACGAGAGAATCACTGACCTGATGCCAGCTGGTCCTTTTGCCTTTTGTGGCAGTGCTGAAATGCAGTGGAAATGTTGCTTTTGTCATGGCAAAGAGGGACTTTGAAATTAATTGCAATTCATCTGATCACTCTTGATGACATTCTGGAGTATATGCAAATTGCCATCATAAAAACTGAGGCAGCAGACTTTGTGAAAATAATATTTGTGTCATTCTCAAAACTTTTGGCCATGACTATACATATAGAACAGATAGTACAACACAGGACAAAGGGAAACTAAAAAAAAAGGAACCAAAAATATTATCATCATTTTCTGCTTTGAATAAACTGGAATATTTTGCTGCAAATGGCACAGAGCGTTATTCCGTCTTCTATTATTATTATTATTATTATTATCCTTTATTTGTTAGGCGCCACAAGGTTTCCGCGGCGCCGTACACAGTACAAAACAGTCGACTATACAGGGTGAAGCAGTACAAAACAATAAACAAAATACCAATACTTCAGAAACTCCAGGCAGGTTTATGCAAAAAACGGAGCAGAAGAACAGGTAGGGAGACATGAGGGAAGAGGGCCCTGCTCAAGTGAGCTTACATCCTAAGGGAGGGAGAACAGAACAGGCACAGGAGGAGCCAGAAAGGTAGGGGGGAGAGCGAGTTGAGAGAGGGTGGCGGGTTTATGTGGATGGTTGGTAGGCTTTGAGGAAGAGGTGGGTTTTCAGCGCACGTTTGAAGCAGCACAGAGTAGGAGAGAGACGGATGGAACGAGGGAGTTCATTCCAGTGAAGGGGGGCAGCACGGGAAAAGTCTTGGATTCTGGAGTGGGAAGAGGTGATAAGAGTGGGGGAGCGGCGTCGATCGTTGGCCGAGCGCAGGGAGCGGGCAGAAGTGTGAATGGAGAGGAGGTTAGAGATATAAGGGTCAGTAGAGTTGGAGAGAGCCTTGTAAGTGGTGGTGAGGAGTTTGAAAAGGATTCTGTAGGGGAAGGGTAGCCAGTGTAAAGCGAGGCAGAGAGGGGAGGCCGAGGAGGAGCGGCGTGAGAGGAAGATGAGTCTCGCGGCCGCATTGAGTATAGAGCGGAGGGGGGAGAGATGGGAGTGGGGGAGGCCAGTGAGGAGGAGGTTGCAGTAATCCAGGCGGGAGATGATGAGTGTGTGGATGATAGTCTTAGTGGCATCCTGAGAGAGGAAGGGACGGATGCGGGCGATGTTGCGTAGTTGGAAACGACAGGCTTGGGCAAGGGCATGAATATGGGAGGCAAAAGAGAGAGAGGAGTCGAGGGTGACACCCAGGCAGCAGAGTTGGGTGACAGAGGAGATGGTGGTGTTATTGACGACAATAGAGAGGTCGTGGTGGGATGGGAGTCTGGACGGAGGAAAGACAATGAGTTCCGTCTTCGAGATATTAATTTTGAGAAAACGCTTGGACATCCAGGAGGAGATGGCGGAGAGGCAGTCAGATATACGAGAGAGGAGGGTAGAAGAAAGATCAGGAGAAGAGGTGTAGAGTTGAATGTCGTCAGCATACAGGTGATATTGAAGACCGAAGGAGGAGATGAGAGCACCAAGGGAGGAAGTGTAGAGCGAGAAGAGAAGAGGGCCGAGGACAGAGCCCTGCGGGACTCCTACAGGGAGAGTGCAGGGGGAGGAGGAAGAGCCGGACGTGGATACAGAGAAGGAGCGGTTAGCAAGGTATGAGGTGAACCATGCGTGGACAGATCCGGAGAGGCCGAAAGAGAGAAGGGTTTGCAGCAGGAGGGGGTGGTCCACGGTGTCAAATGCTGCAGAGAGGTCAAGGAGGATTAGTAGGGAGAAGTGACCCTTGGATTTGGTCGATAGGAGGTCATTAGTAACCTTGGCCAGTGCAGTTTCGGTGGAGTGAAGAGGACGGTAGGCGGATTGGAGGAGGTCAAGGAGGGAAAAGACCGAGAGGTGCATGGTTAGGCAGCTGCAGACAATCCGCTCGAGTAATTTGGAGGCAAAGGGGAGCAGTGAGATGGGGCGATAATTAGCGAGAGAGGTGGGGTCAAGATTGGGTTTTTTGAGGATGGGAGAGATAAGAGCGTGTTTAAAGGAGGAGGGGACTACACCAGAGGAGAGTGATAAGTTGAAGAGGTGAGCAAGGTAGGAGCAGACAGTGGGAGAAAGAGAGCGAAGGAGGTGGGAGGGGATGGGATTGAGAGGACAGGTCGAGGGAGGATAGGAAAGAATGAGGGGGCTAACTTCTTCCCCTGTTGTGGGGCAAAAGGAGCACCAGAGTTGATTGTTGGCTGGAGGAGAGGCGATGAGGGAGGTGGGAGAAGGGGAAGAGGAGATGTTCAGTCTGATGGCCTCAATTTTGTAAGAAAAAAAAGTGGCAAAGTCCGAAGCGGAGAGGGAGGGCGGGACGGGAGAGGGAGGGGGAGAGAAAAGGGAGTTGAAGGTGGCAAAGAGGCGGCGGGGGATAGAGGATTAAGAGGAAATGAGGGACTTGAAGAAGGATTGTTTAGCGAGGGAGAGGGCGGAGCAGAAAGAGGAGAGAATAAATTTAAAGTGAAGGAAGTCGGCCAGGGAGCGAGATTTCCTCCAGAGGCGTTCAGCAGTGCGAGAGCACTTTTGGAGGAAGCGGGTGAGTTTGGAGTGCCAGGGTTGGGGAATAAGGATCTAGGTGGCCAACAGGCACTGTAGGAGCTCACTGGCAAATTCAACCTGGCCCAACCAAAAGTGACCAACACAGAGCGATAACCAACAGGCGCTCCTCGTCACAAGGCCAACGACACACAGATAGGCTGGCAAATAAACGGTTTAATATTTGGTTAAAATTATGAGAAACAAAATAAAACCCCCAAACCCAATTTTATGTAAACACTTATGTGACACTTTAAGACACTCTATAGAAAACATCGGCGGTCTTACCTGCTCATTAACTGGTGAAATGTTTGGTCTGGTAGTTGGAAAATAAAGTTATTAATGACGGACTGCAAGGCATCCAGCGAAACGCATCCAGTCTGATCTATGTCAAATGATCTGAAGGCTTTTACAAGATCGGGGTGCGTGGAGGAGATCTGTAATGGCAGACATTGTACATGCTTTGTTCATAAAAGTGCGGCTCATGAATTTTTTAAGAAAACTTTTTTTTACATTTTGTTCTTACTATTAATGTATTTGTATTTAAAGTTGTACAGGCAGCTTCAGATGTTTAATTGATAAGTTTTGCAGTCGCCTAAAAGCCGACCAAAACTAAACTAATTAGACACAAGTGACAAGCCGCATCTCTTTGGTATAATTAAGAGTTCTGAACAGACAGATACAAGGATGTTGGGCTGTTTGGTGCATTACTGCATTCTTTTAATGCTACCTGCTGAGCGTACAAACATTCAAGCCTCTCGTGGGTTTTTTTTTTTACATACAAAAAGGAATATTTAAAAAAATAAATAAAATAATAATAATTCCCTATCTAGTAATACACTGCCAGACACATGCTGAGAGGTTTGTCGTATTTGAAAGACAATAAATTGAGCTGCAATTTGGTTCTTTTCAAAAGGAGTATATATTTCAAGATTCTTTTTTTTCTTGCCTACCTAAAAACAGGATTATCAGTGTATACTTATCTCTCTGTAAAGTTAATTATTCATTGCTTTTCAGCTGGTAGGCACAATTCACAAGAGGCGCGGATACATACAGCATCTATAAATGGGCTGTATTTAAATATACAACAGCCTTGAGCTAAATTGACATGGCCTCTTTCGTTTGTCAGTTCAGGTTAATTAAAATATTTATGGTATTTATTGCATATTCTAAGACGACATAACAAACATGGGTCAAATGAGCATGTACAGCCTATCTATCTATTTACATAACTTGACATATTTATATAATGTGTGCGTTTTATGATAAGTGCAGCGAAATCAAACAAACATATTTAATTGACAACTGAGCCAACAAAAAGCATTCAACATAAAAATGCATCTGGTGATATTTACAATCCTATATAAATGTTTCTGTAAAATAATAGACCTTAAAAAGAATCGGCGCCCCCACCGCCGCAAGAACACTTTGAAAATCGGCTCCCTCCTCCCCACTTCTTTCCTTACCTTGCCTCAACACCGCCGCCTCTCTGCTCCGTCTGCTCCCCTCCACTCACTGACACTGTCGGGCCGACAATCAGTGAGTGGAGGGGAGGAGACGGAGCAGAGAGGCGGCGGTGGTGAGCAATAGCCTCTTCCCCCCACCCCGTGGATGTATCTGAATGCTGTGCGGCGGCCGTGAAAGGTCAGCGGTCACCGCACAGTTTTAAAGTAATTTTCATTCTGTGGCCCCCTCCAGAGCCCGGCGCCCTAGGCAACTGCCTAACCTTGCCTAATGGGAGCGCCGGGCCTGCTTAGTACCATGGACCCAGCCTTGCACTTCGGTCCTTGGTCCTGATTCATTAAGGATCTTAACTTGAGAAACTTCTTATTTCAGTCTCCTGGACAAAACCATGTTACAATGCAAGGGGTGCAAATTAGTATTCTGTTTTGCACATAAGTTAAATACTGACTGTTTTATCATGTAGCACACAAATATCAACTTTAAATTTCAGTGTACAAATAAGCTATCAAGTATTTGTGTGCTACATGAAAAAACAGTCAGTATTTAACTTATGTGCAAAACAGAAAACTAATTTGCGTTCTTCTCTCAATATTACTATAGGAGTGTTATGTCTGATATAAAGTTTACATGTTCTAAAAAGTGTTTTAATCTCACTGATAAATTCACTAATTTACCTGTTGAAAATGATAAAAATAATGATAAAATAAAAATAAAAAACATTTTCTTTTGTGTAAACAACCAATAATACACAAATAACTGATAAATCATACAGTTCTTTAGGGAGAGACGTTTGTAAGTTCCATTCAAAGTATTTAGACATTTATTTTTTTATATACAGAGCTCCCTCTTTATAAACCACGCTGGCTTTACCAGTGGGTATTTTGCTGCAGCAAAAGTGCATGAAAAATATATAATTCCCTTATACATCGGATTTAGGACGGGGTTATGAAGAAAGGGCTGATGAAGAGCTGTTGGCAAAATAGGAACAAACTACTTAAAAAAAAAGCAGCACAGAAAGATAGAGTATATCCGCCCATCCATCCACGTCAGCACATTTGTGAAGCTGCGTGTTATTAGCGGGTTTGAAAAGTGGAGGTGTTACTTTTGGCAACCAATCAGATTATAGCTTTCATATTGTAGAACGTACGCAATAAATGACAGCTAGAATCTGATTGGTTGCTATAGGCAACATCTCCACTTTTTCAAACCTGCCAGAAACTCGCAGCTTGATAAATTTACCCCCATACACGTCTGGTTTGTGACAAGTCATCATCATCAGTGAGTATTCCCCCCTGCCCAGTAGCAGGAGCAAAATATATGCCACCTAACAAGGGTATATCCGTGATTCGGCAGGTCCGCCTAGGCCATGGTTGTGTAAGCAGGCCTTTTCTATACTTGGCCAACGTTGGACCCCCCTTTCCTCCCTCGCGGAGGTGCGTGTGCCAGCATCGCGCAAGATCCGCACAGACGCATAAGTATACACCCTCTGTCTGGACATGATGGGGCAGCACGGTGGCTCAGTGGTTAGCACTTCTGCCTCACAGCACTGGGGTCCTGAGTTCAATTCACGACCATGGCCTTATCTGTGAGGAGTTTGTATGTTCTCCCCGTGTTTGCGTGGGTTTCCTCCGGGTGCTCCGGTTTCCTCCCACACTCCCAATTAACTTACCAGTATAAAAAGACACTGGTAGGTTAATTGGCTGCTATCAAATTGACCCTAATCTCTGTGTCTGTCTGTCTGTCTGTGTGTGTATATTAGGGAATTTAGACTGTAAGCCCCAATGGGGCAGGGACTGATGTGAGTGAGTTCTCTGCACAGCGCTGCGGAATTAGTGGCGCCATATAAATAAATGGTAATAACAATAATGATATCTAATGTTGATACTTGAGACACGGTTGAGCTCTGCCAAGATACACTACACCAGTTATAGTCTACTATGTGATAAGGTCTTTATTAGATAACTTCTCAGATCTCAAAGCTTGATGCAAATCATATAGAAGGGTCTTCTGCTTATTTTCCAGATATTTGTCCTTTGTTGGATTTAAACCAGCAGCAAACTGACAAAATGAAAGATGAAACCCCTGTTTAGCGGCATCTGCCCACCGTCTACGCTGCGCTGTACCCGCACATACACACGGATATATTTTCACTGTCGGCTGTTTACTTAAGCCACGACAGATGGCATTGGATTGGAAAGTAACTTCAGTTTAATTGAACACATTCCTTCTTAGAATCTCTCTTCTTCATACTTAAACAACACATCCAAACGCAATAAAAAAAAAAAAAAATAAATTTTTTTTTATGGATTCGAGCACGTTAAGTGCCTCCCTATGCCCATAGCTGTATTGTGTATAACTGACTGGCACCATAGCAACTGTGAGAGAGGTTATTGTTCTGCATGATACAAACCATATTGTTCTGCAATCTGTCACTGACTGGCAATGTTTTCCCTGCCTCTCACAAGAGATGATTTAACCTCTGTCTTGTTGTTTTAGCGTTTTACCATCTTTCAGATCAGATGAATAAAGGAGATTGTGAGAGCAGTTTAGCCTTAGAAAGATGCAGGGGAAACTGTTGAATGGATTTCGTCACCTTACAATCTGTACACACTGAGTCGGGATTGAATTGCTGTTTGTCATCGCTAGATGTGTGTCTTTAGCATTTGCAGAGTCATAACAGAGGTCAGTGTAGGACTCTATTGTCTAGTTCTCCAGTCCCACACAGCGGGGGCATAACTAGAATAGCTGGGACCCGAAGGTACAGCTTAAAGGGTCTATAAATATGTGTCACTTCTATACCATAAACAGCTGTACTTCTTACATGTAAAACAATGTCACACAGACACGTGTTCTAAGTAGAATGTAATGCTGGAAAATAACGCAGTAAACATCAACTGACCTCTACGAAGTTTGTGTGTCCGGTCTCCATTTATCAATCCCCATTTAGGTACTCAAGCGAAGTTGAACGCTATTTGCCTGTTTAGCATATAATAAGTTTTCTTACGTCTGATAATGGACACAGACCACTAATTGCAGAACTAGTGCTTCATGCGCTGGCTCAGATTTAAAAAAGGGCATTATACGCCAGAAACGCAAATTGCGTTTAACTCAGCTGCTGTAAGAAGACTGAATACATGGTTAGATGTGTCATTATCCGGCCAGATTTACTAGTCATTCCGTTCAGGTGTCGTTCGGGATTGGTAATATTTTTAGGACCATACGCGGTGCGTATGTGAATAATTAGGGCTTAGAAGACCTAATTGGTCAACAAAATGTCAGTAATATGGGCATCGTAAAGAGGCTTTTCCTTCAATTTTACCAAATCCCTTCTCAATAACAGCACTTTGGTGGAGGCTCATTATAATCATCACCATATATTTATATAGCGCCACTGATTCCACAGCGCTGTACAGAGAACTCATTCACATCAGTCCCTGCCCCATTGGGGGGTATATAGTCTAAATTCCCTAACATACACACAGACAGAGAGAGAGAGAGAGAGAGACTAGGGTCACTATTTGAAAGCAGCCAATTAACCTACTAGTATGTTTTTGGAGTGTGGGAGGAAACCGGAGCACCCAGAGGAAACCCACGCAAACATGGGAAGAACATACAAACTCCACACAGATAAGGCCATGGTTCGGAATTGAACTCATGACCTCAGCACTGTGAGGCAGAAGTGCTAACCACTGAGCCACCGCCACTCACTGTATTTAGCAAGGTCCTGGCACTCTCACATAGCCAGGACCCCCCGACGTTCACCTTACGGCCCTGCGTCTATCACTCCGTAGCAATTACAGACACAGTGTCAATTCTCCACTGCTATGTATAGAGCGAGCAGCATCAGAGGCAGTAGCCAAAGATCCCGACCTTTAACATATAAATGTAATAAAGCAATACACAAACTGCTTCCAAGAATAGAGTGAAAAAGAGATAAAAGTGAAAACAGGCCGTCTTATCGCACTAGTGACTCAAAAATATCAAACTAGACGGAAAATGTGAAGTAGGCGCTTAGTTCAAAGAAAACACCTGTGCGCCTCTTACACGGATGAACTACTCTTTATCCTATCAGTCCTTTAATGAATCAGGTTGATGAAAAAACATAATGGTTGAACCCAGGGATGTGTCTACAATGAGTCTCAGGCAGCAGGTTTGGGGGAAGGGAGAGAGAACATTTAGGGAACCATTTCTTGAACTACAGTTCCGCAATTTACCTTCTTCCTAAACAGCACCTCCAGCTCCTCCAGAGTGTAATCCTCCGCGTTGAACCCATCATGTGACGGCCTCCTCCCGTTCCGCTTCTCCAACGAAGCCGCCTCCCAGTTCAACGCTGTTCAAAAAAAAATATCCTGCACTTAGAAAATGATTCTTAAATACATACCCCAGACTAAGTGTAGCAGTAATCATACTATCACATCAAGCTGGGAAACAAAAACAGCAAAACAAGTCCACATGCAAAATGCACACAGAGAAGGAAACTAATCTATTAGTGAATGATAAACAATACTAATAAAGTGCAACTATCTTAGTACACACAGTTTCTGGACTGAACCACTCTTCATCAGCACGCAGCCAATGAATCATACTTGCCAACTCTCCCGGTTTTTCCGGGTAGGTCTTCTGGTCTCCCAGGAGAGTAGGCCATTCTCCCATATTCTGCCCACTCCCCAGTGAAGTGGGTAAGATAGCGACATCCATGACACGATTCGCTGCACCCACCCCCCCTCTATGCTAACATGTCACCTCCCCTCCACTTCCAGAGGACAGAGGTGAAAAGTTGACCAGTATGCAATGAATTCACTAGGAAGTAGTCACATCACTGAGGCACTTTCTCTATACCTCCCAACCACCCCGATTTAGGTGGGACAGTCCCGGGTTGAGGGCTCTTTCCTGCCAACCCAATCGGGACAGCTTTGTCCCATGGCTAAGAACTTTTGGAAGTATTTCTCATTCACGGGTACCATGTGCACCACAATGGAGGTGTTAGGAGGGAAGGGGAAGATGGTATCGGGCGGCCAAGGGCTTCAAAAGTGTTAGGCACGCCCCCAGGGTTTGGCCATGTCAACAACGTGATGTGGCCACCCCCTCTGTCCCGGGAACCGAATTCCCAAATGTTGGGAGACATGCTTTCTCATGAATATTGGCTGAGCGCACATCGTGCCTCGTGAGTTTACTAGTTCCAGTGGATTGTCAGTGCTAAAAAAAAGATAAATTGCAAAGAAAACAAAAGTATAAATAAGCAAGTAAGTAAGTATAATAAAATAACTAAGAAGAATATAACAATCACATTTACAAAAAGTTCACCAAGAAATATAAATCGAGAAACATAAAAATATAAGATATATAAGATGTATTTCTGGAGGAGAGACAGAACTTACTGTGTCCTATAAGAAGTTTTCTGCTTGAATCCAGTGAATGGGGCAAGAAAACAGTAAAATGAAGGACTGTTAGGCGCGTTTCACCTTTTAACCATTGACCTATGAAATGATACATGGTAACAAGCAGACGATCCCATTGGACTATTCCTCAGCGCTCTGCAAAAACATCGCTCTTCCTTTGGGGGCTGTTTGTGCATTTTTCGCTCAGTGCGCCATGAGGCTCGGACCACAAATGTTTGTATTTGTGTGTTTATTATGCATAGGGTGCAAGTGTTCAAATGTCAGGGCAAAGTCTTACTATAATTTTATGTGTCACATTTAAGGATTTGTACATGAAATATATTATCTGTGGAATACATTGCTTTATCTGCACCAAAATGTGTGTATCCAGCTTATCTTGTGTGCTACAAATATGTCAAAATAGTGGTGATCACCGTCACCGGGTTGGAGTCAAAATTAAGTTTTGTTGGCAAAGTATCAAGTAAGCCTTTGGGTCTTCTCTGTCTCTATTTCTTGTACCTCATTGGATTGTTCACCCCTAAAAAATATACGTGTATGTACGTACTGAACTTGATAATAATTATAACTAGATCTTTATGTACATGAAGTACCCCCATCTACCCATCGATAGGACGATGAGTGTTCAAGATCTGAAATTCAAATTCAATTGACCGCAAGTTTTTATTTTAACAACGCGTTAATTCATTTTAACTGTTTTTTTATCATTTTCGAGCGGGTTAACTTTACCCACGATTCAATTCCATTTTTAACACAGCGCTTTTTTTCATCAAACGGTCCCCTCGCGCTCCAGTAGAAGGTCTATTGAAAGTATAGGGTGTGCGAGAGGGAGCCGCGTTAAAACCTATTCAATTGTTTTTTAACACGGCGCGTTAAACAGGCCAATATGCTGTTTTATCTCGCACCTCTTTGGGGTGTGCTTAAAATAAATAACCTACGAAAACTATTTGAAATCACGTAATAATGGACAAAAAAAGATAAATTATATTTTATCAGTAATGTATAACATGAAAAGGTTGATTTTATTTTAAAAAAAATATGAAAAAGAAACATTAAAAAAATCACTAATTAATTATACTTATGTATGTTTTTTGTGCTGATATGTATGTACTAATGTGTTTTGACATTGTATAGATGATTATATACTAAAAAATAGTGAAATAAAAAAATATGCTAAAAGAAAGTACTGTATGTAGATATTATCAAATAGAAAGGTTGTGTAATCATCATCACCATTTATTTATATAGCGCCACCGATTCTGCAGCTCTGTACAGAGAACTCACTCACATCAGTCCCTCCCTCATTGGAGCTTAAAATCTAAATTCCCTAACACACACACACACACACAGACAGAGACAGAGAGAGAGAGGGAGACTAGGGTAAATTTTTGATAACAGCCAATTAACCTACTAGTATGTTTTTGGAGTGTGGGGGGAAACCGGAGCACCCGGAGGAAACCCACGCAAACACAGGGAGAACATACAAACTCCACGCAGATAAGGCCATGATCGGGAATTGAACTCATGACCCCAGCGCTGTGAGGCAGAAGTGCTAACCACTGAGCCACCGTGCTGCCCAACCTTTCTATCTGTATACATGACAGCGTTAACCCCCCCCCCTTGACACCCCTAAAAATTCGCAAGCTCCGATGATTAACACGCGGGGGCAGCGTTACCTCTTTTTCAATTGAATTGCACGAGTTTTAACACTGCGTTAACTAAAAACGATCGCTATTGCAGTTAAAAACCCCCATGGGATTTTTTTTTTTACCGCTGCGGGGAAAAAAAAAACCTTGCAGTTAATTGAATTCCCCCTAAATCATAACAAAGAGGACGCAACTTTCTTGTATGAAGAAAATAAGTATAATTAAGAAAGGACGGTGGGGATGTCTTGGTAACATAGAGCAAAACTGTTGTAACCAATCAGCAGTAAGCTTTCATTGTTCCAGTAAGGATTAAAGTTTGAGCAAATGTCTGATTGGTTGTTAATTCTGTATACAAGACATGATGGGAACTGTAGTGCTCCAAGGTCTGCCGTGACATTACCGCATTGAGCAGGACCGTGTGCAGCTCTCAGGCAAAGCAATACTATAAGGCAGTACATTAAATAGGAGATTTGCTTCCTGTCGAATATAAATCAGGTGAAAATTTAATATTTACTTAACAGAACATGACCAGATGGAAAGTGAAATCCCCAAATATAAGTATTAAATAATATAATGTATAACAATAATAATATACAATATAATATAAATATTTGTTTGAACAAACCCCTTTCTCATCTGATACCATCTGTGGGGGTTATTCACAAAGAATAAGAATTATGGGGGCTGCCAACATCATTACTAATTGCTAATGTATTTTTTTCAGGTCTGCGCCGCCCCCATCACACCCATATTCCATATGTGCATTAAGGGCCTGTATAGAGTTGGACGTATATCCGTTATTGTGGCATAAATATACACATTTCCGTACTACGCGTGCTTTGTATGTAGATTTGTGCATCTCTTAGACTTGTGGCCCCTTGAGCCCAAAGGGGCAGACCGGGGGTGTCAGTTGAGTACAGTTAAGAGTCGTGTACATGAAAGTTTAATACACCCCCTGCGGATGTGACCTAATGAGACTTGGACGCATCCACAGATACAGAGACTAATCTGTGCAGGTACCGGGTGGGAAGATACGTGATGATGATGATGACACCAGCAGCCTCTGATTGTAAGCACATTGACCGCTCCACTTCATAGTACTTTGCTATCGGTGCGGGTATATCATGGTACATCCAAGACGTCCGTATCATGGTACGTCCAGGGCGTCCGTATCATGGTACGTCCAGGGCGTCCGTATCATGGTACGTCCAGGGCGTCCGTATCATGGTACGTCCAGGGCGTCCGTATCATGGTACGTCCAGGGCGTCCGTATCATGGTACGTCCAGGGCGTCCGTATCATGGTACGTCCAGGGCGTCCGTATCATGGTACGTCCAGGGCGTCCGTATCATGGTACGTCCAGGGCGTCCGTATCATGGTACGTCCAGGGCGTCCGTATCATGGTACGTCCAGGGCGTCCGTATCATGGTACGTCCAGGGCGTCCGTATCATGGTACGTCCAGGGGGTCCATATCATGGTACGTCCAGGGGGTCCATATCATGGTACGTCCAGGAGGTCCATATCATGGTACGTCCAGGAGGTCTATATCATGGTACGTCCAGGAGGTCTATATCATGGTACGTCCAGGAGGTCTATATCATGGTATGTCCAGGAGGTCTATATCATGGTATGTCCAGGAGGTCTATATCATGGTATGTCCAGGGCGTCTATTATGATGGACACCAGAAGCAGAAATACTGCTGGTTGGATGTTTGAATTTTGAGATACATGGACTCAACACACACGTTAGTACACAATTTATGATACATGATTTGTATGTGTACGTTCAGGGTGAACAATGCATCGAACTCTGAAGCTTTCAATGTTTGAGATAATTGTGGTTTGGCTGACAGGTCTAAAAAGCACATCATGAAAACATCACTACTAAGCATGGCACACTAACAGGTGTAAACCTTCACATTTTTTTCTACCACTATAATGATCAGAACAGTCTCATATCATTGATTATTACCCCCAAGAGTCAGGTGACAACTAGGCTGACAAATATTGTTACCTACTTTTTTTTAAAATTTAAAACACATTGTTTTACATGCACCTATAAGTGCACTTACTTGTTCCTAGATAGAGGAAGGAAATGCGTTAAACTGCTAAAGAGCTGATTCCGCCACCTCTGATATGGTGCAAGATTCTGCAAGTACAGAAACACCTACAAATATGTGCAGTTCAGTTTTAATTTTACACGTCTCTTCACGTGTAGTAAGAGAAGGTTGGTGTGCACCGTCGTTACACTGTCACTATCTAAACCACCTTGTGCGACGCTCTCTTGCAGGCGTTTGCTCTGATGCTCCTCAGTGGCGCCCAGGTTTCTCAGCAGCTCTTTGTAATCCAGCGTGTGTTTTTTGCCTATACAGTAGTGGTTCCACAACCTGGAGATACATAAACACGACAAATACATCTTGAATGATGACAGGAAAATGTAGGATTAGCAGCATTCACAGATCATCATCAGCTATTTATATAGCGTCACTAATTCCGCAGCGCTGTACAGAGAACTCACTCACATCAGTCCCTGCCCCATTGGAGCTTACAGTCTAAATTCCCTAATATACACACACACACAAACACATACTAGGGTCAATTTGATAGCAGCCAATTAACCTACCAGTATGTTTTTCGAGTGTGGGAGGAAACCGGAGCACCTGGAGGAACCCACGCAAACATACAAACTCCACACAGATAAGACCATGGTCGGGAACTGAACTCATGACCCCAGTGCTGCAAGACATCTTCATATAGATTTTCTCATAATTGTTTTATATAACAGGATTAGCTAAGATTAAAGTTTTTAATTCACACAGCCCAATTGATAAGATGATTTACCAATTACTGTTATTAATTGTAAAGTCTTTGTTTCACATGTTCAAATAAATAGTATTCCGTATCAGGACACAACGATACTTTGGAGAATGATAAAACAGAACAGGGAGCGCTGACACGTCAAACAAACAAAACAGTGTTATGGGTAGATTACCTAAGGTTTCTAAAAGGAAAAGTGGAGGTGTTGCCCATAGCAACCAATCATTTTCTAGAATGTGCTAGATAAATTATAGCTAGAATCTGATTGGTTGCTGTGGGCAGCACCCCACTTTTCCTTTTAGAAGCTATAGAACATCTACCCCTTAGTGAGCCCTTATACTGTGGTTTTACATTCATCAAAAGTGTGTTCACCAAGTGATGAAAGACGCTCTAAATATATGTCAATGTGTAATGCATCATTACAGCTGGTACCTTTAAATGCTGTTAATCCAGTATAAAGACAGACAGACAGACTAGGGTTCATTTTTGCAGCAGCCAATTAACCTACTAGTATATTTTTGGAGTGTGGGAGGAAACCGGAGCACCCAGAGTAAACCTACACAAACCTGGGACAAAGTATAAACTACTCACAGATAAGGCCATGGTCTGGAACCGAACTCATGACCCCAGCTCTGTGAGGCTGAAATGCTAACCACTGATTAGGGCAGCACGGTGGATAAGTGGTTAGCACTTCTGCCTCACAGCACTGGGGTCATGAGTTCAGTTCCAGACCATGGCCTTATCTGTGAGGAGTTAATACGTTGTCCCAGGTTTGTGTAGGTTCACTCTGGGTGCTCCGGTTTCCTCCCACACTCCAAAATCATACTAGTAGCTTAATTGGCTGCTATAAAAAAATTACGCTAGTCTCTCTCTCTGTATGTGTGTGTGTGTGTGTGTATGTTAGGGAATTTAGACTGTAAGCTCCAATGGGGCAGGGACTGATGTGAGCGAGTTCTCTGTAGAGCGCTGCGGAATCAGTGGCGCTATATAAATAAATAGATGATGATTACAAAATAATGTTGGTGGAGATTATTAACCTTTACAGGGAATCAGCCTTCCCAATGTGGCTTTCCAGTCTCTCTGTGTGACAATAGCAAACGAGGCTCTTCCTATATTCTCTGACGATCTGAACGCAGAAGGGACAGATCTAAAATGATCCAGTGCTGTATATCTCTTGTGTTACCGCTATGGTTCTCCAAGGCACTTCCGCAAAGTGCTTCTATAAACTGAAACTTTATCATTCGTTACTTACTGAATACAAATGGAATCACTTTCTGTCTCACAAGTGTATAAGACAATACTTATTCCTCACAGAAATGATATTTTTCTACAGTATACACCTGTTTCTAATCTATCTCCTCCCTTACTGGTATCTCCTGCCTAATGCCAGTGGTTACAGTATGCAAATGTATGCAAATGAGAGACAGCAGTTGCCATTTAGCTTAGAGAATGAATTACATAAATTACTTACAGTTTTCTGACACTAATGTACAGAAATCTTTATTTGTTGAGTTAAAGAAATAAACAATGTATTTAATTTACAAAGCCCAAATGTCCACAGCGCCCAATCCTCTGTGGTAGTGACATGAAGATTGGTGGTGAAGTTTTCACCAGCCGATGGGGAAAGGTGGGCAGAGTGAGGACTAGCTTGAATAGCAGCGCAAGAACTATATATATATATATATATACATATATATATATATATATATATATATACACACACATATACACACACATATACACACATATACAAACTATCATTATGACCACAGCCATAATGATAGTTCCAGGGCAGCCTAAGAGTTCCGCATTCAAGCAATATGTGCTCCCGGCTATTACCAGGTGCTTTGCCGAGAGTCCTGGCAGAGATCCCAGGATCGGAACCGTAGAGGACTCAAGTTGTTGGATTTTCCTTTTTGAGGAGGTAGAGGAGAGTGGGGGCAGGTGGGGGGCAGGGAACTGGTGTGGGGAGTGGGAGCAGAGCTCCATGAAAAAGGAGAAAGAGCAAAAGAGAGGTGAAAATAAAAGTGAAGAAGCTTCCAGGGTGGGGTGACCTGCACGACTTCTATCCCGGACCAGAGAAAGAGAGAAATGAGTAAGAGGATCCCCTAAGGGGGCGTCTGGGGGCCCAAAAACAATATTTTAATCTGTGGAGCAAGTACTGAAAAGAGATAAAGGCGTAGACAGGAGCGTACTTTACTGGACGGAGGGGCACATGGCCAGTTCCACTCCACATAAGGACTTTATTGTTGCACTAGGTCTGAGCTAGCGGGATCGTGTTGTGTTTTGTACTCTTCATGGGACGTATTTTCTACCACCCGCACTTGGTTGGAGAAGAGCTTTTCTAGAACTACTTTACAGAATATACAACAAAGCTTCAAGCACACAAAAGTGACAGGTGTAATAAAGACAGCCCTGATATTATATTCTCAATGAAAAATCAAACAGGTTTATTTAACAAAAAGGATGGCTCTATAATGGCAGGAGGCTGGAAAGTGATGGCTCTATAATAGCAGGGGGCTGGAAAGGGATGGCTCTATAATGGTAGGAGACTGGAAAGGGATGGCTCTATAATGGCAGGAGGCTGGAAAGGGATGGCTCTATAATGGCAGGAGGCTGGAAAGGGATGGCTCTATAATGGTAGGAGACTGGAAAAGGATGGCTCTATAATGGCAGGAGGCTGGAAAAGGATGGCTCTATAATGGCAGGGGGCTGGAAAGGGATGGCTCTATAATGGTAGGAGACTGGAAAGGGATGGCTCTATAATGGCAGGAGGCTGGAAAAGGATGGCTCTATAATGACAGGAGGCTGAAAGGGGTGGCTCTATAATAGCAGGGGGCTGGAAAGGGATGGCTCTATAATGGTAGGAGACTGGAAAAGGATGGCTCTATAATGGCAGGGGGCTGGAAAGGGATGGCTCTATAATGGTAGGAAACTGGAAAGGCATGGCTCTATAATGGTAGGAGACTGGAAAGGAATGGCTCTATAATGGCAGGAGGCTGAAAAAGGATGGCTCTATAATGACAGGAGGCTGGAAGGGGTGGCTCTATAATAGCAGGGGGCTGGAAAGGGATGGCTCTATAATGGTAGGAGACTGGAAAAGGATGGCTCTATAATGGCAGGGGGCTGGAAAGGGATGGCTCTATAATGGCAGGGGGCTGGAAAGGGATGGCTCTATAATGGTAGAAAACTGGAAAGGCATGGCTCTATAATGGTAGGAGACTGGAAAAGGATGGCTCTATAATGGCAGGAGGCTGGAGAGGGATGGCTCTATAATGGTAGGAGACTGGGAAGGGATGGCTCTATAATGGTAGGAGACTGGAAAGGGATGGCTCTATAATGGCAGGAGGCTGGAAAAGGATGGCTCTATAATGGCAAGAGGCTGGAAAAGGATGGCTCTATAATGGCAGGAGGCTGGAAAGGGATGGCTTTATACTGGCAGGAGGCTGGAAGGGCATGGCTCTATAATGGCAGGAGTGTGGAAAGGGATGGCTCTATAATGGCAGGAGACTGGAAAGGGATGGCTCTATAATGGCAGGAGACTGGAAAGGGATGGCGCTATAATGGCAGGAGGCTGGAAGGGCATGGCTCTATAATGGCAGGAGACTGGAAAGGGATGGCGCTATAATGGCAGGAGACTGGAAAGGGATGGCTCTATAATGGCCGGAGGCTGGAAGGGCATGGCTCTATAATGGCAGGAGTGTGGAAAGGGATGGCTCTATAATGGCAGGAGACTGGAAAGGGATGGCTCTATAATGGCAGGAGACTGGAAAGGGATGGCTCTATAATGGCCGGAGGCTGGAAGGGCATGGCTCCATAATGGCAGGAGTCTTTAAAGGGATGGCTCTATAATGGCAGGAGACTGGAAAGGGATGGCGCTATAATGGTAGGAGGCTGGAAAGGGATGGCTCTATAATGGCAGGAGACTGGAAAGGGATGGCGCTATAATGGTAGGAGGCTGGAAAGGGATTGCTCTATAATAGTGGGAGGCTGGACTTTTGCTATGGCATTTAAACTGTTGCACAGTACGCCTCCAACCCACATCTAGACTCTCCCGACAGTGGAGAACAGGCGTGCACCTCAATGTGAAAACGAAGGACCATCTAGGTCAGTGATAGGTAACCTGACACCCTTCAGGGGCCGTATAGGCGGCCCTCTAACCCTCGTACATTTCCCGATAATCTCAGTAACAAGTTAAAACAATAAATAAAGGAAAGAGACACCTATCTGCAATAACAAATCAGCGCCATTTTTTACAAGAGCTACAAGTTATAACAAAACACATCTGACAATAAAGCAGAAGGGGGCTGCAGGTGAAGGCTCTGGGGGGGCCGCAGGTGAAGGCTCTGGGGGGGGTCGCAGGTAAAGGCTCTGGGGGGGGCGCAGGTAAAGGCTCTGGGGGGGGCCGCAGGTAAAGGCTCTGGGGGGCCGCAAGTAAAGGCTCTGGGGGGCTGCAGGTAAAGGCTCTGGGGGGGCCGCAGGTAAAGGCTCTGGGGGGGCCGCAGGTAAAGGCTCTGGGGGGGCCGCAGGTGAAGGCTCTGGGGGGGCTGCAGGTGAAGGCTCTGGGGGGGCCGCAGGTAAAGGCTCTGGGGGGGACGCAGGTAAGGGTGCTGGGTGGGCCGCAGGTAAAGGCTCTGGGGGGGCCGCAGGTAAAGGCTCTGGGGGGCCGCAGGTAAGGGTGCTGGGTGGGCCGCAGGTAAAGGCTCTGGGGGGGCCGCAGGTAAAGGCTCTGGGGGGGCCGCAGGTAAGGGTGCTGGGTGGGCCGCAGGTAAAGGCTCTGGGGGGGCCGCAGGTAAAGGCTCTGGGGGGACCGCAGGTAAGGGTGCTGGGTGGGCCGCAGGTAAAGGCTCTGGGGGGGCCGCAGGTGAAGGCTCTGGGGGGGCTGCAGGTAAAGGCTCTGGGGGGGCCGCAGGTAAAGGCTCTGGGGGGGCCGCAGGTGAAGGCTCTGGGGGGGCTGCAGGTAAAGGCTCTGGGGGGCCGCAGGTAAAGGCTCTGGGGGGGCCGCAGGTAAGGGTGCTGGGTGGGCCGCAGGTAAAGGCTCTGGGGGGCCGCAGGTAAAGGCTCTGGGGGGGCCGCAGGTAAGGGTGCTGGGTGGGCCGCAGGTAAAGGCTCTGGGGGGGCCACAGGTAAAGGCTCTGGGGGGACCGCAGGTAAGGGTGCTGGGTGGGCCGCAGGTAAAGGCTCTGGGGGGGCCGCAGGTAAAGGCACTGGGGGGGCTGCAGGTAAAGGCTCTGGGGGGGCTGCAGGTAAAGGCGCTGGGGGGGCCGCAGGTAAAGGCTCTGGGGGGGCTGCAGGTAAAGGCTCTGGAGGGGCTGCAGGTAAAGGCTCTGGGGGGGGCTGCAGGTAAAGGCGCTGGGGGGGCCGCAGGTAAAGGCTCTCGGGGGGCTGCAGGTAAAGGCTCTGGGGGGGGGGCTGCAGGTAAAGGCTCTGGGGGGGCTTCAGGTAAAGACACTGGGGGAGGGCTGCAGGTAAAGGCTCTGGGGGGGGCTGCAGGTAAAGGCTCTGGGGGGGCTGCAGGTAAAGGCACTGGGGGGGCTGCAGGTAAAGGCACTGGGGGGGCTGCAGGTAAAGGCTCTGGGGGGGTCGTCATGTGACTCTAGTGTGCTCATCACTGATCTAGAAGCACCAGTGAATAAGATAAGTCATTCTGTGCTGCACAATGAGTGCACACTGTAATTGAGTATCTCGGGATTCATTTGGAGATAATAGGGCCTCTAAATAGTGTAGCAGGTTAGAACGCGTCACACATTAAAAGGCTGCATTTTTTTCATATTGCCCTGCACAGAATTTAAAACATTTTATTGAAAGAATGTTTAAACGCTTTGCGTGAGACAGGAAGTACGCCTTCCCCATTCTCTACTGTGTGCCACTATCGGAGATTACAGACAGCGCTCTCTAGTGGCCAGAACAGCGAACGTTCTAAACGCTCCGGAGACACCAGCTTTACTAAACAGAAGACAAACAGACACAGCAGCTTGTACCATTGATTAAAGGGGGTGTCTTGTTTTGGGCAATAAACCTGACCCCAGAACCCCTCCGATACCTGAAGCCCGGAGTCACCACGAGTCGTATCGAACTGCGACTCACCGAGCAGGAGGCTCAATCCCTCCGGTCCTTTTTTATAGAGCAGAATTAGAGTTATTAGGGAACAGGTCAAAGTATGGGGGAGTTCAGTGAACGTCTCAGTGTAATTCGTAAGAAACTTTGAGGCATGAAAGAACTTTGAAAAGTGAAACTATAGTCAAACCCTGGGATGAGGGGAAAATACTGCATTTGCATACATAGTAATCATCATCATCATTTATTTATATAGCGCCACTGATTTCGCAGCGCTGTACAGAGAACTCACTCACATCAGTCCCTGTCCCATTGGAGCTTACAGTCTGAGAGAGATGAAGGTCCATTTAATATCAGCCAATTAACCTATTAGTATGTTTTTGGAGTGTGGGAGGAAACCGGAGAACCTGGAGGAAACCCACACAAACACGGGGAGAACATACAAACTCCACACAGATAAGGCCATGGTCAGGAATCGAACTCATGACCCCATGACTCATGTAATGCATTAAGTCATGATTAAATGATAAATGTACTTGTAAGGATATAAAACATGTGTTCCCTGATGGTAAGATTATGCGTTTTCATTTTATCACAAGTTATTTCTCATGAAAGAGTCCCTGTAATTTTTACATTTTTGTCTCTTCTCCATTTTTTCATATTTTGTCTTTTTATTGCCCGGCATGCGGGATTCTCTTTATTACAGTCATGAAAAGTTACAGCGTTGGTCGTTTTCACGGCTCTTTTTATTTGTGCTGCTCGTGGAGCGAACCGGCTTGTTACATGGTAGGACCGCTCAAGGGAGGATGGATATATCGTACCACCCCACCCCCCCTCCTTCTACCCACCTACCGCACTCACTCTCTTTGTAAGCCCCTTGCCTTGAGTCTTACCAGCTTAATTGAAAACTGTGCAGGCGTTTTATAATTTACTGCTTATTTTATTTTGGAATGCATACAAATTCAATTTAAGCATCTAAGCTGTTTTCAGATTGCCATGAAAAACGTTGGCTTTACTGTCAAATAAAAGACTGCGCTGGGTTATTGCTTTCCTAACTTCATAATGCCGGCGGGATTTTGGCCAGAGAACGGGTTGGGGGGGGGGGGGGGATTGCTCCGAGACTTTGGATTCCTTTTTATTGAATTAACCTACATCATTTTATTCAGTGGCAGCAGTGATATGACTGTATATACCCTTCAATATCGTCACATTCAAGCGATTCAATCCTAATAACATTTGACTTTAGTAATAACAGTCACTTGATCAACACATTGAAACAGTTCTGACTACAAACCTCTGCATCCTTCTAAGCGCTGATCCGTGAAATATATCAGTCTGTTGTGTGACTCTTATAGCTGTATATGTTACAGGGAATTATAAATGTAATCTATTAGAAAGTACTTTTATATTTTACTGGGCTCTAAGCCCGGCTTTCAGTTTCTACAAAACAATAATTGAAAAAGGTAAGAAACAATTTGCTGCAAATTGCAGCAGTTTTTATTACAGCGTTACCTGTGAACCAGTTTACATACATGTCCACCGGTACATGAATAATACACTACAATGTATAATATTGAAATATACTCTTTGTTTTCTAAATTTATTTAACCCTGTATTCAAGGGGTAGATGTACCAAAGCTTCTAAGTAGGAAAATTGGGAGGTGTTGCTTGTAGCAACCAATCAGATTATAGCTATCATTTATCTAGTACCGTATAGAATATAATAGCTAGAATCTGATTGGTTGTGGTTGCTATGGGCAACAACTCCATTTTTTCCTTTTTAGAGAGTTAGATAACTCTACCCCTGGCCACAGGCTATGAGAACAAGACACATTCAGCAGGCATTCTCATAGTATAAAAAGACAGACAAACACTGACATTGCTCATGTCTCAAACCCTGCAGTTTTTGATTATATTAATGGGAGAAATGGAAAAGAAAAAGGATAAGTTTCTGCTCCATAGCTCTGTAGGATACACTGAGCTCTACGGACTGAACTTCTAATTAGAATGTAGGTTTCTCGATATATCAATTAGAATGCAAACTATTAGGTCATACTTGCCAACTCTCCTGGAATGTCCAGGAGATTCCCGAATTCCGGGTAGGTTTCCCGGACTCCCGGGACTGTATGGCAGTCTCCCGCATCTGCCCACTTCCTAGTGAAGTGGGCAGAATTAGGCCCAAAATGCAGCGATTCTCCGGGAATCCCCGCCCCCCGCTGTAAAATGACGCGTCATTAACGTCACGGGATGTAATGACATTTGCGTCATTACGTCACAGGGGCGGGTCCAAAATTGCGCGATTTTCATAGCCCCCCCTCCCCCCCGCACGTCCACCTCCCCCGGCAGCTAGAAAAAGTTGTTTGAGAAAAGTATGTATTAGGTGCAGGACGCCACTTTCTATTTGAGCTTCTTACTATCTCCCATTAATACAGTTATTCTACAGTATATTTTAACACACACTATACATGCAAATAATAATTTTAAAATGGTCCTTTGGACAATACTACTTCTATAATAACGGTCAGCCGCCCATCTCTCTCCAGCATACAGTGACCATCTCCTGCCAGAGTTATGACCAGTTCTTCTGTGGATGGAAGGCGTGTCGTGAATGAGACTCCTGATTGGTCAGGAGTGACGACCATCCAATCAGCTGTCATCTGCACTTTCACAGCCTAGATCAGCATCAGCAGCCACATCAACACTGATACGTGGAGCTCTGCTATGGATTAGGGCGGCGATATGGGCGGATTAGGGGGAATGTCAACATAGGTGGATTTCAAATACAGTAAAATGATAATTTAACAATAGCGACAAGGAATTAAATGAAAGCCTTCTGACCACCATTTCATTGTGCAAATTTTATTTTAGGTGAACATTGCTGCTGATAATTACACAGTTTTAATCAATAGCTAAGCTGGCCGCACACATTAAGATTCAAATATTGCCAAATGTCTAATTTGGATACCCACGGAGGTCAAATTGGGCAGAGCTGGCATTTTTGGCTTGGAAAAATTAAGATCTGAGAGGACTTCATTCGATCTCAGGTTGGTGGTCGATGACGGTTTTAGGCCAATTTTTTCTAACGCAACAAAATTGGATGATAAAGTCACCACGAGTGTCGACAGCTCAACAACTGATATATACTTCTATACTACTTATCATATCAGCAGTACATTCTGCAGTCAGCTTCCTGGGCTGTGCAGGATCTCTGCGCTGCTGATGTGATATAAACAGATTTACAACTGTTTATCTAACGGTTTATTGACCAAACTCAGTTTGAAATGATCAATCATTACCAGACAGCAATTAAACATGACCTTTTAATGCCTGCTAATGATCTGCAATGCTTGTTAATTGTAAGGGAAAGCAAACGTCTGTGCATAAAGACCAACCTTGATTATAGACTACATAACGCCAATAAACATGATCTGGCTTATTTCATTGTTAATGATATCATCAGCCTTTTATTGAAAAGCTTTGGTTATATTCCTTAGTGAGCCTATAGTCTACAAGTGTAGAGAGACACGAAATACGAGGGGCAGGTAAGGCAGATGGGGTATAAAGATTTTCTTATAAAGGTAGCGCAACATAAATAGAGGTTCGGGTCTGAGAAGGATTCTGGGATAAAGGCAAAAGGTCTCAATAGACAGGTATTAAGGGACCAGTAACGAGTGTACGTTGATGGAGGAAAAGGATTTCAGAGATAAGGTGCAGCACGGGAGAAGTTTTAGAGATAATAAGTAAGACACACTCTCATTTCATAACTAGATGCATGTTTTAAGCCATAAATTGCTATTTCAATAACATTTTTATTATCTGGAGCTTCATTCCACTTGTCGTCTACACTCAACGATGGCAGCTATAAAGTGGCTGCACCAAGTTCATCTGGTTTCAGTATCAATGTGAATATATCAATTTCCTCGGAACCAAGTACATGATTGAAATGTCTGACGCTATGAATGGAACGTCTTCCATAGATAGCAACAGCAACGTCATCCTCTAAAGCTTTATAACAAACCAAAAACGTAAAGTGATCCCTCATATAATCGCTCTGAAGGTGGCATAAATGACACAGCGTAATATGGTGGCGCTATATAAATAATCAATAATAATAATACAGCAGGGCAGACTTACTTTTCATACTCCACGTTTTTCATCTTGAAGCAGTAATTTTCGAGGACGCGTCTAAGTTCGTGCTTCTGAATTTGGCCGTTTTGGTTGTAATCGAAGAGTCGACAGGACCTGACAATGTTTTTCAGATTCTTACATATCTGTTATTGGAGAAGGACAAGGCGTTAGAGTAGGGTTTGCATAAGATAATAGATTGGCTGTTATTAACAAGTCTTTTTCACAATCATCATCAGCATCATCAGTTATTTATATAGCGCCACTAATTCCGCAGCGCTGTACAGAGAACTCGCTCCCATCAGTCCCTGCCCCATTGGAGCTTACAGTATAAATTCCCTAACACACACACACACAGACAGACAGACTAGGGTCAATTTGATAGCAGACAATTAACCTACCAGTATGTTTTTGGAGTGTGGAAGGAAACCGGAGCACCCGGAGGAAATCCACGCAAACACGGGGAGAACATGCAAACTCCACACATATAAGGCCATGGTCGGGAATTTAACTCATGGCCCAGTGCTGTAAGGAAGAAGTGCTAATCACTGAGCCACCGTGCTGCCCTAATGTCCATATTAACCCTTCCATATTTTTCTCATTGGTTCAAAATAACCCATAATGCCCTATATATAAGGTCTAGGGTAACGGCTCATACCCTCAGTACATTTCTCAGTGTCAACATTTTATAGCCACCTTTTCTAACCACTAAACAATTTCCCTGCCCTTTGAGTAACTTTAAAAAAAACACACCACAATTTGTAGCAGTTTATGGTAGAATTAAGGGCTCTCAGCGCTCCTCGGGATATCTACACAACAATATCAAGCTGCCAATGGAAACAGAAAACCACTCCCCCGAGGAGTCGCGTCATTGACATACTCTCCGGAAGCTGCGCTGGTAAACTGGTCAAGCCAAACAGTCGCCAGCAAGTGTCTAACGGATCCCCCCCCTTATTCTCCGGCATTGTATGAGCAAGCACAGACTGGGCGGCATTTATGGATCAGTTTTATTAACCATTGCTTTTTGTTCTGTGTTACTCTCTTGAAATTGTCATTGTGAAGGGAAGACGGAGATAAAAATAACAACAAAAAAAAAAAGACACAGATGAGCAGATATCAAGAGACATTCGCTGCTAAATGAAGTGGAACAGGATAAGTATCTAGACTGGGCGGTGTGGGTTCTGGCTGTATTCCTGCAGTAGCGCAGTCTAACTTGTCTTTCTCTATTGATTCCATCTGTTTACACTCTACAGAGTATTGGCGCCCTGCTGTGCCTATATCCTATTTACCAGCTGGTAGCACTGGCATCCTTCCAGCCGCTGGCAGCCAGCCTAGAAAAACAAACCCAGTTTATTACTTGTTCCTCTTCTGTTTTTAATTAACTGTGGTGTCCACTATGGCTAGTTGACTCGCATTTACATAAAAATGAATGTGTTTAAAAGAACGAGATGTCATTTCCCGGTGGGGTCCGTCCTTGTACACAGACCTGTTGGATCGCTGACTGTGAATGCGGTGAGCTCTGTAGCCTTTTATACCACTTTCCAGATTAGAAGATTCAAATAGCTGCTGGCTCATATAATTCAATTTGTAGGATATAATGGATTACAACAGAGCGGAATCATATCATGGACCCGTCGCCCACACACAGTGCAGGCAGTCATCATCTGGGCTGAACCAAGATCCATGAGAGTGCAGCCTATCAATGCACTAGGAACTAGTGATATCATCACTTTGCGCCCTAGGTCGGTGATATCGCCAGTTCCGCTGTGATTGGCTGAGCCCAGAAAATGGCTGCCTCCGATGCGTGTAATTGATGGAAAAGCACCCAACCTATTGTATTGTGAGAAGATTATCACAACTCACTTTAAAGCTCAGGGAGGAGATAGAGGGATTCTTGGGAAGAGAAAGCAGATAATGGAACTGTACAAAATAATCCAGCAATCTGACTTCCAAGGACCGTTATAGATAGTAGGACAGGTTGAGTTGTACAGTGGCTCAGTGGTTAGCACTTCTGCCTCACAGCACTGGGGTCATGAGTTCAATTCCCGACCATGGCCTTATCTGTGTGGAGTTTGTATGTTCTCCCCGTGTTTGCATAGGTTTCCTCCGGGTTCTCTGGTTTCCTCCCACACTCCAAAAACATACTGGTAGGTTAATTGGCTGCTATTAAATTGACCCTAGTCTCTGTCTCTGTCTGTGTGTGTGTGTGTGTGTATGTTAGGGAATTTAGACTGTAAGCTCCAATGGGGCAGGGACTGATGTGAGTGAGTTCTCTGTACAGCGCTGCGAAATTAGTGGCGCTATATAAATAAATGATGATGATGAAGTTCTATTACAATAATAGTAATCTTTTAATATGTGTAGTCAACCAGTACAATGGGAAATACAAAATATAGAGTTAGATTCCCTATAAATGTAAGCAGTGGGGCAAATTTAGAAGAGCAGTCTTTACAGTCTTACTTTTAATCTTTGAAGACCTAGAAATTCTTGGAATAGCAAGAGATACAGTAAGAAACAAGAGTGTGTCACTATCTAACATATGCTACCGCTGCTAATTATACCCACATTACAGTTTTCAGAGGTTTGCTCTGCAATATTTTACTACTGACCAATTGCATAACTCCTAATCGCCCCGATTTTGGTGGGACAGTCCTGATTTGTGGACCTCGGTAGAGGCGGAGCTAACAGCTGTCTGTAGTGAAGTGGGGAGGGAATTGAGCTGCATTGGGGTGTCAGGGGGACACTGAACAGCGTATTTGAAAATTTCAGTTTTGGAGAGAAGTGGTCCCCTGACCCTAAAGGTGATGTATTAGGTCCCTAAACATCTCTTTACATAATATTTTATTACTGAAAATATTGACAACATTTTATATCGGAATAGAGACCATGTTAAGATTAATACAGGTTTTAATCTGTCTGTACTATGTCCTGTTATATTACTGGTAGACATAGGACAGACAGCACACATTGATACCTATGAGAAAAAACATAGGTACAATTGAAAAAGAATAAAAGGGACATGTTCATTATTTCGCTTCCACGTCCATCCAGCAGGTGGCACCCTTTCTCATAGGGATCACTCATCCCTACTGTGCTGTTAGCCCTCCACTTTAACGTAGGGATAACAGGCTTCAATGACAGCACTTTACCAGCCAGGCACAGCCTACTCCTCAGTAGCAGATTCCACTGTGCACATTTGAATGATTCATAGATACGATTCCCTCCATAATATACAAAATGACAAATGGAAACCTCCAGGGTCCCCCTACACCATTTTTTCCACATTCCTAAAACCTTGGTGACCCTGTTCATCACGTTGTGCCCTTTCCCCAGAAGTGCTTTATTTTTAATGTCTGTATAAATTGGAAGAAACGTGATTAAAGTCAATAATTTAGAAGAGACTTTTATTACACACAAGTTAAAAATGTTCAGTGTTTCTCCAGACCCGCTGGCAGCGAAGGGATTAACTAATGTACAATAAGCCGTTGTCTTTATCATCCCTCTGACAAAAGCAGAGGAAAAACATGTGCAACGGATATAGCCCGTAGATGGTGTAATGCTCAGCACCGTCATCAGGGGGCAAGATAGCTATAAAAGTTGGCAATTATAAACACTGTGCAATTTTGTAATGTTTTCATGTTTCAAACTTTTACTAGCACTGAAAGAGGAACCAGCTTGTACTAACAATACAGCAGACTGCTGGGAAGAAACTATCCCATATCTAGGTCTGTTCTCTCTACACACACAGTGATACACCCACTGTTAGAATGGGTCATGTGACCGTAAATGGGCGTGGCCTGTATCTTGTAGCACACCAGGGGGTAAATGTATCAAGCTGAGAGTTTTCCGGCGGGTTTGAAAAGTGAAGATGTTGCCTATAGCAACCAATCAGATTCTAGCTATCATTGTGTAGAATGTACTAAATAAATGATAGCTAGAATCTGATTGGTTTCTCAAAACCGCCGAAAAACTCTCAGCTTGATACATTTACCCAGTGTCGGACTGGGGCATGAAGGGCCCACCAGGGACAGCAACTCTAGGGGCCCACCAGAGGGGTGTGGCCACCATCAAAGAGGCGAGACCAGACACTAGAGGGGCAGTGGTCAGCCCACAAAGGACAGCTAGCACAATAGTGTAGTATATAAGAATGCAGTGTGTATAAAGAGTACAGTCTTGATCTGCACCTTAGATTGGGCAGAACAGTCACCAAAAATCGGGATTATCCCACTAGACCAGGCTTGACTAACCTGTGGCACTCCAGGTGTTGTGAAACTACAAGCCTCAGCATGCTTTACCAATATATAGCAGCCTATTGCTGGAAGGGTATGCTGGGACTTGTAGTTTCACAAAACCTGGAGTGCCACAGGTTAGCCAAGCCTGCACTAGACTCAGAACATTTGACAGACTGTCCTACCTGTTCTTGTCACCACCTGTGGCTGTTGGTTTCTTTAGCTGCGGCTTGTCTGGATCCTGGAATGTTAAGGGGTCCTATTTGGAAAAAATAATGGGTACATTTAGAAAATTCCAACCAGCCCCACCGTTAAATCAATAGGACCCACATTTAATACTTAGGACTTCCTCCAGCCCCAACATAAAGTAATAGTATTCCCATTTAATAACCTATTTCCCTCCCAACAGACAGCTCCTGCAATAAATTAATCACATTTACATATAATAAATATACCTATTTCCTGCAACCGTCACTGCCATTAAATAATTCATATTCACATTTAATAAATATACCTCATGCTCCTCAAACTCAGCCCCACATTCAATAATAGCGCCCAAACCACCCCATCTTAAATTAATAGTCCCCACTATAAAATTAAATTGCCCCACTTTCATCCTACAAAGAAAATAGCACCCATTATTTAGCCACCACCTACCACACACACATTACATTGCCACAAGCCCGTTGTGCCATCACACACACATTACTGCGCCCCTTCATCACCATGATGTGCCTCCTTATAATCACACTGCACCCTCCATGCTGCTTTTGCTCCCCCCTTCTCCTGGCTCCCCTTCACACACTGCCATACTGTCTGTGCTCCCCCTTCACTCTGCCATGCTCCCCCTTCACTCTGCCATGCTCCCCTTCTCTGTTCCATGCTCCCCTTCTCTGTTCCATGCTCCCCTTCTCTGTTCCATGCTCCCCCTTCACTCTGCCAGGCTCCCCCTTCTCTGTTCCATGTTCCCCCTTCTCTGTTCCATACTCCTATTCTGTTCCATGCTCCCCCTTCTCTGTTCCATACTCCTATTTCTGTTCCATGCTCCCCTATCACTTACCTTTTCTATCTGCTTCTTCTTTTCTTCTCCTCTGTCTTGCCGGCGCTCCTCACTGAACGTCGGGCGTGATGACGTCACGCCCGGCATTCAGTGCTAACGGAGCCGGCGCTGCAGTCACGTGTTTGTTTTTTTTACTATTAAAGTTTCTAGCTCCCCCCACCAACGAAGAGGGGAGCGATTCAGGGTCGGGGCCTACCGGTGGATAGTCCGGTCCACCAGCGGATAGTCTGGTCCACCGGCGGGCCAGTCCGACCCTGCATTTACCCCCAGGTGTTTGCTGGAAAGAAAAAGCCATGTGGTTAGTAAAAGTTGCAGTAGGGTATGTGCAAGCCAATAAGTCACCTGAAGGTGGGAAAACCCTATGATTAGACATTAAAAGCTCTAACATGACTGTACTTAGCACAAAGAAGCAACATATTGGTATTTATAAAATATTCAGACATTAGTTGTTCCATTTTGTACAATGTGTCCCTCTTTTTGTCCCTCTTCCTGTGCCCTCTAACTAAACAAATACAGAACATTAACTCACTGATAATGAACAGACAACAGCGCCATCTACAGGTACTGAAGAGTACTGAACTCCATCAATGACATTCATAAATTTTATTTTAATTATACTTCTGTTAATGATCCTGCATGAAATCATTTTGTGATATTTCTCATAATTTCTAAATAAAAATAATATTATTTTTTTACCTACAATCCATGTATGTGGAGCATTTAAGATTAAATTAATATATCTCATACACCCACTTTCAAATGCAATTAGGAATTAATGTAATTATTCAGCCAGCAATTAATCGCCCGCAGATTCTGTACAACATAATTTAGAACTCTTATTGGTCTTAAGAATGAGACGTTTTAATTAGTTAAAAGCGACACAAAATTCACAAGGTTTGTCTGTTACAAGAAGATTATATGACTGTAACAAGGTTTCTCTAATTACAATTTAATTAGCTAATTCTAATTAACCTAGTTTTTAATTATCACCAGCCAAGGTATGCACCAGCCTGAAAACCTGGGGGCATACATATAGCATCGCCCGTCATCTTAAGAATTATCTGTGACTTAGACACCTGATAATGGGCAGAAAATCCACTTCATGATAGATAGATAGATAGATAGATATATTATATATATATATATATATATATATATATATATATATATATTTAAAACTGTAAATAAGTCCATTCTTTTCGATTGAACCTTCTTAAAACAAACAAGCAGACAGATTAAGAGAGCATAATATGGGGCTTCATTGGAAGACGCATTCGTCAGTCGCTAAGCAGCGGTAGAACAGCAAATTAACCCATTTGTGATCAAAGTAAGCCGTAGGTCCGGTTAGGGAATGATATTCGGCAGTTCCACAATAATTGGACAGCCACATGGTGCTTACCAATGTATTAAGTAATCAAAGGTCGCTGCAGCGACAATATTAAGTGAGCAGTGGACAGTCAGACGTCACATAACATGGGGCAGGAGGGAAGGAAGCAGTGGGCAAGTCTCCTGGACAAAACCATGTTACAATGCAAGGGGTGCAAATTAGTATTCTGTTTTGCACATAAGTTAAATACTGACTGTTGTTTCATGTAGCACACAAATATCAATTTCATGTAGCACACAAATATCAACTGTACAAATAAGCTATCAAGTATTTGTGTGCTACATGAAACAACAGTCAGTATTTAACTTATGTGCAAAACAGAATACTAATTTACACCCCTTGTATTCTAACATGGTTTTGTCCAGGAGACTGAAAATAAGACGTTTCTTAAGTTAAGATCCTTAATGAATCAGGCCCTAAGTCATTAAGGAGAGCAAGGCAAAAAAAGGAGTAAATATTCTCTGGGACAAACCATGTTACAATGCAAGGGATGAAAATGAATTTATTATTTTGCACATATGAAAATTTGGCTGTTTTTCCATCTAGCACACATATACTTAATAGCGTTATTTTTACACTGAGATATAAAGTTAATCTAGGTCCTAGGACATGCCCTACTCCACCTATAAATCTGTCCCCACATTTTAAATGTACCTCCCCCTCCAATGCAATATGGTTTTGCCCAGGTGCAAAGTTACTCCTCTTTTATGCTTTGCTCTCCTTAATAAGTCAGGCCCATACTGTCCGTCGTCATCATCGTTCCTTTATAAGGGGCCACAGATTATGCAGCAAGAATACAACAACACAAAATAAAAAGCTACGGAAATAATAATAATAAATACAATAATAACGCATACTTCAGATAATACCTAGGAGCAAATTAGAATAAAGCACACACAACAATACACACAGCTGACACTATAAATAGCACAATACAGCACATCACACGCAGTGTACAATGTAACAGGGACATACAGACAAGACCGACAGACAGTGGAGAGAACGAGAGCAGGATGATGCAGACGGAGAGCCGGCCATCCGAAGATTTGACAAACTACAGGACAGGCAGAGGCAACATGATAAAACAATGTCAACAAGATCTGTGTCTCTCATCCATCTCCTCATTACATCCTCCCATTCCGGTTACAGGACTTTTTTCGGGCCGCATCCACTCTATGGAATTCTCTCCCTCGCACATTAAGACTCTCCTCTGGTCTACAAGCTTTCAAGCGTTCGCTGAAAACCCCTCTTCAGACAAGCTTATAATATTCCTCAACCACCCTCTTAACCTCACTACCTTACCCTATTACCACCCGTTATACAACTACCCCTTGACCAACATTGTTGTGTGACAGGATCATTTAGCTTATGAGTCACCTTTACCTTTGCAGTCTGGCTGGGCAGACTGCAAATGTAGACTTGTCCTCATGTGTCAAACTCCCATTGTCCAATAGATTGTAAGTAGTTTACTTAGTTTGTCCCCAATTGTAAAGCGCTACGGAATATATTGGCGCTATATAAATAAATGATGATAATGATGAATGTCAAGGGCTATTGCCTCAACCATCGCATCTCTTATCCTGCTCTAAAACAGCAATCTATAACGATTCGGCAATACATCGTTTCCCACTACATAATGAACGCAGTGCAGTCAAAAGTGCATTAACAGTTAACGAAGAGGCTTCTCGCCATATGTGAATTAATCAGAAAGGATGTAGTCTCTGCAATTAGACACTTAAAGTGTTACCTTTTGGTGAGAAAACACTACACACGGAGACTGTGACAGATGTCTCTCCTCCCTTCCAACCCCGTAAGGTGCAATATCACACCCGCTAATGCTAATGTTTTCAATAAAAAAAAAATCTAAAATGTGGAAATTTAATTTTATGCTATGTAAAATAAACGTTATCTGTAATAGAGCCCAAGGACCAGGAATAATACCTGCACACTCCTAGAGGTACTAGATTATAAATGTTTACCTTAGATATATGTCATACCTGCAGTTACCTTGTAGGGTCTTAGAGACAAAGGGAAGGTGGCACTCTAGCTGTTCCCAGCATGGGAGTACCTACCAGTAAACGTTAGAAGAGTGAGTCATGACGTTCAATGGATGGCGCTACTGTCAAATAAAATGATATGATATAGCGCCACTAATTCCGCAGCGCTGTACAGAGAACTCACTCACATCAGTCCCTGCCCCATTGGAGCTTACAATCTAAATTCCCTAACATACACACACAGACAGAGAGACTAAGGGCAATTTAATAGCAGCCAATTAACCTACCAGTATGTTTTTGGAGTGTGGGAAAAAACCAGAGCACCCGGAGGAAACCCACGCAAACATGGAGAACATACAAACTCCACAAAGATAAGATCATGGTCGGGAATCAAACTCATGACCCCAGTGCTGTGAGGCAGAAGTATTAACCACTAAGCCACTGTGCTATAAAAGAGTAGCAAGGTAGAAATGGTCTTATACCCACAATAAGATTGTCCCTAAAATAGCAAAAAAATTCACATAAAATTGGAATAACTTTGTCGTTCATTAAAACAGGGCAAACTTGTATGACAATTGGAGCATATGACACAGGTACCGCAACCTATAGCAAACAATGTGTAATTTTCTAGTAGTGTATAGATAATGACAGCAAACATCTGATTGGTTGCTCTGTGTTACAGTTATAGATGCTCAAAACGGCTCCTTGAACCTAATTTTTGAAAAATCGATGAAAGATCTCAAATTATAGACCTATTTTTTTTAATTTATTTTACCTAAATTCAAGAAAGTTAAATAAGTTCAACCATGTTTGAGCTAATATTTATACATTTTGATGGGTTTTTATTTTCGTAGTTTCGATTGTGAACCTCGCTCGGTAAACTTCGGACACGGTGTTCAAACTTCGATTTTAAAAAATGTTAAGATACTTTTCTGTTAATCAAACATTTTGTTGAAATAATCTTTAAAAAAAAACGTATTTTAACATGAACAGAGAACCTACAACACGATTGGCAAGTGCCAAATTTTGAACCACAAATTTAAATTGGGACATATTAATGATTGTACTGTGAACCTGTTTGTGGCCACTGAACTGGTGAAATTTGATCGAATTTCAAACAGGTTTGAAATTTTCAAGCACCTCAAGCTACAGAACATTTTTCCTATATAACAGATAAATATCCTATAAACCAGCTTTCATAAATGCCCCAATTGTCTTTAAAATTATATTTTAAAAAAGTTATTTAAATAAATCGTGTTTACAATGTTGTTATGAAAGTAGTTTAAAAAGACGACAATCGGAATTTTTTAAAGGATTAGATAAAATTACATCACAGTATTTTCCACTTGGAGCGTTTAAATCATTAAAATGTGTCATTATTGTTTAGATTTTTTAAAAGTACATCTACTGTTGCTTAGTAACACACAATGTAGTGTTTGTACAGTTTATTCAATAAAAATCTTCTAAACATTCATTTAATATAAGATAAGGCACTTGACAAAAATTGACTGGAAATGACTGGAAATTAATGTTATTGAGGTTAATAATAATAATAATAATAATGTAGGAAGAAAAAAAAAGAGCAAAATTATGTGATTTTAGCCCAAAAAAAAAGGGATTTTAGAAAAATAAATAGGGATTCAAAACCAAAACACGCAAGGGCGGTTTTGCCAAAACCAAAACCAAAACAGGGGGTCAGTGAACATCTCTACTTAAAATGTACATTTCTATAGAAGAGGTATTTAGTGTTTTAGAGGGGCTCCTCTACCTAAACAAGCAGTGACTGACAGCTGGACAGACTTGCTTTGCAGAAATGCTCAGTGTGGATTTGGTGATTCATACCCAGGGGCGGGACAAGTGATATCACAACAAATCTGTCCTGTACCAGGACCAGGGCTGCAGAGAGGGAGGAGGAGCGGGTACTAATTACTCGGGCCCGGCTGGGGGGGGGGGGGGGGGGGGGGGGGCTCGGTCGTTGGTGGGGGGAGCAGAGTAGTTAAAAAAAAAAAAAAAAAACATACTCACCTGATTGCGGAGCCGGCGTCCCCACCTCTTTGCTGCTCTGTGCTCCATTGCTCCAGACTGTCTGAATGCCGGGTGTGACGTCATCATGTCACGCCCAGCATTCAGTCAGTCTGGAGCAATGGAGCACAGAGCAGCAGAGAGGACCATGAAAGAAGAGAGAAGAAAAGGTAAGTGAAGGAAGGAAAGGGGAGGGGGGGGCAGCTTTACACAGAGGGGTTAAAAAACAGGGGGGGGGGCAGCTTTACACAAAGGGGTTAAAAAACAGGGGGGGGCAGCTTTACACAGAGGGGTTAAAAAATGGGGGTGGCAACTTTACACGGAGGGGTTAAAAACCGGGGGAGGGGGGCAGCTTGACACAGAGGGGTTAAAGAAAAGAGGGGACAAGAGCAGCATGGCACAGGGGGTTAAAGAAAGGAAGGAGAAACGTAGAGAGGCACAGGGGGTTAAAGAAAGGAGGGACAAAAGCAGCATGGCACAGGGGGTTACAGAAAGGGGGACAGAGGCAGCATGGCACAGGGGGTTAAAGAAAGGAGGGACAAAAGCAGCATGGCACAGGGGGTTACAGAAAATGGGGGCAGAGGCAGCATGGCACAGGGGGTTAAAGAAAGGAGGGACAAAGGCAGCATGGCACAGGGGGTTAAAGAAAGAAGGGACAAGCAGCATGGCACAGGGGTTTAAAGAAAAGAGGGACAAAGACAGCATGGCACAGGGGGATGATGAAAGGAGATGGGAAAAGGCAGCATGGCACAGGGGGATGAAGAAAGGGGCAAAGGTAGCATGGAGGTGGCAGTGTGATCATAAGGGGGCATAGCGTGGTGATGATAAAGGGGCACAGTAATGTGTGTGTGATGGCACAGAGCTTTTGGCAATGTAGTGTGTGTGAGGTAGATGGTGGCTAATTAATGGTTGCTATTTTGTTTGCGGGGTAATGGGAATACTATTTTAATGTTGGGGCTGGAGGAAAGCCTAATTATTAATCATGGATGCTATTGATTTAACGGTGGGGCTGGCTGTAATTTTCTAAACAGAGCCATTTTTTTTTCCAAATAGGTCCTCCAACATTCCAGGATCCGGACAAGCCGCAACTAAAGAAACCAGCAGCCACATGTGGTAAAAGTGAGAAGAACAGGTAGGACAGAGCGGCATAGTTGTGAAATGTTGTGATTCTAGTAGGGACAATGGCAATGTTTGGTGAGTGTTTGGTGAGCCCAGTGGGCGCAGGCCAAGACTGAACTCTTTGTGTACACACTGCATTCTTCCTATACTACACAAGGGTGCTAGATGTCCTAAAAGTCAGGAGTGCTGGGACATATATCACGCTCTGGTGAATTCAGGACCTAGTGATTTTGATGCGCTAGCCACGCCCCAATGGCACATAGCCACACCCCCAATCGTGTGATCACACCCACGAAAAAAAATTTTGCTTGCTCAACTATAAGGGGGGCCCCGTGAATTTGTTGTACCGGGGCCCTGAATTCCTCTTGGCAGCCCTGACCAGGACCCTGTCCTACAGATGCCAGAGGCCCTTCAGCTTCCTATAATGGGGTGGAGGCGGCTGAAGTTCCTTAATAACACAGCAGCAGTGTCAGATTAACACTGAACTACGTGTTTTCCATTAATGGTTTGATACAATCTGCACAATACACTCCTCAGGCTGTTTATACCAATAGTAGATATACAAGTAAATCATTCTTTAAGGATAACTACAGCTGAATTTTTTTTATCAACCAGGGGGGTTTCCCATAACCAGTTCCCCACCATCCAGGAGCATTCATCCCACCTGTGCACTGCTGGGTAAACGTTTTAGCTGTAATTGCCCTTTAAAGAGTGCGAATGTTCAATACTACACATTACATCTAGGTCTCTGTATTACACGTGTGACAAACATGTACATATAATATTTTACCATTTCTTTCAGACGGGATTCCAGCTCATTCAACGTCATTACTTGGTTTGCTTGACTACAGCTCCACCTGGAAAAAAAGAAAACTATATGTAACTCCTCTGTGTTCTGCTAGATCTTCTAAGGTATCCTGAGAAACCGTCTGAACACGATAGGACAAACAATTAAAAAAGCTAAATTGTTTTCTTTAACGCTAATTTAATAAACTGGCATGTTCTGTCTAATCTAGGAGTGTCAGCCTGTTTCATATAATAGAAGGGGTCCACAACCCTGTCATTCAAGCTCTTACTAGAATACATCTCCCAATGTACTCTATTAATGTTAGCTCTAGTGCAGGAAATAAACACATACAAATCATCAGTATACACTGGCAGTGAGGGAGGGGTGGATATCTCAGAAATAAACCACAGTGTTAGGGGGAATTCCTAAACACAATTGGAGCCAGGGTAGGGGAGAGATGATAGTGACAAGATCACAACTGCTGCTTAGAGAGTATAGTAGGGGTCCAAAACCAAAACACGGGGGTCAGTGAACATCTCTAAAAATGTACATTTGTATGGAAGAGGTACTTCGTGTTTTAGAGGGGCTCCTCTACCTAAACAAGCAGTGACTGACAGCTGGGCAGACTTGCTAATATTCTCAGTGTGGATTGGCTGATTCTTACCTAGGGGCGGGACAAGTGATGTCACAACAAATATGTCCTGTACCAGGATCCTGTCCTAAAGATGCCAGAGGCCCATCAGCTTCCTATAATGGAGTGGAGGCGGCTGAAGGTCATATAAACGGTTATCGGAATATACAGGGGTTGTCTACATTTGAACAAGACCCTATTAATATAAGCTACCTCTCTGCTATGGTGCTTTGGTGTAGCAGATAGCAAGGGTCATGTCAGTACCCCTCCTTACCTGAAGCTAGGAGCTGGGTCATGCCCACTGCGCTGGAGACACAATTGATCCAATCTCTGCCATACACCTGGATAGATTTTAATACATGCCGAGAGCGGAAATGAGCGAGACGCAGCACAATTCAACTTTAAGTACGTAGGCCCTTATACTTCCTACAGAAACCGCTAAGGGGGCTTGACCAACCCCTTTAAAAATAGCAGAGCTCATGGCTTTGGTTAGATACTTGGGTATGCACTTGGATTATGTAGGTAAAAGCTTGCCTGCCTGCCTGCTCTTTGTCACGCCATACTACAATAGTTTTGGTGTGTATCTATTTGTCAAACCGTGCATTCTATGATATATTGTTGTGTTCCATACCCACTATGTACCCCCTCCCTTCCTTCCCTCATTTTTTGTTTGTCCTTCCCTTTCCATTTCTTTTTCTGTACCCCTTAAAAATTCTTTAAAAATCTAATAAAAATTTTAAAATTAGAAAGCAGAGCTCTGGTATACTCCAATAAAAGTAAGGTGTTTTTTTTTTTCGATATTAGAATAATATATTCAGGTACAAATTAAATATTGGCAAATGGTGCTTGGAAAAACAGGAGCACCCTACAGGGCAACTACATTGTAAACAAAAATTTTATATATTTGTGAATGTTACAAGAAGTATTTTCATATTGGATCAATATTGTGATGTAGGCTTGGTGTCCTTATATGCTCCTGAAAGAGGCTTGGTGTCCTTATATGCTCCTGAACGTTTATCATACATATTTGTGAGGGATACTCAATGCTTTGATATAATTCATCTAGTATGTTAGGCACAGTGGCATTGTGTACCGTCACTATTGCAACCAGAAGAGTCTATTGTGCCCAGCACTTACAGTACCACGGACAGCTCAATCTCTACAACAGTCCTGTAAACACAGTCAGGTTGCTAAGCTTCCTGTTACTTTAAAGTTGTAGTTGAATTATTGTCATACAACATTGTAGGGGGTAACCAAAGGATGAAATATATAACAAGTAAACAGGGAAGAAACATTTATACAGGTTCAAGGGAGACAATATTTGTATTGCCAGGGATTTAGTAACCTTACTAACCCATTCCATTACACAAATAGATCACTGCTGTCTTAGTGACTGTTACACAAGTGTATTCTTATAGTCACACGTTATGTGTTGTTTTGTTATATATGATTGCGTATAATTGATGGCTTGTTTACTAATCACTATGGAAAATGGAGAAAGAGAAGTGTGGACAACCTACCTCCTCTTCACCTGGGCCGCACTGGTGCCAACTCGGCGGAATTGTGCCAGGAAATCAAGGTATGGAATTGTGCCATTACAAAGGACGGGAATCTGAAGACAAAGTATCAACAGAGATTCAGTAAGAGAAACCGAATGCATGAAACTGCAAAGCCAGATGAGGGAGGTACACATTCACCAGGTGACCTTCGCTTTAAGTACAAGTACATCTACCCATATTGAAATGCAAATACCTTTCTCCATTATAGTATTCACATCATTTTATTACATTGTTTTCTCTTATTGAATATTTTCGACTTTCCTCTATTTTGAGCCAACCAGCCAGCACAATTCCATCTCTCTCTCTCTTTTATCCAATTACTTCCATCCCCTATTACATCCAATATGTCTCCCCTCTACTTCTTCTATCCGTTCCTCTTTCATACACCACTTCTTCTATCCATTCCTCTTCCGTACACCACTTCTTCTATCCATTCCTCTTCCGTACACCACTTCTTCTATCCATTCCTCTTCCGTACACCACTTCTTCTATCCATTCCTCTTCCGTACACCACTTCTTCTATCCATTCCTCTTCCGTACACCACTTCTTCTATCCATTCCTCTTCCGTACACCACTTCTTCTATCCATTCATCTTCCGTACACCACTTCTTCTATCCATTCCTCTTCCGTACACCACTCCTTCTATCCATTCCTCTTCCGTACACCACTTCTTCTATCCATTCCTCTTCCATACACCACTTCTTCTATCCATTCCTCTTCCATACTGTCATGATCTGCCTACAGCGTATGCATTACATGCTACTTTGCATGGCAGCTCCTGCCCTTTTGTCATTCTATTATTTGTATTTCTATTTTGTGTTCCAGCAGTACCTCTTTTCCCCAGAGGTGCTGCTATTGTGCATTATTCTTGTGCTTAAGGAGTTAACCTGTATGTTCACTAATTATCTCATGCACCTGGGTGTGTCTCATTCCCCTTATATATACCTGTTCCTCCCAGCAGTCATTGCTGGTTATTGTTGTCATCCTGATGTCATATCCTGTGGTTCCACCTTGTGATTCTGTCTCCTACCCTGCTCCTGTGATTGTATGCTGCATTGGGAACTATCTGCTGACCTGTTCCTTATTTGTACCTGGGACCTATCCGTGTATTTCCCTGTGCATGCTGTCTGGAATATTACCTCACCTCCTATTTACCTGCATCAGCTGTATATCTGGTAAACTCTGCAAGATATTATCTCATCAACTGTTCACCAGCAATAAACATTGTTTGTTTTCTCCACCTATCCATGACTCCTCAGCTGTATTACTACTCTGATTCGTGACAGTATAACCAGCCCAAAAAACAGCTTTGGAGTCAGGTGAAAGTTTTGTTTTGTTCTGGGACCTTTTTTTGCTGCAGTCAAGTTTTCATTTGTCTTTTGCAACATGTCTGTTTTACCAATCATGGAATTACCCCTGCTACAGACCTTACAAATGGACATTATATTGTTGCGCTCCCAGCTGGCCGGATTTTCCGCTTTGCTTTTGGACCCACTCTGGAGACTATCAGAGACGGTTTCACTGAAATCTAATGCTGTTGATTTGACCCAGCCAACTCTGTCTGCTGCTGAATCCGTGCCGCCAACACCTTGCAATAATACCATGTCAAATTTGCATTTAACTCACAACTGCAGTTTAACTAATGCCCGGTTCACAAGTGGGCCACGCCCCCATCTGACCGAAGTGGAGCGACAGCGCAGAGTAACCAACAAACTGTGTCTCTACTGTGCCAGCAATGCACATTTCTTGCAGGACTGTCCTGTCCGTAGACCACGTCAGCTTACTGAACCATCTCCTGTTGTTTCCTCTTGGCACTCCAAATCTGTTTATGCTCCAGCATCCCTGTTCTCTGCGAAGAGACCCCATCTGCCAGCTCCAGCCACCTGTCCTGAGGCACCCATTCCCTCTGTCTCCTGTGCCGAGGTGCCAGCCTCTGTCTCCTGTGCCGAGGTGCCAGCCTCTGTCTCCTGTGCCGAGGTGCCAGCCTCTGTCTCCTGTGCCGAGGTGCCAGCCTCTGTCTCCTGTGCCGAGGTGCCAGCCTCTGTCTCCTGTGCCGAGGTGCCAGCCTCTGTCTCCTGTGCCGAGGTGCCAGCCTCTGTCTCCTGTGCCGAGGTGCCAGCCTCTGTCTCCTGTGCCGAGGTCACATCATCTGCCTCCAGCTTGGAGCCTGCTGCCACTGTGTCCGGTTCCGAGTCTCCTGCCACTGTGTCCGGTTCCGAGTCTCCTGCCACTGTGTCCGGTTCCGAGTCTCCTGCCACTGTGTCCGGTTCCGAGTCTCCTGCCACTGTGTCCGGTTCCGAGTCTCCTGCCACTGTGTCCGGTTCCGAGTCTCCTGCCACTGTGTCCGGTTCCGAGTCTCCTGCCACTGTGTCCGGTTCCGAGTCTCCTGCCACTGTGTCCGGTTCCGAGTCTTCAGCCGCTGTCTCTGTTCCTGAGCTCCAGTCTGCTCCAGAGGGGGCGCTGCCCTTCCAGTCTGCTCCAGAGGGGGCGCTGCCCTTCCAGTCTGCTCCAGAGGGGGCGCTGCCCTTCCAGTCTGCTCCAGAGGGGGCGCTGCCCTTCCAGTCTGCTCCAGAGGGGGCGCTGCCCTTCCAGTCTGCTCCAGAGGGGGCGCTGCCCTTCCAGTCTGCTCCAGAGGGGGCGCTGCCCTTCCAGTCTGCTCCAGAGGGGGCGCTGCCCTTATCGACTGTTCCAGAGGGGGCGCTGCTCTTACAGTCTGCTCCAGAGGGGGCGCTGCCCTTCCAGTCTGCTCCAGAGGGGGCGCTGCCCTTCCAGTCTGCTCCAGAGGGGGCGCTGCCCTTCCAGTCTGCTCCGGAGGGGGCGCTGCCCTTCCAGTCTGCTCCAGAGGGGGCGCTGCCCTTCCAGTCTGCTCCAGAGGGGGCGCTGCCCTTCCAGTCTGCTCCAGAGGGGGCGCTGCCCTTCCAGTCTGCTCCAGAGGGGGCGCTGCCCTTCCAGTCTGCTCCGGAGGGGGCGCTGCCCTTCCAGTCTGCTCCAGAGGGGGCGCTGCCCTTACCGACTGTTCCAGAGGGGGCGCTGCCCTTACCGACTGTTCCAGAGGGGGCGCTGCTCTTACAGTCTGCTCCAGAGGGGGTTCTGTCCCTCCAGCCCGAGTTGCCAGTCCATGCGGTCCAGCCCGAGTTGCCAGTCCATGCGGTCCAGCCCGAGTTGCCAGTCCATGCGGTCCAGCCCGAGTTGCCAGTCCATGCGGTCCAGCCCGAGTTGCCAGTCCATGCGGTCCAGCCCGAGTTGCCAGTCCATGCGGTCCAGCCCGAGTTGCCAGTCCATGCGGTCCAGCCCGAGTTGCCAGTCCATGCGGTCCAGCCCGAGTTACCACTTGGTGCTGTCTGCCCTCAGGCTTCTCAAAGTGCTGTCTGCCCTCAGGCTTCTCAAAGTGCTGTCTGCCCTCAGGCTTCTCAAAGTGCTGTCTGCCCTCAGGCTTCTCAAAGTGCTGTCTGCCCTCAGGCTTCTCAAAGTGCTGTCTGCCCTCAGGCTTCTCAAAGTGCTGTCTGCCCTCAGGCTTCTCAAAGTGCTGGCAAGCCTGCCACCCAGTCCGGGCCAGCTCCCAAGCCTGCCGCCCAGTCTGGGCCAGCTCCCAAGCCTGCCGCCCAGTCCGGGCCAGCTCCCAAGCCTGCCGCCCAGTCCGGGCCAGCTCCCAAGCCTGCCGCCCAGTCCGGGCCTGCTCCCAAGCCTGCCGCCCAGTCCGGGCCTGCTCCCAAGCCTGCCGCCCAGTCCGGGCCTGCTCCCAAGCCTGCCGCCCAGTCCGGGCCTGCTCCCAAATCTGCCGCCCAGTCCGGGCCTGCTCCCAAGTCTGCCGCCCAGTCCGGGCCTGCTCCCAAGTCTGCCGCCCAGTCCGGGTCTCCTGTCAAGCCTGCTGCCAAGTCCGAACCATCCGTTGCCAAGGGTGCCAAGTGTGAGCTGTCATCTACCTTTGATGGGCACCTTTCTCAGTTTAGTGCTCTACTGAGGTTTTGTGCTTCTTATTTCCCCTCAGTACCTAGCCTTGCCAGTGACCCAAAGAGGCAAGTTTTGTTTTTGTTAACACATTTTAGAGGAGAGGCTATGGAATGGGCAAACCCTTTTGTTGAGTCTGATCACCCCATTCTTTCTGACTTACAACTATTTGTTGAGGCAGTGATCAACAAGTTTTCACCAACACCTCCCGCTATGCCTTGTTACGGGGCCTCTGTATTGTCAGCAGGTCCACCCATCTCACCTGCCCTAGAGATTTCTTTGTGCTCCACCCAATTGGTTCAAACTGCTGTTCCAGGGAATTCTCGCAAAAAGAAAAAGCGAAAGAAGAGAGCAAGGTCTACAGAGCTTGAACTGGCAGCTGGCATAGTCTCCTTTGCCCATCCACCCATGGACGAGGACTTTTCTGCCGGGCCCCCAATTCTGGACTATGATTCCGATGAATTCAGACATTTTTGGTAATTGGGCGTCTGGAATCCGCCCTTAAGGGAGGGGATACTGTCATGATCTGCCTACAGCGTATGCATTACATGCTACTTTGCATGGCAGCTCCTGCCCTTTTGTCATTCTATTATTTGTATTTCTATTTTGTGTTCCAGCAGTACCTCTTTTCCCCAGAGGTGCTGCTATTGTGCATTATTCTTGTGCTTAAGGAGTTAACCTGTATGTTCACTAATTATCTCATGCACCTGGGTGTGTCTCATTCCCCTTATATATACCTGTTCCTCCCAGCAGTCATTGCTGGTTATTGTTGTCATCCTGATGTCATATCCTGTGGTTCCACCTTGTGATTCTGTCTCCTACCCTGCTCCTGTGATTGTATGCTGCATTGGGAACTATCTGCTGACCTGTTCCTTATTTGTACCTGGGACCTATCCGTGTATTTCCCTGTGCATGCTGTCTGGAATATTACCTCACCTCCTATTTACCTGCATCAGCTGTATATCTGGTAAACTCTGCAAGATATTATCTCATCAACTGTTCACCAGCAATAAACATTGTTTGTTTTCTCCACCTATCCATGACTCCTCAGCTGTATTACTACTCTGATTCGTGACACATACACCACTTCTTCTATCCATTCCTCTTCCGTACACCACTTCTTCTATCCATTCATCTTCCATACATCACTTCTTCTATCCATTCCTCTTCCATACACCACTTCTTCTATCCTTTCCTATTCCATACACCACTTCTTCTATCCATTCCTCTTTCATACACCACTTCTATCCATTCCCGTACACCACTTCTTCTATCCATTCATCTTCCATACATCACTTCTTCTATCCATTCCTCTTCCATACACCACTTCTTCTATCCTTTCCTATTCCATACACCACTTATTCTATCCATTCCTCTTACATACACCACTTCTTCTATCCATTCCTCTTACATACACCACTTCTTCTATCCATTCCTCTTCCGTACACCACTTCTTCTATTCATTCCTCTTCTGTACACCACTTCTTCTATCCATTCCTATTCCATACACCACTTCTTCTATCCATTCCTCTTCCATACACCACTCCTTCTATCCATTCCTCTTCCGTACACCACTTCTTCTATCCATTCATCTTCCATACATCACTTCTTCTATCCATTCCTCTTCCGTACACCACTTCTTCTATCCATTCCTCTTCCGTACACCACTCCTTCTATCCATTCCTCTTACATACACCACTTCTTCTATCCATTCCTCTTACATACACCACTTCTTCTATCAATTCCTCTTCCGTACACCACTTCTTCTATCCATTCCTCTTCCGTACACCACTTCTTCTATCCATTCCTCTTCCGTACACCATTTCTTCTATCCATTCCTTTTCCGTACACCACTTCTTCTATCCATTCCTATTCCAATGTATTGTAGGAAACATTAGTCTAGTCACTGCATTCAAGATAGCTGAATGCAGCATGGTGGCTTAGTGTCAATTGGCTTCAAGGATAACTATCTAGGATAGCCGAGGTATAACATGGCACAGCTTTGGCTATATCTGTATTTGTTCCTGAAATTTAAATGCCTATTGTTTTCATTGACGGAAAGTACGGAGATATTTAGTGCAACATGGTGGCTCAGTGGTTAGCACTTCTGCCTCACAGCACTGAGGTCATGAGTTTGATTCCTGACCATGGCCTTATCTGTGTGGAGTTTGCATGTTCTCCCCGTGTTTGCATGGGTTTCCTCCCACACTCCAAAAACATGCTAGTAGGTTAAAAGGCTGCTATTGTCTGTGTGTGTGTGTGTGTGTGTGTTAGAGAATTTAGACTGTAAGCCCCAATGGGGCAGGGACTGATGTGAATTCTCTGTACAGCGCTGCGGAATTAGTGGTGCTATATAAACAGATGATGATGTTTGATAGTAGGAGTGAAATTCTCATCAGGGGAGGAGCAGTAATAAGAGAACTGTAATAGTCAATGTGGAAGATAATGAGTGCAAGAATTAAAGTGTTCATTGTGTTATGTGAGATATGTGTGTATTCTGGGACTGTTTCTTAGATTTGGATACAGGTTAGATGTGGGGAACAAAGGACAGTTTGAGCCAGAGATGGCACCTAGGCAGTGAACTGGGGGTAAGGATTATTGCCACAGAAGGAGCCGTTTGCAACACACAGAAAAGGAAATGACACCATTACAATCTTACCTTTGATACCAGTTCATCAAACTGTGGCTGTGTAAGGGTTATGACAAAGTTTTTCAGAACTCGGTATAACTGGCCTTTGGTGACGGTGAACGTGTGATCAACATCCAAAGTAAAAAATGCATTTTTTAAATGTTCTTCAATCTCGTCTACTCTTTGGTATAATATTTGCTCAATGTTTTGAATTGAGAGGTTGGGATCTGGGACAGAGATGACGGAAGACCCTTAAATAAACAAAAGAATAATTAGCACAAATGAGGAAAAGTTAAAACAAAACATATATTCAATAAAGCAAAGGCAAGCTTATCAGTAAAGACAAATACATCCACAGCAGGAAATGTTATGTACCATGGGTGCGCCTCTCCCTGGATCTGGCAGGATGGTTATAATGGTCCCGTGCCATAGCCAACTCTCCTCCTACAATGTCAATTTCCCTCCCCCATGAATTTCCCATTCGTATGGGGCAGGGGGAAGGTATTCAACAACCATAAGTCTAGTGGGAAGAGAATAAAGGGTGCAGGCTGGGTCCATTACAGCCGTAGACCCCAACGGATCTGGCGAACGGAGCAGGTACTATATGTGCAACTTTGTCGGCTGTAGTTACTCATTGAACATCAAACAAAACTTCATTTTTAATTCTGGGTGTCGCTAATTAATTGCACTTTGCAAGGACAGGTTTAAATTATGGCATATTGAAACACATCTCAAGTTCTGTTTAATTATGGAAACTTTTGCATACTGTACAGGTATGAATATTACTAGAACCCTTTCACATAAGGCTCCTATTTAAAATTATGGGTGGGGGATTCAATTAGCCGCGAGGTGCAGTGATGTGTCTCAGGAACCGTCTGAGAAGACACATCGTGGCAGAGTTTTTATTACAATCTACACTCGCGTCCCATAGAGATGGGAGGGACAATGAGTGGCGAGATCTGTACTGTATTGGCAATGTGCGCAGCCTGAACTCGAGGAGATATCCAGCGGAGGGAGGCCGCTGCGGCCAATTGACTTCCCCCTTTAGTGATCCATTTATTTGTTTAACGGCCCCAGGAATCTAATCGTAAACATGCAAACTCAATTCTAATTTGCTATTTACACATTCAGTAAAAGTACAAGGTTCAGGGGCAAACGCAGGATTTGTAGAGGGTGGGTTTCCACACCACGCCGCCAGTGGGCATGACCAGCATGCATGGGGGCGTGGCTATAATATTAGACAGTGCTTGGCTGCTCTCCAACTCTTCCTATCCCTATAATATACATGGGCAATGCTGCGTGCACTACTGTGAGGTGCACACAGCTCTCCCTTTTCAAGCAGAACTGTGTGAAGTGGGGGCAGGGTCCAGCCACCTCAATACAGTGCTCCAGGCTTGGAGGGGGGTTTCCAGCCACTAGGAAACTCCCCTCGGTTTGCCTGTGAGGTTACAGTATGTGTACATTGGCACGCACACACACACACACTCACACACACACCTTTTATCAGAATTCCGTTCAATATCTAGATTCCTTTCCATATATATTTTTTCCATTACTATCACAACAATTTGAGGAACAATAAACTCTTCTGCTTTCACCTAACTACTGTAATGATTAATCTGTAAAACGTACTAAGAGACGACCTCAGAGAAGATGAATTGCTGCCTCGAGAAACGGTTCTGCATGGGGAGGAGAGCGGCCGACCAGGAAAGGAGATTCCTCGTGTGATGGGACGCAGGTCTGCCAAACTTCCAGGATTCATCCTCTTGGAATGCATCGCACACTGCAATAAAAAAAAAAAAAATGCAGCACAACAAATAAAACATTGAATGGTACATTAACTGAACTAATTCCTTGCAAAATTAATTGGCAATAAGTAAAATTAGTCATCTGGGAGATGTCAAACACAACAACTAATTTTACACTAATCGTAATTCATTTCATTGCCTGAAGAATTTCATTATGTTTTCCTATGTTACAATTTCATTTCTCAAATCTCGGCACAAGAAAACAGTCACAGTGTAGATTTAGTGATTGACACTTAGGAGTCCTATATATGACAGTCTTACAATCACAATGAGACAATGTGATGTGCAAATATCTCTACTATTGTAGAGATACCTGAATACGCAAACAGTGGGAGGAACAATCAGCCGTATGTTAAAGTTACCGTTGGCCCTGGTCAAACCTCTCCATGTAATACGTTTTATATTCAATATTTTCCAGTCTACATTTTTATTAGAGCAAGCAGACACCCAGACCCTGATATATTAAGGAACGTAAATGCCGATACGTGGCATATTTTACATTATACATGCCCAGAAACAGATAATGCGCAAGTACATCCGATTCAACTTCAAATGCAAAGGACACTTCCGACAGCCTATGACTTTCTATGGGAAGTCACAGTTATCTGTATAGAGGGTGTCAGTGTATGAGGTCACAGTTACCTGTATAGAGGTGTCAGTGAATGGGGTCACAGTTACCTGTATAGAGGTGTCAGTGTATGGGGTCACAGTTACCTGTATAGAGGTGTCAGTGTATGAGGTCACAGTTACCTGTATAGAGGGTGCCAGTGTATGAGAGGTCACAGTTACCTGTATAGAGGTGTCAGTGTATGAGGTCACAGTACCTGTATAGAGGGTGTCAGTGTAGGAGAGGTCACAGTTACCTGTATAGAGGGTGTCAGTGTATGGGGTCACAGTTACCTGTATAGAGGGTGTCAGTGTATGGGGTCACAGTTACCTGTATAGAGGGTGTCAGTGTATGAGGTCACAGTTACCTGTATAGAGGGTGTCAGTGTACGGGGTCACAGTAACCTGTATAGAGGGTGTCAGTGTATGGGGTCACAGTTACCTGTATAGAGGGTGTCAGTGTATGGGGTCACAGTTACCTGTATAGAGGGTGTCAGTGTATGGGGTCACAGTTACCCGTATAGAGGTGTCAGTGTATAGGGTCACAGTTACCTGTATAGAGGGTGTCAGTGTATGAGGCCACAGTTACCTGTATAGAGGTGTCAGTGTATGAGGTCACAGTTACCTGTATAGAGGGTGTCAGTGTATGAGGTCACAGTTACCTGTATAGAGGGTGTCAGTGTATGAGGTCACAGTTACTTGTATAGAGGTGTCAGTGTATGAGGTCACAGTTACTTGTATAGAGGTGTCAGTGTATGAGGTCACAGTTACTTGTATAGAGGGTGTCAGTGTATGAGGTCACAGTTACTTGTATAGAGGGTGTCAGTGTATTAGGTCACAGTTACCTGTATAGCGGGTGTCAGTGTATGAGAGGTCACAGTTACTTGTATAGAGGTATCAGTGTATGGGGTCACAGTTACCTGTATAGAGGTGTCAGTGTATGGGGTCACATTTACTTGTAAAGAGGGTGTCAGTGTATGGGGTCACAGTTACCTGTATAGAGGTGTCAGTGTATGGGGTCACATTTACTTGTAAAGAGGGTGTCAGTGTATGAGGTCACAGTTACCTGTATAGAGGTGTCAGTGTATGGGGTCACAGTTACCTGTATAGAGGGTGTCAGTGTATGGGGTCACAGTTACCTGTATAGAGGTGTCAGTGTATGGGGTCACAGTTACCTGTATAGAGGTGTCAGTGTATGGGGTCACAGTTACCTGTATAGAGGGTGTCAGTGTATGGGGTCACAGTTACCTGTATAGAGGGTGTCAGTGTATGAGGTCACAGTTACCTGTATAGAGGGTGTCAGTGTATGAGGCCACAGTCACCTGTATAGAGGGTGTCAGTGTATGGGGTCACAGTTACCTGTATAGAGGTGTCAGTGTATGGGGTCACAGTTACCTGTATAGAGGTGTCAGTGTATGAGGTCACAGTTACCTGTATAGAGGTGTCAGTGTATGGGGTCACAGTTACCTGTATAGAGGGTGTCAGTGTATGGGGTCACAGTTACCTGTATAGAGGGTGTCAGTGTATGGGGTCACAGTTACATGTATAGAGGGTGTCAGTGTATGAGGTCACAGTTGCTTGTATAGAGGGTGTCAGTGTATGAGGTAACATTTACCTGTATAGAGGGTGTCAGTGTATGAGGTCACAGTTACCTGTATAGAGGGTGTCAGTGTATGGGGTCACAGTTACCTGTATAGATGGTGTCAGTGTATGGGGTCACAGTTACCTGTATAGAGGGTGTCAGTGTATGAAGTCACAGTTACCTGTATAGAGGGTGTCAGTGTATGAGGTCACAGTTACCTGTATAGAGGGTGTCAGTGTATGGGGTCACAGTAACCTGTATAGAGGGTGTCAGTGTATGAGGTCACAGTTACCTGTATAGAGGGTGTCAGTGTATGAGGTCACAGTTACCTGTATAGAGGGTGTCAGTGTATGAGGTCACAGTTACCTGTATAGAAGGTGTCAGTGTATGGGGTCACAGTTACCTGTATAGAGGTGTCAGTGTATGGGGTCACAGTTACCTGTATAGAGGGTGTCAGTGTATGAGGTCACAGTTACCTGTATAGAGGTGTCAGTGTATGGGGTCACAGTTACCTGTATAGAGGGTGTCAGTGTATGGGGTCACAGTTACCTGTATAGATAGTGTCAGTGTATGAGGTCACAGTTACCTGTATAGAGGTGTCAGTGTATGAGGTCACAGTTACCTGTATAGAGGGTGTCAGTGTATGAGGTCACAGTTACTTGTATAGAGGGTGTCGGTGTATGGGGTCACAGTTACCTGTATAGAGGTGTCAGTGTATGAGGTCACAGTTACCTGTATAGAGGGTGTCGGTGTATGGGGTCACAGTTACCTGTATAGAGGTGTCAGTGTATGGGGTCACAGTTACCTGTATAGAGGGTGTCAGTGTATGAGGTCACAGTTACCTGTATAGAGGGTGTCAGTGTATGAGGTCACATTTACCTGTATAGAGGTGTCAGTGTATGGGGTCACAGTTACCTGTGTAGAGGGTGTCAGTGTATGAGGTCACAGTTACCTGTATAGAGGGTGTCAGTGTATGAGGCCACAGTCACCTGTATAGAGGTGTCAGTGTATGGGGTCACAGTTACCTGTATAGAGGTGTCAGTGTATGAGAGGTCACAGTTACTTGTATAGAGGTGTCAGTGTATGAGGTCACAGTTACCTGTATAGAGGGTGTCAGTGTATGGGGTCACAGTTACCTGTATAGAGGTGTCAGTATATGAGGTCACAGTTACCTGTATAGAGGGTGTCAGTGTATGAGGTCACAGTTACCTGTATAGAGGGTGTCAGTGTATGGGGTCACAGTTACCTGTATAGAGGGTGTCACTGTATGGGGTCACAGTTACCTGTATAGAGGGTGTCACTGTATGGGGTCACAGTTACCTGTATAGAGGGTGTCAGTGTATGAGGTCACAGTCACCTGTATAGAGGGTGTCAGTGTATGAGGTCACAGTCACCTGTATAGAGGGTGTCAGTGTATGAGGTCACAGTCACCTGTATAGAGGGTGTCAGTGTATGAGGTCACAGTCACCTGTATAGAGGGTGTCAGTGTATGAGGTCACAGTTACCTGTATAGAGGGTGTCAGTGTATGAGGTCACAGTTACCTGTATAGAGGGTGTCAGTGTATGAGGTCACAGTTACCTGTATAGAGGGTGTCAGTGTATGGGGTCACAGTAACCTGTATAGAGGGTGTCAGTGTATGAGGTCACAGTTACCTGTATAGAGGGTGTCAGTGTATGAGGTCACAGTTACCTGTATAGAGGGTGTCAGTGTATGAGGTCACAGTTACCTGTATAGAAGGTGTCAGTGTATGGGGTCACAGTTACCTGTATAGAGGTGTCAGTGTATGGGGTCACAGTTACCTGTATAGAGGGTGTCAGTGTATGAGGTCACAGTTACCTGTATAGAGGTGTCAGTGTATGGGGTCACAGTTACCTGTATAGAGGGTGTCAGTGTATGGGGTCACAGTTACCTGTATAGATAGTGTCAGTGTATGAGGTCACAGTTACCTGTATAGAGGGTGTCAGTGTATGGGGTCACAGTTACCTGTATAGAGGTGTCAGTGTATGAGGTCACAGTTACCTGTATAGAGGGTGTCAGTGTATAGGGTCACAGTTACCTGTATAGAGGTGTCAGTGTATGAAGTCACAGTTACCTGTATAGAGGGTGTCAGTGTATGGGGTCACAGTTACCTGTATAGAGGGTGTCAGTGTATGGGGTCACAGTTACCTGTATAGAGGGTGTCAGTGTATGGGGTCACAGTTACCTGTATAGAGGTGTCAGTGTATGAGGTCACAGTTACCTGTATAGAGGGTGTCAGTGTATAGGGTCACAGTTACCTGTATAGAGGTGTCAGTGTATGAAGTCACAGTTACCTGTATAGAGGGTGTCAGTGTATGGGGTCACAGTTACCTGTATAGAGGGTGTCAGTGTATGGGGTCACAGTTACCTGTATAGAGGGTGTCAGTGTATAGGGTCACAGTTACCTGTATAGAGGGTGTCAGTGTATGAGGTCACAGTTACCTGTATAGAGGTGTCAGTGTATGAGGTCACAGTTACCTGTATAGAGGGTGTCAGTGTTTGGGGTCACAGTTACCTGTATAGAGGGTGTCAGTGTATAGGGTCACAGTTACCTGTATAGAGGTGTCAGTGTATGAAGTCACAGTTACCTGTATAGAGGGTGTCAGTGTATGGGGTCACAGTTACCTGTATAGAGGGTGTCAGTGTATGGGGTCACAGTTACCTGTATAGAGGGTGTCAGTGTATGGGGTCACAGTTACCTGTATAGAGGGTGTCAGTGTATGAGGTCACAGTTACTTGTATAGAGGGTGTCAGTGTATGGGGTCACAGTTACCTGTACTCGGGTGTCGGTCGGGTGTGGGGTACATACGGGTCTCTGGGGTTCCCGGGACACCGGCTTCTCAGCTCACGTAATCCGTCTGTTTCAGTGACGCTGTTACTGTAGCAACCAGTCCCAATCTATGATTGGTCGATTATCTGCTTGTAAGAGCACAGAGGAATTCTATTGGTGGATCCGGTTTCCATGGTGAGGGGCGGGACATTAATAAGGCTCAGAGACGCCTCTAGTGGACATTGTACCACGTTCAGTGATTGGTAGAATAATAATAAAAGTTTATAGTAAATAAGAGTTTCTGGCAGTGTGAGACATTGCTGAGGCTGCTGTAGTAATACAGTCACAGTATCTACTAATGAGAGGTCATAGGAGACAATGCTGGAGAAAGGGCCCTGTCTGTAACTACAACTAAAAATATAACTTGTGGAACATAATGCAATTGATTCTGATGTAAGAGTTATTAATCCTTTCTTGGCCGAAGAAATCCCAAACATTTGACAAATAATTAAAATTTAATGCAATGCTTTAAACTCTTCAGGAACAGATTTATAATTTTATATATATATATATATATATATATATATATATATATATATATATATATATATATATATTATATAATTTATTTTTTTTAAAAAAAAAAAATTTTTGGGGGTGGGGGGATCTAATGTCCAGTTCCATCCAATCTTATTTGAGGTACAACCTTCTGCCAACTTTTTGCTTTTTTTTGGTGGTGTTTCCACGTTAGAGTTAGAAGGCCTCCCCTTTTTTGGGTGTTTCCGCCCTTTTGAATGAATGTTGCTGCAGTTCCCACTTTGAATTCTTGTAAACTCATGTTTAATTTCTTTGCTACATTTGAAAAGGATCCAGGCCAGGGTTTCCCAAACCCAGTCCTCAGGGCTCCCCAACAGTGCAGGTTTTCCATATCTCCTTGCTGGAGCACAGGTGTATTCATTACTGACAGACACATTGTAACAGATCCACAGGTGGTCCTAATTATGTCACATGTGATCCAGAAAACCTGCACTGTTGGGGAGCCCTGAGGACTGGGTTTGGGAAACCCTGATCCAGGCATTTACTATGGAAACATTAAGACAATGGAAAGCAGCCCTTTGGTAATGTTTTTGATAATTGATTGAATGAGGGAAGTGATCAATCATCCTATCTCGCACATATCTACTCCCCCCATAAACTTCTTGTATTGGTTGGCAGCAAATGGCCTTGTTACTTGGGCATACGCCTTTTGTTTACTGTCTCGTCTGGAGACAACGTCTTACGGTTCTGTTCCTGTATATGAATATACAAGTGCCAGCCTGCGCTGCTTACTAGAAGGAGGATCAAAGATGGCTGCCCGGGCGGGGAAGGTGAGACATCCAAAGATGGGAGCGCGGGAAAATTAATGAAGCTCGGCAAAATCGAGTAGGGGGATGAGGGAGGAGAAAGTGGGCACAAGGAAGAGGGTGGCGAAGGGTAGAAAGATGAAATGGGAGGGAGGGGGGCAATACATATGTAATCACATCTGCAACATGGATAGCATGGGGTGGGGGTCTGAGCAGCTGCACAGAGAAAGGAGTAAGAGAAGAGGGGAGAAACCGGGGAATAAAGAGAAGAAAGACTTAAAAGAAAAGGCTGTACACTGAAGGAAGAGAGAGTAAAGATAAACATAAGACATAACTGGAGACAAATTGGTGTTAAGAAAGAAAATGTAAACCATGCCAAGACTTCAACCATTGTTACTGAACATTCACACTCCTTTCATGTCTCTTTTCACTGAGAGTCATACATGGCTGTCACTATATTCTCCTGCTATGCCCATGTCACTCCTCCAGGTCATATACTTAAACAATTTGGGGCAAAAAGCTCAGACACTAGGGAGTATATTTACTAAACTGCGAGTTTAAAAAGTGGAGATGTTGCCTATAGCAACCAATCAGATTCTAGTTATTTATTTAGTGCAGTCTACAAAATGACAGATAGAATCTGACTGGTTGCTATAGGCAACATCTCCACTTTTTCAAACCCGCAGTTTAGTAAATATAATTAGAAGTGTTGTAATCCGCTGTGTTTGTGCTTCCTTTGCTTGGTTTCTAACATGCTCTGCAATTCTCGTCTCCAGATATTTGTTTGGCCCATCATATGTGGAAGGCCACGTGGTCATTGTTGGAGGCTTACAACTATAGTTCTACATGTAATTTGTTCCTTAATGACGTGTTTTTAGTGGTAGGAGTGAATTCTGTTATATATTGAGTGCTTTTATTCTTTGATGTTTTGCAGGCAATGCATAGTTGTCTCCATCTGAGCCTGCCCTGAATCTAGTAACTATTTGTTGCTGCGTGAGCCAGCTCTGGGTACAAGTGAACCAAACTGATGTTCCAGACACACATACAGGTTCAATTAGCACATGGATATCCTCCATGTGAGCAGTAACGCCGCGCCAAGGCTTTAACCATTGGTACTGACCATTCACACACCTTTCATGTCTCCTGTCACTGACAGTCATACATTACTCTCACTATACTATGTTTAAAATTAATTTCAGTTTATACATCTCCCTGTCACACTGTTGCCCCCCAAAAATGTTGCAACACTCCAAAAGCCTTTTGCCTAGGCTGCAACCTAGTCAGCCGATTGGATAATCAGGCTCTGGCTGTTAACATAGTTGGATCATCCATACGGCAACCTAGGCTCCTGTCCCCATTTTATGCTTTGCTTTTTTTTTGGGGGGGACAAATAGACAGTGTAAGGTGGCCCAAACCAGTATGTTGCCTAGGACCCCATAGTGTCTTAGTATGGATGTAGCTGTGGATATTCTTCACTTTAGCAGGAATCTCAGATGCCACTAACCCCTTTCAATAGAGCACCATTTTTGTTTTGTTTATGAACTCTTTAATTTCCACATACATAGGATACAAAGAGTGACCCTTCTGATTATCTAATTACTTATCCCTCTTGATCTATTCTCCGAGCAATTGCACCTGGAGAATTTTGAAAACAAACAGGGCTTGTTAGGGGTGTCGAGATGTTGCTGATTGGCTGAGCGGCAGAATGTTTCTCCTTAGTGACTATCTCAAAAACTGGGAATTACTAAACCCACGCTTCCCTTGCTCAATGTGTTCTTAAAAAAGATATATGGTAGCAATGTATATCAACTTGTGCGGCAACATGTTAACTGAGCATGTGCTAATGAGAGATTTTGTTAATCTAAAGACTGAGGACACTGAATACATGAAAAGTTAATTTAAAAACTTTTTTGGGAAAAAAGAGGACATACTTTAGCAAAACCTAAATAAAGTATTTCATTCTCCCCAGTCACCTTTTAGGCTCATTTGGACAAATGTTAATATGTTCTTTCATGTCAAACTGTTGGAACACTCCACAAAGACCCAACTTTTTAAAGTAGGCAATATCTCTCCTCCATAATCACAAATTTTACTACAAATACCCCAAGACTAACATCCCAAATACAGTTCTAGTATTGTTATGTTCCTTACACCTCTTACATTTTTACCTTCTGTTCCATGTGATTGATCATAGAAACATAGAATTTGACGGCAGATAAGAACCACTTGGCCCATCTAGTCTGTCCATTTTTTAACCTCTATTAACCCTATTTGATCCTTAGTTTTTTGTAAGGATATCCTTATGTATATCCCAAGCATGTTTAAATTGCTCTACTGTATTATCCTCTACCACCTCTGATGGGAGGCTATTCCACTTATCCACTACCCTTTCTGTGAAGTAGTTTTTCCTCACATTTCCTCTGAAGCTACTTCCCCCCAGTGTCAGTACATGTCCTTGTGTCCTAATACTGCTCTTTCTTTGAAGAATATTTCCCTCCTGTACATTGTCTTTTATACATGTATCCCATGTATAGCACAGTGAGAAATTCCTGTATTTTCTGGGATCATTGACAGCTCTACATTAAACATTCAGTTCTATGACATGTTAAGACAAAACAAGGACGTTGAATATATTTTCAAGTAAATGTTTAATTCAGGTGTTTTCAGTCAGACTAGCCACAGCATACCATCATTTTATGATGGTTTGCACCTCTGATCTTTCTTAAAGAGACAGTGTGCCTCAACACATGCTAAAATCTGTAGGCAATGAGGTTATATGGTGTACACCACACAGAGGAATGTTGAGGCAATGGTTGGACCAGCAACTGGGTATATCTTCCATAGTCACAGAGAGTTTAGATCTACAGTTTGTCTAGTGGAATACATGGAACCATTCCTTTTGCAGCTGTAATTTGCTTTTTTTTTTACCTTGTATGAGGGGATGTTGTTGTGGTGTGAACAGGAATTGTAGTGTTGGAAAATGCAACGTTTGTCAGACACCATGAACTGGGGGATGTACTGCAATTCTTCACCACGAATCCTTTGCAACTTACAGCTGCATCAGAAGTTACCAATGTCACGCCAGCCATAAGCCAGCTTTTTAACTTTCCTTTTTCATGTTTTCTTTTTTTTTATATATATCCTCAGAGTAGTCTGTATTTTCAGAGACAAGCTTTGGATAGAGAATCTCTTAGGAAAGGGAGTTCTTTCTTCAACTCAGCAGGGAAGGTCTGCACTTTTATCGTGTAACATTTACATTTCAGGAGGGTAAGATGGTTTGAGATACTGCACTAAATAGCTGAGTGATAGATGTGTAAATGTGACTTGATTTGTAAGGTCACGCGCTTCCCAAGCCACTTGTAGTTGACTAAATTATAGAAGAGCTTCTCGGTCGACTGGATTTTGTTTTTTTATCTATCAGCTATGAGAAGCGAGGAAATGTGTCTAGTGAATACCGAGAAGATGAGTATCTCTGAGGTAGGATGAAAGAGTGTTTGCCAGCTTTAAAATGCCTCGCAGATGGAGATTCAAGAGAAGTGTCAAGAAGTAGATGTTAAAACACATAATGGTTTATATAAAAGAAAGTGGTTCTTGCTGTTATATTACCATCATATATAAACGCATAACTCATCAGAAATTGGATGCTGATAGCTGCAAGAGTGGTAAAATATTATACAGAACACACATTGTTATTTATAACAATCAGATTATGTTTATAACACTAGGATGAATGGTTTGTTATATGCTTATTCCAGCTGTTGCTTTATAAAATGTCAATGTTGCATTTAAAATGTTAGAACAAGGCAGGGCCTATTTCTCATGCATTAACACACTACTAGTACAACAGATGGATTTGGTAAAAGTCCAGCACTTCAAAAGGCCATAGAAAATGTGTTAAAAAATGCGTGACTGACACGCGTCTAAGTGACTGTAGTTTTCCTGCATTTTTTACTACTTTTTCCAGTACATATGCTTCAATAAGCCATTAGGGTTGCCAGTCATTAGCTAAAGGCCCCCAAAGCTTCCTACAATTTTATAGGTTTGAGGTTTTGTCTACTCTTGTGGTTTTAGGTTAATATTAACCCTTCAAAGACATCTTGAACCAGCGGAGGAATCATTAAGGATTATTTGCTAACAAAGTGCATATGTTCAGCAAGCTATAGCAACCAACTGTTGGAAACTCAAACTTTATTGGAACTTGAATGAGATCCTCTGTGAAACTTTATTTTCTTCAGAGGCACAGCAACAGCAGAGTATAACAGACAATTAAATTAGTATGAAATCAGCATACAAGGTGGTTGATAGAATGAACACACATAACAGCCTTTAAATTCTTAAACTTTATAAAGTAAATGTATGTTGATGCACTTTGCAAAATCATTGTGGTGTGATATGATTGATTGGGGACTATTTCTAAAATATGTATTTCCTAGCCTTAAGCAATTATCTGTAAAATGTATATCTTCCTGACTTTGCTTATTTCCCAGTTTATGGACTATCTGTGTCCATTGTTTAACTATGTCAGACAATTCCTTAGCATGTCTACCACCCGATTCCTCTCACACTACCTACCTAGAACCTTTCAGTAACAATCTTATCATTATTTATTTGTATAGCACCAGCCAATTCAGTAGCACTTTACAATTGGGAACAGACACTGTAATAAAACAATACTGGGCAATACAGACAGAGAGATAAGAGGGTCTTGCTCGCAAGCTTACAATCTTATAACAGATAAACTGCTTACTTAAGCAAAAATAAAGTAAATTATAAAAATAAAGTACAAATTGAGCATTTAAAAACAAAATTAAAGTTCATCCTCTATCACCAATCAGACATTGTCTAAATTATATTAGGCTGATGATAGCTAATTGCTGTTTGCTTGTCATGAATTTTGGTACATTTATACGTTCCTAGTAAATATATCCCATTGTCTTTATCTATAGGGGCCTGGCCCTCCCTCAGAAGCACCTTCTTGTCAAATGGATATCTTAATTGTTTGCCAACTGTTTTCTTGCAGAACATCAACATTCCATTTTCTGTCATTAACGTATAAAACAATTGTTTATTTGATGGTGATCTCCACTCACGGTTTTTGTTTTTTAATAAACTTCCTATCTATCGCCAATTGGTAATAATTTGGCAATTGATATGAATGCAAATCAGTGTTAACATTTTTTGCTTTGGGACCTGGTGGTATTAGGATTCTGGGATTTGGAATTCTTTTTCCAATGTGTCATCCTTCCTATAAATGTCACTGATGGTAGCATTAGCCAAAATCATTTATCATTTGCTGGGGTGTCATTACGTCATCGCTCACTTACCAGTGATTGAGTATGCCTATAAATGTCATGGCTGCCTGCGTCCTTCTATCCTGGCACTGATAAGCAGTCCAGAGTGGAAGGGTTGTGCCAATGAGACTTTATTGTTAGCCAGTTGCAAGAAGCCACTATCATTTCCACTGTTCTAATCTTTGCTTGCTTGCAATACATGTTGAGCCTATGGATAGGCGCACACAGCTTTTTTGAATACAGAAATGGACCATTGCGTGTCTTCATGTGGTGACTTATTAATTATCGTATGGATCCACTATATTACACAGTGATTTCCAATGAATCAGTCCTTCACGTCAGTCCCTGCCCCAATTGGTGCTTACAAACTAAAATCCCTCCCGCACACACACACATGTAAACACTAGGGTACATATTGTCAGAAGCCACTTAACCTACCAATATGTTTTTGGTGTGTTGGAATAAACCGGAGCATCCGAAGGAAACCCACGCAAACATGGGGAGACCATACAAACTCCACACAGATAGGAATCAAACCCCTGACCCCAGCTTGGTGAAGAATGCACAGAATTGTGTTAACAAGAGGCACAATAAAAGATATGGGGTCAGTGGAGAACCAATATCTCACATATACCTGGTGATAGCACCACCTAGAGGCCTCAAATATGTATGATTTGTCTCTGGACATGGTTTTCGAAAGACTGTAAATTAGGCCTACCCATCCTGTGGCTCTCCAGGTGTTGTGAAACTACAATTCCCAGCATACCGTCTCAGCTATAGACTGGCTATTTGCCGGCAAAGCATGCTGGGGCTTGTAGTTTCACAACACCTGGAGAGCCACAGGTTGGCCAGGCCTGCTGTAAGGGATTTATCGCAAGAATAGAACATAGCTGCCAACAATGGCAAATTGTGTCCCGGGAGGCAGGTGGGTGTGTGGAGGTGGGGCTCAAAGAATCGTGTCGTTAGCACAGTCCCCAAAGCCGTCATCACTTTCTTCAGCCAATAAAAAATAGGGGCGGGGCCACAATGAGGCGTACTCGGCGCCACTAAGCTCTGCCCGCTCCGTTGATTTTGCAGAGCCAGTCGGGAATCGGGAGAATTGCCTGCTCTCCCGGGAGTCCGGGAGACCGACCCGAATTCGGGAGTTTCCTGGACCTTCCGGGAGAGTTGGCAAGTATGGAATAGAATAAACATGAACAATCAGTGCTTATTGCCTGCACGGCGAGCAGCTGGTGATCTCTCTGTGATTCTATTTGTATACTCCATCCAGCTAATCATTTGGCTTAAACATAAAACAGACAATTCTGATCATGTAACAAGGACCATGATTCAGCAGCGTTACCCGCTTGTGTAATATCAGATGCCAGGAACCTACAAATTGGCAGGACTTTTATCCTAGAATTAATATCCCTTAATTATTCACTTATGCTAAATTAGGAATTGTTCAGCCTTTCTACCTGTGCGCCCTATGGAACAATTGCAAAACAATCAGGATTCAGCAGGGCGTTATGATAAACACTATGGGCCTGATTCATTAAGGAAAGTTAAGCAAGAAATTGAGTATGTTTTCTTATGTAAGTTTTCTGGACAAAACCATGTTACGATGCAAGGGGTGCAAATGAGTTTTTATTTTGCACATAAGTTAAATACTGACTGTTTTTCCATGTAGCACACAAATACTTGACAGCTTATTTGTACATTGAAATTTAGAGTTGATCTAGAAAAAAACCCAGCATTTTTCTTATGTGCAAAATATAAAACTAATATGCACCACCGGTATTGTAACATGGTTTTGTCCAGGAGAAAAGTTAAGTAAAAAAAAATGAGTACATTCCTTAATGAATCAGGCCCTATATCTGTTTTTCATGGCTGTACTTGTTGACAGAAATGTTGCAGCAGCGTAAGTGTGACATTGCAAAATAATTCTCTCCAAAATTAATATCAACTTCTACATGTTTAGAAAATATTTTAAGTATAATTTCCATATAAATTATGTCTCCCAAAACTAAGGTGAATCAGTCCAAATTAATATAATCTCCAAATTATTTAAATGAAAAATTATTATATTATTATTATTATTGTCATTGATTTGTAAGACACCTCTTTGCTCAGCAGCTCTGGACAGTGGAGAATACAGATCAAATATATAACAGGGACATACATAAAATGGACATACAGGGTCTGATGGTGAATTGACCACAAATTGTTTGAAATTTATATGTGCCAGATTTACGTCAGTTTATGACAGGATGCATACACCCACATACATACAACCAGGTCATTAGCAAAAGACAAGTTTGTTAACATTTGTTTTGAGAGCAAAAGACAAATTTAGTATTCGTCTTGATATAATACAGCAGATAATACTACTAATAACTACTAATAATACTACTCGCATACAAATGAACATAACTTTTTGGTTTTGTTTTAAATACTCCCACAAGATCCTATAATGTATGTGTGGTACCCCAAAGCCCTGTTGAACAGAACAGAGGAGTTCATAAACGCTTTTAAAACACAGGGCTACAAGGGGTTAATTGTGCTCCTGAAAACTTGTGCCCAGGAGTGATTGACAGGAGGAGGATGAAGGCCCTGATTGGCTGGGTAAGTAACAGGAAGAGGTTGTGCAGGAAGGAGGAGAGAGAGAGCAGCATGGTAGAAGGAACAAGGGGGAGGATGTGCAGCCGAGCAGAGAGAAGATAAGCTGCCGCCAGAACTGTGATATTGCCAGCAAAGCGGACGGAGAACAGCTGGGGACACGCAGCGGGGTGCCAAAGACAGTCTCCACTAGCTGCAGAAACGTCTCAAGGTAAAACCCTAGCCTGCAGTGTACTGCACACACCCTAGTGTCAGAGGGAAGAGTGATGAGAGAATCTATCCAAAACTGACATTGCATTCTTGTACAAGGAAGGATTGTGAGAGCTTTTCCCCCAGATCATACCCTTACACAGGCTGCAGGGAACAATTAAGACGGTCGTTTCAGCTATATCCTGTGTGTGCTGATAGAGATTCATTGACTGTTGAGAGAACAGCGCCATCTTGTGGCTGAAATGAGCAACAGCCCTGCTTTCTACTATAATACTTAACCCTTGATGGAAACCTCTGCAGGACATTGGAACACTACCCAATGTCACGGGCACTAGGAATTGCTTACCCGAGTTTCACCAGATGGAACTCTGCTAGAGAGGCGGGGTTATGGCACGCACCTCAAAGCAGGCAGGTGAATGATTGGAGCGACACAACAGCAGGAGAGTAGAGATAGTCTGAGGAAGTCAGCGACTTGCAGCTATGGTTAGAGGAAAGTCAGAGACTTGGAGCAGTAAACTGGAGGCTGAAGATAATGTAGACACGAGGAGTGGATGTGGATAGGTGATGGTAGGTAGAGGAGGAGTCAGTGGTCTGCGTACAGCAAGTTGTACCACTGTAGTGATGGGAAGAATAGTACTGGTGCAGGTAGGTAGCAGGGTAGTCGGTGGTCTGCGTACAGCAAGTTGTACCACCGCTATGGTGAGGAATCTGGTCCAGGTGTAGGTAGGTAATAGGAGAGTCAGTGGTCTGCGTACAGCAAGTTGTACCACTGTAGTGATGGGAAGAATAGTACTGGTGCAGGTAGGTAGCAGGGTAGTCGGTGGTCTGCGTTCAGCAAGTTGTACCACCGCTATGGTGAGGAGTCTGGTCCAGGTGTAGGTAGGTAATAGGAGAGTCAGTGGTCTGCGTATAGCAAGTTGTACCACCGCTATGGTGAGGAGTCTGGTCCAGGTGTAGGTAGGCAATAGGAGAGTCAGTGGTCTGCGTATAGCAAGTTGTACCACCGCTGTGATAGGAGGACTTGTCCAGGTGCAGGTAGGTAGCAGGGAAGTCAGTGGTCTGCGTGCAGCAAGTTGTACCACTGCAGTGATGGGAAGAATAGTACTGGTGCAGGTAGGAAGCAGGGTAGTCGGTGGTCTGCGTTCAGCAAGTTGTACCACCGCTATGGTGAGGAGTCTGGTCCAGGTGTAGGTAGGTAATAGGAGAGTCAGTGGTCTGCGTATAGCAAGTTGTACCACCGCTATGGTGAGGAGTCTGGTCCAGGTGTAGGTAGGCAATAGGAGAGTCAGTGGTCTGCGTATAGCAAGTTGTACCACCGCTGTGATAGGAGGACTTGTCCAGGTGCGGGTAGGTAGCAGGGAAGTCAGTGGTCTGCGTGCAGCAAGTTGTACCACTGCTGTGAGAAGGAATGAGGACTTGTCCAGGTGCAGGAGAGTGAAGTTGAAAGGCAAACTGTGGCTGTATGGGAACAGCGCGAGTAGAGCAATGTCTTGAGAGGCAGGGATGGAAGGCACAATGAATAGTCTGTATGGAGTAGATGCCTTGCAGTGAGGAGAAGCTGGTCACAGCAGATATGCACAATAACGCTAAGTAGTAGCGTGAGGAGATATCGTAGCTTGAGTGAAAGCTTGTCCTACATGAAGCCATGCAGTAACACAGTCTATATGGGTACTTGTACCCTGTGCAGCAAACAACAATGGATACAACTGGTATGCGAGCAATAGGCAATAGTCAGTAGAGCATACCCAGTTGTGTAGATCCGGAATCAGCTGAGAAGTGAAGCGTTGTAGCGGTATGGGAACCGCCGCTGAGTTGAGCAGGGAGCAGCGTGGAAGCTGAAGCACGAGTAGAGCTGGAAGCAGTTTGGAAACTGTACACACGAGTAGAACTGGAAGCAGTTTGGAAACTGCACACAGGAGTAGAGCTGGAAGCAGTTTGGAAACTGCACACAGTTGTAGAGCTGGAAGCCAGTGCCGTAACTAGACATTTTAGTGCCCTGGGCGAGACAGGGCACCGGTGCCCCCCATCTAAGTGGGAGTGACATTTGCTGAATGGGTGTGGCCAACCTAATTTGGGGGTGTGGTTGGCACTTTACTGAACGAATTCTGTTACACATATTTGCAATTGCATGATAAACCATATGTATGATTATATATTTAGTACAGTAGTTTTAGTTCTATTTCAGATAAAAGGAAATAACAATTTATGGATTATATTATACTCCCTATGAATTGAGGTAACTTTAGCTCTTCTCTGTAAAATTAAAGAGACTAGGTCCTAATAACATTGGACATTGTGGTCCTAAATGGAGATTGGTGCTTTATCTCAGTTGCCTTAGGATATTGCATCTTTAGACTAGAAGAACATTAAGGTGTTGGGGTGCTTGTATGTTTGGAACCATAACGGATGTTGGACCCTATCCGAAGAAAGCCACATGTTGTCAACTGGTGACTAAAACGTAAATTACAATCCAGCAAAACTTGTCTGCAATTCAGTGACAGCTTTTTTAATTCTCTTGTGTCCGATGCTGCTAGATCTACTTGGGTGATTAAATCTGGCAGAGATGACTCTTCAGAGTCAGAATCATAAGAGTACAGCTGTCACCCTCTGCAGGAATCTGCCCCTTTTTGTGATATCTGCCTCTCTGCAAAGAAATCTTGCAGTCCTTTAGTCTGCAATTTCTTCTGTATCTCGTTTCTTCTGCATCATAGAAGCTGGTATTATTTATTTTCTGCAGGACACAGTATAAATCTCACGCTGCGTGTCTCCTGTATTTAATTTATATCCTGTGCGGTCTCCCATCCCAGCGCAGGTATTCTGTGTGGCAGGTGTAATTGGGAGCTACGGTTCTTGTGCAGGAAACTTGGCGAACTTCCGGCATTTGGAACGCATATGCGTTCCAAATGCCGAACTTCCTGCTTTCAGTGGAACGCATATGCGTTCCACTGCTTCTAATGCCGGTAATGAGTTTTTGTGTATGGGAAGCTGGCGATATAGCTGGCTATATCACCAGCTATATATGGTTGTCATTGAGCCAGGGAACATAAGCAAGTAGCGGGCGGCTGCTGCGCCCCCTTGGGCTTGCGCCCTGGGCGATGGCACCGCCCGCACCTGCCTAGTTACGGCACTGTATATATATATATACATATATATATATATATATATATATCACCATATCTTTTCTTCTGTGAGGATTTGTCTATTATAATATGAAATAGATACGTTTACCACAGCTGACTGTACTTATCTTTATAAATAGGCTGCTTCAAATCCCACCCCTTGTGGGGTTTTTTTTAAATAGAAGTGATATTTACTTCTTATATGCTATAGATTATTTTTATCATATAGCTGCTTGCATGTGGATATTGAATTCAGAATCATGTTTATAGATGATTCTTAATCTCCAGCAAATTGATACTGTTTAAAACTTGCTATATTAAAAATAGGAGATTTATTTTATCAGGAGAGGCAGAGTCCCTGGCTGTTGGGATGTTGTGAGAGGTCTGCCTGAATAATATATTGCCATCCAATGAAATGCACAGCAGCTGGGTGGTTCCTTAGTAAACAATGGTCCCTGGATAATGGTATGTCATGTGAAAACAGTGTGGCCAGCAACAGTGGGACTATGAGTAGCAGGGTCCCTGTGAATGGCATGTTCTGCACAGATACAAGGACAATCCCTGGATAGTGGGATGTTGAATAGGAGTAGTTGTGTTACTTTAGAGGTGAGGGGGAGGTGAGTTATTACAAAAGTGAGCATGAATGTGTAACTCAGGGCCAGATTGGCTATATGGCAATTCTGGCAGATGGGAGGTTGCATTTAATATGAATGGTCTGCGGGGCACCACCAAGAGTCAACACCATAACCTCATCTTTAGTTAATAGGTTGTGCTGCTAGCAGTTATGGCATCCATTGTAATGCAGTGGGGTTGTGGATTGTGTGATGTAACATGTTAGGAGTAGGAGCTCCAACAGGGCTCCGTGTGATTTGGGCATTTGCCCTTTTAGGCTTATACTTCGAAAGCATGAGCATCTGATGTCATGCATAGAATACAGTTTGCCTGTCATCAGCTGAGTACAATTCTGTATAGCATGCACATGACGGTGAGTCACTGACTTGTTACTATGTGGAGTTTGGAGGTTAGGTTGTGTAGAAGTGATATCTTCCATGCTTCCGCTCGTGACATCAGTTTGAAGAAGCAAATAATGGACAGATGAACAGAGAACTAGAGAAGCAGGCCAAATGTGTCACAGGGGAGGGGTATGTGATATGAACACATTCATTACACAATAAGTAGTAAGTAGTACAGTACAGTAATAATAGAATGGCAGTCCCAATATGTGATGTCAGCTCTTGAGACAGGTGTCATTATTGCTAAGTAAGTGATTTATGCTACAGTGTAAATTCTGGAGATGTAAATAAAGGACAACTCTCAAAGAGAGAGATGTTCTAATGCCCATTATTTCAACATCTGTTAGCTGTGCGGTATGATTTCTTTATTCATCAAGAAATATTATTCAAATCACATCTTGTTTTAAAATGTTTCAGTGTAATGCCACTGTAATACATTTAAGCACAATTTAACATTGAGTCATGATTCAATTACAACAATACTCTTGGACCTCACAGAAGTCTAAATTCCGGAAACATACCCTTGATGAATACCATTTAATTTACACCAAAGCTGCCGCATCCATATGTAATTCTCATAAACACTCCTGGATCTTGATGCATCCACATTAAATTCATGCAAAACTACCATTCACATATAAATTGCAAATATAGTAGTGAATCTTGTTGGATTCTTTTTTTAATTCCCATAAACACTTCTAGATCTCAGTGCATATGGATCTAGTTTTCAAGCAGACAGTGGGATCTTTGTATAGGCTTGTCTGATCTTGCTTGCGTCAAGCTTAATTGGAAAAAAACAACTCATGTCCAAAGGCTGAAATATTACTGGATCTCACAAGATCCGTATCTGTTTAGAGGAAAAGCAATTATATATGGGCTGTTTCCTTGCTTAGATTCCACAAACTCTCCATTGTTGGTTATTAACTGCAACAATTCTCTCACCAAAGTAAATTTTTGTGAGTGTTCTTTAGCCCCCTGATATTGTGATTTGTATCTGGACCGTTTACATAATGTATCATCGTCATCTAGATTTAGAGCATTGCAGTCAATCAGCAGTGTCATTCATTGCCAGTTAGTGATATGAAGGATCTGATCTTTACTGCACATAACACAATTCAATGCTTTCAGTCTGTTCACAGACAATGCCTATGTTCCTACAATGGGGTGGACAAAATAATATGGAATTCAGAAATCATTCATTCAAATCTAGAATCAAGCAGATTATGGAACAGGTGTATCCATTGACCTCAATAGAAATGACTCCCAAAAATTTGGCGCCATCAGTAATTTTTTTAGGTACATTGACTATCTGGTTCTGGGACTTGCATACAGTGTCCATTATAGCAAATCATCATTTGTCAGTGTTAGAAAAATGATGATGTCAATTGACATCTGGGGGTAAATGTATCAAGCTGAGAGATTTCTGGTGGGTGTGAAAAGTGGAGATGTTGCCTATAGCAACCAATCAGATTCTAGCTATGATTTTGTAGAATGTACTAAATACATGATAGCTAGAATCTGATTGGTTTTTCAAACTCACCGGAAAACTCTCGGCTTGATACATTTACCCCCTGATGTTAAAGTCCAGTGTCATCATTTGTATCAGGTTTCACTAATCATTTTGTTTTTTTAAAGGTAATTCACAGGCCAATAAGAAACTTTGCTGCAATACGATATATTGTACAATGTAGTGGAGGAAACTGATCTGCTGGCATGTCTGCAATACAATATATTGTACATGATGAAATTGTAGTGTGTAAATATCAGCGGTAAGCAATGTCCTCTGTTAGCCCATGAATGACTTTTTAATAGCACCTGATCTAAATACAATATGTGTTTCACACTGTACAATATACTATATATTGTAGCAGCACCCTTTATTTGCATATTAATGACTTTTTAATGAGCAATATGATCACTGCAATGTAACGTGTTGAAGTGACATCTTATTCCTCTTGTAATTGTAGAAAACAAAATGGTAAATAAAACATGGTGTATGTATCATTAAACCGCATTTCTCAACGTTGTGCACACCACTCATCACATCTTACTTTTCATCTTCATGAATACTTGTTTCGAACAAATGCTGTTTTTTTCTCCTTGGGGTATATTTACTAAACTGCGGGTTTGAATAAGCGGAGATGTTGCCTATAGCAAACCGATCAGATTGTAGCTATCATTTTATTTAGTACATTCTACAGAATGACAGCTAGAATCTGATTGGTTGCTATAGACAACATATCTACTTTTTCAAACCTGCAGTTTAGTAAATATACCCCCTTGTTTCTCACAACTCCTTCCTTTTTCTCTTTTGGTACCACAGAACATAGTTTCTGGTATCACTATCTTAAATGGTGTTATAGTGAAACTATGGCTATACAAGTGACTATCAATGTCAAATACCATACTTTACCGAACTAATTTCACATGATGTTTATTTGCATGGTAGCACAGTTGTTAACATTGCTGTATCACGAAGCTAGGGTGATGGATTTAATTCCCACCATGGCCCTATCTAATTGGAGTTTATGGGAAGATTCAATTCAGAGCGAGGTGTCTCCAAAACATCCGCTGAGACACCTTGCTCCAATGTTATGGCTGGAATCTGCGCTCAGTTTTCCTCGCACCCCATGGAAGTGTAAGAAAAAATGAGCTAAGATTCCTACCGCAATTGCTGGTTCATCGTGATGTCTGCATGCCACATCGTTAGCAATTGAATCTCCCCCTATATTTTTTTTCTGTGTTTGTGTGTGGTTTCTGAGTTTCTACCACACAGTCCAAAAACAGTGTAAGTTAATTGACCTCTAGCAAAAATGGATCCTAATGTATACTATTGCACTCCTTTTGCAAACTCTCAAATCTATAGGCCTATGTAACACTGTCCTCTCCTGGGTTCCTCTTACCTTACCAACCGTTCCTTCTCTGTCTCTACTCATGATTCTACATCACCCCCTCTTCCCCTACCTGTTGGCGTTCCTCAAGGCTCCGTTCTTGGCCCCCTGCTATTCTCCCTCTACACCTCCTCCCTTGGTGTCCTCATCCGCTCCTTTGGCCTCCAGTACCACCTCTATGCTGATGATACCCAAATTTATCTTTCATCCCATGACCTCTACCCTTCCCTTCTGTCTCGTGTCTCCTCCTGTCTCTCGGCCATCTCATCTTGGATGTCCAAACGCTTCCTTAAACTCAATATTTCCAAGACCGAGCTTATAGTCTTCCCCCCTGCCAGGACTCTCCCACCTCCCCCCCCCTTTCTATTTCTGTTAATAACACTACCCTCGTTTCTGTCCCCCAAGTCCGATGCCTTGGGGTCATCCTTGATTCCTCCCTCTCATTCAAGCCTCACATTCTGTCCCTCTCTATATCCTGCTACTTCCACCTTCGGAATATATCTAAGATACGTCCCTTTCTCACCATGGAAGCCACGAAAACCCTTGTTCACTCGCTTGTTATCTCTCGCCTTGACTACTGTAACCTCTCTGGCCTACCTCACTCTCACCTTGACCCTCTTAAGTCTATCCTCAATGCTGCTGCCCGCCTCATTTTTCTCTCCCACCGCTCTGTCTCTGCAGTCTCCCTCCAACAGTCACTACATTGGCTCCCCATAGCCTACAGAATTAAATTTAAACTCCTCACCCTCACCTTTAAAGCTCTTAATCAATCCTTCCCTCCCTACATCTCCAATATCATCTCTACCTACACTCCTGCCCGCCCACTCCGCTCTGCCTGTGACCGCCGCCTCACTACTGCACTGATCACCTCCTCTCACTCTCGTCTTCAGGACTTTGCCCGGGTGGCTCCCCAGCTGTGAAATGATCTTCCACGTTCCATCAGGTTAGCATCTACTCTCAAAGGCTTCAAGCGTGCCCTTAAGACTCATTTCTTTATTCAAGTCTATCAGTCCTCCTCCTAACTTCCTTGTCCTGGCTCTCTACCCCAGTAAGTAGCACCCTCTATGTGTCTCCCCCTTCCCTTTAGGATGTAAGCTCTCATGAGCAGGTCCCTCTTTCCTTGTGTGCTCCTTCTACTGTTCCTTCACCCTCTGTACCTCTTGGCCTGCTTCGCTAGCCCTGTTTTCCCTGTTTTATTAAGCTTCGGCCTTCTTCTTGCTGATTTCTACCATCCCTTCCACTATCTGTCAGATATAATCTGATTTGTGTCTTATTGGGAGAAAAGTGCTATTTAAAAAAATAATTATTTTTATTATAATACTTAAGCTTGCCATACACTATTCATCCAGATTTTTTGTCTTGATTACTGAACATCCAGACCTGTGACCAGTTTATCATGCATGTAAATGGGAGCATAGTACAGTTCTGATTGCTCAGTTGTCAGGCCTAACATATTTATTGTAAGTTTTCGAGCAGGGCCCTCTTTCCTCTCTGTCTGTATGTATTACCCAGTGTTGTTTTATTAATGTTTGTTCCCAATTGTAAAGCGCTACGGAATCTGCTGGCGCTATGTAAATAATTGTTGTTGATGATGATGATGAATTGTTGCAGTATTGCAGAAGCCTCCAGCGCTCACGGGTCCAGCTGGCTAATGAACTCAAATTATAATTTTAATATTAGGACTAGACTGTATGTCCTTGATTTATTATCCACTGACATTTTGATTATGTTCGTATGCATTTTTGGCAATTGAGCGCAATACATTGTGTATATGTATATGATGTGACTTACAGGAAGGGATTCCTGAGTATTGCTGCTCTTACCTGATTTGGGGTCGAGCGCAGCCCTTTCCACTGTATTAATGAACTCAAACACTTGGTAATATAATTCAGAATTTCAATAGTGTTCAGAATTTATTGTAAGTACAGCATACTTGACCACTCTCCCTGAATGTCTGGGAGATTCCCGAATTCCGGGTAGGTCTCCTGGAGAAGCAAACAATTCTCCTGCATCCTGCTCACTTCACTAGGAAGTGGGCAGGATGTAAGCCTCCACGACGTGATTCGCAAGGAATTGCACCATTTTTTACCCCGTCCCCTGCGATAAAATATCAATTCCGTTGATGGGGCGGGGCAAATGACACAGTCGGCGCCACCATGTACCCGTCTGGGATCTCTCGGAATTAAAAAACTAAAAGTTGGCAAGTATGAATTACAGTGCAATATTTATTATTATTATTAATTACTCAGAGAATATGCATCAGCTCCTACCCCATTGGAGCCTAGAGTCCCTGTCACACAAACAAAGGGGGTAGAGTCCATGTTTGTCAGGAGCCAATTAACTTAACAGTATGTTTTTGGAGTGTGGGTGAAAAATGGACACAAACATAATTCATCAAACATATAAACTCCACACAGATAGTACCCTGGAATTTAACCCATGACCCCAGCACCATAAGACAGCAATGATAACTACTGTGCCACTAGTTTTATTGAAAGGATGCACATGAACGGATAAAATCTGCCCGTTTGCCTAGCTTTATTTACTAATCCACAAGTTCTTAAAGTAAATGTTTTAGATAATATCACCAATGTACAGTATTGTAATAATAATAATCGATCCAACAATGGAAACCTATGCACATTGAATGCACATCAATACACAATAAGAAATTGATTTACCTTATCTATGATATCCATTGGGTTTTCTCTCTTAATGCCTAAATTCCACAGAATCCTTGTGTACTTGTTTCCAGTTCCAATAACAAAGAGACACCCTTTATAAATAAGTAAAAGTGAAGTTACTTTCTAATAAGCTTAATACAGCAATAACACAATTGCTAAAGTAAAATTTAATTTAATAACACAAAAATAATAACAATTTACATAAATTGTGCTAATGCTTTCTTTATAAGTCACATATAAAGTATTTTAGCACAATCACTTCCAATGTGTAAATACTGTCATCGATGTGGCATTATGCGATACATCTAAACATTTGAGGGCTAGTAATGTCTGGCATTAGGACATTTTTAGGCGTGCCTCAATCTGCTTGTTCATTCCAAGTCACTAGCTTATATCCACAATTATTACCACATCCCCCCTTTTTACCACAGAAAAACAGGGCTGTTGAGGGTACGGCTATGTGACTGTCAGTTTGGGCAAGTGAAGCCAAATACATAGTCACATTTTTATTGAAGCAATTGTCCTCATTTCAGGAAAGAGGAAAGCTATTTTTATTGCTATGCTGAACATTTCTTTTTATTTGACACATTTAACCCCTACGTCTATGAACGTGGAACAAGCCTTCAACTATGCCCTAGTAATAAATCTAAATAAATACATAAAATTTGTCTTACTTAATATAAAAAAAAAATACAGATTGTATGGTTAGTAAAGGGAGAGGGGGGCATTATTAAGTGAAAAGTAAAAATAAACCTTATGATCCGATCTTCATTTTCAAGTTCAACAGATAGAGACTGTAAGTAACCTGTAACTGAAAATGTTATCTTTCCGTGTCGCTATGAAACAATTTTAGCTGTCTGTGTTAGAAAATGTATGTGAACCTTTAGATTTTGTAACTGGAGCACCTCCTTTATGACTTCAACTTAATGTTTCCTGTACGTATTGATCAATGGAGCTCATCAGCCTAGAGGTGTTTTGCCCCTTTATGTTTTACTGAGGCATTTAATCGGTACACTTATCTTACTTAAACAGTTTATGTCAGTATTTCAAATGATCTAAGGACATTGACATGGTAATTCAATAATGCAATATTATTCTGCTTCATCCATTCTGCTGTGGACTTACGTGTTGGGGATTGTTGTTTTGATTCCTGACTGTTAGAGTAGTTGAAGCCCATCCCCATGCCCTCCTTATTCATATAAATGATGAGTTTACAGATAGGAATTGGACTTTGATATCAATAACAAGGACAGCTCGAGCAGAAGAGAGCTTAATCAGGTGACCTTTCAGGTCAATGGATCCACTGAATGCAGTTAAGTAAAATTTAGTTTTGAATGGAATTAGATTAATGTATCATAATTGTGTGGGGTGTATTCACAAAAGAAAAATGTTATATCAATATTTTCATTGTTTAAAGGAAAACTGAATGAAGTTGTTTATTGATGAGCATAAAGCAGCTATGTTCAATAGCATGGATTGCACGATAAACTACATATTATGTAAAGATACTTACATATATGCTACATAGAGAAAATGCAGATTGAAAAATTTCTGCCCTGCTAGAGATGCCTGTAAGTGATGCTATTGTGAAGTGGAATCTTCTTGGAGCAAGTGAAACAGTTATAGGCCACCCAAGTGCACAGAAAGGGACCACCAAGTTCTGAAGTGTGTAGCGAGTAATAAATATCTGTCCTGAGCATCATCAGCACAAGAACTGTTCGTTGGGAGCTTCATGGGTTGGGTTTCCATTGCCAAGCAGCTGCACACAAGCCACAGATCACTATCTGCAATGTCAAAAGTCGACTGGAGCCATGTAAAGCACACTGACAGTGGACACTGGAGCAGTGAAAATACATTCTCTGCGTCAAATTTAACTGAATGTCTGATGGACACATCTGGATTTGGTAAATGGCAGGAGAATTATGCCTACTCGAATGTGTACTGCCAACTTTAAAGTTTGGTGGAAGGGGATAATAGTTGGAGGCAGTTTTTCATAGTTTGGTCTGGGCCCCTTAGTGAAGGGAAATGTGTATATTGCAGCATACAATCACAGTCTAGAGAATTGTGCACTTCCAACTTTGTGGCAGCAATTTTGGGAAGGCCTTATTCTGTTTCAGCATGACAATACCCTTGTGCACAAAGTAAAGTCCATCAAAAAATGGTATCCTGAGTTTGGCATGGAAGAACATGACTGGCCTGCACAGAGACCTGATCTCAACACCACTGAACACCTTTGGAATGAATTGGAACACCGACTGCGAGCCAGGCCTTATCCCCCATCATCAGTGCCCAACCTCACTAATGATCTTGTGGTTATGGATGTGAATTCCAACAACTATGTTCCAAATCGAAAGAAAGCTTTCCCGTAGGATGTTATAGCAGCAATGGGGAGGGGGGAACCTTAATATTAATGTCCATAGTTTTGGAATGAGGTGTTCAACATGCACATATAGATGTGATGTTTGGGTGTTCATATACTTTTGGCCATTCAAATAGATGTTTGAGGAAATGAAAAGATTTGTTTATGTTATATTTATCCAAGAACAACAAGCACATCAACTTATAACATTTCATTTTCATTTTCTGTGTAGCTCTGCTTTACATCCCTATCAATATAGAATATTAATACATTATTATTGTTATTATCAGTTATTTACATACACTTCCAGCACCGTTACATACTTTTAATAATTGAATTCCAAGTGTCCAGATTCAGTTTGTGATATTGTTCCTCATAGTCTGATATGAATCTTCTGCCATCTGTAACGGAACATTGCAAATATCATTAACATGTCTAACATAATTTGTATAGTTGTATTCATTATTTGTTGCTTGGTAGCATATAATGTGAACCATACAGCATTACTCATGAACTTTAAGTGAACTAAATTATTTTAGTCAGTGGCAATTCATAATATGGATGGCTGCTTTTGCAGCCAAGAGATTCCCAATCTAATCCCAGTGACACAAGTATAGCCATGAAGATTTTGCTGAGTATTCCAATGAAAACAAGGGATGTTTTTTTTACTGTAAAATATGAAAAATAAGGGTTTTCCATCTTCAGAAAAGACACTAGTTGTATGCTCAAATGAACATGGGGAGACCCGGGGAGAGGTACCTGCTGAATATTCTAATGACCTTTGGATAAGCAGGTTGTTCAAAATTCTAAAGAAGATAGGAGGAGGTGATTGCTGTATATTTGAGTGAACATGTGGAATTATGTTCATTCTTGTGTAATTTGCTGAGATTACAATTTACTGTAATGTACTTGTATTATACAGAAACTTAGGTACGGAGCTTGTTCTGTAATGCAATAAAATTTATGTGATGAGCTTCCCCTGCAGTCTAATGATCCAGAAGCAGTGCCGTAACTAGACATTTTAGTGCCCTGGGCGAGACAGGGCATCGGCGCCCCCCATCTATGTGGGAGTGACATTTGCAGAGTGGGTGTGGCCAATCTAATGTGGGGGTGGGGTTGGCATGTTAATTTAATAATGCAGCACGTTAGTGTCATTGTAGATGCTTCATTATTAGAAATATTTGAAAAGCCCACATATAAAGGCCCTTACCCACTGGCACTGGGTTAAATACCAGTGGCACCACATGTCAAACACAGTGGTTAACTAGTATTTGCACTTGTGCTCTGTGGGTTCAATAGAGGACCATGCATTACCCCAGTTCATTCACTGAATGCAAGAAATGGAGCAGGCAGCATTGGAAAAATCATCCCGCAACACAAGCAATTAAATGAAATATTGAAATTGAGTCACAATTTCATTTGACGAATAACCATACATTTATTGGTGATTTTATCTAAAACAACAATGATTGTATATTAAAATTCACAATCTAGGTGATACAAAGATTGTAACATAAACAACCATTGGCAACCAACTGATGGATACGGTATTAATAATATAATAGACAAAGGGATTGGCAACTAATAGATGTATATTTACACACAGTCTGTTTCAATCCAGTTACTCAGATGCAGGTGTAGAACCAATACTAGCAGCTTAAAACCGACTGTTTAGTTTCTGTTTGCACACAGTCCATTATTATCCATTAAGCTCAATTTCCAATAGTAGAGTTACCTGGTACCAGAAAGAAACAAAGGTGAAAAAATGACTGACTCGAAACTCACTGCCTCTGTTGGCGGTTCCGGGCGTAGATACAGATGCAGATTATCCTGTCTGTAATGGAAAAACTTCAGACGCTGGTATTAACGGCAGCAGGGAGATGGAAGTGAAACCTGCTACAGCCAAGCAGGACGCTGCATGCGTTCCACAGTGGAACGCATAGTTCTATTTCCTATGTGACGTCACTGATGGGCGTGTCCCATGCCAAGAGTTGATGCCAAGGACTCCTGATTGGCCACCTGAATCAGTGGACCGCATGTGCGTTCCACCGAAAGCAGGAAGTTCGGCATTTGGAACGCACATGCGTTCCACTGATTCAGATTCCGGAAATGAATTGTTGCTGGTGGGGCTCTCGTACGGCGTTGTGTGGACTGATTGAGCCTGGACACAGAGGCAGGTGTCGGGCGGCTGCGCCCCCTTGGGCTTGCGCCCTGGGCGACGGCACCGTCCGCACCTGCCTAGTTACGGCTCTGCTGGAAGCAGTTTGGAAACTGCACACAGGAGTAGAGCTGGAATCAGTTTGGAAACTGCACACAGGAGTAGAGCTGGAAGCAGTTTGGAAACTGCACACAGGAGTAGAGCTGGAAGCAGTTTGGAAACTGCACACAGGAGTAGAGCTGGAAGCAGTTTGGAAACTGCACACAGGAGTAGAGCTGGAAGCAGTTTGGAAACTGCACACAGGAGTAGAGCTGGAAGCAGTTTGGAAACTGCACACAGGAGTAGAGCTGGAAGCAGTTTGAAAATTGTACACAGGAGTAGAGCTGGAAGCAGTTTGGAAACTGCACACAGGAGTAGAGCTGGAAGCAGTTTGGAAACTGCACACACCTATAGAAGTTCACTGGGAGTGAGACTTCAAGATCAGGCAACTACCTAAGGCTGCAGGTGCTTTAAATAGGGAGGGGTGATTGATCCATCAATCACATTAGTGGTCAGGTGTAGTTGTTAAAGGGACCTGCGCATGCGCAGTGCGACAGGATGGCGGACGGCCACGGTTCCACACAGGTGTGAGCGGGAAAGATGGAGAACCACATACCAGAGTGGAGGCACTCACACTCCGGTGAGTGACACCCAAATTCCTGTGCACAGGTCAGCCCAGGACTGAGTGGAAAATATGGTTACGTTACCAGGGATAATATTGGTGCACCAAATGTTTTAGATGATGTTAATGTTATGTGATTTACCTAAGAATTGATTTATTAATATTGAAGGTGTGACATTCAGTGTTAGTGGTACCGCTGCAATTCAAGTTAACTCAGCAGTAGATGCTAAAAGTGGGGCGCCTGACCCATAGGGAATAGCACGGTACCCCAAACACCTGAATAAGAAGTAGCCCTCTAGTGGGCACGGTAGTGACCGTAAGAGTCTTGACGGGTTATTATTGATGGTTATTGCATCATCACCAGTCAGATATTGTTAACATGAAAGTAGTAACTGTGATTACCAGTGTGCCTTATTAGACAATGTGTATTGAAGATGTTATCGTTATTCTGCCTTATACTCACCAGGTGTATGTTATATGTTAAATGTTATTGTGCTCTATGCTTATCAGACGCATTATTTTGTCATTACTATTGAGCTGAAGGGGTCAGTGGCGCGGTGACTTACTGAAACTATCCTTACCGCATAAAATCAAGTTGTTTGACCAATCTTTGTCCCTTTCATTGAAGTATTTATCTCCTGACCACCGGTTATCCAAAAGAGAAAAGAATCTGACTCGTATCTGGGAGACAAGGTAAGGGAAGGATTCCCATCAGTACTGGACCACCACATATGCATAATCATTGTTAACAGCACATATCAGATGCAGAGGTGAATTCTCAATCAGCCAATCAGAAGCGACTAGCCAGTGCTGGTGACCTTCACCGTCATGTAACAATACAATGAAAAAAGCAAGTCAGATGCTGGTTGTATAGGGAGAATAATCAGTAGCAGAAAGAAGTAATAATGTCACTGTATAGGTCATTGGTACGGCCTCATCTAGAATACTGTGTTCAGTTCTGGAGGCCGTATCTCCAGAAGGATATAAATATATTAGAGACTGTACAAAGAAGGGCAACTAACATGGTGCATGGCCTACAGCACAAAACTTACCTGGAAAGACCAAAAGATCTTAATATGTATAGTTTGGAGCAGAGAATGGAAAGGGGGGACATGATAGAAACTTTCAGATATATGAAGGGATATAACAAGATACAGGAGGGAAACATTCTACAAAGGAAGAGAAGTACTAGAACACGAGGACATGTACTGACACTGGGGGGAAGAGAAGTATTAGGACACAAGGACATGTACTGACACTGGGGGGAAGTAGGTAGAGGAAACTTAAGGAAAAACTACTTCACAGAAAGGGTAGTGGATAAGTGGAATAGCCTCCCAACAGTAGAGCAATTTAAACATACTTGGGATAGACATAAGAATATCCTTACAAAGAACTAAGGTTCAAATAGGGTTGGAGGTTACCATAGGTTAAGTAATGGACCGACTAAATGAGCCAAGTGGTTCCTATCTGCCGTCAAATTCTATGTTTCTATCTCATCAGCGTGTATTTGCACTGCAGCAAGCATCAGATGTACCTAACTCTGCAGGCATATATATATATATATATATATATATATATATATATATATATATATATATGTGTGCTCTCTAACTCTGCAGACACACACATATATATGTGCTCTCTTTGTGGACATGCTCAGTGCAAATTCTCTGAATTTTCTCCACGAAACTGGCCATACATCCACCTCAGCATCGGCCTTTAGAATACATAAAACAGGTTAATTCTTCCCATCCCACTGCCTCCTTCCTACCTCACATCTCACACATCCCGCAGACCAATTACCGCACGTTTCCACAACTCACAAATCCTCAGTCCATGATCGGATCCAGCCAGGAGAAGATGCCGATGTCCCGGAGTTTTGGAGAAATTAAACTTTTCAATCTTTTGGAAGAAGGAGACTCTGTACCACAGCAGCGTCTGAAACTATGAACGGCTGTAATTTGTGGTAGATACATGTTATACACTGCGTCTCTGCAAGGAATGAGATATAACAGCTATACAACAGGGATAGTGTGGCAGTGTGAGATTAATGTGCCTGTACTAAGCAGGCGTTTCTCCTTTATATTCCCAATAGTCATCTAATTACAAAGCTTTTGAATCTAATTGAGTGTTCTGTCATGGCATAGAACGGTTTACATAAAGGGCCTGGGTCAAACCCGGACCTAGGCCCGTTTGCGTAGCCTATCTTGCCAGGTTCCGCACTGCACATGCCCAGAAACGGACGTTATATCAATTAGCGCAATTGCAGGGCACTCATATCAGCGCCTCTGACACTTACGACCCCCTACGGCTTGAGAGGCGCAGCCGGGAAGGGTCGGACTAACCTATACCATGTTAGCACAGATACGCCTGATTCAAATCCTGTGTTTATCGTAAGTACGCTTGTTTTCGGCCGTACACCAGGGCAGGTGTAAATGCCGGACGATATTGACAACCGACACGGCACAGTCCTTCAATTAAAAATGACACCCATGCGTCTTAATAGCTATCGCACAACAACCGTCCGCATTTAAGATTTATTTTCAAATGCAGTTCATTATTTACTTACATAGTACATAATATTTTGAAACTAGTATACAAAATAAAATAGGGATTATATTTTAAAAACTTTATTTTAATTTATTATATTGTTAGCAGTTGCTATTTTACTTTGTGATAAAATAAAAGTTATGTAATTATTGTACATACACAAGTGTGTCGGCAATGACTGTTTATACAAAGCGCATTTCCACCCATATGCACACTGTACTGTATCTAAGTCGCGTGTTCTTTTTAAAGACATAAATGACGGCATTCCAACTCGAATCAGGCTCTTCATCTTCTATAGCGCCACTAAATCTGCAGCGCTGTACAGAGAAATCACATCAATCCCTGCCCCATTGGAGCTTACAGTCTAGATTCTCTAACATACACACACTAGGTCCAATTTCATATTAGCCAATAAACCTACCAGTATGTGAGTATGGGAGGAAACCAGAGCACCCAGAGGAAACTCACGCAAACCCGGGAAGAACATACAAACTCCAGCCAGATAAGACCATGGTTAGGAATCAAACTCATGACCCCAGTGCTGTGAGGCAGAAGTGCTAACCACTGAGGCACCGTGCTGCCCATGACTCATGTTCATATATATATAGAGTTGACTGCAGTAAACAGTTCATTATAACTGGTCTATTAATGGGCAACTCCTTAAATTAACACACCCCTGGCCCTATATATAACATATACGGACCAGGGGACACCCAGTTACTTGAAGCCCATGTGAGGATTTGAATGGAGGCGAGAAGGAAGCCCCCGACTGAGAGATAGATCGATATTGGAATATTGTGGTGTCAGACGACAGACGAGAGTCTATGAAACCAACTTCACACGTCCAACTTGCTAAAATATCTTTATCGAACTCTCCCGACCATAACTACGTAAGAAGTGCAGGGTGAAAACAATTCAAGAAAAATAATATACTCTCTGAAGGTTGGGTATGGTTAGTATATATTAATATTCGGCAGAGGTGCACCTGATGGAATTTTTGTATAAAGCATCAATGTGTTTGCGTTTCGGTTGCAGGTCGGGCCCTGGATTCATGAAGTCAGTCATCCGTATAAACCCAGCAATGTATTCTGTGATAAGTCAGGGATCCCATCCAGATAACACATTTTTGATAACTAGAAAATAGATTGAAAAGGGAACTTCTTGTATTAAAAGGGAGTTTGGATACAACTGTGAAGATTGGAGAAAATCCCAGCGGCTCAGTTACCCCAGAAGTAATATAAATATTGACTAATGTGTTTTGATAAAAAACCGCTAAACATCCCAAAAAATGTGTCCAATATAAAAAGGCACTTTGTAACCTTCATAAATATATATATGTAGACAGTGCTTTTTTTGGAAGAAAAAAGGTACCGGAACCCACCTCTTTCTGCCCACTCATTTTTCTGTAGTCCTATCATTCTGACCCCTCGTTTTTCTGTAGCCCTCTCTTTCTGCCCCCTCGTTTTTCTGTAGTCCTATCATTCTGCCCCCCTTGTTTATCTGTAGTCCTATCATTCTGCCCCCCTTGTTTTTCTGTAGCCCTCTCTTTCTGCCCCCTCGTTTTTCTGCAGCCCTCTCTTTCTGCCCCCTCGTTTTTCTGTAGCCCTCTCTTTCTGCCCCCTCGTTTTTCTGCAGCCCTCTCTTTCTGCCCCCTCGTTTTTCTGCAGCCCTCTCTTTCTGCCCCCCTCGTTTTTCTGTAGCCCTCTTTTTGCCCCCTCATTTTTTCTGTAGCCCTCTCTTTCTGCCCCCTCATTTTTCTGTAGCCCTCTCTTTCTTCGCCCCCTTCCCCGCTTTCTGTAGTCTGTACTTACCTTCTATGCTGCTTTTCTCGCTTCTCTGCTTGATCGCGGCTCCTCTCACTGGCAGCGTCCTGCCGGAAGCAGGACACACACTTAAGCTGGGTACACACTACACTGTTTTCGTCCAATAATCGGCTCAAACAGCCGACATACGACCGCTCGTTCAAAAGTCGGGTCAGTGAGTGTAGTGACACGATGGTCGAAAGTCTGCCCAAATGGACGATTATCGTCTCAGTTGGTTGGTCGTACCGTTTAATATTTTCGTTCCAATCTCGTTTCCGCTGTGTAGTGTGTATAAACTTCCGACCGATCCACAACAGTGAGTACGAAATTACAGTCATTGCTCACGACAACATGGCTGTAAAAAGTCGCTAAAGGGACGTCCGCTCTTCCCTTTATCGTCCTAAACAAGGCTAGTGTGTATGCAGTCCATGGACCGAGCGATCGGACCATCGGTCGCATGTAAAATCCATCGGCATAAAAAGTTGGTTGAAATTTTTGTAGTGTGTACCTAGCTTAAGATGCTGCACTGTAGCAGCTTCACAGAGGGAAAAAAAATGTTAAAAAGTTAATTAAACTTTGAAAACCCCTGGAAAAAAGGTGCTGGAACGCCGTTCTGAGCGTTCTATGACAAAAAAAAAGCCCTGGATGTTACCATAACATGACATATGTAACATTGTATATCATTTTGTTATCGAGCAGAGTGCTTTGTAATCTTCCATAACAGGATCCTTGTTGCCCCCTGATGTGTACCAACTTCCTCTTTTTGCTGTAGCTGGGAGAATGCTGGAGGGGTTCATGTTTTAAACAGAGTTCTGCCAAATTTATGCAGCTGATTGCCAGAGAGCCAAACATCTTTACCAAACAGAACCCTTGGGCAGATGGTAACTACACTTATCAGGCAGCAATATGTATTTCAAAACAATTTTAAAAGCTGTCAGCCACTTTGTAGGTTGTTATATTACTTAATATGTATAACGTATGGTATAGCTTGCTGTTTGGTAAGGACTAATGTAGAGTTGGATGTACTGTACGTTTACATAAGTATTTCTGCCCATGCATAAAAAAAATACGTATGTCCGTATATACATTTATACATATCATTAACTTGTGTCTCCTTTCGCCTGCAGAGGCGGTATAGGGGAAGGAAGACGTGGACAGGGTACACTAAGGTTCTGTTTGTGGCATTGCTAAACAATTGATAAGGGTGCTAGGTGACCAACGATACGAAATAATCATGACTGTCTAGCTGCTTCTGATTGGATAACGGCATATTGATCCCTCCAGCTTATAGCATGTAAACATTAGCAGTATATTTAAAAACAAAAGAAAATATGTGAAACCTTGCCACTGTCATAGAGTTTTCACAATGCCATGTCCTAGTAGTTAGCTGTCTCGTAGAATAGTGAATGGATACAGTCAATGGAAATCCTTTAACGTGCATCAAACTCGTGCTTTTCTATTCTTCTGTTCCAGAAAACTTTATACATCCAGAATTAGTCCTAGGAGGTATATTTACTAAACTGTGGGTTTGAGAGAGTGGAGGTGTTGCCTATAGCAACCAATCAGATTCTAGTTATCATTTATTTGGTACATTCTACAAAATGATATCTAGAATCTGATTGGTTGCTATAGGCAACATCTCCACTTTTTCAAACCTGCAGTTTAGTAAATATACCCCATAGTTTTAAGTTATATTTTGCCCAATTTCACCCACTTATAACCTGATAATGACCCTGTTGCTGGTCATAAAACGTTCTCTACAGACAAAAATATTCTAAACACATGAAGCCATGTTTTTTTAGTCTGCCCATAGCTGACGGTAATTGCTATTTTCAGTGGGGTTTTGTTTGCACTGCCTAGAAGACGCTTTAGTCAGGGCAGAGAAAGAGAACAGACTTCCACAGCAGGTACCTGTTAGATACACTCTGCTGCAGTGTATCTATCCAATGATAAAATATTAGCAAGCGGATATATACACAAATTAGAGCCTTAGGCATGATATTCTGTTTTTAGGAACAAAAGAAAGAGATAGACTTGGGGGTAAATTTATCAAGCTGCAAGTTTTCGGCGAGTTTGAAGTGGAGATGTTGCCTATAGCAACCAGAGTCTAGCTGTCATTTTATAGAATGTACTAAATAAATGATAACTAGAATCTGATTGGTTGCTATAGGCAACATCACTGCTTTTCAAACCCACCAGAAACTCGCAGCTTGATGCATTTAACTCTTAGCCCTTAACACTATAATGATATTCACATCAACAGTTCATTGGAAGAAATAAAGAAAAGTTAAATTAATAAAGACAGGAGTCCAAATGGGGAATCAGGCAGTGCTTTGACATGACTTTCAACCTTACGCCAATATACAAAGTGTGTGCAAAAAAACACACTGAGTGAATAGATAAATTATACACATTGAGAGACATGAATCTTAGGGGTATATTTACTAAACTGTGGATTTGAAAAAATGGAGATGTTGCCTATAGCAACCAATCAGATTCTAGTTATCATTTGTTTAGTACATTCTACAAAATGACAGCTAGAATCTGATTGGTCGCTATATACCATATTAAGGAATTCAGTGAACTAGATAAAATTGGTAACTTGTCATTGTAACATTATGGTTCTGTAAATAATAATAATAAAAAACATTGCCATATCATGCTTTGCCATAGGTATAAGTCTTTACTCAAGGTTTTGAGGCGTGTAAGTGTATTACTGAGGATAACATGTGCAAATGTCTCCACCTAGTGGTAGCTGATGAACAATGTCATCAAAGCTATATCACGCTCCTTGTACTTAGCTTTCTAATTGTGCGTAATGTATGCCAACCTTTGAGATTTACATATATGACCATCATCATCATCATCATCATTTATTTATATAGCGCCAACATATTCCGTAGCGCTTTACAATTGGGGACAAACATAATAAACTAATAAACAAACTGGGTAAAACAGACAAAGAGGTGAGAAGGCCCTGCTCGCAAGCTTACAATCTATGAGACAATGGGAGATTGATACATGAGGCTAAGTCTACATTTTGCATTTCGGCCCAGCCAGACTGCAAAAGTAAAAGTGACTCATAAGCTAAATGATCCTGTTACACAACAATGTTGGTCAGGGGGTAGTTGTCTTGTGTGCAATTGTGTAACGGGTGGTAATAGGGTAAGGTAGTGAGGTTAAGAGGGTGGTTGAGGAATATTATAAGCTTGTCTGAAGAGGTGGGTTTTCAGAGAACGCTTGAAAGTTTGTAGACCAGAGGAGAGTCTCATTGTGTGAGGAAGAGAATTCCATAGATTGGGTGCAACCCGAAAAAAGTCCTGTAACTGGGAATGGGAGGATGTAATGAGGGTGGATGAGAGACGCAGATCTTGTGCAGATATCAAAATAGATACAAACGCTGGTTAGATACGCTGTTGAGTTTTGACAATAAAAATTTTGGGCGGATTTATCAAAGTGTGTAGAGTTCTATTACCTGTTTTTCGCAAAAGAGCTTTTTTTCCCTGTTTTTCCATATACATCAAAGGATTACCACTGCTAACACAGCGGAAACCCTGTCTAGATATAACCCTAGAAGCCAATTTATCAAGTATCAAGGAGAACAAACCTGATCTATTATCACCATCCAAGGATGGCAATCACAGATTACAATCATTTTAAAAAATGCTTTATTATTTGAAAAAAACATTATAATTTCTTTTTCATATATACAGGTTTTTAAATATTTTTTTAGAATAAATTGTATCTAGTTTTAAACTAATGCCCATGAGTGAACAAGAGTGTGCACGCCGTAGTGTCGCTCAGCTACCCGGGGATACTGCGGCAGCCTTGTTGTATAATGATACACAGGCCCATTGCTGAACGTGACATGATGCTCCTTCATGCTGGCTTACCATGTATTTTTTTCGTTTAGACCTTTCAAACCTTATCAGCTAAGGACTATATTGAACAGAAGATAATACTTTACAACTGTCCTCATATTGGAGGCTAATTGAACTCAAATTCCAGTAAGCACAGTTAGACACTACAACCTCCAGGGTTCTCCTGCGCCTCTAACGAGCCTCTTTCTGTTAATTGTACCGGAATCACTCTTGTTTCTAACAGGCTGAGCAATGGAACATTAACAGGAAAGGCCATTAACCCACTCAGTGGTTAGAGCACAGGACAGAGTGGGACCTTTACAGAGATCAGGGACAAGGGAGTATCTGGTGAGCACTGAATCAATAAGATTTTATTTTTTTTTACTTTAGTTTTGGGTGGAGTTCTTTCTTGGATCATGATACAGAAGTTTTAAGGGTTAAAACTCAACCTGAAAGGACTACAGAAACATGAAAGCAGCAGAGGCATCTAAGCAGGTAAGATATGTCCTCCATTTGCACAGTTTGATACCTCAATATGGGAATGTGTGAAATAACAACAGCCAGGGGTGCTGTCCAAAAAGCAGGTCTCCAGAGATGTATCAGAGGTTGGAACTCCAGTAAGCTTCTTCTGAACTGCATCTGATCTACAGTTAGAGAGGATATGCAGTAACAATACTGAGGGGTATATTTACTAAACTGCGGCTTTGAAAAAGTGGAGATGTTGCCAATAGCAACCAATCAGATTCTAGCTGTCATTTTGTACAACGTACTAAATAAATGATAAATAGAATCTGATTGGTTGCTATAGACAACATCTCCACTTTTTCTGTCTTATGGCATTGAGTGAGAAGATTGCAGTTACACTGGTAAGGATTAATTACACTACTCTTAACACTTGCATTAATTATATTTTGAATTAAAAAGGATGTCTCTTTAAATGTATTTCTTATTAAAGATTGCAACTTCATTCTAGCTGTAATGTTAGCCTTGGTTCATAGAGATGCCAGTTCCAGACAGCTGAAGTTTATATTTTGAATAAATGTACAAAGACAGTGGTTAGAATTCTAAACGTAGCCATAATAATTATACTGCTCTGCTAGGCCAAAGTTTATTCCGTATCTGAGCATGCAAAAAATAACTAGTTATCAATATAAGAAACTGAAAAGATGTACTGTAGAGAGCCATGTCAAGACATAATGACTGTGTTTGAAGGCTCCAAATTTAATGTATTTATATATAAGGAAAAAGTCTCATTTAACATAAATCGCTGTGACAGGCTATAAGAAGAATGTTGGTAATTATCAGTTTTCCTTGGTTTCGTTCTCCGGGCTGCTATCAATGATTTATGATTCTGCAGTGTCATGTGACTACCATGGCAACCACAGTCACATGGCACATGATGTAGTGAGTAGAGAGGCTTATCAACCCCACCCTGAGCTCTCTCTGCTCTGTGTGCTGTAAAATCCTCCCCTTCCTTCACCCCCTTCTGCCATCACATGACACGCTGAAAGCTGTGAGCCTGTGGGGTATATTTACTAAACTGCAGGTTTTAAAATGTGGAGATGTTGCCTATAGCAACCAATCAGATTCTAGCTGTCACTTTGTAGAAGGCACTAAATAAATAACTACAATCTGATTGGTTGCTATAGGCAACATGGCCACTTTTTCAAACCCGCAGTTTAGTAAATATACCCGTTTGTGTGTGATGCTTTTCTATACCACACTCTTGTATATCACAGTTGAATAGGCCACGGCCAAGAGCTGAAATGTAACATAATCCGGTTACGCAGAAACTCTATTCCCAATGACTCTATGTCATAACCATAGTCGCCTACATTCCGGGAGATTACGAAATTCAGCGAGTCCTCCCGGATTCCCAGTAGAGTCAGCCACCCTCCCGGGTGCCACATCCAAAGTCCAAAGAGCAGTCAAGTATGTTCCCTATAAGAAAATATATCATGTGCATTATATAATATGATTTTATTCAGAGTTGCATACTCTCTCAGAATGTGCAGGAGACTCCCATTTTATTGGGAGACCTCCTTGACTCCTGGGGGGGAGCAGGTAATTCTCCCTGAAGCCCATACACTGGCCTGCGAAGTGGGGATATGTCATAATGATGTCAACTGCGGATCAATCTCCACCCACCTCGGTGAATACTGACATGTATTGGATGCCGCTTACAGCAAAAACAGTGCAACCAATCATATTTTGCTTTCAAAAGGAAACACGAATCTAACTGGTCAGATCACTTTCTTTATCACAGCTGTCTGTGCGTTCTTTTTCGGAACTAATGGCGTCAGAAGTGGGATACAATGAATAACAGCAACCAATGTCGATAAATAAGATCAGGATTTTTATTTGTACTGAATGATTACACAAACCATACAACCAATGCAACGACAAAGCCCTGAGATGCTCTTCACACACAGCATTCAGCATCGGTTGGTCACCCTCCATTTATCCAAGATTCTGACAATAATCTCCATTTAAAAGCGATAGAAAAACCATAGAACTATTTACCCCACAAGAAAAAGAGATAGCGAGTACACGCTTCAACTGCATCACAGGTACCATATACATTAGAACTAATCCATTGCCCCAGGTTTCCGGTCCTTAAGCTGACTCTGTTAGATTCCTCCTGCTCTGACAGTGTTTCGTTTTCCCAGCAGTCACTGCTCCAGCACTGCAGGAGTTAACCAAATATAAGCAATGAAATACTGAGAGACAGGCAGCTGCCCGGGAATGGTCTCCAGTGATAATAGAACACAGGATAATTACAGTATATTGTGCGGCAGGTATAAACAGAGGCTGTAAGCTTGCCTAGCTAATACATGGGTATAATAATGCATGCATTTTCTATAAGCTGAAGTCGAAGGTGAGGTCAGACTTTCCCATCCGCTGCTTGTACACCAGGTCGAATTTGTCGTTCATGGAAACAGTGAAAATATCTTTCCACAGGCCGACTCTCCCTGAAAGGAAAATAAAAAGAGCAGGATTGAGTATTAACCATACTTAAAGCCGCAGTGCCATGAAAAAATGAGAGGGGTGTTATTTAACATAAATCAATGTGCAGGTAATTATTTTCTTGGTTTTTATTCTTCAGGGTGATATAAATGATTTATGATTCTGCACAGTGTCATGTGACTACCATGGCAACCACAGTCACCTGGCACATAATGTAATGAGCAGAGAAGCATTGCAACCCCGCTCTGAGCTTTGCGTACTGTAAAGTCCTCCCCTTCCTCCACCCCCTTCTGCCATCACATGACATGCTGAGAGCTGTAAGCCTGTGTGTGTGTGACCGGCAGCCATACTTGTTGCCCTTCATATTTGGAAAAGAAGATCTATAGAAGGCCCGCTAAGAAAAAGATGCATGCTTAAAAGTTATTTAACATTCTATTTAAAGAAAAAATAAATAAACCTTGTATGTGGTATATATTGTTTTCAGTTTTTAAGTCTAATTTTTTATTTATAAAAACAATGAGTACAAGATAAATGCAGATCTAATTTTTATTTTCTTCAACTACAAGTGGTATCCATGAGACACTTTATGAGTAATTAGCAGGCGTTGTTTTGCTGATAATTTGATAGGCTACATTTTCAACAATCTTGTTTCAATCCACAAGCTGGCTGCCTGCCCTGTGTTTAGGCATGCTTGCCCACTAGGCCACCTTCCCCATCCTGCTTATCTTTCTTCTTAAGCGGGGCCTTAATGACTCACATCATCGGGCCACACCCAAAAAAAGTAGACAAGTAGGTGTTTAGGTGACAAGTTCTCTTTAAAATCCCAAAATTTAGATGTCATGGTCTCAAATGAAAATAATGTCTGGAACAGTAAATGAATCGCTAAACTGACATACGGCCGTATACCCCCCACTTATACCACTATGTATGGATAGATAGATAGATAGATAGATATTGTAAGTGACCGATATGTGATAGTGTTAAGCTGGGTACACACTACACGGTTTTCGTCCAATAATCGGCTCAATAGGCCGACATACGACCGCTCGTTCAAAAGTCGAGTCAGTGTGTCTTGTGGCACCATGGTTGAAAGTCTGCCCAAGTGGACGATTGTCGCCTCATTTGGTTGGTCGCACCGTTAAATATTTTCGTTCCAATCTCGTTTCCGCTGTGTAGTGTGTATAAACTTCCGACCGATCCACAACAGTGAGTAAGAAATTACAGTCATTGCTCACGACAACATGGCTGTAAAAAGTCGCTAAAGGGACGTCCGCTCTTCCCTTTATCGTCCTAAACAAGGCTAGTGTGTATGCAGTCCATGGACTGAGCGATCCGACCATCGATCGCATGTAAAATCGATTGGCATAAAAAGTTGGTGGAAAATTCTGTAGTGTGTACCCAGCTTTACAATGAAGACCATAGGAGAAGTGGCAGTTTGACATACACCCGTATACCCCCACTTACACCACTCGTTGCAATACCAGTATGTTTTATCTATTTATATATTTGATCTACGACTATTTGGGATTGTTTCTCTCTATCCCAATTCATCTCCTCCCATCTTGATTATGATTAGAAGGTTGACAAAGCTTTTGCTTAGATGCAGCATAAAGTATATTTCAGCCTCACAACTAGTTGGAAATCCGTACAGTATTTTCTAAGGTACATTTAGAATGTATAAAGTGTAAAATGATAAGAACATCTCTGCTTGAATAGTATGAAATCAACATATTGCTTTATTAATGTATGAAATAAATATGTTTCTGGTCTCGAGTAATAGCTGTGGAAACCGGGTATATTGTGGGTCCATACCCATCTTCAGATTAGTTTAACTTATTGCTTATTAACGTTCCCTTGGATATGACATAGATCCGCTATCTCAATTATGGGTAACTAAATCCGGAGAGCAGCTTTGGGTGGTAACCACTTCAACCATTATTATTATACAGGTAGCAGAGCTGCCTGGTGTTTTTCTCCATGAAACAACCTTGCATTATACATGAGATACCCACCTGATACCCGCTGGCAAACATGAACTACAAGCTAATGAACTGAATGCTCAAATCTCTCTGACAGCTCTTCAGAATGAAAACAACCAATGGGCTAAAAGAAAGCAAAAATAGAACTTAAAAAAAAAACAGACAACATTCAAAGGAAAATGAAAGTAAATTAATGTAACACCAAAAAATAAGCAATAAACAAATATATAAAAAAAATGAAAACATAAAATTAAAGGGAATCCTATAACATTGATGACTGTTATTATTTTAAAAGGACCTGATAATGAGCAAATATTTAACTAAAATATTATTGAAAATTAGAGTTTATGAACAATTATACATTTCTGGGGGAATCATGGCAAACCCCATTAATATTACTGTAAGGGGGAGATTCAGTTAGCCACGAAGTGTCTCCGGAACATCCGCGAGACACGTCACAGAAACCTCCGCTCATTTTTACTTATTCTCCATAGTGGTGCGAGGGAAAATAAGAAGAGATTTCTACCATAATTGACGGCAAAGTGCGCGGCACAATGTCCGCGTACCTCATCACCGGCAAATGACTCTCCCCCTAAATGTGCACGGAAATGAGGTTCCAGGTGCAAAATTACTCAATGTCCTTTCTTTTCTTGACCATTTATCCAAAAATAGGAAATAGATATTATTTTTTTATTCTTATATTTTCTCTTTACATAAGATGAAACCACCGCCTGCATCGCAGTATTTATGGAGATTGGCGATGGGATGAAGTGGGTGTACCAGAGTAGGAAGTGAGCTGGTCACGTGACACTCACACCCAATCGTGGAATGCCCTCTTTGGAGGTGTACGCCCACTGATGTCTTGCAGCCAATCACGGTGAGGGGTTCCCATCCCCTTTAATACATCAATAATAATAATCAGTACCGGCTGAGAACAGCTGTGATTCTATATTCATTTAAAATTGAGCCAGGGATAAATAAATACATAAAATGTGTATAGCAGACACTGGCAAGATGCTCAGCCGTCTCCTTCCTTTCCTCTGAGCCAGCTGAGTTTCATGGGACATAGTTGAGCTCTCAACCATCCTTGCTTTCGAAATACTTTTAATATATTTTAATAACAAATAGTTACTTAAAACAGAAGTCGGCAAACGTTTGCTCTCCAGCTGCCACCGAACTACAAGTCCCAATATGCCCTGGTGCTCTGAAGATGTTGTGAAAAGTTCTGTCTGCCATGCTGGGATTTGTAGTACCACAGCAGCTAGAGAACCATGGGTTGCTGAAGGCCGATCTTCAAGCAGATCAAAGGTGAGATGTGGAAACAGACCAATAAAAAAACAAAGAAATAACAAAATAGAAATATGCATGGAAGAAATAAATGCATTTCTGGGATTTGCTACCTATACTTCCACATGATAAAATGCAGATGGAGAATATGAAGACCCTCAGCTGATGAGATGGGCAGGTCTGTGTCCCAGTTTTTCCCAGGACAGTCCTGGTTTTCTTGTTCTTATTTTGTCAGATATTTTCTACTGTAATCTGATGGGGAACCTTGTACTGTAATGTGATGGGAACCTTGTACTGTAATGTGATGGGAACCTTGTACTGTAATGTGATGGGAACCTTGTACTGGAATGGGATGGGGAACCTTGTAATGGAATGGGATGGGGAACCTTGTACTGGAATGGGATGGGAACCTTGTACTGGAATGGGATGGATGAAGCTTGTACGGAAATGGGATGGGGAACCTTGTACTAGAATGGGATGGGGAACCTTGTACTAGAATGTGATGGGAACCTTGTACTGGAATGGGATGGGGAACCTTGTACTGGAATGGGATGGGGAACCTTGTACTGGAATGGGATGGGGAACCTTGTACTGGAATGTGATGGGGAACCTCTTACTGGAATGGGATGGGAGAACCTTGTACTGGAATCGTATGAGGAACCTTGTACTGGAATCGTATGAGGAACCTTGTACTGGAATGGGATGGGGGAACCTTGTACTGGAATGGGATGGGAGAACCTTGTACTGGAATGGGAGGGGGGAACCTTGTACTGGAATGGGAGGGGAACCTTGTAATGGAATGGGATGGGGAACCTTGTACTGGAATGGGAAGGGGAACCTTGTACTGGAATGGGATGGGAGAACCTTGTACTGGAATGGGATGGGATAACCTTGTACTGGAATGGGATGGATGAAGCTTGTACGGAAATGGGATGGGGAACCTTGTACTAGAATGGGATGGGGAACCTTGTACTAGAATGGCATGGGGAACCTTGTACTAGAATGGGATGAGGAACTGTGTATTGGAATAGGATGTGGAACCGTGTACTGAAATGGGATGGGGGAACCTTGTATTGGAATGGGATGGGAGACCGTGTACTGGAATGGGATGGAGGAACCTTGTACTGGAATGGGATGAGGAACCGTATACTGGAATGGGATGAGGAACCGTGTACTGGAATGGGATGGGGAACCTTGTAGTGAAATGGGACGGAGAACTTTGTACTGGAATGGGACAGAGAACTTTGTACTGGATTGGGATGGGAGAACCTTGCACTGGAATGGGATGAGGAACCTTGTACTGGAATGGGATGAGGAACCTTGTACCGGAATGGGATGGGGAAACTTGTACTGGAATGGGATGGGGAACCTTGTAGTGGAATGGGACGGAGAACTTTGTACTGTAATGGGATGGGAGAATCTTGTACTGGAATGGGATGGGAGAACCTTGTACTGGAATGGGATGGGAGAATATTGTACTGGAATGGGAGGGGGGAACCTTGTACTGGAATGGGAGGGGAACCTTGTAATGGAATGGGATGGGGAACCTTGTACTGGAATGGGAAGGGGAACCTTGTACTGGAATGGGATGGGAGAACCTTGTACTGGAATGGGATGGGATAACCTTGTACTGGAATGGGATGGATGAAGCTTGTACGGAAATGGGATGGGGAACCTTGTACTAGAATGGGATGGGGAACCTTGTACTAGAATGGCATGGGGAACCTTGTACTAGAATGGGATGAGGAACTGTGTACTGGAATAGGATGTGGAACCGTGTACTGAAATGGGATGGGGGAACCTTGTATTGGAATGGGATGGGAGACCGTGTACTGGAATGGGATGGAGGAACCTTGTACTGGAATGGGATGAGGAACCGTGTACTGGAATGGGATGAGGAACCGTGTACTGGAATGGGATGGGGAACCTTGTAGTGGAATGGGACGGAGAACTTTGTACTGGAATGGGACAGAGAACTTTGTACTGGATTGGGATGGGAGAACCTTGCACTGGAATGGGATGAGGAACCTTGTACTGGAATGGGATGAGGAACCTTGTACCGGAATGGGATGGGGAAACTTGTACTGGAATGGGATGGGGAACCTTGTAGTGGAATGGGACGGAGAACTTTGTACTGTAATGGGATGGGAGAATCTTGTACTGGAATGGGATGGGAGAACCTTGTACTGGAATGGGATGGGAGAATATTGTACTGGAATGGGATGGGAGAATCTTGTACTGGACTGGGATGAGGAACTGTGTACTGAAATGGGATGGGAGAACCTCTTACTGGAATGGGATGGGAGAACCTTGTACTGGAATCGGACGAGGAACCTTGTACTGGAATGGGATGCGGGAACCTTGTACTGGAATGGGATGGGGGAACCTTGTACTGGAATGGGATGGGGGAACCTTGTACTGGAATGGGATGGGAGAATCTTGTACTGGACTGGGATGAGGAACCGTGTACTGAAATGGGATGGGAGAACCTCTTACTGGAATGGGATGGGAGAACCTTGTACTGGAATCGGACGAGGAACCTTGTACTGGAATGGGATGGGGGAACCTTGTACTGGAATGGGATGGGGGAACCTTGTACTGGAATGGGATGGGGGGAACCTTGTGCTTGAATGGGATGAGGAACCGTGTACTGGAATGGGATGAGGAACCGTGTACTGGAATGGGATGGGGAACCTTGTAGTGGAATGGGACGGAGAACTTTGTACTGGAATGGGATGGGAAAATCTTGTACAGGAATGGGATGGGAGAACCTTGTACTGGAATGGGATGGGAGAATATTGTACTGGAATGGGATGGGAGACTCTTGTACTGGACTGGGATGAGGAACCGTGTACTGAAATGGGATGGGAGAACCTCTTACTGGAATGGGATGGGAGAACCTTGTACTGGAATCGGACGAGGAACCTTGTACTGGAATGGGATGTGGGAACCTTGTACTGTAATGGGATGGGGGAACCTTGTACTGGAATGGGATGGGGGAACCTTGTACTGGAATGGGATGGGGGAACCTTGTACTGGAATGGGATGAGGAACCGTGTACTGAAATGGGATAGGAGAACCTCTTACTGGAATGGGATGGGAGAACCTTGTACTGGAATCGGACGAGGAACCTTGTACTGGAATGGGATGGGGGAACCTTGTACTGGAATGGGATGGGGGAACCTTGTACTTGAATGGGATGAGGAACCGTGTACTGGAATGGGATGAGGAACCGTGTACTGGAATGGGATGGGGAACCTTGTAGTGGAATGGGACGGATAACTTTGTACTGGATTGGGATGGGAGAACCTTGTACTGGAATGGGATGAGAAACCTTGTACCGGAATGGGATGGGGAAACTTGTACTGGAATGGGATGGGGAACCTTGTACTGGAATGGGACGGAGAACTTTGTACTGGAATGGGACGGAGAACTTTGTACCGGCATGGGATGGGAGAATCTTGTACTGGAATGGGATGGGAGAACCTTGTACTGGAATGGGATGGGAGAATATTGTACTGGACTGGGATGAGGAACCGTGTACTGAAATGGGATGGGATAACCTCTTACTGGAATGGGATGGGAGAAACTTGTACTGGAATCGGACGAGGAACCTTGTACTGGAATGGGATGGGGGAACCTTGTACTGGAATGGGATGGGGGAACCTTGTACTGGAATGGGATGGGGGAACCTTGTACTGGAATGGGATGGGGGAACCTTGTACTGGAATGGGATGAGGAACCGTGTACTGGAATGGGATGAGGAACCGTGTACTGGAATGGGATGGGGAACCTTGTAGTGGAATGAGACGGAGAACTTTGTACTGGAATGGGATAGAGAACTTTGTACTGGAATGGGATAGAGAACTTTGTACTGGAATGGGACAGAGAACTTTGTACTGGATTGGGATGGGAGAACCTTGTACTGGAATGGGATGAGAAACCTTGTACTGGAATGGGATGAGGAACCTTGTACCGGAATGGGATGGGGAAACTTGTACTGGAATGGGATGGGGAACCTTGTAGTGGAATGGGACGGAGAACTTTGTACTGGAATGGGATGGGAGAACTTTGTACTGGAATGGGATGGGAGAACCTTGTACTGGAATGGGATGGGGGAATATTGTACTGGACTGGGATGGGAGAATCTTGTACTGGACTGGGATGAGGAACCGTGTACTGAAATGGGATGGGAGAACCTCTTACTGGAATGGGATGGGAGAACCTTGTACTGGAATCGGACGAGGAACCTTGTACTGGAATGGGATAGGGGAACCTTGTACTGGAATGGGGGAACCTTGTACTGGAATGGGATGGGGGAACCTTGTACTGGAATGGGATGGGGGAACCTAGTACTGGAATTGGATGGGAGAACCTTGTACTGGAATGGGAGGGGGGACCTTGTAGTGGAATGAGACGGAGAACTTTGTACTGGAATGGGATAGAGAACTTTGTACTGGAATGGGATAGAGAACTTTGTACTGGAATGGGACAGAGAACTTTGTACTGGATTGGGATGGGAGAACCTTGTACTGGAATGGGATGAGAAACCTTGTACTGGAATGGGATGAGGAACCTTGTACCGGAATGGGATGGGGAAACTTGTACTGGAATGGGATGGGGAACCTTGTAGTGGAATGGGACGGAGAACTTTGTACTGGAATGGGATGGGAGAACTTTGTACTGGAATGGGATGGGAGAACCTTGTACTGGAATGGGATGGGAGAATATTGTACTGGACTGGGATGGGAGAATCTTGTATTGGACTGGGATGAGGAACCGTGTACTGAAATGGGATGGGAGAACCTCTTACTGGAATGGGATGGGAGAACCTTGTACTGGAATCGGATGAGGAACCTTGTACTGGAATGGGATAGGGGAACCTTGTACTGGAATGGGGGAACCTTGTACTGGAATGGGATGGGGGAACCTTGTACTGGAATGGGATGGGGGAACCTAGTACTGGAATTGGATGGGAGAACCTTGTACTGGAATGGGAGGGGGGACCTTATACTGGAATGGGATGGGAAACCTAGTAGTGGAATGGGACGGAGAACTTTGTACTGGAATGGGACAGAGAACTTTGTACTGGATTGGGATGGGAGAACCTTGTACTGGAATGGGATGAGAAACCTTGTACTGGAATGGGATGGGAGAACCTCTTACTGGAATGGGATGGGAGAAACTTGTACTGGAATCGGACGAGGAACCTTGTACTGGAATGGGATGGGGGAACCTTGTACTGGAATGGGATGGGGGAACCTTGTACTGGAATGTGATGGGGGAACCTTGTACTGGAATGGGATGAGGAACCGTGTACTGGAATGGGATGAGGAACCGTGTACTGGAATGGGATGGGGAACCTTGTAGTGGAATGGGATGGGGAAACTTGTACTGGAATGGGATGAGGAACCTTGTACCGGAATGGGATGGGGAAACTTGTACTGGAATGGGATGGGGAACCTTGTAGTGGAATGGGACGGAGAACTTTGTACTGGAATGGGATGGGAGAACTTTGTACTGGAATGGGATGGGAGAACCTTGTACTGGAATGGGATGGGAGAATATTGTACTGGACTGGGATGGGAGAATCTTGTACTGGACTGGGATGAGGAACCGTGTACTGAAATGGGATGGGAGAACCTCTTACTGGAATGGGATGGGAGAACCTTGTACTGGAATCGGACGAGGAACCTTGTACTGGAATGGGATAGGGGAACCTTGTACTGGAATGGGGGAACCTTGTACTGGAATGGGATGGGGGAACCTTGTACTGGAATGGGATGGGGGAACCTAGTACTGGAATTGGATGGGAGAACCTTGTAATGGAATGGGAGGGGGGACCTTGTACTGGAATGGGATGGGAAACCTAGTAGTGGAATGGGACTGAGAACTTTGTACTGGAATGGGACAGAGAACTTTGTACTGGATTGGGATGGGATAACCTTGTACTGGAATGGGATGAGTAACCTTGTACTGGAATGGGATGAGGAACCTTGTAGTGGAATGGGATGGGGAACCTTGTACTGGAATGGGATGGGGAACCTTGTAGTGGAATAGGGCAGAGAACTTTGTACTGGAATGGGACGGAGAACTTTGTACTGGAATGGGATGGGAGAACCTTGTACTGGAATGGGATGGGAGAATCTTGTACTGGAATGGGATGGGAGAACCTTGTACTGGAATGGGATGGGAGAATCTTGTACTGGAATGGGATGGGAGAATCTTGTACTGGAATGGGATGGGAGAATCTTGTACTGGAATGGGATGGGAGAATCTTGTACTGGAATGGGATGGGAGAATCTTGTACTGGAATGGGATGGGAGAATCTTGTACTGGAATGGGATGGGAGAACCTTGTACTGGAATGGGATGGGGGAACCTTGTACTGGAATGGGGGAACCTTGTACTGGAATGAGATGGGGAACCTTGTACTGGAATGGGATGGGAGAATATTGTACTGGAATGGGATGGGAGAATCTTGTACTGGAATGGCATGGGGAACCTTGTACTGGAATGGGATGGGAGAACCTCGTACTGGAATGGGATGAGGAACCTTGTACTGGAATAGGAACCTTGTTCTGGAATGGGATGGGAGAAACTTGTACTGGAATGGGATGGGAGAACCTTGTACTGGCATGAGATGGGGATCTACTGTACTGTACATATATAGCAACCTATGCCTGTTTAGTAGATGCACCACAGTTGAAGAAGCTGCAGATTAACCAACCCCTGATATACTTTTGCCTGACTTGGCCCGTCAATAAGAACCTATGGCCCAGTGGGCACACCTAAGATGGTTCAGGCCTCCAAACCAGAAACCAAGAAGGTGGGAAGTGGGTTGTGTAATGACACACAATATATATTTTTTTCAATTACATTGAAATATTTTTTCTTATCTCATGTGGGTTCCCCCCACCGTCCCCTTACAATGAGGTACATCAGCATCACTGGAGTCTGGTCTCAGACTTACCGTTGTAGAGTTCCCATCGGTCCCTATTTTCCAGGAACACTCTCAGGCTTTCAACATGTTTTCCTGGAAAGTTTTGTCCTAAGAAATGTCCCTATTATTCAGTATTGACAAACTGCACAGTACAATTTCTCTTCTTTGTATATTGAATGCAATTTGTACTATATATTCTAATTGTCTGGGCTTTATAGTTTAATAGTAGTTGAGGAACATTTAAAAAATGGAGCTCTAATAAGTTTTAGTTATAATGTAACAAGAATTCTTCAGCATACACTCCTGCAAAAATTACCGCCAGCCCCCCAGGTTTGTTAGTGTCTGTGTAACATTTGTATAGCACATAGTATTGTTTAAAAAGTCCACTAACTGCGGAATTCTACCCAATATGGCGCATTGTTTGAATAGTAACGTGAGCGCTATCTGTACACACACTTGTGCAGCTCTGCCAAAGCCGAGAAGGAAATTTGTATATGCAGGGACTGAGTTTTCACGGAAATCGCCCCTTTATAAATTCATCACTTAGGGGTATATTTACTAAACTGCGGGTTTGAAGAAGTGGGGATGTTGCCTACAACAACCAATCAGATTCTAGCTGTCATTTTGTAGAATGCACTAAATAAATGACAGCTAGAATCTGATTGGTTGCTATAGGCAACATCCCCACTTCTTCAAACCCACAGTTTAGTAAATCTAGCCCTTAATGTTTGTAATCATACTTTAATTGATATGCGCACAACATGGTGTTTTTTCAGCCTTGTCAGATGCTAATTTTGTGAGTTAGAAGGAATGAAATATTCCTGATATTATTTTTAATATAACACGGGGGGGGGGGGGAAGGGTTAACACGCACCTCTGCCAACAGGGAGGGCCTCCGCATTACAGCACTGGTCAATCAGCTGGTGGCAATGTTCTACCGTGGATTCCAGCTGAGATTTATCATACGATACACCCAGAAATCTCACCAACTGTTCCACCATTGTGGCGAGGTCCTGGTAAGAGACGCAGACAATATACATCAGTAAGTACAGCCCTGTACATGTATAAAGTACAACAACCTTACTATGTTCAAAATTATATTAATATACAACATTAAAGTGGACTTGCCATCTGCACACAGTGGAGGCATCCATTTTGGCTAATCGGAAGCAGTGACATCACTGAGGCAGTGCCTGACTAACATTCATGAGGTCTGGCTTATATTCATGAGGTACTGGTTCCTAATGAATATTATTTCCTCCCACAAAATGGCTGCCTCCACTTGTCAAGGTGACAAATCCACTTTCAATAAAACACTGTATTAAGTACAAAACCATTATTATAAATTGTTTACATGGCAAGAGGAAACACTCTAGTTGACATGGAAACTAAATAATTTTATTACTAAATGCAGACGATTAACAAAATGAGTCCGGTAAGTATATGTCAACCCTCAGCGCCCAATACCAAAAGAGGTGTATTGAATCCGAGTAGCTTAGTCAGAAGCTGAAATAATAAACACCATCTATTGGTCTTGTAAGTGTGAAGGGTAATTAGAGAGACGGATATGCAAAATAGCTGTTCTTGAACAAAATTGGCTGTATTTATAACGCCAGATTAAATTAAAAAAAGTCAAGAAATATGGAAGGGGCTAACTTCAAATGAGTATGGATAGTCGTCTAGGGAGGTAATACACCTCAGCTTATGTACAGTAAGTGTATTTATAAATAAACATTAATTATGCAACATCGCCAACACATGAGTAAATGTTTTGACAGACAATAAATAACGTGTTAAATTTCTGCTTTTCAGCATGAAAATATAGAGGTCAAATTTTACATGGATTCACACAGACACAGTCAACGAAAATGTCACCTCAGGGCGACAACTTGGACTGCAAAAGTGGAATACGGACGCAGTATAACACTGCCATACGTTGCTGAAACATTCCAAGAGCCTCCCTGACGTACTTTCCGAGGACTTGGACGATAGGTTGTCCTCACCTTGTGCATATCTTCGTACTTCAGAAAAAGCACATTAGAATCAAAGCGGTGGTCCCAGAATTCTTGGATGTGGTCAAACCATGATCCGTAGCCCACTGTGAGCGCAAAGAGACCAGAATGAGTGGAGCTTTCACACAACCACAGTAAGTATAGCCAGCAAAATAACCTTTGTCGTTTGTCATGTAATGTATCGGATTTCTACACATGTAAATGAGAACTGTTATTAAAGGAGAACTCTGCACAAAATGTAAAATGTAGTTTTAGATACACAGGGAAGGAGTACTGACAGCACCGCAGTCTGATGGAAGCAGGTGAGCTGTGTTAGTAAACATTAGAACAAGCCGGGCCAACTTGTGGCAATCTGTCAAACTACAAGTCCCAGCATGCCCTGGCAGCTATCAGCTGGCTATCTACTGACAAAGCATGCTGGGGATTGTAGTTTCACAACACCTGGAGAGCCACAGGTTGGCCACACCTGGACTACAGCATGGTGGAGCATTCACTAAAAAGCAGGAAAGGAAAACTCTATCATCCGTCTTAACATAGTGAACTCCGCCAAATACTAACGTTTACATTTTGATTGATATTCTTCTGTAAATGGAAAGTAGAAATTGCAAAGGTTATCTATAAACCTGTCATGCACCAAGTGAGTAAAAATGATAAAGTCATGTTGCTCCCCAGAAACATGACATTTTATTGCATATTTGTCCGTAGTAAATTGTTTAAAACCCTCCCTAACTTTTTTTCCAATGCCTTGGTGGGGCTGCTTCTACAGCACTGTAAAAGCTAAGCAGGAACCCCTGTCCTACACTGATGAGCTCTAACAATAGTGACACAGTCTTCCTGTAGAGAGAATCCTGCCTGGCTCCCCCCTCCCCTTCATAAAAGGTGGAAAGTGTTTTCTCACATTTGTCGTTCATGAATCTCCGGCAGAATTCTTGGAAAGTTCCTCTGTAGCTCATGGTCCTCAGGGAGCGGTGGAACTGGTAATAGGACACTACAAGGTCTTTAGGATTGCGAGCCATATAGATAACCTGCAAAAAACAAGTACTTGTGATGAACTTGGATTTCAAACATCATTTAAATCGAGACCATTGGCCGTCGGATACAGTTGTATTTACTAGGTGCCCAGTGACCTGTGCAAGACTTAAACTTGTAAGTTATTGGAACCAGGAATTATTCTCTGTATTGGGTCTATATGTCTAACTGCGCCATGCCCAAACGTCAACACCAACGGAATCCTGGACTCTGGTAACAAAGTGTGGTAGAAAGGGAGAAGGAGACAGATAGGAGGGGGATTTTATAAGCGGAGGAAGACTGCTGGGTAAGAGGCATAACAGCCTGGAAATGCATTTTGGGAGGACACAGGAAGCAATGAACACTAGAGGATATATTTACTAAACTGCAGGTTTGAAAAAGTGGAGATGTTGCCTATAGCAACCAATCAGATTCTATCTGTCATTTTGTAGAATGTACTAAATAAATGATAGATAGAATCTGATTGGTTGCTATAGCCAACATCTCCACTTTTTCAAACATGCAGTTTAGTAAATATACCCCTATGTCTACTGTCCATCCAAACCCATTTTATCCCTGCCTAAAAATTCTCCAGGCAAGTATTGCCTTGGCCAGCAGGGGTCAGTAGCACCCAAGTCCTCATGTAATAGGTAATTGACATTTTTTTTAATTTGTTTTTGCAAACAAAAGACATTAGACATCTTGTCATCATTACATAACAAGGGGGTTACAAATAAATAGAACAAGATGAAGCAAAATTACATTTTTTTAACTATTCCCCTTTAAAAAGTATCTACCACCTTAAAATTGAAGACTACATATATATATATATATAAAAGATTTTCAACCTTAGTAAGTAAAGAGAAAATATCCCCAACACAGCATGAAGTGAGTCCGGCCTCACAATTACCTTGGACTCTCCATTGTGCAGATCCAACGGCAGGAACCGGTATGGGAGGTGACTCTTGATAAGTCGAGGTGATGTCAGTTCCTGGATCAAAACACATATACAGCCATAATAACCATGTCCTATAAACAACATCAATTCCAATCTACTTCACTTCTAAAAAGGAAAAGTGCAGGTGTTTCCCATAGCAACCAATCAGATTCTAGCTGTTATTTAGTCTATGACAGGCCTGTCCAACCTGCGGCCCTCCAGGTGTTGTGAAAACTACAAGCCCCAGCATGCTTTGCCGTAGACAACCAGTTGATAGCTGGAAGGGCATGCTGGGACTTGTAGTTTCACAACACCTGGAGGGCCGCAGGTTGGACAGGCCTGGTCTAGAACATGATAGCTAGAATCTGATTGGTTGCTATGGGCAACATCTGCACTTTTCCTTTTTAGAAGCTTCAGTAAATCTACCTCTTAATCGCATGATTATCACTTGTTGTATGCAATCAGAAACTATTACGATGGGTAAAGAGACACTATTATCAAAATTGTGTTTAAATTATATTTATATTTTTTAAACAGGTGTTATAACTGCAACGTTTCTCCTCATTTTCAATTACTTTATTACTTTTCCTAATTTGAAACCAGCAGGTAGCTCCGTTATCACTCATTATCTGACAGTACTGTCTATAGATGGGATAGAGAGATCACACAGCCGGCTCGCAAGTCAAATAAGGCAAACAACATTCACTTGATATCTTAGTTATAGAAATAAGTAAAAACTTGTTCATTATTTTCAGAACTCTTCAGATAATTATTTACTGGTTTTTTTTTAACTGATCTTTAACTGTTACATTATAGGGCCAGTAAACCTAAAACACAATTTGCTTTATATAAAACAGTTACTAATAACATCTACTATATAAATGCCTAGTGGCGTGTGTGAAAAAAACAAAAAAACAAGCTGCAGCGCCACCTGCTGGGCAGAGTTATACACTGACCTATATATTTCTTGAAGGAGAAGTGACAGTTGGGAGTGGTTGATGGTTGCCGGGGGTGACAGTGGAGAGTTTTTAACACCTTAAGTAGCTTGATGAAGGATGTGGCGATGAAGATGAAGGATGAGGTGATGGAGAAAAATGATGAGGTGGTGACATGTGGACAAAACCACGTTAAAAAAGGGTGCTTGCGTCGGGAAGTAACGCTCTTCCCCTGAGGAGGCCTGGGCTAGGCCCAAATGCATGACAAGAACCTTTTTAACACCTTAAGTAGCTTGATTTGATTAGAATGCATCATGCACGGGTTATCTTGTGTATATATATATATATATATATATATATATATATATATATATATATATATATATATATATACACACAAGAAAACAGGGATACTCTGCACTCTCCAAACACATAATTAATGCTATACCAAGTACTGTTCTATATTAAAAACAGGGAATGTTAGTTCCACATATTGCAATATATGTTAAGCTGACCAACTGACGCCAAAGTCTTCCCATTCTGGCCAGTCCTAACATGATCAAATGCTATGCTATTTATCTGGGCTTAAGACTTACCTGCACACAGCTTTTAAAGGCAAGACTTTCCCAAGCACTAGCAGCCGTGGGACACCTGGGACTCACCTGACACAAGTTGGAATTAATAAATGTAAAGAATGTAGAAAGTACATTCCCTGTTTTTAATATAGAACAGTACTTGGTATAGCATTAATTATGTGTCTGGAGACTACAGAGTATCCATGTTTTCTTGTCTATAAAATGTGGGCAACCCCACTACTGGTCCGGACGAGGTCTAAGATTCATTATCGACATTGCGCCCATGCGGATATTCCCCGAATTTGCTGACCTACAACGACGATATGACATTCCCCATGACCGTTTCTATCAATACCTTCAGTTGAGACACTTATATCAATCAATCCCAACGCTTAAGCTTATATACCAACTTACACCCTTAGAAACTTTTTGCAGACGTAAATCCCTTCCCACTGGTTTAATCTCTACTTTTTACAGCATCATGGTGGCATTTCGTCAACCTGCCAAAGATCGCTATGAGCTGAAGTGGGAAGAAGACCTTGGCGTTGAACTGGAGATAGAGGAATGGGCTAAGATCAGGTCACGAGTCACCAAGAGCTCTATCTGTGTCCGTACTAAAGAGAACTCGTATAAGCTCTTATATAGATGGTATTTAGTCCCAACCCGCTTGAAAGCCATATATCCTGACTCCTCTAGTCAATGCTGGAGACTATGTGGGCAAGAAGGCTCATTCCAACACATCTGGTGGTCCTGTCCGCGACTTGTGGAATTCTGGCGGAAAATTCACAATTTAATTAACAGTCACCTCAGTAAAACTCCCCCCCCTGCCCCTCATACTCACTATTACATAGGCCTATACCGGACGTTAACAAATATACAATGGCGCTTATGGGCTATATACTCAATGCAGCTAAATGCGCAATAGCAGCAAATTGGAAACATCTAGAATCCCCATCGTTGCCTGAAATTATCAACAGAATATGGCAGACATATAGCACATTACAAGCATTCTCAATGATCCTTGGCTCACCTCTTGTGGTGCAGAACAACCAAGGCCCGATTAGAATGGAGACTAATGTATATAGCGTCAGAAGACGTTCAATATATGGTATACACCGGTAACACATCTAGATGCCAAGTCAGGTGCCCCTCTTCCTTCCCCCTCTTACCATACTAACATCTTTTCCTTTCCTTCCCCCTTGCCTCCCCCCCCCTCCCCTGTCCCCTTCCCCTGTCCCCCGCTTTCTCTCTTTTCTTTCCCTCTCTATGTTTCTACTTTTATTGACAAAAGTTCACATTGTTCTTCTCATTTGCAAGGTATTTGTTGTTTGATCAATGTAACTTAATCCTTACACTGTTTTGAAAATTGAAAAATCTCCCTAATAAAATATGTTTAAAAAAAAAAAAAAATGTGGGCAACCCCCTCTTGCACCCCAGTTTGTACATGGTGAGTGCATAGGATCTATGTCTGTTTTTGCTTTTATATATTTATATATATATATATATACACATATATATATATATATATATATATATATATATATATATACACACATACAAGAGTTCCCATACCTAGACATGAATCTTAAAATAATTGACATTATAATACCTCACAACTTTCTGAGATTGGAAAGAGGTAATGAGGCGCTGCAAATTTTAAACTTATAAGCCCCAACCCCAGCCTTGTCCCAGCCCCACCCCTCATAAACACCATTCTATACCAATCTCTACCCCAGGTAATGCCTCCCCCATATTTATTTTCACCAAGGTCATGCCCTGCTCATTCATTCTATCCCAGGTCATGTCTGATTTACCCACAAACTGATCTCCACAATTTAACGTTCACCAAGATCATGATAAGCCCCCAAATTAACCTCCAAATTGATTCTTACCAGAACAAGGCTGATAAGCTCCCAGCCTGAAACTCATTCTCCCCTATATCATGGGCTATCTCCGCTATTTGATACCCCATTTGATTCTCCCCCAGATCATGGCAGGCCCCCGACTGAATTGCTTCCATCACTCATACTCAGTACTTACCTGTGGTCGAGCCGGCTCCCAGGCAGCAGCCTGGCGGTGGTCTAGTGGCAGAGAGATAATGCCGCAGCCATAGCTTTCAGTGTGTCAGGCAGCCACCTCTGGGGCAAAACTTAGTCTTGCAAGATAAGGGTTTAATCATATCTCACTCGTGAGACTGAGAGCGCTGCAGTAAAATATGTGACTGCCTGACAGTAAGAGAGAGTGCAGATGATTCATTCTGACTCTTTGTCAAACCGTCATACCAGTGAGGACTGCCACAATTAATAGCCGGAGAGGGGTGTAAAAATAAAATTTCATTGGGGGATTGGAGGTGTTTTTTAAACGTTGCTCTTGTTGAATGTGTAGTTTGTCTAAGCTGTTATCATTGTCAGTGAAAACTGATATCCTTCCGGCGGTTCTAGACCTGTGATGGACAACAGTCACATACTGCCCTCCGAACCTTCACCAGCTACCGCCTGCTACGGACAGCACAATGGCTCAGTGGTCAGCACTTCTGCCTCACAGCACTGGGTTCATGAGTTCAATTCCCTACCATGGTCTTATCTGTGAGGAGTTTGTATGGTCTCCCCGTTTTTGCGTGGGTTTCCTCCGGGTGCTCCGATTTCCTCCCACACTCCAAAAACATACTGGTAGGTTAATTGGCTGCTATTAAATTGACCTTAGTCTCTCTGTGTGCGTGTATCTATATTAGGGAATTTAGACTGTAAGTTCCAATGGGGCAGGGACTGATGTGAGTGAGTTCTCTGTACAGCGCTGTGGAATTAGTAGCGCTATATAAATAACTGATGATGATGCATCAACCTAAGCTCACAGCTTAAGCCCTCTTGCACCTTATAAAAACCCTTAATATATCTGAAAGTTTCTATCATGTCCCCCGGTTCCCTTCTCTGCTACAAACTATACATATTAAGATATTTTAGTCTTTCCGGGTAAGTTTTGTGCTGTAGGCCATGCACCATGTTAGTTGCCCTTCCTTGTACAGTCTCTAATGTATTTATATCCTTCTGGAGATACGGCCTCCAGAACTGAACACAGTATTCTAGATGAGGACGTACCAATGACCTATACAGTGACATTATTACCTCTTTCTTTCTGCTACTGATTCCTCTCCCTCAACAACCAAGCATCTGACCTGCCTTCCTCATTGCTTTGTTACATTACTTACCTGCTTTTATGTCACCTGAAATAGTGACTTCTAGATCCCTTTCCTCTTCAGTAGCTTCCATTATAGTGTCATTAATGCTGGATTTAGCCTTTGGGTTTTTGAGACCCAAGTGCATGATTTTGTATTTTTGGCATTAAGCTGTAGTTACCACTCTCTTGACCATTCCTCTAGTCTACCACATGTAAGCAGACACTCTCTATCAAGAGGTACATTAAAAACGTTACCGCACCAGGTTGACGGACAGACGCACAGAACTGCATTGTGACTTTTGTAGCCTTACACTTAACTTTCAATAGCTGGTGGAAATCTGCTCGTTGAACTGTCAGATGTGTTTGTTATAATATGTAACACGTTTGTCTTACATGAAAATACCTGCTGATATGTTATTACAGGTAGGTGTCTTTCTGTGATTCATTGTATTGTTATAACTTATTTTGTGGCCCTTTTAAAGGTTAGAGGTCAGTATCTGGGGCCCCTGAAGCGTATCAGGTTGTCCATCACTGTTCTGGACTCCTGAAATTCTCAAACATATATCTGATATCCCATAGATTGTAAGCTCCTGAGCAGGGTCCTCTCACCCATCTGTCTGTATTACCCAGTATTATTTTCTTACTGTGTTTGTTCCCAATTGTAAAGCGCTACGGAATCTGCTGGCGCTATATAAATAAATGTTGATGACGTTTCTGATGATAGCTGAAAATAATCTCTCTATTATAAAAACATTTATGCAGATTATTTGTTGTTTTCATGTTTATTGTGATGACTACTGTATTGTATTTTTTTGTTAAAGTATTATTTAAAACATCATTTTGTTTTGTTTTTGTTTTTTAAACAAAAAAAGGGAAAAAGGAGTCTGGAAAGCTGGAACAAATTCACTGATGAAGCAAAATACTAACAGATGTGATATAAAGGAGAATGGTAACACTTCAGTCGTGGAGATGCAAAGCATGCTGAATGTATGGAAGGGATAAAGGAACGCTAGCTCGGTCTACCCTACACGTACTGGAGAGATAAAGATACTATATGTACCTCGTCTTGAAAGCATCCTGTTGCCAGTGAGGAAACTCACAAAACAAGGCAATGTTGTGACATTCAAGGATGACAGCTGCATCACCACAAAAGGGAGTGACACAAGAAGTCGGCAACACTACGAAGCAGGACCTGCATATCATCATTTATTTATATAGCACCACTGATTCCGCAGCTCTGTACAGAGAACTCATTCACATCAGTCCCTGCCCCATTGGAGCTTACAGTTTAAATTCCCTAACACACACACACACACACACACACAGACTAGGGTCAATTTTGATAGCAGCCAATTAACCTACCAGTATGTTTTTGGAGTGTGGGAGGAAACCGGAGCACCCGGAGGAAACCCACGCAAACACGGGGAGAACATATAAACTCCACACAGATAAGGTCATGGACGAAAATTGAACTCATGACCCCAGCGCTGTGAGGCAGAAGTGCTAACCACTGAGCCACCGTGAACTGCATCCGTAAGTGGCACCGACCTCTAGGAACCCTGTAGTTAAAGAGCAAGTCACTATTGGGAATCTAGATTATTTTGGCTGTAGGCAGTTGATGAAACGCACTAACTGCTTGAAAGAAAGAATTTTTTTGTCATTTTGGTAACTTAATAAAGTTTTGTTTTTAAGTCAGGAAACTAGAAACTGACATTTGAGCATTATACATTATAGTGCTGCTACCGTATAAGACACAAATGATAAGATTTGCTCTATAATAAAAACCTCTACTTTCCTGTTTTCTGACAAATTCTTTATCTCAGCATGGTTATTTTATTAATCCTGATACATTCCTATTAACACAATTATTGGAAATTTGATCTTAGATTTGTTTTTCCAAACTAAGTTACTTTTTTGGACATTACAAACTTAATGTCACATGAGTTACACTTTAAAAATACGGCTGCCTAACACCTGGGATAGGACTTTATTGTAAGAAAGACAAAATACAATTTAATAATAATAAAAATACAATACAGATTGACGGACACACTGGCACGCAGGACATACCTTGATGATATCCAGACCGGGCTGCGGGTACTCTAAGACGGGCAGCTGCTCGTCAATGTTCATCAGTCCTATCTCATCGGGGTCCGCCCCCTGGCTCACCAGATATACCACTTCCTGCAGCAAGCTGGTTCCTGCCAAATAAATCCCAAAACAAATTAAATTACATAGTGAGGAACATGTAGATATTACAGCTGTATCTTAATGTAGCTATAAACACTTAGGGCTAGATTTATCAAACCTTCCAAAAAATGAAAAGTGGAGGTGTTGCCCATAGCAACCAATCAGATTCTACCTATCATTTCCTATAATGTACTAGATAAATGATAGTTAGAATCTGGTTGCTATGGGCAACACCTCCACTTTTCCTTTTAGAATCTTTAGAAAATCTATTCCTTTCATCTGGTTATTTGGCCCAATCATTAACTGAAAGGTTTCTATGCAAAATTTAAGCTGGGCAATCAGATGCAGCCCGTTATTAACACCACACCTCACATGTGAACCTCATACCTCATGTCTACTAAATGCAAATGCAGTAGTATCAACTTTAATTGAAAAATAATTATCCTATATAAAATCCGCTTGGAGACAAATATTATTATCCTGATATGTGAAAACTATGTTCTATATACAGATCTCTGATACTTATATTTACTGGCAGAGATGAGAGGAAGTGATTACAGAATGTTAAATGAATGAAAATATGGAATTCTTTGCTTCTAATACTTTGTTCAAAATTCCACTGACAACAACGGAAAACACAAAAAACATATCAGTTTGTTTTACAACCATGAAAATATTGTGTTCTACTTGTGTATAATATCCCTTATTATTTGCAAGTTTCAAAGACTTGTCCTCTGTCCACTATGCCGTTCTGCCGTCCAGATTTATAGAGATGACATTTTTGAACCTGGGATAATCTCTTTGTCCCGTCCTCCTCCGCTCAACTTACAGGCCCAGACAAAAACCAGGGGAGACCAATCAAAAGAGGGAATTAACAGACAGTGGCTTGCAAGGGGGTGTAAGCAGGAGGGCCAATCAAAATCTGCAATCAAGAGACTGTGGCTTATGATCAAACCCTCCTCTGCCAATTTAAGTTGGAAAACTAATTTGATTTGACGGTTCTGTATCGCTGAACCTACAGAACTAATGAGGCCATGAGGAAACCTGATGAATATAGCAGCCTCTGGGGCTTTAGTTTGTTTTTGTTTGGTACTTTGGTTGGGAATTCCCCCTTGGATACCCCTTTATTTGCTCGATTCAACAAGGTCTTGGTACTTACAATTAGTGAGGACCTCTGCTGGCCACCCTCTGTAATGACCTCTGAGCACTAGAGGAGAGCTGGCTATAATCCCTAGCCGTGCATTGGTACTACAGGAGTTCCTACATCACTACAGTGACTGCTAAATTGAGAGACCAGTGAGGAGTTGAAGGCAAGAATCCCCGAGAGGATGTCTAGTTGGATGCATGAACGTTGTTTTATATAGAGGCTTGTTTGACACCATAGTCTTCCCACGTGTCTAATTATTAACATCAAATCTCTATTATGTGCTGTTGAGGAACCTGCTCCTTCCACTATCTAACTTTCAGTCATCTATGTCTGTTTCTTCCTGCTTAGCACCATTCCTCTCCTCTGTCGAAGTCGTATAATTGGATGAAAGAAAGTATATTGATTAATATTGTTTTACCGTGCGATTGCGATCAGTACGCCACGTGTTACGTGTCATGGCGCGATTGCACGATAAAATACGCACGCATACACTCGCACTCTCACATTCATTTATTTATATATTTCATATTTATAATGGTTCCATTCCACAGTTTATGAGCAGCTGGTATTTGGTTTATAGTTATATATATTATAAGGTTATATATACACTTTAGTGATATTTAAGGTTCAGGTTACAGGAAATATTGCATGTTTAGTATCATTTTAATCCCCTATTTATCCGCAGTTGTCTGATTAATTCGCCGAAGGGATCGCACATTGCATACTCTAGTTAGCGATGTTAGGGCATAAATGTTTAAAATGATACTGACTGTGTATTGTAAATAGACTAGTTTAAACTGGATTCTGGGCGGGAAAATATGAGTCATCATCTGGAGAGTAGACCCCCACCTTTGGAGGGGGTTGTTTTAACTGGCCTATGACCTGCATTACACTGGACCCTCCTGAAGCCTGGACCTATAGAAACAAGCTACATCATCTGTATTGTTTTCTCTGTATCACTGAGTGTATATATACAGCTTCCTGGGACCAGATAAAACAGTCATCACTGACCACAGTCTTCTGGACTGAAGGACTGTTCTAGCTGGATCCAGCAGAGGGCGCAGCGTATGTATGTATTTATTTGGTATCGGCTGTATTGTACTGTATCTTATTTATGGAACTGCTAAACCTTTGCTTTTGCTAAATAAATAGTTTGTGCTCTGGAACCACAAGAAATCGCAATGCTTATTGGAAAACGATGAAAATACTTTAATACCTCACATCATGACACTATCCCTGTCACATGCTGCTTGATCCTCACTTACACAGTCACACTAGTGGCAAACGCATATCCTGAAATACTTTGTACTGCCGTGAACATTCCGGCTACCAACTTCTAGCTTTGCCCACTTCCAAATTGGAGGAAACCCATGCAAATCAGGGAGACATACAAACTCCACATAGATTGGGCTCAACCTAAACAAGACTTTACTGCATCAATACGATAAGAGCTCAGGAATGTTAATTGTAAGCTCATCTGTCAAGCAAAACATTATAAACCGCTTTTTATTATGTCAAATGAGCACTTTTATCCTGTCACTACCAAATTATAAACACAACGAACTGTGAACTGGTTTTTACAGCTTGTCAAAGTATGTGCGCGGCGGCTAGAATTTGGACAGCCATTATGTAACGTAGTCCCCATAGGGAAATGTTTTCAAAACAAATCATGTCACACAAGTCAGACGGAGGCTTTTCAGCAGCCAAATAAAGAACGGATATGCAGATCTGGTGCCTGAAGCAAAAGGATTGTCTATGTTGGAAAAAAATAAGGAGGCAGCCATTTTGTATTAAGTGGAACCAGTGACATCACTGAAGCCTAAGACACTTTGTATGTCAATGCTTCTATGTGAATTGATTGGCTGCATGGTCGTGAATATGGAGTCAGCTCACAAAATGGCTGCCTACACTGTGTGTAGGGGATGGTATATTTCCCTATATCAATAAAACATTTAATTATTTTAGGATCCAGGGTTTCGTCTATACTGTTATTTGCAATTTTTTTTATTTTGCTGACCTGCATCTGATTGTTTTGCTACCAATAATTTTCTGTAAGTTGATATTTTCTTCTCCAATAAACATAGACCACACACGTAAAAAAAAAGAGCTCGATTTTGGGGAAAAAATGCCCCATTTTCATTCCAATCAAATATGTTTCAAGGCCTATATTAAATAAATAAAGACAGTAATGTTTGATCTCTCATTATTTATTAAAGCACCTGCAAATTTCCGCTGACACGCTATCCTAATTACACAGAATACACACATAAGATTAGAACAATTTAAAAGTTCAGAAAATATCCCAATAATTGGTACCATTTATATTATACGATAAGAAACCAAAATATTGTTGCAAAAGTTGTGTTAAATTTAATGTCAATCTATTTTTATTTACACAACCTTGATTTTCTTCTGACTCTTTTTCTTTCAAACTCAAGCAAATTGTGGTGATTTTAACTGATTTTGGGTTGTTTGAAAAAAATAAGGCACTTACCCTCTAAATATTGTAGTTTTCCCCATTCATTTCAATGCGGTTGTACCCTACATGTAGAAATCCTCATTAAAGTGAATGAGCCAATTTTATTGAATGGACCTACCCCACATTCCTATATGGTTTCCCCCCCCCCCACATTATTAGAGATGTAATTAGTCTCTACTGATTTGAAACCAAAGCAGATAGCCCAATGCTTTGACCATTTAGCAGCGGGCAAAACTAGCAGGCAAAAAGAAGATTTTATTGTATATATAATAAAGTAGTATGATGGTGGTCAGCAGTTTTCTTTGTACAGTAACTGGTGCTCATAGGAATAATTGACCTCTATGGGAAATGTGCTGTCTTTATACACTGACGTTTGTTTCAAACGCTGGCAAGGCCAAAAATACAGCAAACAATCTTCATCTGGTCAGTGCATTAAAATGTGTGTACAGACAATGCTTTTCCTATAGGGATCAGACAGTTTCATATTTTAGATCTGTCCGAGCTGGCACGTGCCCCCAAATGGGAGCCATAGTGAAATTTAGTTGCAATGTACCCTCTTTCATGTCCGCAGTAACAACGTCATCACCGATAGATCATACTTGCCAACTCTCCCGGAATGTCAGGGAGACTCCCTGAAATAGGGGTGATCTCCCTCACTCCCTGAAGAGTCTGGCATTCTCCCTGATACTGAGCCAGTACAAGACGTGGTCGGCTTCGCCATCTGTGGCATGATGACACAGTTCAGAAATTGTGTCCTATGTCCATGTATTGATCCCTATGGAAGTGGCCATTTTCATGGAGACCAAGATTTAATCAAAGACTGACAGGTAAGACAACATGACTTCAGTAATGGCGACAGAAATGTAAAATACACTTCAGTCTGTAGAGATTCATTAGCTGCTTTTCTTTAACGCATAGTTGCCAACTTTCCTGGAATGTCCGGGAGACTCCCGCATTTCTGGGAGCAGAGCAACCTCCCGGTTCTCGCCCTCGCAATAGATTGGTGGCGGGCGCGTGGCTTAATGACGCAAATATTGCGTCATCTTAGCTCCACCCCCTGATGTAATTGGCCAAAATTGTGACAATCGTTTAGGAGGCAGGGCAAAAATTATGCAGTTCGTCAAACCCCGCTCCCCCACCTCCCCCGGGATCTCGCTGAAGCCAATGAGGAAAAGTTGGCAAGTATGCGATAGATGAGAAACACAGACTTAAATAATTTACTAAAGGGTCAGTGTTGAACAAAGCAGTGCACACAGTAATAGAAAAATGACTTAATTTTCCCAATTAAATTAATTGCACAGATTATGTTATATTTTATACACCTATAGAAAAAAATCTATTTTGACAAATAAATGCGTTTAAATGAAATTATTACATAACTTATAGATACAATCGACCCTTTATTTCTAGAATTCCAATCATTAGTCATTTTAAAACCTAAAAAGCCATGTCTACCAATGTTTAATCTATTCAAGACCCCCCACCTCCCTGAAGTTTGGGAAAGAAGATTGATCAATCATTGCTGAAATGAACAAGGTCACATCAAATCCAGATCATCCGTAAAGCATTCCTGTTTGACCTGACTGTAAAGAACCATTCCAAAACACGGAATATTATTATTTATGATAGAAACAAGACAGGATTAATATTTGGACTAATTATGATAAAACACGGCTGAAAGTTCTGGATCACAATATCCAATGATACAAGATGACTTGAAAATGCAATTCCCTATCAAAGTCAGCCAAGTGTAAGAAAAATATGATATAACCTGCAAGACACACAATTGTGAATATTCTATAAAAAAAATAAATCATACTGTTTCCCTAACTGTTATAGTCAGGAAAATAAACTGACACTAAGCTCTGTTTGCATCATACAGAATCTATATGTTTCCCATGTCAGCAGTGCATAGGTTAATAATGACATAGTGTGCACAGTACACAGTATGGCAAGATGTCACTGTCTGGAGGAATACCCCAATGATGGTGTCTTATGTCAGCAGAGTCCCCTCTCTGTCCCCTAGACCTGCAGCCCCCTCTCTGATCTCATTATACTGGAGCATCAGATCAGAGGTAATTAAAGTTTTCCTGGCTCATTCTGCAGACAGACGCCCTTATCACTAGCTGTCAGTTCTCCATTGATGGCAGACTGAGTGCTGTGCAGATCTATAGTGCAGTCTGCAGAGAACTGCAAAAAATCTGATATGTTTCTTTTTTTTTTTTTTTAAATGCATTTACCTGATTTGGGGTATGTGACAATCCAGACGTCATTCTCTCTGACAGGGAAGTCAGCAATTTCCTCCATTTTCCCCCTGCAGAAGGGGGGTAGCCTAATTCCATTGTATTCAAAGTACTTGCTCTCAAACTCTCCCGGAGTGCTGGGGGTCTCAGCTTCACTCTCTGCCATGCTCAGGTGATGCTGGGGGGCGAGCAGCAGCAGGTTGGGGCTAGTCTGGGGGGGTTCAGTGGGTAAAAGATGCTGGGATGGCTGGATGCACTGAGCACGGTGATGTAATGCGATGCTGAGAATGCTGCAAACGTCCTCAGTAGCTCCCCCTGGCGCTCACTGGAGCCAGTGCAGGGAAGCGGCAGCCAGGCAGAGCGCATGCGCACCACTCCCCTCCACAACATTGGCACTTTGGGGAATTCTCATAGGAGGTGGCTGCTGTTTTGTGAATGAGACACACATGATTCTGGCCATAAATGATTACTGTCTTTTATTTGCAACCTGCAAGAAGCAGTTCTGTTGTTTTGTATGTAAACTACAGTGTTAAATATATGTTCTTTTCTGCATAATGTGTCAGGGTAGGATTTATTGCATTTTTTTACAAAATTAACCTGTAGTGGAAAATAGACCAATGTTAACAGTCACCAACATTTTACAATTATTTTCAGGAATACATTGCTACTGAGTAAATTCATCTAAGCAAGCCTTGCATGATACTGTTCCTGCGGGCCTTGGAGAACTATAATTCCCAAGGTCATCAAGAGGAATTTTGGATCCCTGTACATCAACTTCTTGGGGCCCCTTCCATAGCTGCCAAAGGGGGCATGGTCATACCTGGTTGGTGGCTCCTCCCACCACACATGCAGGGCCCCCAGGCAATCCTGGACCCTGGTGTATTTTTATGTTACTTTAAAATATGGGTTGTCCTTGAAAGTTAGGGACTATGTGATAATATAATACAAATATATATAGATATATATATTGGAGGCAAGAGAATGGCAGATAAGGACCAAGGACAGAGCTGGCAGCTCAGGCTAGAAATGGATTTAGTAAATCTGAAGTTTGGATCCCTCCTCGTGAGTTCCCAGGCAGGGAAGCGGACAGGATAGCTCAGTCCAGCCATGCCCCAGTCTCAGGGCCAGTGACAGTGCCTCCTCCCGCAGAGTGGGTAGATTCTGGGAGTCAAAACTTATCGGACTATATCTCTGCATTTTGGGTCTACTGATGAGCTAGCGAGAGACGTCACTTGGAACTATGGTAGGGGACTGAGGATGGCCCTCCCAATTGAGCCCCCCCCCGAAAGTGAGGGAGACCCTAGGGCCTTGAGCTGTTGTGGAAGGGGTGTGAACCACTAAACTTTAGCTGGCTGGTTTCTGACGTGAACAAAGGGCTGCAGTCCCTGTCTTATTGGATTTGCTTGGAGTACTGTCGATGGAGCTTGTCCTGGGACTATAGATCATAAGGACTTGTCCATCCAGTCCAAGCCCTGAGAGGTGGGTGAAGCCTGTCAGTAACCCTGGTTAATGTTGATTTATATTTTCCCTGTGTTTGTGTATTGTACCAGTTATGCTAGCGTATTGTGTTTATATTCCTCCAGTAATAGTGTTGGCCTATTACCTATTATATCTGCTTGCAGTGGTACCCAATTCCCTTTTTCCCAGAGTTCTGCATAGGTTTCTGATTAAGCTGGGTAGACATTTAGGGGTATATTTACTAAACTGCGGGTTTGAAAAAGTGGAGATGTTGCCTATAGCAACCAATCAGATTCTAGCTGTCATTTATTTAGTACATACTACAAAATAAAAGCTAGAATCTGATTGGTTGCTATAGGCAACATCTCCACTTTATCAAACCCGCAGCTTGATAAATTTACCCCTTAGACTCATCTAAATGGCAGTCAACTGAAATTGGGCATTGGGCAGGACGGGCGCTACTATTAGATGAATATAGGCTATTGACTAGGGTGCCAATGGTTTGGGGGTGTTTAAATAGATAATGTCACTTATCCAGTGTTTTTAATGCCCCCTGTGGCGCCCCCACATGGAGCACTGCCCGCTGACATGTAAGCAGCTGTTGGATGACGTTCCGCCATGTCATTGTTACACTAGGGTGGTGATACTTGGATATGACGTCACAGCCAGAGAAGGAGAGGATGCCACACCCACCTCCCGTCTGCTAACGTAAGCAGAAGTGGTGGAGAGCTGCACAAGGCATCCGGGGCGCTGCTTCCGACGGGAGTCCCTACGTATTTCCACCAGCTTTATCCTTGTGACAGTCCCAAACCACGTACGGTATTAAATTTTACTTCCTTACAGAGCGCTGTGGAGGTAAGACTGCACTACGCATTTCACCTCTATGCACATATAAAAGGTTCCTATTTTTGGTGTACTTGTTCTTTAAAGCAATCTCTAATGCTCTATATTGCTACTTACACGTTCTACATAATCACTTTCAGCAAGATTATAAATATACATCATCCGTAGACTTTGTAACATCTTGCAATAGTTTCAAGTTGATATAAATGATATAATTGCAATAAAAGATTCTACCAAAGTCCACAATTGCATCATGGCTCAGTAAAGGAAAACATCAGCACAGATAGGAACACACTGTAGGTGACAGGTCGCCCTCTCTCTGAACATAAATGGACAGACAGTAGGTTTGGAGGGGGCAGAAAAATGAAGAGAATAAATTAGATAATGCTTTTTTCCGCTGCAAAAAAATGCTTTTGCTTTGGGCAACTCAGTGATCACCCTGAACACTGTACGTTATGGAGTGGGTGCTCACATGGTTCATTAGCAGTCTGGAAACAGAAGTCACAGGTCGCATATATTCCAGCAAGTTGAAAATGGAGCGTCACAAACAGCCGCCATATTGGAAAGCTGTTTATACATCTACTGTCACTGTAGTATCATCAGCTGTTTATAAACCACCACTAATTCCGCAGAACTCACATCAGTCCCTGACCCATTGGAGCTTACAGTCTAAATTCCCTAACATACACACACACCGCATGAGACTAAGGTCAATTTAATGGCAGCCAATTAACCTACTGATATGTTTTTGGAGTGTGGGAGGAAACCAGAGCACCCAGGGGAAACCCACGCAAACACGGGGAGAACATACAAACTCCACACAGATAAGGCCATGGTTGGTACTCAAACGCATGACCCCAGTACTGTGGGGCAGAAGTGCTAACCACTGAGCCACCGTGCTGCCCTATACCAATCACAAAAATAAAATTCATAGCGCTAGTCAGTGGATCCAAAACTTTCTCAGTTCGAGGCACCTTTAGAGTCTCCAAATATTTTTCAAGGCTCCCCTAAGCCAAAATAATTACCAATTAGTCCCCCGCCTTGCTTACTACTGGCCCTGGCCCTGAGATCGCCCTGGCACCCCAGGGAACCGTGGCACCCAGTTTTAGAACCACTGCGCTAGGTGATTAACCAAGATTCAATTATAAAAAAGAGATGAACAAATAAAATTAACACCATACAGTCGGCTGCTCCTTTTTCAGACACCTGTTCCAGTTATGTATCTAAGATAAACAAACAAGAAAGAGCGACATATTGTAGTATTATCAGCAATGTCAATTCAACGGTGAAGTGCTCTAATTAATATTGTCAATTTTGGAAATCACCCCTCCGGGAGCTCTCCAAAGTTGGCCGTGTCTTGGGGGCGTGACCACGATAATCACGTCATTAGGTCCCGCACCTGCTATACAATTCCCATTTCGGCCTATTACAGCAGGGGACGGGGCAAGGATCATGCGATTAGCCCCGCCTCCACCCACTTCACCAACGAAGTGGGCAGGATTCCGGAGGTTGTCCTACTCTCCCTGGAGTCTGGCAGAGTTCCCAAAGGTTCCGACTGGAAACCTCTCTGCAGGATACCTTTACCAGAAATACTCATAACTTTCAAAGCTGGTGGACAATCTGAACACCCAGATATCACATTGCATTTTTAGAATTGCTTCTCATAGTAACACTTGTATATAGCACATTAAAATGATTCATCCTAATCATCACCATTTATTTATATAGCGCCACTGATTCTGCAGCGCTGTACAAAGAACTCACATCAGTCCCTGCCCCATTGGGGCTTACAGTCTAAATTCCCTAACATACACACACACAGACAGAGAGAGAGACACTAGGGTCAATTTTGATATCAGCCAATTAACCTACTAGTATATTTTTGGAGTGTGGGAGGAAACCGGAGCACCCGGAGGAAACCCACGCAAACACTGGGAGAACATACAAACTCCACACAGATAAGGCCATGGCCAGGAATTGAACTCATGACCCCAGCGCTGTGAGGCAGAAGTTCTAACCACTGAGCCATCGTGCCAATGATTGCTGATTTATTATTATTATTATAGAATGGCATCTTTCATTAATAAATGTAATTTATTACAATACATTTGAACTAATTACTGAGGCTGGTGGTAGTGTATGGCTATGAAAGGTTAGAAGGTTGTAAATACAGCCCTGGAATTGTATCAGATCGCCCCCATCCTGCCTTACAGACGTTGTTCCATCAAAGTCTAAAGACGTGTTCACATCTAAATGCTTCCAATGCACTATATGATGCATGAAAATCACATTAAAATTAGACACATTGGGGCTGAGTCATTAAGGCACTGTGCTCTATTAGAAAAGACACTGCAGGATTCGTACAATACCTATGTACAGTGCATTTTTTATCATAGAACTCACAGAACTGAGTTCCGGCACCTTTTTTCAATGGATTTTCCAAGTTTTAAAAGTAACTTTTGAACATTTGATGTTCGCCCTGTCGAGCGTAGAAGGTCGGCGCAAAATCATTAAAACGGTGCATGCGGGCTGCTTGTGTGTCCAGTCCGATGCATGCGTACTTCGTCCGCACTGGTTGTGATGGCGCTGCTCTGCTTGTGGCACTGCTCAGCTTGTGATTGGTCGTGTGGTCGCACGCTGAGAGCTTACTTCAGGCGGCGACCGTTTTGTTTCGTTACACAACTGACGTGTGTGGGTGTGTGTACAGTGATTGACTACGTGATGCCAGTTCCGGCACCTTTTTTCTTACACAAAAACCACTGGCTATGTGGAATATAACATTTCAAAGAACACACAGAAAAAAAAAATATATATATATTCAAATAATGGTACATGTCAATATTATAGGAATTTATAATTATACATTGATTTTTTTTATTTTTTTTTTTAAAAAAAGGTGTTTTTTTAGTGAAAACCATTTATTAGGGTGTACTTAAGGGGGAATTCAATTCAGCGCGAAGTGTCTAGCAGGCATTCCAAAGACACTTTGCAGCGTATATTTTTACAGGAATATATGCTCATTTTTCCTCGCGCCCCATATAGCTGTGAGGAAAATTGAGCGTAATTTTTTACCAAAGTAACAGTAAAACTGCGCAGCCAATTGAATTCCCCCCTTAATGTCTACAGTACATAACAGACATTTTCACAGTTGCTCCTGATTGCAAACACATGTTATAGCATGCAGACAATTAGAGATGGGCGGGCTCGGTTCCCCGAGAACCGAACCTGCCCGAAATTCCGGTATCCGACTCTGGCGCCAATTCGGATTCAAAATCGAGGCAAAACGTCATTGTGACGTCGTCGGATCTCAGAGCTCGGTTCTCGCGATGTTTGAAATCCATAAATACCTGCCTCCACAGCAACCCAACGCCATTTGACAGAGAGAGAGAGAAGGGTTAGGTCACAGGCAGCAGGGAGCAGGGCCATCGTAACAACATTATGGGCCCCTGGGCAAAGCAGTGCACCGGGGCCCCTAGATATAGATATAAATATAGATATATAGATGTATACAGATACAGATATAGATATAGATATATAGAGATAGAGATAGATAGATGTACCTGCTCAGTGAACCTTGAAGGTGTTTTTTTGCAGGTTTTTTTCTTTTGCAGGATTATTTATTCTCATTAAGAGCCGTGCCTATGGGGCCCCCTTGCCCGTGAGGCCCCCGGGCAGCTGCCCATCGTGCCCAATGGATAAGATGGCCCTGGCAGGGAGAGAGCAATTATTCTAGCACTTGTTATAGCAGGAAGAGAGGAGGATAGAGGAGGCATTATTGCAAACATTACCAACTGTCTGGGGTGTCATATTCCCTCCTCCAGAAACTATTTTCTGCCTGTAGAAATAGAAATATACCAGCAGTATAAAGTTTTGATTTTGTACTACAAGTGCTTTGGGGTCTCCCATATTCCCCAGTGTGAACAAACAATTTTTCTGGTGCTGAAAGTCTTATCTAGCAGCACTATATATTTAATAGTTTGCACTACAAGTGTTTTGGGGTCTCCCATATTCCACTGTGTGAAAAAACAATACAGACAGAAACCAAACTGCCTTTGTCCATTTCTATTTAACGTACAGTCATTGCAGGCTGATTTTTTTCTATTTAACTACAAGTGGAGGGTGTAATATACACCCAAAGACGATGGCTACATTGCCAATAGTCGAAGATGGAGAGGAAGACAACCAGGGGGTAAATGTATGAACATGCGGGTTCTTCAACACCCGGGTGTTCGGCGATTAAATTTCAAGCGGCGCTGCATTGTAAAGGGAAGTTTCCCTTTACAATGCAGCGCCGCTTGAAATTTAATCGCCGAACACGCTGAACACGCGGTTGTTGAAGAACCCGCATGTTCATACATTTACCCCCTGGTTTGTCTGTATAATTTGCAGGCAAGTGTTATAATTAAGGACGGCCTACAAGGGATTAAACTGTATTTTTCTTAATTTGCACTACTAGAGCCAAACAGAAAAGATGCCTTGGACATTTTTTATTGACTCACTTATCCAAGAAACAGGTGGAGCACTAAATTATTTTAGACCAAAAAGATTGTATGTTTTACAAAAATTGCAAAACAAAACCAAAACCAAAACACGAAGGTAATCCAGATCCAAAACCAAAACACAGGGGTCAGTGACCATTTCTACATACAATAGTGACATCACTAGGAATCAGGACTTAGACTAGCCCTGTAGCTGGTGCGAGAGATACGGCACAAAACCAACGTACTTTTGTGTGCACCAGAGTTTGACTTGGACGTGGTAAAAATTGCTTGCTGTGCTTGAATTTGCTAATTTTTTTTTTTTTTAGTCTAAAGTCTTAGGCATACTTGCCTGCTTTCGGCAAGTGTAGTCGGGGAGAGGGGCGTGACTAAAAGATGGGGCGGGGCTAAAAGTGTAATTTTGGCCCCTCCCCAGCGATGGAAATGCAGTTTTGTCACGAGGGCAGGGCCAAAATGACGCGATTCACCGCAAATCGCGTTATTTAGGCTAGGCAGTTGCGGGATGCTGGAGACTTGTCTGGTCTTCTTGAGGTCCGTGAGACCGACCCGAATTTCGGGAGTCTCCTGGACAGTTGTCAAGTATGGTCTTAGGGCTAGATTTACTAAACTGTGGGTTTGGAAAAGTGGAGCTGTTGCCTATAGCAACCAATCACATTCTAGTTATCATTTATTTAGTGCATTCTAAAATATGACAGCTAAAATCTGATTGATTGCTATTGCCAACATCTCTACTTTTTCAAAACCCGCAGTTTAGTAAATATACCCCCTTGAATCGGGTTGACAACCACTTTGAAAGAAGTTTGAGCATATCTTGTTAAACACAAGAAATTATGAGAGTGCAGGAGCCAGTAGAAATCATTATATAAACACATTCAATTTTAAAGGGGTTTTCCATCTTATGCTGTAATCATTGATCTAGCAGCACTATATATTTAATAGTTTGCACTACAAGTGTTTTGGGGTCTCCCATAATAATAATTGATGAGTGCAAGACTTAGAATGACAGATCACTTGTCGATGGAAGAGAGTTGCTTATGGCCATTCAGTCAAGAACCCGGCTATTATATCTAGCCCTGAGTCAGATGCTCTCAAGGGCAGAGATGATTGTGGAATTTGGTGATCAGAGAAAACCAGTAATTGTTAATACCGGATCCTGCTGAATTGTATAAATAGAATGGGTCGTCCATCAAAAGACTACATGGGGAAAATGTATCAAGCTATGTATTTGAAAAAGTGGAGATGTTGCCTATAGCAACCAATCAGATTATAGCTGTCATTTTGTAGAATGTACTAAATAAATGATAACTAGAATCTGAGGCTATAGACAACATCTCCACTTTTTCAAACCCACAGCTTAATAAATTTACCCTCATGTCTCCAACTGGGCAGCCATGTTGTAGCCCAGTATAACAGCTAATTCCAGGTAGAAGCAGTAGGAAAGAAAACCTAAGTCAATGAAATACTAAGAATTTATGAATTATGTGACTGATCCATGATCTATAATACAATTTCTTACAGACTTGAGCAATTTAGTATAATAGAATGAAGGTGTTTCTAATTGTAAAGCGCTACGGAATTTACTGGCGCTATATAAATAAATGTTGATGATGATGACTTTAATACACATAACGACCTGGCTAGTGTCTGCAGTATGATAACAGTTTGCTTCTACTTTTTTCAGCTCTCCTTCTGCCCACACTCGATTTAATTAACTGTTAAGACATATGAAGGCATTTTAAACATCAAATTCATAACAGAATATTGAAACCGAAAAATCAGGAGGAAGAGAAGAAGTGGCTTGGCACGCATACCAATTCTCTGTGATTTCTTTAGTGTATGTATTGTTGCATCTGATAAAACATATCCAGTTACTAAGCAAGCAAAGCCTGTTTGTTTGTTTTATACAGTTATCACTGCACTTTGTACTACTGGAATACAGTAACAATGATTATTCCTGAAATAATGATTAAATAATGATACATAAATAAATTGTGCTCCACTGCATCTTCTTATCAATAGATCTAGAATAGATATATCCATATCTAAAAGCTTTCAAATAGGAAGGGTTTTTTTTGCAGAAAAAAAGTTGGTGAATAATTTAATACACCCAAAATGGAATATTACAAATTGGGTGCAGCTGGCAGCTACTACAGTCCTACAGTGTTAAAAAATAAATGATTTCAATGTAATCACATATTATTCTGCTCTCCTGTATTTACCGAGTTACAAGAACATTGGTTGATTTAAATGTGATCATTCAGGTTATTGCATTCGGAAAAGAAGTGGAAGAAGCAGGAGTAGAAGTTGGACGGACACACTGTAAGCTTATTGGTTGTCTGGGTGGTAGAATTAGAATATCTCCCATGACGGGGCCCTAGTGACGTCACTGGAGGGTTTCCCTCAGCGCGCGGGACAGAGGCTAGTCTCATGATGCGCCCTCTGATTGGCTGCGGGAGATGTGACGTGGGGAGGTTGGTGGGCGGGGTCAGCCTACTAGTCCTTCGTCCCTTTAAATCCCCGGCTACAGAGCCGGCAGCTCTCTCCCGTTATGTGCCCGGTATCCTCACCCTGTACGGACAATGTTTGACCGGGAGCGCGGCTGGAACCTGTCCTTCGCCGGCTGCGGCTTCCTCGGGGTTTATCATGTCGGGGTGTCCAGCTGCCTGCAGGAGAGAGCCCCCCACCTCATCACCGAAGCCACCAGGATCTATGGGGCGTCTGCCGGGGCGCTGAACGCAGCTGCCCTGGTGTGTGGAAGCTGCCTCGGTGAGTAATGGGAAGAGAGCACCTACCTGGGTGATTGAGGGTGGCACAGACAGTGTAGGCTCTTCTGATGGGTAGTGGGTGGCACAGGCAGGGTAGTATCTTCTAATGGGTAAGGGGTGGCACAGACAGTGTAGGCTCTTCTGATGGGTAGTGGGAGGCACAGGCAAGGTAGTATCTTCTTATGGGTAAGGGGTGGCAGTGGCAGGGTAGGCTCTTCTGATGGGTAGAGGGTGGCATTGGCAGGGTAGGCTCTTCTGATGGGTAGAGGGTGGCATTGGCAGGGTAGGCTCTTCTGATGGGTAGAGGGTGGCATTGGCAGGGTAGGCTCTTCTGATGGGTAGGAGCTGGCACAGGGAGGGTAGGCTCTTCTGATGGGTAGAGGGTGGCATTGGCAGGGTAGGCTCTTCTGATGGGTAGGGGCTGGCACAGGCAGGGTAGGCTCTTCTGATGGGTAGGGGCTGGCACAGGTAGGGTAGGCTCTTCTGATGGGTAGGGGCTGGCACAGGCAGGGTAGGTTCTTCTGATGGGTAGGGGCTGGCACAGGCAGGGTAGGCTCTTCTGATGGTTAGGGGCTGGCACAGGCAGGGTAGGCTCTTCTGGTGGGTAGGGGCTGGCACAGGCAGGGTAGGCTCTTCTGGTGGGTAGGGGCTGGCACAGGCAGGGTAGGCTCTTCTGATGGGTAGGGGCTGGCACAGGCAGGGTAGGCTCTTCTGATGGGTAGGGGCTGGCACAGGCAGGGTAGGCTCTTCTGATGGGTAGAGGGTGGCACTGGCAGGGTAGGCTCTTCTGATGGGTAGAGGGTGGCACTGGCAGGGTAGGCTCTTCTGATGGGTAGGGACTGACACAGACTGGGTAGGGGCTGACACAGGCAGGGTAGGCTCTTCTGATGGGTAGGGGCTGGCACAGGCAGGGTAGGCTCTTCTGATGGGTAGGGGCTGGCACAGGCAGGGTAAGCTCTTCTGATGGGTAGGGGGTGGCACAGGCAGGGTAGACTCTTCTGATGGGTAGGGGGTGGCACTGGCAGGGTAGGCTCTTCTGATGGGTAGGGGGTGGCACAGGCAGGGTAGGCTCTTCTGATGGGTAGGGGGTGGCACAGGCAGGGTAGGCTCTTCTGATGGGTAGGGGGTGGCACAGGCAGGGTAGGCTCTTCTGATGGGTAGGGGGTGGCACAGAACATATGAGACAACTCAAGAGCCCACTTAGCTGGCTCATGTGGCACAGAAGGGTACCCTCCTCTGATGGATAATGTTTGTTATCAACAGGCAGAGATCACTAGAAATAGAGAACTGTATTCTCCAGTCACTGAACACACAATTGTTTTGTTTACTGTTAAATTCTATTTCCCTTTAGACTGTTCATCCAGTGACCTCCATAGTATTGTTACACAGTGAAAGGGATGTTAATCATGGAATGTCATTCATAGGATAATAAATGGAATTTTCTCATTGTGTTTACTAGTGATCCCTGATGTATAGCCAGTCTTGCCCATCTCTTGCAGGTAAACACAGGATATTGTCACACAAGTTAATATTTATTTCCCAATGCTTTAAAAGTGTCACTGATCTTAATACTGTATTAACCTGTTTGGGGAAAACAAAAGGAAGCTCTGATCAGTTATGTACTATCTCACGTGATCTTACTCATAATTACCCTATAACTTAATTAAACCTTTATTTAGCTGTTGTCTGCTGATTCACTTCCTTGTTAAGCATGACAATGCAGCCTATCAATTGTTGAGGAATTTGTGACTTGACTGAGGTCATTTTGCCTCACACCTCGGCAATGTTGCCAGTGGTGACTTAATAGGCTGAATATTGAAATGGCAACAAATAGCTTCTTCCCCTGTGCCTAGTTTAATAGGTATGTTCTCTATCTGCAATGACTAACAGACCAAGTGACAAAGTCAATCAAGTAGTGTCAATATTTTTGTATAATTATGCCCACTCACATGCTGTACATGTGGTTGTACTTATATGGGGACTGTTGTAGATAGTGTGTATGTATATGTGTGTATATATATATATATATATATATATATATATATATATATATATATATATATATATATATATATATATATATATATATATATATATATATATATATATTAGTTTTTCTGTGTTGCTTAATGCATTATTTGGACACCAAACCAGTACAACTTCTATCACTTGTTCATCATTATTTGTTAGTTCTCTGTGACCCATCTGATATGTTGTTGCTATTTTGCACTGTATACTCTGTAACCACTAATCATTTCCCAGGATCTTTAATGCTGATTCTACCTAGTTTGAAAGCTGTATTTAGGAATGTATCATGTGATCACAGTGAGCTGTGATTGGCCAGTAACCCTGAGCTGACTTGTGGGTGTGTAGTCACCAGCCCCTCTGGCTGAGAGGTTACTGCTGGTCAATGACTTGTGGTCTCCTTATCCTATAGCAGATGCATATAGATCAGAGGTCACAGGGTTATTACAGTTCTCATATTAACTTGACTCTAGTCTTCATCGTATTGTCTGAGATTCCTTTGTTTTGAAAACATTTACTATTTACATTAGAGAAAAATCTAGTCTGCATTAAATGTATACGCTGGGGATCAGAATGCAAAGTACAACTAACTTACATACACTCCACTATTGTCTCTAGTTTCTCTTTAGATTATCTTTTGTACTATACTGTTATGCAAAACTCACTTTGTTTTTTTTGTTGTTTTAGAATTAAAAATCTTAAAACTTGTTTAGTAGAGCTGTATGTATGTGTATATATATATATATATATATATATATATATATTATAGCCATTTCAGTGCTATTGAGTTAAACAGTCCAGAGGATAAGAATAAATAGTCAGAATTGCGTTCTGTATTCAAGTCTAGCAGTAAACCTTTTATCTATTGTTATAGCTGTTAGCTTAGTTTTGCAGTGGTACAAAGGACAACAGAAGCCAGTCCTTGTTGTTTTGAATGTTATTATCTTTGGCCCTAGATAATGACTAGATAGAGACCTGCGATAATGTTAATTCTGCAGTTGTTTTTGTCCTTTTGCTGCAGACTTGTGTGAACTTTGTTTTCTGGTTTCACAATCACTGGGAGTGCAGGATATAAAGAAAATGGGAAATAAGGACATTGACCTTATACTGACACAACATGGGGACACACATGATATTTAATTGTTGGTTACAGTAAATGCTGTATTCTGTCTCGCTGTGTTCACAGCAGTTGGCATGAATAATTATTACTTGTTCATCCATTTGTCATGTCACATTTTGTTTTAATATAAAAATTCCTGTTTCACCTCTTTAACTTAAACAACAAGTGTCACGTGTAAGTTTGTTAATGGATAGAAACACACAATTGGTAGTGGCCTACAATGGGCAATGTCCTAATTAGGGTTTGCTCTGTGAATAAATGTACTTTATATTGTGGGTTGATGGGCAGGTGACGCAGACTGTTTGGCTAAAGAGGAATGTAATATTAACATAAGCGTACTTCTCTTATGGCCCCGGAATAGTATTACCCTAAGTATCCTAGTAGTATATAGCCTGTATTATTGACATTGTTCTGTACTCCTTTAAATATATATGCATCAGCCAATGGGGTAGATTAACTAAACCCTCTGAAAAGCAAAAGTGGAGGTGTTGCCTGTAGCAACCAATCAGATTCTAGCGATCCAGTACATTCTAGATAGTGATAGAATCTAACTGGTTGCTATGAGCAACACCTCCACTTCTCCTAGGTGCAGCCTAGGGCTTTTGAAGCACTAGGCTGCCCCATTCTCTCCTCCCATCCAAGCACCTTCGCTGCCCTGTGAACAGCACCATTCACCACTGCGCTGCCATGCACAGCAGCGGTGAACAGAAGATACTTCCCAACTATCCCACCCGCGGGACAGAGCTGTCCTGTTCACGGTGGCGGGGCACAGCCCTCAAATCGGGGTGGTTGGGTGGTGTGCCTCTACATGCTAGAAGCTCACCGAACTGTACGGAGAAGCAGATGGACTAGATGTTCTCTGTGGAATGGTGTAAACGTCATAGGCAAACCGAGGTGTGTGTGGGAAGGGGGGTCTCCTAGTGCCTGGAAACCCCCTCCAAGCCTGGGGCATTGTATAATTGAGATGGCTGGACCCTGCTCCCGCTTCACACGGCTCTGCTTGAAAACAGAGAGCTGTGTGCACCTAACAGTAGTCCACGCAGCATTGCCCATGTATATTATGGGGATAGGAAGAGTTGCAGAGCAGCCAAGCACTGTCTAAAATTATAGTCACGCCCCCATACATGCTGGTCACACCCACTGGCGGCGTGGTGTGGAAAACCCCCCCCCCCTCTACAAATCCTGCGTTTGCTCTTGAACGTCACATCAAATGTCTAATTTCCTACCACTTTCAATTCACCACTTTTAATTAAATACCATTTTTCTGCTTTCTCCTAAAATACTGCCCATTTTAACCGTGTTTATTGGCGAAACTTAATCACAAGATTGACCCTCATTATGTGAGTCACTTCTGTGTGCCTGTAATTTAAGTGCGGCACAACACATTCAACAGTACAGGGGTAATCTTTGTATTTTTTCCTTATTGTAAATGGGGAAAAGTGATTATTTTCAGCCCATATAACGCGCGATGCCTCTCCTGACGACATGCCGGCACTGATTGGCTGTATTATATGAGCTGACTGGCTCACTGCTGGGCCCAGGTTTATTTTCTGCCTAGTAAGGTCACTACAGGTTGTACACTTTGATCCGATCACCCAGCCAGGAATACCTCAGCAGATCGGGTTCATCTGAGTTGTGTGTGTACATTTACAGCAGTGATAGGAGAATATCAGCATAATATTCTGAGAACTTGGTTATTGTTTACAGATCCTGTCTCACTAAGGGCAATTGACATTAATTGAAAGTTTTTATAGAAAGCAAAGTTCAGCTTGTGACTCGCAGATGATTTCATAAGATCGAACAGACAAACAGTATCTTCAACGTGGAGCCAAAAGGTCAGTAGAGGCTGCATTATTATAAAGCAGACGTTTTCAGAATTAACACTTATGTAATAACAACGGAAGTCTGTTTGTACAGATATTTGGAGTTTATACATTTTTATTAACATGGGTAAAGTATGCTCTGCTTATGACTGAGTGGCTTAGTAGTCATGGAGTATATCCGCAGGGTGAGTCCCACTAGCCCTTGAAGTGTAGGAGTTAGTGTACTCCTCACCTAGCGTAAGGCACTAGGACCCATTGACGCCATTTAGTCATGAGGCACAAAGTGAATTCATCGGCTGCTTTCTCATTATTCAGTCAAAATGGCTGCCTCCACTGTAGGTTCACTTTAAATCTTTACACTTCACTTTAAATCAACATGTCTTCTTATTAGAGGACATGTCGGAGCAGAAAAATTATGTACACTAATGCGTTTAGTGAACATTTACAGATACATTGACTCTTAAGTAGTCATAAATATTGTGGGGAAATAGAACTTGTTTTGTTGTGTGGTGAGTGAGAACGCAGAAGGACCTGGCAGCTATAGGTTTACTGTGTACCACAATACTAATGTTAGTGTATTTTGCTCTTCCATAAACCACTAGATGCTCAGCTGGGATCAGTGACCATTTCACGGTTACTCTGTTCCACTGTCATAATTTATGAGCGGATTCTAGTAACTGGCTCACACTGTTCTTATGCACAGATGATCTTATCGTTGTCTCAAGACTGAAACAAGTCTTCTCAAGGTCCGATATCAAACCTTCTTTACTATCTGTTATACAAGGCTAAAGGTGAACTCCAGGAAAAAAACACCTCTACCGATAAATATTATTATAAACATTTATATAGCACCGGTATACTCTGTGGTGCTTTACAATTAATGGCATTTAATGTATGTTCAATCCAACATATAGGCATACGTTACTTATCATAATGAACCTTTTAATTTCAACATAGCTGATCTACTTTGTTTGTTAACATATTCTTGACAAATCTGTCAGCAGTAGGACACAGCGCCACCCAGTGGCCGCAATACTGTGAAAAAATGGTAAAACTCTTGATAGGCACCATTCCAGCTGATGATACAGCAATTCACTTTGAAAATATGGCAGCACCTTTGCTTTTGTGTAAATTGTATATTTTAAAATTTTGGTTTGGTTTACAGTTTGGTGGGCACGTTTTTATTTGCATGTGTGATTTTAAAGTGCACTTGTCACACAATGGAGGCAGTTGTTTAAGGTGTGGATATTGGTTCGTGCCATAATCAAGTATGTAGCCTTTACCATTCACTAGGAACCACTGACCGCAAGGTGGCGCGGAGGGTGAGCGGAGTCAATGTTTGTGAGGATGCAGCTTATCTGTTTATATGACTATAGGTCCTGGCCACAAGATGGCTGCCTCCACCATGCATAGACATGTGCTTTTAATTCTTTTGATATGGCGAGGCGTCTGATGTGAACTTGTATAGGTATAAGGGTAAGTATTTGACAGATATATGCAGATCATCATCATCATTTACTTGTATAGCGCCAGCAAATTCTGTAGCGCTTTACAATTGGGAACAAACATTAATAAAACAATATTGGGTAATACAGACAGAGAGGTAAGAGAACCCTGCTTACAATCTATGGGACAATGGGAGTTTGAAACACAAGGGCATGTGCTACATCATATTGCACACTTGACCAGCTAGAACGCAAAGGTAAAAGTATTGAGTGGGCTGTGTGTGTGGCAATGTTCGTCAGAGGGTTGTTGTCTTGTGTTAGCTGTGTAGAGGGTGGTAATAGGGGAGATTAAGAGGGTGGTAGAGGAATATTATAAGCTTGTCTGAAGAGTGGGTTTTCAGAGAACGCTTGAAGGTTTGGAGACTAGAGGAAAGTCTTACTGTGCGAGGGAGGGAATTCCACAAAGAGGGTGCAGCCCAAAAAAAGTCCTGTAACCAAGCATGGGAGGATGTGATTAGAGTGGAAGAGAGACACTGATCTTGTGCAGAACGGAGGTGTCGAGTAGGGAGATATTTTGAGACAAGTGAGGAGATGTACGTCGGTGCAATTTTGTTGAAGGCCTTGTATGTTAGTAGAAGAGTGTTATATTGGATGTTACATTTTTAATCACCAGCAACCTTTTTTCTGTGTTGCAGCTGAGTGTTGCTCAGATGTGATGGAAGTGGCCAAGGAGGCCAGGAAAAGGAATCTGGGACCTCTGCACCCGTCTTTCAACCTGGTGAAGATTCTGAAGAACGGATTATATCGGAACCTTCCTGAAAACGCCCATGAACTGGCATCGGGCAAGCTGTGTATATCACTCACTCGGGTCTCGGACGGAGAGAACGTGCTGGTGTCTGACTTCAGTTCTAAAGAGGAACTTATCCAGGTATGGTACAGGCCTCTGTGTACAAAGCTCAGCTAGGAGGGACGACTCTCCACTTCTACATGAAAGTGATTTTAAGAAGGTGCTCTAGTTTTTTTTTTAAGCCCATATTGACGATACTTGTCTAGCTACTATTCCGTCTCGTTCAATCAGGTTCTGGGTTGCTGCAGATTTTATCCACTGAGCCACATTTTCTTAAATGCGTCCCTGTTTTCAGTGTGTTTGTAAGGTTGCAATGATATTTCACCAGTGTTAGGCATTGGGTGAGCTTGGCCTCCCCTCTTTAAAAATTCTTAAACAGATCGCTGTCTACAGCCGCCATGGATACTTACGTGCGTGGTGGGAGGGGGTAGAATCCATTTAATTCATAGTAACTCTGTGGCATCTTAGTTCTAACACAATTATTCATATCTGCATTTCATTTTACTATTTATTAACTTTTATCTAACTTGTTATCTATCTTTTTAATCTATTTATTAACTTGGCCTTTTTAATCTCTCCCTCAGGCTTTAGTATGCAGTGCCTTTGTCCCAGTTTACTGTGGGATCATTCCCCCAACTTTCAGAGGCGTGGTAAGTGTTGCTTTGATTTCTGGCATAGAAAGGATTAAAGGCTGATTGAGGGGTGATAACATTAAAGGGATATTACTCCTTTGTTTGCTCACTTGTGGAAAACAAACTCTATCTGCAAAGCTCTATCCAAACAAAGTAGGAAATGTCTTACAGGTAATCTCACCTGGGCCAGGAACCACCTGACTTCGTCCATTCCTGCAATTTCTGTTTTTATTAGAAATGCTCACTGACCCCTGTGAACTGGTTTTGGATCTGGATTAGCTTTGGGTTTTGATTTTGGCAAAACCGCCCTCGTGGGTTTTGGTTTTGGATTTTTTAGAAAAAATCCTAAAATATGCTAAAATCATATAATTTTGCTCTTCTTTTTTTTTTTTGTTTTGTTTCTACATTATTATTAACCTCAATAACACTAATTTCAAGTCATTTGCAGTCAATTTTGACCACCTCACAGACCACAATATTATTTTCATACACTTTCAAACAAATACTGCCGCGACCTGGCTGGATGGTAAGCGACAGAGCAATGACACAAACACATGGCAGTTCCTAGCACATCTAGGACACATTGGCACACAGCAGTGGCAGAAAAGAAAAAATGGGGATCCGCCCAACCTCCCACCCCCGCTATGTTGGATCTTAAAAGGGAATCCAAAACTCATAAGATCCGACGACGTAACGATGACGTTTTGCCTAGTTTTCAAATCCGAGGGCGCGCGACAAGTACCGAGCCGCACTCGGATCTGCTAAATTTGGGTGTGTTCGGTTCTTGGGGAGCCGAGCCTGAGCATCTCTAGTTTTTATACTGAAGTTGGACCAAGGTCCTTAACTGTGTAGTGCTGACCTGGCGAGCCTGTGGCTCTCCAGATGTTTTGCGAAACTACACGTCCCAGCATGCACTGCCTGCAGACAGACAGCCGATAGCTGGGGAGGTATGCTGGGACTTGTAGTTCTACAACACCTGGAGAGCCACAGGTTGGCAAGGCCATCTATAGTGCCACTGGTGTTTTCTGATTTTGACCTATTTTTTTTTATTTTTATTTTCAGCGCTACGTTGATGGTGGAATTAGCAACAACTTGCCTGAGTATGAGTTGAAGAACACAATCACTGTCTCTCCTTTCTCGGGGGAGTCAGACATCTGTCCCAGAGACAACTCCACCAATTTCCACGAGCTGCGAGTGACCAATACCAGCATTCAGTTCAGCCTGGGCAATCTCTACCGCCTAACCCGCGCCCTGTTCCCACCTGAGCCTAAAGTAAGTGACCGCGCTCTCTGTTCTGGGCATTACTGCTCATCGGGTCATTCCGGACTTCCCCTCCCCCCCCAACTTTGGGTACTACCATCACCAAAAAACGTGCCCCAGTTGTGATATCTTTCTATAGGAAGCCTATGTTATTATTAACACTGTTATGTACTTGACAATATGTATTTAATACTTGGCTAGTAGACGTCACATATTGTAGCTTAAATGGTAGAATTTGCCATTTGCAATCAACAAGTAGATATAGTCTAGAGGTGCTGACTGTCTATGAGGGAGGCACCATTGTATTAACATGTTGACCTGTAATTTATGTTGATATCTATTGTAAATGTATCACTGTGTGAGGAATGTCACAGGTAATAAGATTAAGTTTTGGAGCTCAGTATGCTGTGAATAGACACAAGATGTGGGTAATAGGCTGCTGTTCACAGTTACCTCCAGCAAATTTTTGCACCTCTAGTTATAAGTTAATTCGGCTATTGTGAGCAGTCTCTGGTTCTATTGTCCAAGGACAAGGTCATGACCTTGTTTGTCCCTGTGATATGTTAATGATGCAACTGTACAACATATGTTCTACTGTGTGTGTATTTCCTGGAGGAGGTAAGGTAAGCATAAACGGGAGAGGTTACTGTAAAGCTGGGTACACACTACACGGTTTTCGTCCAATAATCGGCTCAATCAGCCGACATACGACTGCTCATTCAAAAGTCGGGTCAGTGTGTGTAGTGACACGATGGTCGAAAGTCTACCCAAATGGATGATTGTCACCTCATTTGGTTGGTCGTACCGTTTAATATTTTCGTTCCAATCTAGTTTCCGCTGTGTAGTGTGTATAAACTTCCGACCGAACCACAACAGTGAGTACGAAATTAGTCATTGCTCACAACAACATGGCTGTAAAAAGTCGCTAAATGGACGTTCGCTCTTCCCTTTATCGTCCTAAACAAGGCTAGTGTGTATGCAGTCCATGGACCGAGCGATCGGAACATCGATTGCATGTAAAATCCATCGGCATAAAAAGTTGGTAGAAAATTCTGTAGTGAGTAAGCTCTAGAGAGCTGGAGAGAAGAACACCTGATACAAGTGGGGGCGCTGGTCAGTGCAGTGCGAGGGACTCGTGTGTTTGGGGTACTAAGCCGGAGTCTAAGTCCCGTTAGTACTGAGTGTGACAGTGCTTTGTGTGAGCCGGCATCTTAAGTCAGGAGACACTAGATGTTATCTGTGTTAAATTAAGAGATGCTACCAAAGACCCTGCCATCATATACCCACTGAATGTGTGCAGTTTGCTGATTCTGCACCTGGTATTGGTCTGAGTGATCTAAAGGACCCCGTATCCTCATATCTCCACTAACCTGCCCCCCTCCTCCTCCCCACTTTGGTTCCTCCACAAACAGAGGGCAATGGGCATTGGTATGTTTGAAGATAACGAAGAGGGGTGTTTTTCAGTTTTTTAAAAAAAATAGTGTATAGAGTGTAAAATTTGTGGTGTAAGAAGAAATATATCGCCTAATTAAAGTGACTCTGTAACCCCTTCATTAGCTGAGGCTTGGTTGCTTCTCTGCAGAAACAAATCTAATCAAATTGATAAAAAAAAGAAGTAATAATTTCAGCATTTAGACATGGCATGGAATCCATAGATTTGTATATAGAATTGAACTTTGTTTTTCTTTTAATAAGATTAGCACGATCTGAATGTTCAGTACACACCTGCCCGCGTGTATGTGATCTTCAGCCGTTCTGGGTATCCGGTACACCCCCTCGGGGTCACCTCCTCTTATTTCATTTTTTTTTCTTTCTCATTCATGGTCGGATGTTGCAGCACGGTGGCGTAGTGGTTAGCACTCCTGCCTTACAGCACTGGGGACATGAGTTCAATTCCCGATCATGGCCTTATCTGTGAGGAGTTTGTATGTTCTCTCCGTGTTTACTCCGTGTTTACTTCCTCCGGGTGCTCCGGTTTCCTCCCACACTCCAAAAACATACTGGTAGGTTAATTGGCTGCTAACAAATTGACCCTAGTCTGTGTATGTGTGTCTGTGTGTGTATATGTGTGTGTCTGTGTGTTAGGGAATTTAGACTGTAAGCTCCAATGGGGCAGGGACTAATGTGAGTGAGTTCTCTGTACAGCGCTGTGGAATTAGTGGCGCTATATAAATAAATGATTATGATGATGTTGTCTCCACAGGTTCTGGGAGAAATGTGCCAGCAAGGATACAATGACACCCTGAGGTTCCTGAAGGACAACAGTATGTTATATTTATCTTGTCGATGCTTTCTTCAATGTACACAACAGTCTGACGTCTCCTCAGTGCTTCACTGCGTTGCCGCTCTTGAAATATAATAATTACTTATTTCTGGGAAAAAGCCGTTGATGATTTTACCTGTATTTGAACATACCAGATTTTTCCTCACCGAAATATAATTTTATCATGTCGTGTATCGCAAACCCTTAAGGGAACTAAACCCCATTCCAACCACTCCACCCAATTCCATTGGAGCTCTGTATAAGAAAAGCGTCCACTTGCCACTGTATTACTGACCTCTGTAGGACAGTGTCCTGCTGGGATCTGGTACCAAGTTGTGACATCACTGTCCCCGCTCTGTATGAACAACCAATCTGCTCAGCATTTCTGCGAATCTGTCCCACTGACTCACTGTTTACTTAGAGAAGCACCTCCACCTAAGATGGCCGCCGCCTGTAGAGTGGATGAGAGAATTGTGGATATATAGTTAATTATAAACACTCCAGATTTCATGTGTTATCTACCTTGGCAATACACCACCTTTAATTAAGTAATTAATAAATATATATAATATTTCTTCTGTAGCATGTTGGAATAAGTTTACTATTGGTCAGATATAAAAGCACATAGGACTAGTTACAGGCTTGCAGGAACCAAATCATAATGAATGTGAAGCAAAACTATATTTTCTACGGTGGCCATTTCCCTGTAATCATGTGCACAATTATGGGCAGCACGGCGGCTCAGTGGTTAGCACTTCTGCCTCACAGCAACAGGGTCATGAGTTCAATTCCCGACCATGGCCTTATCTGTGTGGAGTTTGTATGTTCTCCCCGTGTTTGCATGGGTTTCCTCCGGGTGCTCCGGTTTCCACCCACACTCCAAAAATATACTGGTAGGTTAATTGGCTGCTATTAAATCATGTTAATCTGTGCATTAGGTGAATGCTTCTTTCAGTGGCTCTAAACCTGTTAGTTGCGCCCATGCTAATGGGCACAGGTTTCAGCCTGCGCTGAATATACCCCTTGTACAGCAGTAGCTGTGTTGAGAGTTGTAGTGTTATTTGTTTACTGTATTATACTGTTATACTATGTACTGTCTTGATGTTTGCCCTCTATACGACACCGCGGACCTCATGTGGTGCCCTATAAATAAAGATTAACAATAACGCCAATGAATAAATGTATATTAAATTAGACTACCCAAAAGGATTTTTTTTCCCACTTTATTACCAGTTAAAAAAGTAAAAATTCCATTCTAAATTATTGTTGTATACTTTGCTTATTTAACTAAATAGTTTTTTTTCTCTTCTTTCTATGGTTAGACCTCTTAAAATTGCCATCACCCTCCTCAAATCTGCTCCTAGCAGAGCCAACCACATCCGCAGCTTCCCGTTGCAGTAGTCCAGAGTGCGCTGCGCCCCTCAGCTCGAAGAAAGAGGAAAAAAAAGCCAACAATATGACGCTGGAGAAACAACCGCGTTGGCCCCTTGATACAAAAATAATGGAAAAACTACCACCCACGTTGTACAAAGGTAAGGACGTGTCGCGATCGTTGATACACAGCCATTATTGTAGCCTATGATAATATTCTTGAAAATAGAGCCTATCCGTTCACTAGGAACTAGCGACCTCACTATGGCGGGAGGCATGTTGTCGTCTGCACTCTCACTAGCTCTTTGTGGCTTGATGGGCTGCAACAAAATGGCTGCCTCCACTACATGTAGGTTTTTGATGCAAAGTTGTCGCCATTATCAAAGCTATATTTTATTATTTTTAGATCAAAGGAATTATGCTTGTACTTAGTATGTGAATGTTGTTAATATATTAGGAAGAGAAGAAATGCACAACATGGATCCGTTCACACACTCTCTCTTCCTCTTGTGACATAATGAGGTAAACCTATGAGCACCTTTTATGTTTTCCATATCCACTGTAAAATAATCTCTATCATTTATTTAAGCTTTGCAAGAAGCGTGTAAGGAGAAAGGGGGACTCTACAATCAGATAACCAGTCTCCTGCCGGTGCGGTTGGCGTCCTACATGGCGCTGCCTTGCACTCTGCCGGTGGAATCTGCGTATTCGATGGCTCTGAGGTGAGGCGTGTTTGCGATTAGAACCAGACTGAAATTCCACTTGTGATGTTACCCTGCTTTATTAATATAAAGTAAATACACATGCATTAATGAGGTTTAAAATTCTTATAATTGCTGGTGTACCGGTCAAAGTATGGATCGCAAAATTCTGCCATTTTACTCATGTAAAATTACAACAGGGTGGCTCAGTGGTTAGCACTTCTGCCTCACTGCACCAGGGTCATGAGTTCAATTCCCAACCATGGCCTTATCTGTGTGGAGTTTGTATGTTCTCCCCGTGTTTGCGTGGGTTTCCTCCGGGGGCTCCGGTTTCCTCCCACACTCCAAAAACATACTGGTAGGGGTTAATTGTTTGCAGCTAAAATAAATCCCTAGTCTGTGTGTATTAGGGAATTTAGACTGTAAGCTTCAATGAGACAGAGACTGACAGTGCTGTGGAATAGATGGCGCTATATCAATAAATGTTGGTGATGATAGATAGATGTAACCCTGGAATGATGTGCTTGATATGTTCCCCTGTGCAGGCTAGTGGACTGGTTCCCCGATATCCCCGATGATGTGCGTTGGATGCAGAATCAGATGTGCTCTGTGGCTGGCGCAGTATATTACCAGGCGAGAAAGAGGTTGCTCCCAGTGAAGTAGGTGACATACACCCCCCTTCCGTGTCTTTATTTGCACTTGCACAAAACATTTTTTTTTTTTTTTATTTTTGTTGTTGACTATAAAACATTAAAATACGATTTCATGTTTGTTTTTTGTTTTATGTAAAAACTTATGTTTGTTTTCGTCCGCAGGCCACCGGTCCAGAGTACCCTAAGAAAGTGTCTCAGCCTCCCATCTCCATTCAATCACGCTACCTCCTACCTGGCCCCTAGTACTTATTCCTCAATGGACCTGGAGAGCTGGGTGTTTGATTTTTCCAGCCCCGTGAACTGCGATGTTCAGGATGCTGAAACGCACATGAGAAAACATGACTTCCCTTCCTCTTCCGATTCGGAAGACTCGGGGGTGGGGTTAAACCTCTCCAGTCAAGATATGGACTCGTCCTTCTCTTCAGGAATTAATTTCTAGGTTTTACTGGAACTGGATAATAGAAGCCTCATTTGGTGCTTGAGAATCTCAGGAATGGAACGAGTAACGAGATAACTAGGCTACACTCAGAGAGGGGTGTGTGCTGTGACCTCAGTATGACCATATTACTGTGGCCCCTACTCCATACTTGCCAACATTTTGGCGTTGGCGTCCGGGAGCCTCCCTGGGGGATGTGGGGGCGGGGCCCCCCGAGACGTAATGACATAAACGTGTCATTTTTCAGCATGGAGCGGGGCCAAATGCCGCGATTTCCGGAGAATCGCAGCATTTTGGCCCTAATTCTGCCCACTTCACTAGGAAGTGGGCAGATGCGGGAGATTGCCACACTCTCCCGGGAGTCCGTGAGACTCGCCCGAAATGCGGGAGTCTACCGGACATTGTGGGAGTCTCCCGGACATTCCGGGAGAGTTGGCAAGTATGCCCTACTCCGGGGCGATCCTATCCTGTTCTATTACCAGCACTTATGTTTGCATCTTGTGTTTTATCTTGTATAAATCTGATCAGATGTAATAATTAGCACGTGACTGAAGAGGGTGGGAGTTATGGCTTCATAGGTTGGGGAGATTGTACATCATTATTCTGAACCAGAATTTTATTAGATATTCATTGTTTCTTCCTTCACACCTTAAAATATCTCTGAATGGGATCAAATACATTTTTTTTTTTTTTTTTATAACCTCCCCTGCAGTGATATTAGACTTTATGTAAATAAGGAAAAGAGAATTTTATAAATTGGAAGATATATTTCTTTTTTTAAAAAAGATATCTTTTAAACAAGCCAAAAATGTAACACTTTGATACGTGGAACACATTTTGCTGTACAACTAATTGCACTGTCTGCACATGGAGTTGAATGCAATGGAAAAGGATTTTCATTTGCTAGGCTTTGGGCAAGCTGTAGTTTCATAGGAGCAGTGGTGAAGTGACCGGCGGCCTTGTTCTGTGGTATTCATATGTCCTGGGAATGTCCCTAAAGGCCGCCTGTCACTTAAACTGAGTGAAGGCAACCAGTGACATCATTTAGGCACAATGTGCCTGCTTTGGCCTCTATTAAAGTGATGGGCTACAGCCATAAGACTATTGGTTCACCTCACAAAATGGCTGCCTCCACCGTGTGTAGGAGAGTTGGCGCTGGTTGTTTCAACCTCAATTAAAATGTACGTTTACATTCAAACAAGGCGATAGATTTCATTGTGTGTCTACTCCTGTAGTGCAGATATGCTGTGCGGGACCTATGTTTTTAAAGTGCAGTGTGTTTTACCTCACGTTCTTTACAGGAAGCTGCTTTGATGGGTGTTGTAGATTTATTAAGTATCTGTTGTCTCCATAACATATCCATATTCAAAGAACTAATGATTTCACAGATATGAGGCACTTCTTTACTCAGTTATGTTATTGGATCCTAGAGGATATTGGTTCATCCCACAAAATAAAATGGCTGCCTCCGCTGCATGGAGGAGACAAATGGTACACTTTAAAACCAGCATATAAGCGATTTCTGGTACTTTTCAAATTGTACACATTGTACTATTGGGGGGTTTAGAGTACTTATTAGCCTTATACCCTTAACTTACAAAGAAAAATAGGTTTGTTATTAAAATATCAAAGTTAGCAAAAAAAAATGTCTAGAGCGGTCTAGCAAATAATATTACCTGAAGAATTGTATTAAAATTTGCACAATTGTAACTGGTTTAATTGGTGAAATGTGATTTGTGCCAACATCAAGGATTTATTTTTTCTGGTTTGTCGTCTTTCTTGTTTTCTTGTTGTACTGTCGCAGACAAATTGTGGATATTTCTGAATTGCCCACTGTGACTAAAAATAAATATTTGACAATAAGTGTGTATGTACTACTTTGTAACTCGTGTGTATATCTCTCTGGTTTATTTACATGCTGGAAAACAGATGAGATATTGCTATTAACTTTGTTTTGTTTGGAAGTTATGATTTAAAAGAAGATGCCGTACTTTTTTTTTTTTTTTTTTTTTAAAGGGAATCTCTATTGCCTTTATATTCTCTATGTCCCCTGATTTGAAATTTTCAAACTATACCCTAATATTCCAGGAAACAAAATATCTGTTTATCCAAAAAATGTGTCCTCTAGCTTAAAAACTAAAAGCAATGTCAGCCGGCTAATCGCACTAAATGATTAGAAAAGTCTACATCCGCACATCTATAAAACACATTATGGGGGAAAACTGATTAGTGTTGCACTATTCTTCATCATCCTCCAATGCCTTACAAAGAACTCTTGCATCACTCCCTGCCCCAATGAAGCTCACAATCTAAATTCCCTAACATGCACATAGCAGAGAGAATAGGGACAATTTAATAGCGGCCAATTTACCTTCTAGTATGTTTTTGGAGTGTGGGCGGAAACCCACGCAAACACGGGGAGAACATACAAACTCCACATAGATAAGGCCATGTTCGGGAATTGAACTCATGACCCCAGTGCTGTGAGGCAGAAGTGCTAACCACTGAGCCACCGTGCTTTCCCAATTACAACAGTTCTGGATGTTTGTGGAAAGAGAAAAATTAACACACAAATGATCTGCATAAAACAAATAGTTGACAACTGTCCCTAATTCCCATTTTTTTTTTTGCACAGGTTTTACTGTCCCTAGACATTTTTGTTTTGTTTTTAACCAACTGCACAATAAAATAATAAAACACAGTCGTCAGCGTTTATCCTTATTGCAAATCTTTATATATCAAGCAAAATGAGAGTGGTATATTTCCAATTTAGATCAAAACGTTTAATCGTGCTGTTTAGAAGCTTTAGTAAATTTAGCCCTTAATAGTCCTCTTCCCTGTGCAACATTTATAGAAATATTGCTCAGCTTCTATACTTTATAAGGCATGAACTGTTGCGTAAACATCATGCTCCTGTCCTAAGCCAAGTAATAAATGTACTGCAATCATGGGACATGCCCACTCTCAAATATGTGCAACTCCAATTGGAAGTCTGCAGCCCCCTTTTTATTGGTCTTGCAAAATCTTTTGCTCTAAATGACCAACGCAGGAAATAACTATCCTCTCAGGAGCCCGATCTAATAACATTGTGTCTGGAATTTGTGGCGCATGTAGACAGGGCCTGATAACCCAATGGACATTTGGGAGTTCAAAATTGTGCCAGAGAGAGGTATGAACTGAAATAAATTTTAAAATATAAAAATAGTTGTTCTCCAAAGCAAAAAGGAAACCTGAAAGAAAAATGTAGTAATGTTCTAATGTTGACGTATTCCCATGGTAAAGGTTGAAGACAATGGGGCATATTCAATTAGGTTTCCGGTCCACGGTAACGTGCGTTACCGTGAAAAGTACGCAGTATTGACGGTAATATGGTACTGCAATAACGCGTATTTTCCTGCGCAACCCTTTGGGGTGCGGACGAAAATCCACGTTATTGCGGTACCGTAGACCGGAAAACTAATTGGATATGCCCCAATGAGTCAAACTTGGGCGAGCACTTGAGGATAAGTGAGTAGGAGAGACAAAGATGGCGACAGTAGCAGACATGACAGCCCCTCCACCCTCAGTAGAGCTTGTTTATGCCTCTGTTCCGCTATACAGTTCTGATTTTTAATAAAAACTAAGCGTTTCCTACCTAGCACATGGTCTGACCATGGACCAGCTACGGGGAACAGTGTGGGTCTAGAATTTGAGCAAAAACAGTTTACTTGGTGCCTAAACAATAGAATCCTACTTAATCCAGATCTTAAATCACAAATAGAAACAGAAATACGTAACTATCACGAGACAAACATTGATTCCTCTATCCCATTATGCTCCTCTGGGATGCCCATAAAGCTGTAATTCGAGGTAGCTTGATAAAAACGGCTACATACGCTAACAAAATTATAACTCAAAAATTCCTTGTGATCTCTAGACGAGAAGCGAGTTTAGATAGATCTCATAAATCTTCTGGTTTATCAGAGGACTATATCAAACTTATGGCCGCAAGAGGGAAGTAAAATCCTTTACTTTCTACTGGAGCAGAAAATTGTCTCAAATACCTGAACCAGACCGTTTATATGAAAAGAAACAAACACACAGAGATCCCCCAGCACACCGCTATAGCCAGGAAGGGAGCTGCCATTTTTACTGTAGATAAAAAGGCAAAAGTTTCAGTTGCACACATTTGCAAATGTATGGTAAGCCACCCGCCACTCCACGGCGCTTTTGGTAATGGGGTGATCCTACTTCTAAACAGTGAGAGTCACATATATTTGGGCCGTACATATGTTTTTAAATTGAGAGCTAACTTACCAAAGAGACACCCCAAACAGCAATTCAGTGCCAGTACTCCCCCTGTCAGCTACTGACGCCAACATGCCTCTCAGACAAATACAGAAGTGGAAGTTGCTCAATCAATTTATAGGCTCATAGCACTGGCTATGAGCCTATAAATTGATTGAACAACTTCCACTTCTGTACTTATATTAAAAAAAAAAAAAAAAAAAGCAGACTATTAGCATCTAGGTTGCAATCTCAACTCTCTCAAAGCAATCTACTCTGTATTACATGTCATTCAGGTAACTTTATACAAGACCCAAATCAAATAACAGAGGAATTTAAACATTTCTACAGTAAACTATATATTTCAATCCAATGATTTTTCTTCAACATCGATGAATCCCTCCAAAAGCTTGCTTTCCCAATGCCAATTATCTAGGGCCTGATTCATTAAGGATCTTAAATGAAGAGGATTATTATTTCAGTCTCCTGGACAAAACCATGTTACATTGCAAGGGGTGCAAATGAGTGTTCTGTTTTGCACATAAGTTAAATACTGACTGTTTTTTCATGTAGCACACAAATACTTGATAGCTTATATGTACACTGAAATTTAAAGTTGATATTTGTGTGCTACATGAAAAAACAGTCCGTATTTAACTTATGTTCAAAACAGAACACTCATTTGCACCCCTTGCAATGTAACATGGTTTGGTCCAGGAGCCTGAAATAAGAATCCTCTTCATTTAAGATCCTTAATGAATCAGGCCCCTAGACTTCTTCCAAGCACACAATTTACTGTTCAAGAAATATCTGATGTCAACAAAAACTTGAAAACTATTAAGGCATGTCCTGACGGTTTCACTGCAATATAGTATAAAACATACACTGAGCTTCTCTCACCTTATCTTGTTGATATGCTTAACAATGTATTAAAAGGTGACTCCTTCTCCAAAGAAACCCTAGAGGCCTATATTATAGTCATTCCGAAAGAGGGCAAAGGCCCATCACACTCTTAAACACAGACCTCAAGATCTATGCAAATACACTTGCTAAATACCTTAATGTTGTTCTAACTCATCTGATCCATAGAGATCAGGTGGAATTCATAACCGAGCCGTCAGGCACGTGATAATACCAGAAGAACAGTTAGCTTTATTCATTCCATTAATTCCAATAAAGTTCCAGCAATTGTCCTTTCTCTGGATGCAGAGAAAGCCTTAGACCGAATTAATTGGCCCTTTATGTTAGAAACTCTCAAAAAATTTGAATTTGATGGCACTCTTCTTCAAGGAATACAGGCTTTGTTCTGTGAGGGTTTTAGTGAATGGGGGACTTTCATCGCCGATATAAATCACTAATTTCCCTTGTCAGGGATGTCCTCTTTCCCCTTTGGTTTTTGCCCTTGTAATCGAACCCTTAGCGGCTAAAATTCGATCTTCCCCAGATATTACAGGTGTCTCAATTAACTCTGAAAATTATAAACTTAGTTTATTTGCAGGTGACATCCTCCTCACATTAACTTCTCCCCACACCTCCCTCCCGAACCTGTTTACCATCCTTAAAGCTTACGGATCTATTTCCGGTTATAGAATAAACCTGTCGAAGACTGAATCTCTCGCTCATAATATATCAACAACTCTGAAACTCCTTAAAAATAGTTTTCACTTCTCCTGGCAACAATCCAAAATAAAATATCTAGAGTCTTTATTACATCTAATTATATATAACTCTCTATATGTGTAAAATCTCTAACGCCGCTGGAATCTTTATGTACAGTTACCCCTACAAGGAGGAATCATATCCACTTTATATAATATTCTCATCACCTCTATCCATGAACTACAAGTGGGAGGCTGACTTGGGCAGACCACCAGATAGAGATATATGGGCAACAATACGTAAAAGGATGTCTAAGACTTCTAGCTCATCACTGGTTAAAGAAAATACCTATAAAATATAATACCGATGGTATTTATACCCCATTCATACTGCACCAAAAACCCGAGTTTTTGCAGAGGCGCGCTGAAAAACCTGGGTCTTGGTGCAGTATGAATAGTCCAACCACAAAATCCCGGGTCTAAAATCCCGGGACTTAGACCCGGGATTTTGCGAGGGGTAATTCCCGTATTGGACCCCGCTCGCCTGCAGTATGAATGGTGCAACCCGTGTAATTCCCGGGTCTCACCATTCATACTGTAAAAAAAAAAAAATTGGGAAGTAAAAAAAAAAGATTTTAAATAATAAAAAATACATAACAATTGTTTACTTAACTTATTTTCAGCCAGCGGTGTCTCCGGTGCGTTGCCGGCTGGTAGGGGGACCTCTGGGTACTAAAATTACGTCATTTCTAATGGACTAGAAATGACGTCATTTTAGTACCCAGAGGTCCCCCTGACAGCCGGCAACGCACCGGAGACACCGCTGGCTGAAAATAAGTTAAGTAAACAATTGTTATGTATTTTTTTTAAATTAAAATCTTTTTTTACACTTTTTTTTTTTCTAAAACCCGGGTCGGGCAGGTGCAGTATGAACCCGCCCGACCCGGGAATCTTCTTATCTATACTGCCCTGTGCCCCGGCAATATCCCGGGGTTAACAACCCGGGATATTGCCGGGGCGGCAGTATGAAAGTGGTATTAGTTCTTACCAGACTGAAACAAATATATATTGATCTACTTCTGATCTATGTTGGAGAGGCTGCGGAGAACAGGGATCTTCCTTCATATCTTGTAGTCTTGCCCACAAATAGATTCTTTCTGGGATTATGTTTGATTAGCTACATTACTGTCCATATAACTAAATGTCCATGGTCCTTGCTCCTTGGATCTCCTATCAATATCCTAGATAAATACTCAGAGAAATTATCTGTTCATCTTCTTAATGCATCCAGATGCCTTGTCGTAAAATATTGGAAAAAAACAGGTCCCCCTTCTAGACAACAACTCCTAAATATAACATGGTATTTGGCACATATGGGAAAAAAATCAGCATATTTAAATAAAAAAACTCGTAAATTTCCCCAAATCTGAAGTGATTGAGTCATTTATATTAATTCCTCTGATCCCAAACCATTGCCTAACCAAAATAAATAAATATATCCTCCCTTTAAATAATATTGAACACGGATGAACACAGAATCATATTCCAAAGTATGAGTCCATCGGAAGTCCCAGATTAGGTCTCAATCGCCCCCCTTACCTCCCCCATTTATTACCTTATTTATAGTCACACTCCCTCGTATCTCTTAAGTCTATCCTCAATGCTGCTGCCCGCCTCATTTTTCTCTCCCGCCGCTCTATCTCTGCGGTCTCCCTCCAACAGTCACTACTTTGGCTCCCCAAACCCTACAGAATTAAATTTAAACTCCTCATCCTCACCTTAAGCTCTTAATCAATCCTCCCCTCCCTACATCTTCAATCTCATCTCTACCTACACTCCTACCCGCCCCCTCCGATCTGTCTCTGACCGCTGCCTCACTACTTCACTGATCACCTCTTCCCACTCCCGTCTCCAGGACTTTGCTTGTGCTGCTCCCGAGCTGTGGAACGATCTTCCACATTCCATCAGGTTAGCATCTACTCTCAAAGGCTTCAAGCGTGCCCTTAAGACTCATTTCTTTATTAAAGTCTATCAGTCCTCCTCCTAACTCTCTTGTCCTGGCTCTCTCCCCCAGTTAGTACCACCCTATTTGCTTTACCCTGTCACCTGTGTTTGTATATATTTTTGTATCATGTTGTGTCTGGGTTCTGTTTTCTGTATATGTAATGTACAGCGCTGTGGACCCTTTATGGCGCTTTATAAGTCAAAGATAATAATAATAATAATCTCAACATAAGTTATTAATAACTTTCAATTATTATATCTTATCTATATATATTTATTATGGTATCATCTCATTTAGTATTAAAATAACAAAACTGAAATGAGTGACAAAAATTGCCCTGATCCTTTTAAAAAGCCAAAAGGAGCTGAATTTTAAGATGCAGGAACATAAATATTGGGGAGGGTAAGGGGGTGAAGAAAGATGGATTTAAAATTAAGGATGTGTTTGTTTTTATGCACAATTACACGTCATAGCCTGATTACCCCTTTCTCGCTCAACTCATTTAAAAACATTTTAATATGTTGCTGTTTTCTTATTAAATTACTTCTATTGACACGTAATAAAAGTTACGTTTTGTTATAGTTGCTGTGTTTGGCCAACATGTGGACTAACACATCAATTCCTGGAAAAGATACCCGTACTAGCTCCCAAGGAGCGCCTCTTATAGTAGTACATGTTTTCTTTCATTTACGGTAATGACATACTACTTACAGAGCACCCAAGTGCATAAAGAATATAAGATACATTAGAAACAATTCAATAATGAACATTTAAGTGTTAATCTTAGACCAATATTCTTCTGGTGCAGGGAGTCTGTCTCTTCTGCTTCAATCATCTATCCAAACTCCCTGCCTGAGCTATTCCCTACCACCTGCCCCCTCACAGTATAATTATATTATAGTATAAAGATTATTAGTATATACAGTATATATATATTATATATTACAGTATAATTATACTATAGTATATAGACTATTAGTATATACAGTCTATTTAAATTATATATCACAGTATAATTACATCATAGTATAATTATATTGCAGTATATAGATTATTAGAATATATATATATATATATATATATATATATATATATATATACTGTATATATATATATTACAGCTATTACAGTATAATTATTACAGTGCATAGATTATTAGTATACAGTATATTTAAATTATATATTACAATATAATTATATCACACTATAATTATATCATAGTATAATTATATTGCAGTATATAGATTATATAGTATATATATATATATATATATATATATATATATATATATTACAGCTATTACAGTATAAATATATTACAGTATATAGATTATTTGTATTTATATATATATATATATATATATATATATATATATATATATATATATGTATATATCACAGTATAATTATATTACAGTATATAGATTATTAGTATATACAGCATATAATACTACAGTATAACTACATTACATTATCATTATTAGATTACATTATATTAGTGTTATCATTAATCATCATAACTTCTCACTCTCAGCTCTGCAGCTTCCTCCCAGCTCGTCACGTGACGCCGGCAGCCGTGTGATTGGCCGGCCACGTCTCGCTCTGTCAGACGGTCAGCCAATCAGGCAGCAGAGTGGGCGGGGTTTCTGGAGGTGTCATGGTCGCCCCCAGGTCCAGTTGACGGCGTCTTTCTGGCCGCTGTGTGGAGGTGAATCCCGGGGTCAGCGCGGCGGCTTCTCCCGGAGAAAGACAGAGGAGAGATGGGGACGGTGCACGCCCGGGTGAGGCTGGGAGAGGGGGGTGTTTTGCCGGAGGTGGTGACCTCTCCCCTGGGAGCGGGGTAATGGGGCTGTATGGGGGGTGCTTACAGGATGTGGTTGGTTTTGGGGACTGTGCAGTGTTTGGGAGTCCCCTAGTGCTATTAGTGGGTGGGATCCCTCTATGCTGGTTTAGGGGTCTTGGAGACCACTGATAATCTTATTACCATTAAAAATCCCCTTTTTAAGAATGTAATTCAAAATACCCAATGATCCATTATTACTATTGTTGATAATCCATGAATGTCCAAGGATCTTAGATTTGTTGGTATTATACCAGTTAGAAAAATAATATAGTTTTTTTTATAAAATTCTTCCAATAAACTACATAATTCAAAAAATAATAATAGTCATTGTGATACATGTGCGGGTCTCCCAGGGCCCTAACTACAGCTGTGCGAGAGGGGCGACTGCTGTAGGGGACGCAGTTTATAAATATTTTTAAGATAAAATTGAAGACTGGGGGGGGGGGGGCAGTTTTGGTTTTACGTTATGGCTCTGGGGTCTCCTGCCACAGCCCACCGCTCAGTTCATGGGAAATGACCAGCACTCGCTCTGTCAGGGCTTCTTGTCTTATTGCTGACATCTGGTAACAATTCAGACTGAAAGACCTGTAACTTAAGCTGGGTACACACTACACTGTTTTCGTCCAATAATCGACTCAAACAGCCGACATAGGACTGCTCGTTCAAAAGTCGGGTCAGTGTGTGTAGTGACACGATGGTCGAAAGTCTGCCCAAATGGATGATTATCGCCTCATTTGGTTGGTCGTACCATTTAATATTTCAGTTCCAATCTCGTTTCCGCTGTGTAGTGTGTATAAACTTCCGACCGATCCACAACAGTGAGTACGAAATTACAGTCATTGCTCACGACAACATGGCTGTAAAAAGTCGCTAAAGAGACAACCGCTCTTCCCTTTATCGTCCTAAACAAGGCTAGTGTGTATGCAGTCCATGGACCGAGCGATCGGACCATCGATCGCATGTAAAATCGCTCGGCATAAAAAGTTGGTTGAAATTTCTGTAGTGTGTATCCAGCTTAAGTGCTATTTGGAACAATACTCCTCCCCTGCCTGAGAACGAATCAGAAGCTGGTGGTCCTGAGGCTGAGCTATCCTGGTCATTGAGGATCCCTGTTATGGGGATATTAGATAAACGAAAAATTTACCTGTTAGGTGGCATTATCTTTAAGTAGTTTTCTTTAGTCTCTATTGTAGTATTAATTAAGTGCATGAACACTAGGATTTTCTACGAATCATAGTGCTCTATTATTAAAAAAAAATATTTGCTTGTAAAGCACTTTTCATTTCTTAAGCACGTGACGTCTTATAGAGTTATACATGAGACCTAAAGTAGTAAGAGATGCAAAAATAACTTATTTTTCAAGACATTGTAATTGGGAGTAGCTAGGCTATATCTTTGTAAGAGGAATTATATATTTTCAAGTGTTTACAATGATACAATTCTCACCCTTACATATCATTTTATGAGTTCATGAATGTGCAGCACTAACACCTTCTCTCCTTCATTTCTCTCCAGAGTCTGGAGCCCCTTCCTATGGATGGGCCAGACTTTAGCTCTACAGATGAAATTGGAGATCTGGTGGAAGTGGAACCCCAGAAAAAGCAAGAAATTTTGGAAAACAAAGATGTAAGTACTTGGTGCCTGTCCTTTATTTATATTTACATTAACTTATGTGTAGCATGAAGTCCACATTGTAAAGAGAGTTTATTATCTCCCAAAATTTGGTAACCGTTGCCTATGTTCCTTTTAGGTTGTGGTTCAACGTGTGCACTTTGAAGGCATAGGAAGGACAAAGGATGACCTCATTATGTATGAAATCGGTAATGTCTTTAAGGCAAAGAATCTTATAGAAGTAAGTATCGCACTTGTTCCAGTTTGTCGTTATTTGTATATATGTACCTTTTAATATCATGTTCATATATAGGTTATAGTGTGTAGGAAAACGATTGCTAGGGAAAATGCTTGTCATAACAGCCAGGGTGATGGATATTTGTGATACATTAAGTATCCATCACCTAAAGTATAATTTCATTCATATGACATTCTCAAATTCTGATGTTGATACATTTTCAAGTTTTATTTTTGTTTTGGATCAGTTCGGGTGGTTTAAATAATTCTTCCTTTTCATAGAAAGGGCCCAGTTACCAACTGGTCTTCCCTGATCTATTAGTACTTACAAACCACTAAAACTAAAATCCAAGACCAAATAATAATATTGAAATATATTTAAATGTGTGAAATTTGTATTGGATAGATTACTGGTAAAATCCATCACTTTGTTCCAGAAATACCTATGAAAGATCTTTTGCCGGAAGCCTCACAACATGCCAGTGACTCAGTATTTTATGATTTTAAAGGGGATATTCATCCCAATTTATTGTGAACCCTGCTCCCCTATTTAGCTGAATGTCAGGGGTCTGATGGATTGGGGGCAGCATTTTGACAGGTTGAGAATTTCTTTGTGTTGAGAATTCTGATTGGATGATTATTAGTGGCACTGAGGTTCAAACATATTCTGCCAGTGATGCATTATAGAGTCACTGTGGGGAGTTGAACAGTAAGGGCCTGATTCATTAAGGAACTTAAATTAAGAAGTTTCTTATTTCAGTCTCCTGGACAAAACCATGTTACAATGCAAGGGGTGAAAATTAGTTTTCTGTTTTGCACATAAGTTAAATACTGACTGTTTTTTCATGTAGCACACAAATATCAACTTTAAATTTCAGTGTGCAAATAAGCTATCAAGTATTTGTGTGCTACATGAAAAAACAGATAGTACATTGCACAAATGTTTCATCCTCCAGGTGATGATGAAGTCCCACGAAGCCAGAGAGAAGTTGCTCCGAATGGGGATATTCCGAGAGGTGGAAGTTCTGATCGATACCTGTGAAGGTGAGCGCAGGTTTTCGTACACTTAGGGCACAAAATACATTATTGAGTTGGTATAGGATAAGATACCAGGGGTTATCTTAAATGGGACATTAACGCAATATCCTTTGTAAATTCATATCCTCTCGTTGATGTCTTTTAAAGCTGTCAGTGCTTCTTTTGCCTTATGATTGAAATACGGCACCTCTGAATGTTGTGGTTTTTTTTGTTTTTTTCTTAAATCACAACTGTTTGACTGCCAAAAACTGAACTTTTATTAGGTGACTCTTAAAACTAATTTGTGGTTCCACGGCCCTCTCTCTTCCCCCTACCTCGGACTAATTTATTACAAGTAGCTCTTAAAACACTGGTAAAAAAAAATATCTATAGCTGTTTGTGTTACAGACCATAAGTAAAACACCTTTCCTAGCAGCCTACAATAATGTAATGAGGGATTGAAAAAACTGAAACTTGCCGAAAAAACAAAACCGTGTTCAAGAGACCCCGCATACACCCACCCATCCATCCTTTCTTGCTCACCCACTTTCTAGGTGAAGATGCTCTTCCCAATGGGGTGGATGTCACGTTTCAAGTCACAGAGCTGAGAAGGTTAACCGGAAGCTACAATACAATGGTTGGCAACAACGAAGGCAGCATGGTATGAGCTTATGTATATTAAATGCCCACTTTATTACACCATAGTGATCATTTTAATTATTGGCAGTGTCAATTGTTCCTCCTTACTACGTAATACTACCCAGGTGCTTGTTTTGTTTCTATTTCTTTAGATTAATGAAATATTTTATTTATTAACAACTGAAAACAATTAAGACTCCTTATTAAATTACAAGACAAGTCGTTTTCTTCTCCTCCACTTGTTCTCGGAGATCTCTCACCTGGTTGTTCTTTTAGGTTCTCGGTCTCAAACTCCCCAATCTCTTCGGTCGTGCTGAAAAGATGACTTTCCAGTTCTCGTACGGAACCAAGGAGACCTCCTATGGCTTGTCTTTCTTTAAGCCTCAAGTTGGGAAATTTGAAAGGAAGTAAGTCTGTGTTTCGTGTACGGAATATTTTAGAACTTGCTAAGTTAGGTGTAGCACTTAAATAGAGTTATTTCCCATGAACCCCTTTCTTTACCTGAAGCCAACAGTAGGTTTGTACAGTGGCTCTTGGTGCTGAATGACTCAATCTATCCAAAACCTTTCAGTAGAGCTGTATTGGAGATCTATGGATAGAGTTGTAGGATGCTCGCTGTCAGTGTGATATTGTACCTAACTTTGGGTAATGAGTAGCTTCTTATGTGCTATGGGGAAGGGGATGTTATATTAAGCAGGGGTTGTCTAAAGTGAACAATTATCATCATCACCATTTATTTATATAGCGCCACTAATTCCACAGCGCTGTGCAGAGAACTCGCTCACATCAGTCCCTGCCCCATTGGAGCTTACAGTCTAAATTCCCTAACACACACACACACACACACACACACACACAGAGACACAGACAGACACAAACTAGGGTCAATTTTGATAGCAGCCAATTAACCTACTAGTATGTCATTGGAGTGTAGGAGGAAACCGGAGCACCCGAAAGAAACCCACACAAACATGGGGAGAACATACAAACTCCACACAGATAAGGCCATGGTCGGGAATTGAACTCATGACCCCAGCGCTGTGAGGCAGAAGTGCTAACCACTGAGCCACCGTTCTGCCCACAATCCCCCTTTTTAAACCACTATATGTGCGTAAATCCTTGCAAATCAGTCACCAATATACTGAGGCGTTGGCGCCGTAAGGGGACATAATGTACCAATCACCTACTGACATGGGTGGCAGACGTTATGTGGGCAGTACCAGTGTTCAATAGAACAGTCTGTCTGTGACGTCACCGATAGCCATGATGCACCCGTCCTAATTCCTACTGATGAACTGCTTCTCCTTAATCAGCAGATAACATGGCTGCCTCCACTGTAGGCAGGTGACCGTTACTCTAAGTGCCACAGGTTATACAGCTCTGATCTAAACCGAACACATGAATATGATGATGTACCATGAAAATCCAATTTAGAATCTCATGAATATTATTTCTTCCAGTTTCTGTGTCAACTTGTATAAAGTAACCGGTCAGTTCCCGTGGAGCTCACTGCGCGAGACAGATCGCGGAGTATCTACTGAAGTCAACGTAAGGAACGTTAATGTTTGGTCAAACTATTTCAAGCGGATCTCTAGCCAGAACACTTCGGTTGTTGCCATTGTGTAGTCTGAACCAATAGCTCCATTTACTGGATGTTAGAGCAGTGGAGGACAAGAGGAGACCCAGGGGCCCCCGAGCCTTCCCCCTGTGGCCCCTAGACCCTTCCTGCTTTATCGTCCGATGTGCTTGTTACAGCTTGTAACACTTGTGTAAAATGCCTGCGAATATGATATTACAGAGAGGCGTCTCTTTCTTAGATTAAATTTATTGTTTTATTATTGAGATTATGGGCAATGTGTGGCCCTTGTTTAAATTAGAGGGCCCCTGGAGTGTATAGGGTTGTCTATCATTGTACTAGTGCAGGGGTCCGGGGAACTTTTTTTACCTTTTACCTCAAATTATATTTAGACACGCCGACGTTACCCCCTTGATTTGGAAGGAAGGAAATCATATATTATTATTGGAATTCAAAATTTTATTGAATCTATTAAAAATTTCTTTGAAAGCTTCAACTTTAAAACTTCAGGTTTTGGAGAAATGATGTTGCTTCATTTTTGATACGAGAGCATCAATATTGGGGCATTTTGATGTCAGAGCAATTTGGATACAGTCTTCAGCGTCCAATCGATTTCTCTGCTTTGTTTTTAATGTTCGTTAGAGTGGAAAATCCTTGTTCACAAAGGTTAGTTGTTGCAAAAGGCAGCAGCTTTTTAACTGCCTCCTCATGTGCAATTTTGATGCCTTTTCTGCTGTTGACATCCAAAAATATGACAGATCTGCTTTGTTTTCAAATGCAAAACGTGCTTCATTATTGCATCGAAGCTCAAGAAGTGCCTCTGCCAACCCCTGAGGCTCTTCTGATGCAACAGCAATTTCACATTTAAAGGGGTCTACAATCCAACTGACAGCATGTGAATCAGCAGCATTACCCCCAGGAATTTCATTTTTACCCCATTTGGGGTAATTTACCACTGTTCCCTGACCACTGGACTAGTGATATCACTGAGACTGTTTGTCTCTTACATTTTTGACAGGTCCAATTTAAAAATAGATAATATAGGGGATGTTTGCCATTGTGTCAGCGGTAATATGATTAGTTTGGGTGTGACTTATAGAGCATGCGCAGGACCACAGCACAGCTAAGGCTGTGACTATGTTATTTTCTGTCTCTAGCGTATTTCTCAATCTCCTCCTATTGTCATTGTTTGTTACAGTTCCCACTATGGAAGACCCACCACACCTTGAAGTGGGAGGGAGTTTGGCGAGAACTTGGCTGCTTGGCACGAACAGCGTCGTTCGCCATACGGGAGGAAAGTGGACATTCACTGAAGTCTTCTCTATCGGTAAGTCGCAGTTTTCCTGAGCAACAACTCTTCTGTCTGTTGTGGTGTCTGTGTGTAATCACGAGATACAGGCCCTGCCCAGTGTGTGACACGAATCATGTCCGTAATAACAAAATGAGAAGCCGTCAGGGAACAGCTCGTTCTGTAAAGCGTTGGCTGTATGTAAACCGTACAGACTCCTTGATCAGCATGTACGCTATTATACTTGTATAATCACTTTAAAATAATTTGAGATTTATTTGCAAAACCCCAGTTATATTCTGCAGCCGTCAATGGAACAAATCGCTGAGGAGGCCGTTTAACCTCACTTTAGGTAACGGCACAAAATAACGGAGTTGGCGATGACATTTCTTGGTTCCTGAGAAACGCATAAAACTACACGAATCGCGTGTCATGGTTTGGTCAGGATGAAGTGTAGAGGAATGTACAGCCTGCAGTGTCTGTATATATTATTTCTGTTACCAAGAGGACTGCAAGCCAATCAGTGTAATGTTTGATGCTTTTTGCTTTTGTGCACTTTTCTCCCCAAATCTCCATATTACAAAATGATATAGAATAGAGAAGATAATCGTCTTTTTGTTTTGTTTTTCCTCTGGTCCACTTACAGTATACAAATGCCAGGGATAACATTTATTTCGGATATTGATGCATAGCTTTGGTATATGTTAATGACTAATTGTGGGTTAACTGGTTCTTTTAATAATCATCAGTCTTTTATTTTGTCTCTGATTGGTTCATAGCACTCAATGATGATCGATTCCCGCAATTCTACCATCCTGCCAAAAAGAGGTGCCTTACTGAAAATCAATCAGGTAAATTTACAGTTTATTAAGACCTCAATTATTTTATTTTATTTTTGTTACTTGGCGCAAACTGTTCAATGTCTGTTCATTTTGTTTTGGGCTAAACTGTTCTGTATGATGTAATACAGTCACTGCTGTCCCGTGCCTTTAGTCTGTTGCTAAAATATCAGAAGCTCTAGGTATATGGTATAATGTACTCCATGCTGTAAATGATCAGGATATTAGACGTCTGTGTCCCTTATAAAGGCCGCTGGCTCCTGAGCCTTGAGTAGTCAGATTCTGACTGGATACAGGGTCACCTGATGTTTGTGCTTTGCAGGAGTTGGCGGGATACACCGGAGGAGACGTCAGCTTCCTAAAGGAGGACTTTGAGCTGCAGATGAACAAACAGCTCGCGTGGGACTCGGTGAGATGTCTGTAAAGATGAGTAAATGCTGTGTACAAAGTGATCCATCACACAGTGCCCACCGTCTGTGAGCTCTGGGAGCCCTTTAAGTGACTGTTCACAAAACTGGGAAGTTAAAAAACCCATTTGCTGCTGCTTGGTGATGTCATAGGCACAAACCTGATCACCAGCTGTCTCCTACAGTCACTGTGAGGAGCACTGCCAGATACTAATGAGAGGGGGAATGACGGACGCAGTGTGGGGAAAGATGGGTATTTTATCACTTTCGCCATAGCGCTCCAAGTTACAGAAAGATCCTTCTTGAAGGCCCTAAGGGCGGCGTGTTGTGCTCACTGGGTGTATCGCCACCCTAGACCGTAGCCATCTCCCGATCAGGGAATCTGATGCTGCCCTAAGTCACCAGCAATCTGGATAATAGATGTCGTTCTCCATTAATATTTTTGCTCTTTTAGTTAGATATCCTGTACATGTTGAGTCAGGTGGACCAAAATGAATAATCAGCCTTGGGCTGTCATAGAACGATGCCCCCAGCCTAGCGGCTAAATTGTCATGAAAATTATTGGTTTACAGACAGGAACCTTTTGTACCCCTGACATGAGTAATTTGTAGTCTATTTTCTTCGAACAGAACAAGCTTCTTGTGAGGCTCATCTGCTGTTTTGTTGGTGTAGTACTTGCATCTAACCTGCAGGTGTCACTATTACTAGTACCGGCCATGAAGGGCTTTTACCTAGAAATTCTCCACTAAAGCGCAGGAGGATCAGAATAATTGATGCTGGTTTTAATCTTGATTCCAGTTTTGCACTGCAGACAAAACCTGTTTTCATAAAACATTTCCAAATTAGTGAGAAGGAAAAAGGTTGTGCTGTCTATAACATGGGCAGCACAGTGGCCTAGTGGTTAGCACTTCTGTCTTACAGCACTGAGGTCATGAGTTCGATTCCCGACCATGGCCTTATCTGTGTGGAGTTTGTATGTTCTCCCTGTGTTTGCGTGGGTTTCCTCCTGGTGCTCCAGTTTCCTCCCACACTCCAAAAACATACTAGTAGGTTATTTGGCTGCTATCAAAAATTGACCCTAGTCTGTCCCTATCTGTCTGTCTGTGTGTCTATATTAGGGAATTTAGACTGTAAGCTCCAATGGGGCAGGGACTGATGTGAATGAGTTCTCTGTACAGCGCTGCGGAATTAGTGGCGCTATATAAATAAATGATGATGATGATATAACCACCAATGAGATGTTTGCAAACTGCTAGAAACATAAGTGCTAGAATCTGATTGGTCGCCGTGAGCGAAACCACTTTTTACATTTTTTTTCTTCTTTTGTACCGTTCATAACCTCTGTCATTTCGGTGACTTCTTCAAAGTAGTGGAAAGATGGGGCGGACAAATAGTGTCATGAACAACAGAAAGACCAAGGGGTGAATGTATCAAGCTGAGAGTTTTCTGGCGGGTTTGAAAAAACCAATCAGATTCTAGCTATCATTTATTTACTACATTCTACAAAATGACAGCTAGAATCTGATTGGTTGCTATAGGCAACATCTCCACTTTTCAAACCCGGCGGAAAACCCTCAGCTTGATACATTTACCCCCAAGTAAACAAAACTAACAGTATAAATAAACTATGTAAAAATCAAAACCGTCACACACACACACAATAATCTCAGTAAAGTTACTTAACTTCTGTGTACTCTACGATTATTCTTTTTTTTTTTAAATACTTTGGGGGAAGCAAAAAGTCGGCGTTGAAATTACCGTATTAACGCTAATTGTGCGCACTATTACCGTAATATTGTGCAGGCCGCGTGACTTTTTACTGTAACGTGGCCAATTGAATTCTCCTCTTTTTATGCTAAAGATGGACCAGGAATCGCTAGAGAAATAAATATTTTGTATTCGGATTTGTACCTCTTTCTTTTAGAGAATATGTTCTGTTATATTGATGATCTTTTTTTCCCATTAGTAACTCTGATAACATAAGTGAACTGTACGTTATTAGGTGCTGTCCACGTCTCTCTGGGGAGGAATGGTGGTTCCTATTGGAGACAAACCGTCCAGCATCGCAGATCGGTGAGTACGGAGCGTGTGGATAACTAGTGCGGGCTGAGTGCAGTCATTGCAGCCTGGGATAACTGGCCCAGTGCTGGACTGTTTCTTAAACTAATAGTGGCGCAGTGTAAATGTCTCCCCCCATAAGCTTTTCATTCAATTCAATGGGGAAACCACTGTTTTTAAAAACAAAACAAAAAAGCCCTTAAAATAAAAATTCTATATTTTACTTTAATTGTATTGTTTGCAAGGTCACATCAAAGGTCGGCATCTTTAACCATATATGAATAGAACTCCCGCATGTAGCCCTGCAAATATTTTCCTTTTTCCCTTTTGTAATGTTTGGTTCCACTTCCATTTTATGATGTGAAATGTTATTGTTCAGTATATTATAGCATTTTATAATTCTATTTCTTTCACGTTAATGTTGCCTGTAATGGTTTATTTAAGTGTTTCTATGGCGATTTATTTTTTTTGTTGATCACAACATTCGTTTTCATTGGTTAGATTTTACTTGGGAGGACCCACAAGCGTCCGGGGATTTAGCATGTACAGCATTGGACCCCAGAGTGAAGGTTTGTGCATTTTAAACAGATTTTAGGATTTTTGTTTTAGTCTTTTTTCCATCGATGTTCAGTGAAGCAGATTGGAATCAGTAATTCACCTTGGATGTTTATTAGCGGGAGAGGATTAAAAGCTTTCGAGCAGGGTTCTCTTACCTCTCTGTCTGTATGTATTACCCAGTATTGTCTTATTAATGTTTGTTCCCAATTGTAAAGCGCTATGGAATTTGCAGGCGCTATATAAATAAATGTTGATGATGATGAACTGTTAAGGAACAGCGCCACTCGGTGGCCAAATGAAGCATTGCGGATCTCTTGGCATTTATTATGACACATAAGATAATCTTTGTTTTTCTCGGTGAGGCCAGAGTTACAAAGTACATTGTCCTAAACAATGAACAGAGTCCCCCGATGCTCTCTTCGTCATTTGGAAAGAGAACATGAAATATCTTCACATTATGTACAAATGTCTACTGCTGAGTTATGGGACAGGACAGTGGTTAGCATTGCTGCCTCACAGCGCTGGAGTTTGTTTCCAACCAGGGCCCTATCTGTGTGTCTGTATGTTCTCCCCATGTTCGCCTGGGTTAGTAACTTTGAAAGACTTTAGATATTGTGTCTATAGTCACTTCTATTACCTGTGGTGTCATTATAATATATAAACTCCCGGTTTATCTGTTGTCCTTACAGGCGATTACCTGGGCGGTGAAGCGTATTGGGCCGGGGGTGTCCATCTCTACACCCCGCTACCGTTCCGTCCTGGTCGTGGTGGTTTTGGTGACCTTTTCAGAACACACTTCTTCCTTAATGCTGGAAACCTCTGTAACCTGAACTATGGTATGAGAAATATACGTGGGCATAACCCCTTCATTCCTGGATATCTTTACTTAATGATAACTCCACCCACAATTAAATGAAATTATTTTTGGGCTTCGTTAGAGGAGGTCAGTAACATAACACAATATAACGTACCCGCTGCCCACCGCCATGTCTCTATTAGACTCCTGCTGGGGTCAAGCGTTTTATAAATTGCTGCCAGGGACTTTGATAACTCAGAAGTAGTTTGAGAATAGCCTCCAAGCCCAGCAGGAGAGAAGATCTACTGCTTGTGACCTGAAAAATTGGGGGATAGCAGGTAAGTAACATTCCGTAAACATATCCTTGTGTGGTTGATACATTAGAAAGGTCCACATTCAATATTACTTGAGCTAAAGTCTTATTTTTAAATTTACAGGTAAGCAGATCTTGTTGAATAATCCAGCTCTGTCTTTCAGTTCAGGGCTTCCCTTTACCATCAGTTTCATTCTGCAGTTATTGGGATGCCCTAATTCATTACTGTATTGTTAGTTGGAATGACTCTGACAGTCAGGATGCAAGATTGAAAAATTGTACTTTTAATTAATAAAAATAAAATATATATTTTTTTATTTGTGGTTTCGAGTTATCGGAAGCTGCAGCTGTTATCTCTCCATTGGTGCAATGAAACTTTCTGTGCTGAGGTCATTGGTCTTCTCGCCAAGCGCTTGCATTGTGTGTCTTCTCTCCCGTACCCAGGTGAAGGTCCCAGAGCTCACATCCGCAGGCTGGCTGAGTGTATCCGCTGGTCGTATGGTGCGGGCATCGTGCTCCGGCTTGGAAACATTGCTAGACTGGAACTGAATTACTGCATCCCCATGGGCGTCCAGAGCGGAGACAGGTCTGTACCTCTCTGATCATTGGGAGCGATGTTGTGATCAGTAAACGTGGGATTGTTTTGTTTTTTTAAAATCCTTGTAAGTGACCTTTCCACTGGAGTGTGAGAGATTAACGAATTGGGTAATTTATCCTGGACACTGTGGATGGTCATTTAGCTTTTCTTACCTGAGAAAAGTATGGCATCTTGTCCTCCGTAGTGGAGGCTGCCATTTTCTGGGTGGCTGAACCAAATTTCTGAGAATGCAGCCTATTGGTTACCAGCGAGTGACCTCATAGAGCCATTATTCATAAGCCCCTGGTTCTTGGTGAACATTGGGGTCGACAATCAAAGCGACACCTGGATCCGTGGAAGCCTCTACATGCGTTTTAAAGGCACTCCCAACAACTACTGTTTATTTTATTTATAAAATTGCTACAGCAATTTATTTCATCCTGGTCTTTAAGCAATAAATCTTGGTTGATATGTGCGATGTTCCTTCATAAATTCATCTTATGTTTTTACTGCTACTATTTTGGCATCTTCCCTCTCCCAATAAGCAAATTGCAGCTGCTGTTTGTGTAAGCTGCAGTCTTCTCCTGTAATATTAAAACCAGGGTAGGATTGATGTCCCACTTCATGAAATACTATATGGCTGATGCATTTATCTTGCTTGAAGTTTATAACCCCCGTGAATAAAGCCGTTTCCCTTGAATCTGCCCTTTCCCAGCTATTTAATGTGTTGGCCTTGATGTGGATCTCGTCTCTGTGCTCGTCCATATTCTCATAGCACCGCCGACCAATTTTGCATTTAAGTTTTGGGTCACCAGGAAGATCTTGTATCTTTATATCCGTTGGGACTAAACTAGCCGCTCTGGCAACAAGCAGCCCTCCTGACCGGTAACAATGTGGTGATCTGTTCCCGCTGGGTTCTCTAAGGAAATTACTGAGCGTTCTCGGTAATGAACAAACGCTGTCATGGACACAACACGTTACTCATATGACCGTCTCATTCTTTCTAAACCGTTCTTCCAGATTAACATGTAAACGGCTGCTGCTCTGATTGGCATTTTAGTAAACACACACTTTAAATTAAAAAAATAGATTTATGCACTTTACAACCATTTGTTTGCATTTAATTAAAACGGCATTATGTCTGTTCAAACCTGCAAGACTTGAGGGCTAAACAGAGCTTCACGTCTGATCATTTGGAGCTTCCTATTTTACCATCCCAAAATTGCTAACGATTCAGTCGCACTAAAAAAAAAAATGACTTTAATTAGACATTTTCCTGGAAAAGTCTAAAATATATTTGCTCTTATTCTTGGTTTTCTTGTATTCTAGGATATGTGACGGGGTGCAGTTTGGGGCAGGAATACGCTTCCTGTAACCTGATCCATTACAAGACGAGAACTTCAGCCAAAAATCTCAGCACTATTTAAACAGTTGGTTTTCTTTCCATCTTCCTAAACTTCTAAAGCTTCATTTATGTACTATATTTTATGCAGAAGAGTTATTAAAAATGGACGTTTAAGTGAATTTGATTTGCTTGTTGTGTTTGTTTGTTTTTTGTGTTTTTTTTTAAACTAATTGGTACTCTATACACAGAGGATATTCTATGAACATAGGGGAATTAGAAAATGTTTTTTTAAAAAATTCTGATATAACATAATATAGAGTATGGAGCACAAAGGACATTTATAAACATTCATTAAATATGGTCTTTCTTTTTTTTTTCACATTTGCCGCAGATTTCTTGAGGTATAACCAACTTTTTATAATACGTGCAGCATTTTTATGGCTTTTTTTTTTTATTTTTATTTTTCTATCCCGTCTACTTTATAAATAAATAGATATGTGAGCATCCGAAATCACTTTGGGGGTAAATTTATCAAGGTGCGGGTTTGAAAAGTGGAGATGTTGCCTATAGCAACCAATCAGAAGCTAGAATCTGATTGGTTGCTATAGGCAACATCTCCACTTTTTTCAAACTCGCCGCTTGATACATTCACCCCCTTGTGTCAGAAAAATAGATATAGAACATAAACCTTTAGACTAAACATCCTCTGGGTCCTGTGTGTCTGAAAAATTAAAGGGCAACTCTGTATAAAAGAAGTTTTCAGCCAACATCCCCTCCACTGTGTCCGGTCCGTGCCAGGGACTCTTGTCCTGACATTGCCAATCTAGAACAGTCTGAATTTGGTTATAAATGTACTTATAGATGGGATGTTCCTGTACCGGACCTCTTACCTGCTTGTCTGGTTTGTTAGTCCACAGAAGAGAGGGACTGTGAAGAGTCAGAGAAAATGAGGATAAAATGATCCGACAAGAAGACAATCAGCCAGGAGGACATTAACTTGTTATCTTACATCGTTCTACTCTCCCAAGTAACCATTATATTTTGCAGAAATAAAATGCAATAAATGAGTCTCTTTAAACTCTATTAAAACAAAATCACCAAAACCCCACAAAACAGACACACAGAAAGGTAGATATGTGACTAGGGGGACGCGTATTGGGCTGTCTTATCGTCATTACATTTTTGTGTGCACTATAAACAGACTTATTTTGCACCCCTGTAATGTTGGCATTTCAGCACTCGTTCCAGAGGGCAGATCAGTTAAATGAAATTGTACCCTGGTGTTTGCACCTATGAGACTGATTTTTATACTGGGGGTTTCCCAGTTTTTACAGAATTTAGTCCTCGTGCAAAGAAAAAAAAAAAAATATTGTATGTACAAATCCGTCATTATGATCCACATTAAGAGTACACTTAGAAATATCCGTATTATTATCTTTATATGACCTGAAGGTAAAAATGGCCCTGGCCAAGTGAGCTTACAATCTAAGAGGTGAGAGAAACACTTGGTACATAAGGTAGCCGAATAACCAATGTAGTTGTTGGTGAGCAATGGACACTACTAGGCACCAGTGTGGATAATCTGTGGCTCTCCAGTTGTGGCACTACAAGTCCCAGCATGCTCTGCCAGCTGGATAGCCTGGGACTTGCAGGTTCACAACACCTTGAGAGCCAAGGTTTATCCAGACCTGCACTAGAACCATAGAGCAGTCATTGGCGACTGGAATCTCCGTGCAGCCACCGGTGGTACGTTTGGCGCAAGGAAAAACCGTGGCAGATGGAACTTGGGCACATTGTACCTACTAGGTGCAGCCTTCTGAGGAGGGGCCACTACAGAGCCACTGGGCAACTGAAGACACAGTCAAAGACAAAAATCATTTACTGCTCGTCTTGTGCTCCGCTTCCTCCGTATTGTAGGTGATCCGTCACAGATGACAACTGTTGCTGCAGAGTTTCTTAGGAGACAACGGTGTGGTTGCTGAATGTCCTTTAATTTACTGACCGTGAAAAAAAAAAAAAAATTGTTGTGTTTTTGCCCGTCTTTCGAAAACAAAGTAAAAATTATGACTACCTCTAAATTTCAGATCGCATTCCCAACATCAATGGTTTGGGAATCAGAATAGGTTCATGACTGCCTTGTTTTTAGTCCTTGGGCTACTTCTTGCTTTAGATCTCCCTCTTTTTACTTTTTGCTAAGTCTTAAGATTTAAAAAAACAAACAAACGAGTCAGTAGAACAATGTTATCTGTCAGTGACTATAAAGCTGTCGGCAAAGAATCTGTACAGTGCTTGTCACTTGCCGATCAGTTCCAGAATCTTTACCAGATTAGAAGATTCATTCGTATTGCTGTATTAAAGGGATCATTTGCTTTAAGATAGCTTCTGCTATTTAACCAGCCCCTGGGTAGTCCATAGGTAGGTGGGCATCATTCTCTGCTATTCCTGGTAAAGCCGGACTGACATCTTGCAGAACAGAATACTATCAGGGCAGCTGGTTGGCAGATTCAAGTTTCCAAAAATAATTCACAAAGATATAGATAAAAGTTCACATAACAGGGGGCAGCACAGTGGCTCAGTGGTTAGCACTTCTGCCTCACAGCACTGGGGGTCATGAGTTCAATTCCCGACCATGGCCTTATCTGTGTGGAGTTTGTATGTTCTCCCCGTGTTTGCGTGGGTTTCCTCCCACACTCCAAAAACATACTGGTAGGTTAATTAGCAGTTAACAAAATTTGACCCCTAGTGTGTCTGTCTGTGTGTGTTTGTATATTAGGGAATTTAGACTGTGAGCTCCAATGGGGCAGGGACTGATGTGAGTTCGCTGCGGAATTAGTGGCGCTATATAAATAGCTGATGATAATATATCAAGAATTTATTAAATTATTTTTGTCTGTGTTGGTCTCTAAAATGAATAAAGAAATTACCCTACCCCCAAAAAATAAATATTATTGAAGGGGTGTTGTAGTTATGATATAACTTATTTATTATATCTACTGCTATATTTTTGTATAGAAAAGCGTTTTGTTTTTATAAATAAAAACTTTTATTGAAGTATTGAACTGAAAGCTCAAATCTAGGCTCTTCTAGCTACAACCGTTATTACAATGCAAGGGGTGCATATTAGTTTATTATTTTGCACATCAGTTAAATACTGGCTGTTTTTTCATATAGCATACACATAATTGATAGCTTTTTTTACACTGATATTTAAAATTGATCTAGGACATGTCCTACCCCAATTATAAATCTGTCCCCACATTTTAAATTTACCCCCCCTCCAATGTAACATGGTTTGGCCAAGGTGCAAAGTTACTCTTTTTTATTTTTCCTTTCCTTAATGAATCAGGCCCATTGTGATTCTCATAACAATCATCTCCATGGCAAAAAAATATTCAATGTTTGTCTCTTCCAAGCAAACAACTATTTATCAATAGACCTGTGGTAACTAGTTCTTAGTGAACTGATAACTAGAATACTGGTTAAGCACAGTCCATCATCATCACCATTTATTTATATAGCGCCACTAATTCCGCAGCGCTGTAGAGAGAACTCACTCACATCAGTCCCTGCCCCATTGGGGCTTACAGTCTAAATTCCCTAACACACATACAGACTAGGATCAATTTGTTAACAGCCAATTAACCTACTAGTATGTTTTTAGAGTGTGGGAGGACAAACACGGGGAGAACATACACACTCTTCACAGATAAGAGCATGATCGGGAATTGTACTCATGACCCCAGCGCTGTGAGGCAGAAGTGCTAACCACTGAGCCACCGTTCTGTCTGCCTCCATTGTTTGGAGGTAACCGATACACTTTCATTTAAAAGGAAAACAAAATTCAAATGTATGGAAAGATGCATCACTGCTGTGACTGACTTTACAAAATAACAGTACAAGAACCCAGCGCACACATTAGACACTAAAGAATAATCACAGCATGGGGTCTATTTACAAAAGTACGGGTATGTTCGGTACTCGGATCTGCCAAGTACGGGTATGTTCGGTACTCGGATCTGCCAAGTACGGGTATGTTCGGTACTCGGATCTGCCAAGTACGGGTATGTTCGGTTCTCGGGGAACCCAGCCTTAGCATCCCTAGTTTGTTCCCTATTGTAAAGCGCTATGGAATCTGCTGTCACTATATAAATAAATGATGATAATGATAAGTATCTCCACATTGTTTCACCACTAAGTCATCCATTTATTCATTCGTTCCCGTCCTACACTTAAATATGAATTTCAAAATCACAAACTGTTTTTAATCCCAGTGACAGACTCAATATGTATATTACCGAGAGCAGACATGGTCTGTAGAGAGTTACAAAGGTGGGGGCTATAATTTAGCTACTTCAGTGTGATACCATCTGCCTGCCTCTGTTTCTGATTTTCCTACTTATTTTCCGATTGTTATAACCTGGGCTGAACTGACTGACGTTAAATTATATTTCCCTCATTTAACTCATTAGGTGCAGTTAGTAGTGATTAGTAAATAGGATTAGAAGCCCAGTGAGTGTGATAGGTTACATTGACAGGTATGTCAGACATCTGATTACATTGGTCGGTATGTCGGACATCTGGTTAGATCAGTCGGTATGTCAGACATCTGGTTAGATCGGTCGGTATGTCAGATCGGTCGGTATGTCAGACATCTGGTTAGATCGGTATGTCAGATCGGCCGGTATGTCAGACATCTGGTTAGATCGGTATGTCAGATCGGTCGGTATGTCAGACATCTGGTTAGATCGGTATGTCAGATTGGTCGGTATGTCAGACATCTGGTTAGATCGGTTGGTATGTCACATTGGTCGGTATGTCAGAGATCTGGTTAGATCGGCCGGTATGTCAGATTGGTCGGTATGTCAGACATCTGGTTAGATCGGCCGGTATGTCAGACATCTGGTTAGATCGGTCGGTATGTCAGACATCTGGTTAGATCGGCCGGTATGTCAGACATCTGGTTAGATCGGTCGGTATGTCAGACATCTGGTTAGATCGGCCGGTATGTCAGACATCTGGTTAGATCGGTTTGTATATTAGATCGGTCGGTATGTCAGACATTGGTCAGATCGGTCGGTATGTCAGACATCTTGTTAGATCGGTCGGTATGTCAGACATTGGTCAGATCGGTCGGTATGTCAGACATCTGGTTAGATCGGTTGGTATGTCAGACATCTGGTTGGATCGGCCGGTATGTCAGACATCTGGTTAGATCGGTCGGTATGCTTGATCGGCCGGTATGTCAGACATCTGGTTAGATCGGTCGGTATGTCAGACATCTGGTTAGATCGGTCGGTATATTAGATCGGTCAGTGTGTCAGACATCTGGTTAGATCGGTCGGTATGTTAGATCGGTCGGTATGTTAGATCGGTCAGTATGACAGATCGGTCGGTATGTCAGACATCTGCTGTCTCCAGCCCCGGGACAGACTCCGCTCCCTCCCAGCCCTCCAGTCACTTTCATTGGATCCTGATTAGCTTGTGGTTCACCACATCCTCTTCCTGCCGCTGTTATCACAGCCGCCTCCATCCCTCCCTCTCTCCCAGCACATCCAGGGGAACATGTCGGCCACCCCGGTCCGGTCCCCCACCCTACAGAGCCACAAGATGAAGAAGGACGAGACCTTCCTGGGCAAACTCGGGGGGACCCTGGTCAGGAAGAAGAAAGCGAAAGAGGGTGAGTGAGGGGCTGAGTGTGAGGAGTGTGCTGGGAGCAGGTAGGAGAGGGGTAAGGGGCAGATTACACGGGGCTGAGGGCAGGTAGGAGAGGGGTAAGGGGCAGATTGCACGGGCTGGGGGCAGGTAGCAAAGGGTTAAGGAGCAGATTGCACTGGGCTGGGGGCAGGTACAAAAGGGTTAAGGAGCAGATTGCACTGGGCTGGGGGCAGGTAGAAAAGGGTTAAGGGGCAGATTGCATTGGGCTGAGGGCAGGTAGAAAAGGGTTAAGGGGCAGATTGCACTGGGCTGAGGGCAGGTAGAAAAGGGTTAAGGGGCAGATTGCATTGGGCTGAGGGCAGGTAGGAGAGGGGTAAGGGGCAGATTGTACGGGGCTGATGGCAGGTAGGAGAGGGTTAAGGAGCAGATTGCACGGGGCTGAGGGCAGGTAGCAAAGGGTTAAGGAGCAGATTGCACTGGGCTGAGGGCAGGTAGGAGAGGGTTAAAGGGCAGATTGCATTGGGCTGAGAGCAAGTAGCAAAGGGTTAAGGGGCAGATTGCATTGAGACAGTTATCTATGCTGAAGGTATAGAAAGGATTAAGGGGCATATTTCTCTGGATAGAGCAGGTAGAGGGTTAATAGAGGTGTGGTGTCCAAAACTAATTTGTAGCTGGTCAGGTAACACATAGGTACTTGCACTGTGATTTGTAGCCTGCCCAGAGCAGGAATATATATGTTTGCTCTGTACACTGTATGTGGTATTTGTACAGACTGTCTGTGTACACTGGGGATGTATTGGTAGAAGGCAGCTAGAATCCGTTCTGTTAATACTCTGCCATGCCCCAGTAATTGTAACACACATGAACATGTCTGATCTAGTGTGTGTAGTTGTGTGTAAGTGAGCAGAGGTGTCTTTATGTAGCCTGAGGTCGCACTATACACACATCAGAGACTCTGTAAGGAATAGGCTGTTTATATACAGTGCTTATTACCAGGAGTAATCTGTGCACAAAGTGCATTCGGAGATCTTATTACAATTATATGTCACTATCTATATATCGTTACTCGTGTTACAATGCAGATATTAATCTGGTGGTTTATAAAGATAGCGCTGCAGCTATCATTGAAATCATGTTAGACTGTAGTTCACCAAGTAATAGCTTTGTATGTGCAATTTTGGGAAGACCCCCCCCCCTCATCATCATCATCATCATTATCATCATTATCATCTTCTCAGTCTCTGAAGCTGCCAATTGAAAAGTGTTAGAGAACTATAATATTTCGTAGTGTCTTTTTATTATTAGTGATCTGTTAGATAAACTCCTTAGAAACTTGCATGGCACAAGGTATTCTGACAAATTAGAGTACCAATGTTTCATTTATTTCAAGATGTTTCCCTTACCACTATTGGGTAACTTTAATTGTCTTTTACATGCTGGTGCTAAATATATGGCTTAATAGTTCTAGCTTCCTTCTGTGCTTGTATCCATGCATTTATATCATCATGGCATAGTTATTTTGTTGTTTCCCTGGCATGTGACAAAAGCTGTCCTTAATGCAAAGTACTCCAAAGAGCGGACAACATGCCCCAGGGCAATGAAAAGAAACATCTGTCATTCAGTATATACATGGCTGAAAAACTCAGAAAAAAATAAATCTGTGTTTTGAGCAAACGTTGAAGGATATTTACAAGTGTAACGGCGGTTGTGGCGTGAGCCAATGTCCTGCCCTGTGTGCCACCTTTTAAGGGGTGTGTGGGAATCATTCCTGGGTCCTGAGTGTTTAAAAAGTCTGATCCAGGGTCCCAAGGTTATAAATGTTTCAGGTTTGTGTCTAAGTTATCCCCTTTGACATTCAATGATCGTTTGATTCTACTAGAGCAGTGTTGGCTAACCTGTGACACTCCAGGTGTTGTGCAACTACAAGTCCCAGCATACCCTTGCAGCAACAAGCTGCTATATATTGGCAAAGCATGCTGGGACTTGTAGTTTCACAACACCTGGAGTGTCACAGGTTAACCAACACTGTACTAGAGTAAGTGCAGCTGATATCTGAGTGTTTTTGTATTCCGAGAGAGGGATTCCAGAACACAGAGAGAGAGAGAGAGAGAGAGAGCGCTGGGTGGCACAGTAGTAAACATTGCTGGGTTCATGAGGTCGAGTCCTGACCAGGTCCAAGCTGTGTGGTAGTTGTGTGGGTTTCCTCCCACAGTCCAAAAAAATATACTGGTAGGTTGATTGGCTGCTGACCCTAGTCAGTGGTAGGGAATTTAAACTACGCTCCAAAGGGACATGGACTGATGTGAATTACAAAATACTCTCTGTACAACGCTGGGTAATATGGTGGCCCTATAAAAATAAATAAATGATAGTGAATAATACTAAACAAAGACCTGGGAGTGTTAAAACCAAGTGTATGGTCCAGGTAGGACGCTGCCAGCTGGTTCTGCATGTGAGTCGAGAGGTGTGAGCTCACTTACTTGTTGTTAGAGGGGTCTGGGAGGTTCCAAGACTGCATTTGATAATACCCCCGTATTTCACCAAGGACGGAGTGAGATGACGAATGTACCTGGTAGTGTGAGTAGCTGGCGTGACTGCAACTGTGTAGAAGTGAGAAAGTGAACAATCCTACAATGCAAGATTGTCAGCTCTTATGCCAAGTAATTCTGCTGTCATATGTAATGAGGTGACTGGAGAGTAAGACTGGAAGATGCGATATTGGATTAGAAATGAGCTACTCTCATTTATTTAATCAAAGTGAGATTGCCTCGTTCATTTAATCGCTGATGAGGCTATTACTGCTGTACATGCGTGTTACACGCTTGCTGTTGGTAAACCTGCATGTACATGGCCTGTTTGCTGTTCACCCGCAGAACCCTGTAATGGGAGAGTCTGAGCTGCAGCCGGGTGTAATGGAACAATCCACTACCAGACAAACGGGGTGTACACAAGCCTATAATGGAAAGTCATGTGAAGGTGGAAAATCCTTTTACATAAGCGTGCAAACCGCTCTGAGGCTGGGATCTTAAGAGAGCTGTGCATAATGCCCTTATATATTCATGCACTGAAGCAGTGTTCTAAGGAGGACTGGGCCATATTTCCTCAAATAAAATGTAAGAGGTTCATAGGGGGGTTTCAATGCATAGCGAGGTGTCTCTGGAAGGTCCGCGGAGACCCCTTGTGCTGATGTTGTGGCTGGAAGCTCTGCTCACGAGCGGAGATATCATCATCATTTATTTATATAGCGCCACTGATTCCGCAGCGCTGTACAGAGAACTCATTCCCATCAGTCCCTGCCCCATTGGAGCTTACAGTTTAAATTCCCTAACACACACACACACACACACACACACACACACACACACACACACACACACACAGACGGGTCAATTTTGATAGCAGCCAATTAACCTACCAGTATGTTTTTTGTTTTTGGGAGGAAACCGGAGCACCCAGAGGAAACCCACGCAAACACACGGTGAACATACAAATTCCACACAGATAAGGCCATGGTCGGGGATCGAACTCATGACCCCAGTGCTGTGAGGCAGAAGTGCTAACCACTGAGCCACCGTGCTGCCCACGCCGTACGGTATCTACCGTTATTGCCGTCAGTGTGCGTAGCCGGCCTTCGCTGTGATGTCCTCGCGACACATCCCCCAGCAATTGAATCTCCCCCTTAAACTTGTACAGAAAACCATTACAAGTTATTGCTGCTAAAGGCGACTCTACCGCCCACTGAACCATGGGGTGTACTCTCCTAGCTTTGTTTTCTGTTGAGTGAATAATGACTAAAAGTAAAATTTGTTATGGGTTGTCAATAGGAGATTAGGTTTATCAAATTTTAGGACTTGGTGAGGATTAGATGATTGATGATTGTCAATTATGTCTTGATAAGTAAGACAGATTCAAAGGAGGGTGTGTTTTATTTTTCACATAACTGCCTATGTGTGAGATATATATATATATATATTGCTCTAGCAGGAGACTACTAGTTCCAAACTTATGAGAAGCCTGGGGACTGAGTTGTGATCCCTGCACACACTTTACAGAACATCCTCTAATGTAAATTCCTTTGTTTGCCCCCTTCCTGCCTCAATGTGTCATTTCTGCCCCCTTCTAGTGTCACACAGCATTCCCTGTACTCAGGAAAGCAGCTAGTTCAGTCATTTTCTCATCTTGCATTGTACAGAACATTTCTGTTTTTTTTTTATTACTTCCTTGTGTACAAAAATAAAGTAAACTACTGAAAATGCGAACTTGCCACATTTGTACTGTTCAACAATTCACAGTTACGTTTATACTGCATTAACCTGGACTCGGGTAATTAAATGTCATCAAGCATGGCTTTTATATTCAGTCATTGTCTGGGTTATTGGTCAAACCAGATAACTGTCTCCCTGTTAAAATGGGTCATGAATTGTGAATAGATAGATAGGATTTTACTCCAGCAGGAATGTATGGATTAAGGGATTCCAGAATGCGTGAGAAATGGCATGTTAGCCGCTCAAGGAAACTTAATGTTGTTTAATTTTTTTGCATTTTTTTTCCATTAAAGCTATTTACACGTTATACATGATCCGTGACCCCTTAGAAATTAGTGTATGGGAAGGGGGGGTGGGGGGGCAGACAATAGACAGGAATGTTGCCAAAAACCTCAGCACGGAATGTCCTATAGATTTCACAGTACAAGATAAGTCTCTTTCTCTATTCAGTGTCATTCCCTTGTCAGCTACTTGTGACTTTGTTCAGTTGAGGGTGGTTTATAATAGTTCTTTAATGAGAGTTTTCTGTCTCTTTATGGATGTTATAATATCATCATCACCACCATTTATTTATATAGCACCACTAATTCCGCAGCGCTGTACAGAGAACTCATTCACATCAGTCCCTGCTTCAGTGGAGCTTACAGTCTAAATTCCCTAACATACACACACACACACACACACACACACACACACACACACACACACACAGACACACAGACACACAGACTAAGGGCAATTTAATTGCAGCCAATTAACCTACCAGTATGTTTTCGGAGTGTGGGAGGAAACCGGAGCACCCGGAGGAAACCCGCGCAAACACGGGGAGAACATACAAACTCCACACAGATAAGGCCATGGTCGGGAATTGAACTCATGACCCCAGCGCTGTGAGGCAGAAGTGCTAACCACTGAGCCACCGTGCTGCCCACATCAGATAACATCAGATGCAGAGAACTGTGCTCAGCAAACATCAGAAACCCTAAAGTAAAAATATCTTCCATTGGTTAATCTTAAAAAAAAAACAAAAAACAAAACTCCCAAACAAACCCTCACCCCAGCCATATATTGTGGCAAACGTGCATAAAAACGCCTAAAGAACACAAGGGGGTGGATTTACTTAAACTTCTAAAAAGGAAAAGTGGTTGCTATGGGAACCTCCAATTAGATTCCAGCTATAATTTATCTTGTACATTCTAGAACATGAGAGCTAGAATCTGATTGGTTGCTATGGGCAACACATATTCACTCTTCCTTTTTTGGATGTTTTAATAAATCTAACCCGTTGTGTGTTTGTATATGTTCACGCTGCGTTCACTTTTTTTTTTTTTTTAGTATAACAGGCTTCTGTGGGGGAAATAAATAAAATAAAACGTCCTGTTTTACCTCATTTAAGCTGAACACGTTTGATAAATGCTTCCTAACGTCATCTCGTTGCATTTAATGAGAGAAATGTAGCTTTTCAATTGCGTCGACGCGCATCAGATATGGGGCAAGAAGTGTTTAGTGCATTTTTTTTCTTTCTTAAAACGCATGTAAACGCCAGAATTGTAACATGGGTGTGTATGTAGCCTAATATATTTAGGATTCTGTTGTTGGAGTGTGTGCAGCTCTCGGGTAGATTTACTGCCCCTAGGTCAGGGGGCTGTTACTGGAATGTGGGGGGTGGGGTGGGAGAAACCCTATAAATTTCCACTACCCTATTGACTATAAACACTGTGGATAATGGACCCTAATTCCTCTTTAATTCCAGGCTAGTGCACTGACACACCAAAATATTGTGCAATATGTGAAAAGTCTACCTATCTAGCTCAAGCCAGAGAATATGATGCTGTCTCACACATACGTGTTAATTCAAATATGTTTTATACTAAATATTTAGTGGTTAGCACTTCTGCCTCACAGCGCTGGGGTCATGAGTTCAATTCCCGTCCATGGCCTTATCTGTGTGGAGTTTGTATGTTCTTCCTGTGTTCGTGTGGGTTTCCTCCGATACTCCAAAAACATACTGGTAGGTTAATTGGCTGCTATCAAAATTGACCCTAGTCTGTGTCTGTCAGTGTGTGTGTGTATGTTAGGGAATTTAGACTGTAAGCTCCAATGGAGCAGGGACTGATGCGAGTGAGTTCTCTGTACAGCGCTGCGGAATCAGTGGCGCAATATAAATAAATGGTGATGATGATGAACTGCCAAATTAAATTGCCACAGATTCAAGAAGGAAATTACAGCCCAAAAAGACCTGACATAACGACATTAATATGACAAGGCTGTGTGGTATATTCTCTCTGTCCTATCTGCAGGATGCAGTGTGGGTCTTATGCTTGCACTGTCACTATACTATAAGGATATTCAGTACAAAGTATTATATTGTGCAGTTTTACTTCTCGGCTATCTCACTAGTGTTCACTGGCGGTCAGGTCTCCCGACCTTCACAAAAGTGAGTTTTTATTCATTTATTTATTTCACAGCAGAATTTTGTGATTTTTAAACTTAACAGAACAGTGTTCTATAAAGACCCTCGTTAGTCTTGTTATGATACTAAGATTAGTATACAGGTTATTAAGGGAACTATAGACATATTCTAAAGGGGTATCCTTTGCAATATTCTTAATTTTAATTAAATGCACAGTACTATATGTTTTGCTGGATGGCATTAGTTTATAATTTAGCATGTGTGGACAACTACACAGTGCCACTTTCTTGTTCTATATTCGAGACAGAATTCTCAGTATCTCTTATTTTGCCTCATGTATGAACAAGCAACGTCCTGTGTTTTTAGTTGGCTTTCTGTCTTGTAGGATTTTGTCTTATTATGTATGTACGGGTGGCTGCAGAGTAGCACATTTTTTGGGCTTGAACTTTTAATATGTCCTCATGCTAACATTTAACGCCAATAACACAAAAAACATTATTATATATTTACAAATATGGTATTGACTTGTTTGTGGTATACAAATAGCTTAAGTTAATCTTTTGATCTTTCTCTGGATGATTTTTGGATTGCCCCTGTGTGTAGGTGCACAGTGGGCCTGATTCATTAAGGAAAGTTAAGTAAAAAATTGAAAGTAGTCTCCTGGACAAAACCATGTTACAATACCTGGGGTGCAAATTAGTTTTCTATTTTGCACATACGTTAAAGACTGTCAGTTTTTGTACATGTAGCACACAAATAATTGATAGCTTATTTGTACACTGAAATTTAAAGTTGATATTTGTGTACTACATGAAAAAACAGTCAGTATTTAACTTATGTGCAAAACAGAAAATTAATTTGCACCCCTTGCATTGTAACATGGATTTTTGTCCAGGAGAAAACTTACTCATTTTTTTTTTTACTTTCCTTAATGAATCAGGCCCAGTGTCTCTACAAGGAGCCTGCACAGCAGTCTGGTCTCGCCTCCTGATCTATTTTATGCTATAAGTGTGTACTAACATTGTGTTGTATAAAGAGATCGATCATCTTAGTGGATGGATGTTAGCAGGCTGATCACAGTGACGGGTGTTGTTAGTTTGTTTTACTGTAGTCTCAAAATTCACACATTTAGCAAAATTGGATAGTGTGTATCCTGTGCTGGAGGGTGGGCACTAAGGGCATGCTGGGTGTATGCAGATAAGTCATACGTGCCAACCCTCCCTGACTGTCAGGGAGACTCCCTGAAATACGGGTGATCTCCCTCACTCCCTGAAGAGTCTGGCATTCTCCCTGATGCTGAGCCAGTACAAGACGTGGTTGGCTTCGCCATCTGTGGCATGATGACACAGTTCAGAAATTGCTGCCTATGTCCATGTATTGATGCCTATGGAGGTGGCCATTTTAATGGAGACCAAGATTTAATCAAAGACTGACAGGTAAGACACCATGACTTCAGTAATGGAGACAGAAATGTAAAAGACACTTCAGTCTCTAGAGATTCATTACCTGCTTTTCTTTAAGGCATAGTTGCCTACTCTTCCAGAATGTCCGGGAGACACCCACATTACTGGGAGACCTCCTGGGAGAGCAGGGCAACCTCCCGGTCCTCTCCCCCGCAATAGATAAGTGGTGGTGGTGGGGGGGCTTAATGACGCAAATATCGTGTCATCTTAGCTCCACCCCTTGTGTAACTGGCCAAAATTGTGATAATTGTTTAGAGGGCATTACCAAAAATGATGCAATTAGTCAAGCCCCGCCCCCACACGCCTACCTCCCCCGGGATCTCCATAAAGCCAACGAGGAAAAGTTGGCAAGTAAGAGATAAGTGCATCTCTTGGTAAAAGCAATTGCTGGTTGGTTGCTGTTGTTTAGTGTCATTTTAGCATCCAAATGCAATGTTGATAAACTGTGTGTTTACATAATGATCAATATAATATATGCATCAGAATAGGGCAGTCGGGAACAAAGGTGGAATTGGAGATTTGGAGTAAAACAAGAGAAGAGGTGGAAGTTAAGGAAAGTGATCCGCTGCTTAATTATAGCCAATTACAGAATTTCCACTCATTCCAATCCATCATGTTTTATCAACTGAACACTTGTGTGAGTGACAGTCTATCCAATGCAATCAGATTGAAATTGCCAATTTGATTGATTATCCAGTTGCTTTCTGTGAAATATTTCCATCTGAAAGGGTTGTATTGAAGCAGACTTAAGTGTGTGTGTTGTAATTGTACCATTTGCTCGCTACATGGAGATTGCTTTTCTATAGCGGTCTCTATCTTTTTTTTTTTATGTCTATATTGCTAAAATCAGTTGTTTTCTTCCTTGTGATAAAAATAATCATTGGTAAAAATAGCATTTTTAGAATTTTATCATCCGCCATTAAACTAGCAGCAGGAATCCCTTACATACAAACCCCACTTCCTCCTGCTTATTTTTACTGGCAGTGGATGTGAACATCCATCTTCCTGGCTTTGTATATGTTTGTCTACATGCAAAATTCAAGGTTATAGTGACCAGACGTCACTAAAAAAAAAAAAAGCCCCATCCTCTCCTGAGGTCACCTATGGCGCCATCTGCTGTTTGTAATTCATATTGCACGTTGCAGGAGACGCCCTCTCTTGCAGTCCTACTTGGGTGGATATCTTCTTTTCATCATAGTTGAGTCACAGTCAAGCATCTTGTATCATATGGGTGTGGCAGAGCATTAAGGGTGTGGGGCCAAGTCTTGTGGTTAATGTTTTTTTCCAGCTGATGAGTCACAAGACATTCGCTGTCACATTCGTGCAGCTGCCTATTAGATTAAATAATAAATGTTATTAGAAGTCACTTAATGCTAAAACTGCAGATTTGAATCATTAGGTGTCTGTTAAGAGAGCGCAAATCTCAGTGAAGCACGGCTGTTATTTACCATGTCTGGTTTTCTCCTGGTTATATACCTGCAGCCTAGCACCGTCGGTGAATGGTGGAAGTGCGTGCGTTTAGCTCCTCCACAACTGAGGGATCCAGCGACACCGGAGAGGCTTCAGCTGGATCCCAATGTAAAAGACCATTAAACGCCACCCAGAGATGGCGTTACTTTGCAAAGTTTACACAGCTTAATAAATTGATTAGTGCTGCTGTCCCCATAGATGTCTATGGTGGTGAGCTTTAGTAATGGGGATAAGGTCAACGCCTGAGAAATTGGAGATATCTCCAGTGTCGACACTTTCATTATCATCATCATTTATTTATATAGCACCAACATATTCCGTAGCGCTTTACAATTGGGGACAAACATAGTAAACTAATAAACAAAGTGGGTAAAACCATACTTGCCCACTTTCTTCAGCTCCCTTCCGGGAGCCAGCCAGTGGAGGGGGCGTGAGGGGGGCGGGGCGGCCAAAATTGCATCATTTTGGACCCGCCCCCTGTGATGTCATGACACAAACACGTCATTTGACAGCGGGGGGCGGGGCCAAATGCCGCGATTCACCGGGAATCGGGAATCGCGGCGTTTGGGATCTAATTCTGCCCACTACACTAGGAAGTGGGGCACTTCCTAGTGAAGTGGGCAGAATTCGGGAGATTGCCACACTCGATCGGGAGACTCTCGCAAAATGCGGGAGTCTCCCGGACATTCCGGGAGAGTTGGCAAGTATGGGTAAAACAGACAAAGAGGTGAGAAGTCCCTGCTCGCAAGCTTACAATCTTTGATAAAAAGCGGTGAAAGAGCCTTTTTCTGGCGTTTACATCGGCATTTTGGCATTTCACCGCTCCTTAAATGGACCCCATCGTCTTTGTAAGTAAGAGCACAAAGTGTTAAATAAAAAAAAGCACAATACAATATTGAAAAAAGTAAAACTTCTCATCCGTTTGGTATTGCTCCAAATCCGGTGTAAAGATATAGGCTGGGTTTATGAAGATCAGTGCATGTGGCATATGTAAGGGAAAGAAGTAAAAAAAGAAAATCAAACAGAGTAGAATAGAAATACCCCCCCCCCCCCCCCAAAAAAAACAAACACACCAAAAAACCTAGTAACTAAACAATGAGGTATATTTCTATGCCAGGTCTGGCTTGTCATAGAAAATATGTATACATTATGCACTCCCCTCCCCCTTATATAATCCGGAATTTTAAAAAGCAAAATTGGGACAAGCTAAATCCTGCTGTCAATCAGGCCAAACATTCATGATCCACCCAAAGAGGACGACTTTCACACGAGCCACACCCACTTTCTGATAGGCCACACCCCTACTGAGGTCCAAGGATAAGACTGTCCCATCAAAATCATGACTATTGTACCAGTTTACAGATGTCCCCCCACCCCCTATATGAGAGCCATGTATACAAATTATTTAATCCATAATCTTACTTTACAAATACAACTCCCCATTTTATTAAACAAATCTTAGTGTTTTACCTTTGTCCAGAAATCCGCATTTTAGGGAAAGTGCTGCAAGGAGCGTGTCCACCGAATGTGCAATTATCACACACTGTCCTAACTGCATTTTCTCTAAAGCCCAATAATCTGCACGCTCCCTGCTCTGCAAACACGCTGCACGGTGCACCAGACACCTGATGCACCATGCAGGCGGGTATTATGTTATTGTAGCAGTGATATGACTCCCAGGGCTCAGTGATCTTCAGAGTTGCCAACTGTCAGTAAGTTTACTGACTGTCAAAAGTTACATTTACAACCATCGGTGAGAAAGGAGCAGAGTGGTCTGTGAAAACCAGATATAAGAATGCAATCAGAAGTGCAGCAAAAAAATTGTAGATTATTGTAATTTAATGTTTGGGCAAACGTCACATTTAATGTGTCAGTAAAAAATGCTTGTTGTACAGTTTTTTTTGTGTGTTTGCTTTGTAATAATATCTCAAATCTAAATATGATGTCGCTGTTTTCTTGTGAATTGGCTGTTACCGTTGTCTGCATTATTAAAATGGCTGCCTCCACTGCCTAGGTGACTAGCGCTCTTTAAAAGCCAACCATTGCTGTTTAACAAGCCTTAGATGTGTATTTATATAGTAACAGTCTGCAATAAAAACTGTTAGTTACATCCACATGTGGCGCAATAGCTCCAATATCGATCATTGAACGGTCCTTTTGCGCATTTTCTGTCATTACTTTACTGTTTCTTTCAAATATAGACACTAATTACACTATAACAACAATAGACATGCTTTAAACAGTCAGCCACCGACCAATGTCTCTGTTCTTTTCACTAGTTTTCTTCAGTATATTGCAGGCCCGCAGCGTGCAAATAAGTAAGCTGGAACGGGTGCCTATCTTTAAATACAACACCACGTAAGAGGTGCCCAGCGTACGGCACATTCTGCCCTGCTGGGAAGCTGGCACAGATCCCTATTATCCTGTCTGCACAGTACACACACCGTGGCGAGGCGTTTGTCTTGTAAGAAAATCGTGTTCATCCATTGCACGTTCAGTTCCACAGTGGTCTGTCCGTTTTACTCCATAAATTCCTGTCAGACGGCGGTTGTTAGAGGCCGGAGAAGGCTGCTCTTTTATTGCCAGGATTTCAGCTGTCCAGACCCTTCCAACTCGCTCAGCCCTCCTGTCTCATCCTATCGTCACCCTGTCAGAAATAACCTGGCCTGAGTCTGGCTCCAGTGTCTGTACTACACCCTCCCGCAGCTCTGCCACACTGCTGACCCCCCAAACTGAGACCATCATGTCCGGCCTTCTGTGCAGAAAACGCAGGAAAGAGGTGTCCTCGGCGGCCGAAAAGACAGGTTTGGAGATTTTACCTCATAAAAGGTTTTGATTGGCAGCAGATATGAAGACCCCGTCCGTGTATAGGAATAATATAGATGTTTACCAGTCGGTTTCAGGGACGTACACGTTCCCCGCGCCGCACTGCGCCAAGCAACACTGATGTCCGTGTTTCTGCTTTTCGGTTGTTCGTCTTGTCATCGCTGGTTAAACCTGTAGCTGAAATTATCATTTTAGCCCATAAATGTTGTTGCATTAGTGCTGATCCCTCTGTGTACATCTATGCTTCTAGTACACGGTGTGGATATTTGCCGTGTGACTATCATGTAAGGATTTGTCCCGATATATGTCCCCATTTTCAGTACTGACCAAGTGGAATATTGTCTGTAAATACACTTTTTATATACACTTATTTGCAGTCAGTATGTACAAAACGCTAACATTTTATTCAGCACCGTACAATTTAAAGATGAACAGACAAAACGTATCTATTTCAGGCCTTTCATTAGCGTTTACCTAATAAGTTACGAGATAATTGACCGCTTGTAAATAAAGTTGAATTTTCTGTTCTATTGCTATAAATGTATGTCGTTATTCTCACAGTATTTTATTCGGTACAATGTCTATTACTGTCAATTATATCATCTAATGTACATGGTGTAATATGTATAATTAATTATGGTCCTATTGTTGATTAAAATAAGCACAATGTTATGTTTCGGCTGAGGAAACGGCACAGACACTTCCATGCATGTTACAGAATGCAGCGTTTCAGGGTGTTATAAATAGAATATATTTCTGACTAAAATTAAATGCATCTTGTAATCTGTTATATTACTTTTTTTTTTTTTTTCCCAGTGTCCGATCTCCAGGAAGAGGGCAAGAATGCTATCAACGCCCCAATGTCTCCGACCCCCATCGACATTCACCCGGAGGACACGATGCTCGGTACAGAATGATTCTGGGTGTAGTGTGAACCCCCCATTGTTACAGTTACATCTGGTCATTAAATTTTAAAGGGACCTTGACCCTATATTTTCTATTTTCCTTTTGCATTTGCCTAATGTAAATCTACAGGGATATGTGCATAGAAATACACTTGGGGGATATATTTACTAAACTGCGGGATTGAAAAAGTGGAGATGTTGCCTATAGCAACCAACCAGATTCTAGTTGTCATTTTGTAGAATGCGCTAAATAAATGACAGCTAGAATCTGATTGGTTGCTATAGGCAACATCTCCACTTTTTCAAACCCGCAGTTTAGTAAATATACCCCCTTGATGTAGGAAATGACCCAGGTTCTGTGAGTCGGCGTACAGAGTTCACCGTTCAGTACCCAACCGTTATTGATCTGCTCCCAGAATCCCGCTGACAATCTAATGGCTGCATGATAATCCTCTCGCCATATAACAGCGCCGGTAGCCTGATGGCGGGAGATATGTGTCACATGACATTGGTTCAGTGTATGACGTCAGACAAGAGGTCCAGACGTTATGGCGGAGATGTAGCAAAAATAAATTGCCCATAACCTTAAACTATGTCTAGCTATACATTTCCCTGGCACAGTTAAGGCCAGAAATGTTTGGAGTTAGTGTCCCCCTTTTATGCATTTACTTCTAAATCTGCAATTGTTTGTTCAGTTGTTCTGTGTCTTTTTTTAGTGTCACTCTGGTTAGACGACTCACAGCAACGATTGGTGTCTTTGTTGTACAATATTGTCCTGTTAGTTATAAGCTTATCCTATCGCCTCTCTTGGGTGCAGAATCACGCTAGTCTGTGTTTTAAATTCCTGGGGAAACGCCATGTGTCCGAAATATGCCAACCGCTACCTACTAGCTGTCTGAAACTTACTTGAACATTTAAATAAACACGATTCTCCTTTTGTAGGTTTAATAAAAATTAGGATTCCCTGACGAAGGACACGTTCGATGGATCTTATAGTCCTGTTATATTTCCAGTATATACCATTTATCAGTTTCTGTGGCAGGAGAGTTGTCGCTGGGTGTTATCACATTCTTGGTATCGATGTAATGTTCTTATATTAACTCATTGAGGCAGACGTTAACATGCACAGTTTAAAAACAAAAGTTAAATGTTCCAATTGAAAAAAATATTACTGCTATGTACCTTGTTACCTAAATTGTATGGTATAGAACTATACATTATCAGTAGTCTCTAACTGGCGTCATCTCCGTTCTGGTCAATGCTTGTTCATTATAAGCAAATGCGCTAAGGGCCTGATTTATTTTGCAACGCAATGTGAACGCAGCTTGCATTTAGAGCATTAAAATAGCAACAAGGCTTTGCACATGTGCCCGAAGAACAAGGATAGAACACGTAAACATATTTTGTGTTTGGCTCGTTAAGTAAATCTTTTATTCACACTTTTTTTTTTTTTCCTGTTCATTTGTGTCCTCTCTTTCCACTGGAAAATATAGATTTGTATATCTATGCAATAAAAGGGAACGAAGTTACCTAAAATACATTGGACCCCTGGGTTATGACCACAGCATCACTCCATGCCGATGAATAGTTTCCAGAGATATTTTGGGTTATTCTCCTTCCTGTATTTCCATTTATTTCATTATTGTCACTGACTGGGGAAGATCGTCTCCTGCCATGTCTCTAACTGGCTCTCTGTTTTGTCAACACACAGAGGAGAATGAGGAACGCACGATGATAGACCCCACCTCTAAAGAGGACCCCAAGTTTAAGGAGCTTGTAAAGGTAAAGAAAATATTCCTCTGACCTGTTATACCGCAGTGCAATCATCATTTACTAATTTGGTTTAATATTCTAGGGCCTGATTCATTAAGGATCTTAACTTGAGAAACTTCTCATTTCAGGTAGAGATGAGCGGGCTCGGATTCCGCTAATCCGAGCCCACCCGAACAGTGCGGATCCGAACAGGATCCGAGCACTGTTCGGATATTTCCGGCGGGCAAAAAATTGAAAACGAGGCTCTGTCGTCCAAGTCTCGCGTCGAATCTCGCGAGGGGTGGGAGGGAGGGCCCAGAACAATTCCATCTTGTACCTCTTTTTTTGGCATTATGTGCTCAAGCTACCTCGGTGCAACCTTTTGGCCTAAAAACAATATTGTGAGGTGTTCAGAATAGACTGGAAATTAGTGGAAATGATTGTTATTGAGGTTAATAATAATAGCGTAGGAGTGAAAAAAAACCCCACAAAACTGGTTTTTAGCACTTTTTATGCCTTCTTAAAAATAAATCAGAACCAAAACCTTTCGTCTGATGTTTTGGCAAAACAAATCAGAACCCAAAACTTCAAGCTAATCAGAACCCAAAACCCAAAACACTAAAAGTGGCCGGTGCACACCCTTAATTTCAGTCTCCTGGACAAAACCATGTTACAATGCAACAATGCAAGGGGTGCAAATTAGTATTCTGTTTTGCACATAAGTTAAATACATAAGTTAAATACTGACCTGTTTTGTCATGTAGCACACAAATATCACCAAATAATCGGTGTACAAATAAGCTATCAAGTATTTGTGTGCTACATGAAAAAACAGTCAGTATTTAACTTATGTGCAAAACAGAAAGCTAATTAGCACCCCTTGCATTGTAACATGGTTTTGTCCAGGAGACTGAAATAAGAAGTTTCTCAAGTTAAGATCCTTAATGAATCGGGCCCCTAATCTTTTCATGACTAAATGAAACCTAAGTATCTTAATGTTATTTTTTTTTTTTTTTGCCCAGTCTAAAAAATGTAGAGCGAGGTTCAGTTGCAGACTTATTTATCAGTTCATCAAATTTACTGAATCCAATATTATAAATATGGTTTACATTCCTTTAATATCCGAGAAATGTTTATTAAGTGCAAAACTCCACAGTGATCCTGGTTCTCTGTCCCATTGATTGTTATAATCTATTGTTAAACCTGTACGAAGTATTGTACGTAGTCGCCCCCTGGTGGCCAAATCATTTGTAACAGTGATAGAATGTTGATTTATCTAGGACAGATTGATATACGAAGGGCTTAGTAAATCAAATATAGGATTTCTTTTCAGAGACAGTGTTTTGTTTTTCTAAAAACACATTTTTTGTTATATTTAATAACCATAGAATTTAAACAAAAAGTTATTCATTTGGCATCCAGACTTAAATTTTAAAGATTTTTTTTTTTAATGCAGTACATGGTCCACAATGACCATTTCAGTTCCCACTTGTCTGAATGGGGAAGATTTCCCCCCTTTTTTTTTTTTTTCTTTCTTGCAATATATAGGCTATTATTTAAAAAGCTCCTGTCATTTAGACACAGTGGAGGTAGTTTACAATATACAGTTAGTTCTCGTGCATATTCATGGCGACAGTACCTCAGTAGGTCGTTGGTACCTAGTGAAATGATTCTCCTGAATCTTGGCTCCGCCCACAAGATGGCTGCTGACGCTGCATGTAGAGGACATGTGACCTTTACCTGCATGAACAATTTTTTTTGTGTACATTACGCTGTATCATTAAATAAGCCTCATACTGATTTTTGTTTAACCCCCAAAATCACATGGCAGCAAAATCACATGACAGCAAAATCACATGACAGCCTACAGCAGATGGCAATAAGTATATCCATAACCCACAGTAACTTTTTAATTTGTTTTTATTCCTTTAGCTTTAGAACTCTTTTTATTTTAGTTTGTGAATGTCTGAAAATTCTATCTTCCAGGAGAGAAAAAAAAAATATTCATCTGAAACTGCTCCATATAGTAATAAATCCGGCAGCTGGTCACACATTAGAGGCACGAGGCTGCGATCTCCTCTTGCAATGCTTTGCGTTCTCTGTAATTAACTTTCTAAGTCCATGAAACGTCCTTTTTCCTGCTCTGCTTATTACTGTGACTCATGACGCGTGTTCTGTTCCCTTCCTGCTTTGTATGTTATTAGAAGATAAGTTATATCTTATTGGTTGCTGTCATTCTGTCTGTTTAATTTTTGTTTGAGAACAAGATGATCTTTTATTTAACAAAAAAAAAAACCGTGACGCGCACGATCGCATGACGGAACTCCAGATACACAGCCGTGTGTCGTCTTCATAGGGTGGTGGATAAATACTTATGTCTGCTAGACTTCAATGTTATTAGTACTTTATTGGGATTATATACATGTACAGAGGGGGTCCAGACGTGGACAGTGGTCAGTTTGAGACAAACATCCATAATGTGTTGGTGTCTTCTGAACTGCGGGTTTGAAGAAGTGGAGATGTTGCCTATAGCAACCATTCAGATTCTAGCTGTCATTTTGTAGAATGCAGTAAATAAATAACTAGAATCTGATTGGTTGCTATAGGCAACATCTCCACTTTTTCAAACCCGCAGTTTAGTAAATATACCCCCTGGTGTAGGTCAAGTTTATCTCTAGGATGACCCTCTAGTAAGAACAGGCGGGTTATACCAACTTGGACCAACTCTTTAAGACAAACAGAATGTTCAGAGAAGGGACAGAGCTGATTATTCATAGTTCTCACATATGGGACTGACTGAAGGCTACAGGCTGCTACTGACCTTGGCTGTGAGTGAGAAGGACGGAACAATCTAGCAGTAATCTAAGATACAGGCGGAGGTATGTCGTGTCTGCCTGTACCCTGAGGCTTGTGAGTGACTGCAGACCCCTCTTCCTTCTCAATGCTGCATTGTACTTGATCTCCACGGATCGTTACAAAGCCTGGTTTATAATACCACAATGTGCCCGGAACTCCTACAATCTCTAACAATGCTGAGCATACAGGCAGAGTCACAGTCTCCTCTGCCCTCTACAGTCTGCATTAACCTGCAGGAGTCCATCAGTGGTTACCCCTTGGCTCCTGCCGATGAGTGGGGACTGGCATGGGGGGAGCAGCATGCCCACAGAGGGAAGATCGGAGCTGAGTGGGCAGAAGAGAGGGAAAGGATGTTGACCGATCAGGAAAGATTCAGAGACACAACAACCGGAGTCCGCATAGAAAGGGAGGGAGTAGGGGGTGCGCTCATGTGAGGTTTCTGCAGACGGGGGTGAGGTATTTGGGGAGGACCATGGTATCTGCAACACCTAACACTTTGCATGTTATTGGGAAAAACTAACCCAGCAATACTAAAGCAGTTTCTTCGGAATGTTAGGAAATGCATTCAGACATCTGATTGGTGGCCATAGTCACAGGTAACAGCTTGTCTCTGCCTTTACAGGTCCTTATAGACTGGATTAACGAGGTTCTAGTGGAGGAGCGGATCATCGTGAAGAATCTGGAGGAAGATTTTTATGACGGACAAGTCTTACAAAAGCTTTTAGGTGATTAACCCTATAAATACAGCGGACGTTATTCTGTTACAATTATTTTTAAGAAATTATCACTGGTATCTTTTATGTTTATAAGGTGCCACAATGGGTCTGACGCGCCATACAGAGAGCATACAGTAATATAGTACATAACCTGATAGGGCAGTGCCATATAGGCAAGACCGTACAATATAAAGCAACGAGAAGCTGGGCCATCCGCTACGAGGTGGGGTATAACTTCTCAGTGTAACTTGTGAAAATTATGAGAATTGGGGGAACGGAGGGCAGACTAGGGAGCAGATCGGCACAAGCTGAGCCTTTACCCAGGTGGATGAGTGCAGGAACAGAGACATTGATGGAGGAAAGGAGAAGACGCAGGTGAGCTGACGGCATAGATAATGACAGGAGACCATGAGAGATCAAGGTCCTGGTCAGGAGAGCTTACAGCCTAGCGGGGATAAACTAAAAGGGCTGAGTTGGCGTGATGGCGGCAGATGGATGGGTTAGGAGGAGAACTGGTCGGCTTTGGGTTTGTGAAGTGAGGGAGTGAGTTGCAGAGTCTGGGGGCAGCACGGGAGAAGTCTGGGAGGAGGAGAGGTGGTGGTCGTTGGCAGAACTGGGAGGGCGGGAGTGAGGTCGGAGGTGTTGAGGAGGAATTGTTCTATCTCGCACTTACTTGGATGACAGAACAACATTTTCTCCATAAATTAAGTTGCTGAAGAAGTCAATCACACTCCATGTCACTGCCTAGGACCGATAAATACACTGTACTCTGTACGGCCCAGCAGACTATTTTCATCTTGTATGTCTGTTTACATTTCATCTAAAAAGAGTCCAAGTTGATCTTTTCTCTTAAATTTTTCCTCTCTTGGTAATTGTGTGTGTGTGTGTGGTAATTATGGTGTGTGTGTGTGGGGTAAATATGGTGTGTGTGTGTGGGGTAAATATGGTGTGGGGTAAATATGGTGTGTGTGTGTGGGGGGGGGTAAATATGGTGTGTGTGGGGTAAATATGGTGTGTGTGGGGTAAATATGGTGTGTGTGTGTGTGTGTGGGGTAAATATGGTGTGTGTGTGTGTGTGGTAAATATGGTGTGTGTGTGTGTGGGGTAAATATGGTGTGTGTGTGTGGGGTAAATATGGTGTGTGTGTGTGTGTGGGGGGGGTAAATATGGTGTGTGTGTGTGTGTGTGTGGTAAATATGGTGTGTGTGTGTGTGGGGGTAAATATGGTGTGTGTGTGTGTGGGGGGGGGTAAATATGGTGTGTGTGTGTGTGTGTGTGTGGGGTAAATATGGTGTGTGTGTGTGTGGGGGGGGTAAATATGGTGTGTGTGTGTGTGTGTGTGGTAAATATGGTGTGTGTGTGTGTGTGTGGGGGTAAATATGGTGTATGTGTGGGGGGTAAATATGGTGTGTGTGTGGTAAATATGGTGTGTGTGTGCGTGGGGTAAATATGGGGTGTGTGGGGTAAATATGGGATGTGTGTGTGTGGGGTTATTATGGGGTGTGTGTGGTAAATATGGTGTGTGTGTGTGTGTGTGTGTGTGTGTGGTAAATATGGTGTGTGTGCGTGTGTGATAAATATGGTGTGTGTGTGTGTATTGGGGGCAGTCACTACGGCTGCCTCCAGTCAGTAAAAGCTTACTGACACATGTCAAAATAAATCTTTCTAACATGGCAGTTGTAATAGAAGGTGTTTATTATTATTTTTTGCATTAACTTTGTTGTGTATAAATATTTAGAATTCTCCCTGTAGGGTGTAGAGGAGGTGGGACAGACAAACACTGCAAAGATAATAGATTTTTAAAATATAAACACTCACACGCACATACACTAATCACTATGGAATTTAATTATGAGCAAAAATAAAGCCAGTATATAACTTAGTGACTGCTTCTCTTTAATGAGTCATTGAATTAAAATAATCCAAGGAATAACTAATATCCACCGAGCAGTGTATTCTGGATCCTTTAGTAAATATCACTGACCGGCTCCTGGGCTCCAGTGATAACGTAGGACGGGACAGCGTTGTGGCTTTCAATACTTGATTTATCAAATCTTCTAAAAAGGAAACATGGAAGTGTTGCCCATAGCAGCCAATCAGATTCCAGCTTTCATTTATCTAGGATATGCTTCATGTATTTTACTCATACTTGCCAACTTTTCCTCGTTGGCTTCAGGGAGATCCCGGGGGAGGTGGGCCTGCGGGGGCGTCAATAAGCCCCGCCCCCGCCACTTACCTATTACGAGGGCGAGAACCGGGAGGTTGTCCTGCTCTCCCTGAAGGTCTCCAAGAAATGCAGGAGTCTCCCGGACATTCTATGCATTAACTATGCGTTAAAGAAAAGCAGCTAATGAATCTCTAGAGACTGAAGTGTCTTTTACATTTCTGTCTACATTACTTTAGACATGTTGTCTTACCTGTCAGTCTTTGATTAAATCTTGGTCTCCATGAAAATGACCACCTCCATAGGCATCAATACATGGACATAGGACACAATTTCTGAACTGTGTCATCATGCCACAGATGGCGAAGCCAACCACGTCTTGTACTGGCTCAGCATCAGGGAGAATGCCAGACTCTTCAGGGAGTGAGGGAGATCACCCCTATTTCAGGCAGTCTCCCTGACATTCAGGGAGAGTTGGCAAGTATGATTTTACTTCATCACCCAAGATGGCTGCTTCCAGTGTTGTGTAGACCACCAGTCCTTCAAATGCAAAGGAACAGACCTGTATAGTCCCGCTTCTTCTAAATATGTGTGTCTGCTGTGTGGAGCTTTAGTACAGTCACTGAGTGAATAAGTTGGATTGGAAAGTAAATCTCCTCATAACTTGTTCCCCAGCACTTAACTGTGATTGGTACTATTGGGAGTTTAAAGCCGCACATGTCCCACTAGTGGGATTGATTGTGACACGGAGTGAGGGGACTTGGTGCGTTTTGACATAGGTTAAGCCAAATAACCTACTTGCTCCTGGCCATCAATAACAATGACCCTGAATGTAGATGGAGGTGTACTTGCACTTCGGGGGGTGGGTTACACAATCTCCATGGTTAATTTTATTTTATTATTGGCCATTTATAAAATCTGTGAACGTAGATTTTATTTGACATTTCTCAAACAGAGTTTAGACAAGTACGGGGTATGACCTTGGTTTCCTATAGAGGTAATTTTAACCTCCGTTTTCTTACATCAGTTTAACAGGTGGTACACATTACTTCTCTGTGCTGCTGGGGATCCTGCTCCTTCCACTATATAACTCTCAGTCTGTGGCTTCCTGCTTCCTCCATTCCCCTCCTCACATCATGTCACTGCCCCTGTCACATGCAGCCCTGTCCTCACTAACACATCACTCATCTCCTGATATACTCTGTGCTGCTGGGGACCCTGCTCCTTCTACTATATAACTCTCAGTCTGTGGCTTCCTGCTGCCTCCATTCCTCTCCTCACATCATGTCACTGCCCCTGTCACATGCAGCCTTGTCCTCACTGACACATCACTCATCTCCTGATATACTCTGTGCTGCTGGGAGACCCTGCTCCTTCTACTATATAACTCTCAGTCTGTGGCTTCCTGCTGCCTCCATTCCCCTCTTCACATCATGTCACTGCCCCTGTCACATGCAGCCCTGTCCTCACTGACACATCACTCATCTCCTGATATACTCTGTGCTCCTGGAGGACCCTGCTCCTTCCACTATATAACTCTCAGTCTGTGGCATCCTGCTGCCTCCATTCCCCTCCTCACATCATGTCACTGCCCCTGTCACATGCAGCCCTGTCCTCACTGACACATCACTCATCTCCTGATATACTCTGTGCTGCTGGGGGACCTTGCTCCCTCCACTATATAACTCTCAGTCTGTGGCTTCCTGCTGCCTCCATTCCCCTCCTCACATCACGTCACTGCCCCTGTCACATGCAGCCCTGTCCCCACTAACACATCACTCATCTCCTGATATACTCTGTGCTGCTGGGGGACCTTGCTCCCTCCACTATATAACTCTCAGTCTGTGGCTTCCTGCTGCCTCCATTCCCCTCCTCACATCACGTCACTGCCCCTGTCACATGCAGCCCTGTCCTCACTGACACATCACTGATCTCCTGATATACTCTGTGCTGCTGGGGGACCCTGCTCCTTCCACTATATAACTCTCAGTCTGTGGCTTCCTGCTGCCTCCATTCCCCTTCTCACATCACGTCACTGCCCCTGTCACATGCAGCCCTGTCCTCACTGACACATCACTCATCTCCTGATATACTCTGTACTGCTGGGGGGACCCTGCTCCTTCCACTATATAACTCTCAGTCTGTGGCTTCCTGCTGCCTCCATTCCCCTCCTCACATCACGTCACTGCCCCTGTCACATGCAGCCCTGTTTTCACAATCACAGGAGTTTACAGGTCACCGCCTCCTCCAACATGATCAGCTCATCTCCTACTGCTGTGACCATTCCCAACAGCCGGCAGCCATTATCATTGGCTGCCGGCTGTTCTATCCCCGCCCACTACAGTACTGGGGGTGCTCTGACCATAGTCAAATAAGCATTGTAAATGAAAGCACATGTCTGATTGGTTGCTATGACATTACACCATCTTTTTCTCTGTGCACTGATTTTCATAAATGTCTCCAGATGTGTGGACGTCATAAATATTCACGTGTGACCTTTATAAGGTGAAATGTATTTATTAAATGCCTCAATTGACATACTACAATACAATCACTTAATTACCTGTTTCACCCTTTGGGGTACATTAATAAAGCCTATGTATAATAAGAACAAAATAACGAGGGTGTTCGACAGGCGTTGTATGTGTGTGGGTGGTGGTTGTTATGTTACAATTACTAATGATCTTTTTGCAAATCGCTCACTGACGACCCACTAATAAGCTACCATTTTTCAGTGAAGCATTGCCCCCTAGTGGACTTTTATAGGTATGGTAGACGAATGAGAGAAAGCCTTTCAGAAATGCTCCTCCCTCGTACTGTTCGCACTACCAGCAGCGACTGAGTTGATGTACATTCATGCACATGTGCAGTCCATGGGGGGGGGGGGGGCGGTTGACAACATCACTGTGTGCTTGGAAGTAGCTTGTCTTAGTAGCTGAGAGGAAAGTATTGCTGGACCATTGGAGCCCTCGGCCATATCCAGTAGATTGGGGAAACCCTGATCTCCAGGGTAGTAGAGCTATGTATTCTATTATAACTTATTAAACGCCACTCTAAAGGAAGCTTTGGGTGGATTTGACATGTTAATTTGGTGGGGGTTGGGAGGGGGGTGTAGGTAGGTAGTGCTTACACATACAAGTGAGTGACCCTGGCATCGCCTTCCTTTAGAGCAACTGATCATATTGTTGGTTTTATCTGTTAATTGCAGAGGAGCTGGGGAACCGCAAGCTGAACGTGGCGGAGGTGACGCAGTCGGAGATCGGACAGAAACAGAAGCTGCAGACCATCCTGGATGATATCCAGGAGTTCCTGAGACCACAGGGGTGGGCCATACGGTGGAACATTGACGGTAAGTCCTGGGAAATAAAACTTTGCTTTAGTTGAATTCTATAACAATCCGTTGCTTTCTACAATGAGTGTGTGTTGCTGAATCATTCCTGTGTTGTGGATAATGCTGTCTTTGTAAATTATCGCATTGGACGCTGTGTGATTATTTTTTCATAGTCCTGAATATCAAGGTGGCGCCATTGCAGTTTTGTCTATGTAGAATTTTCATGCTTTACCGCTGCCTTTTATATCAATTGGAAAGAAAAAAAATGTTGTTTTGGCCACGATCAACCATACCTATCTGATTAATGATAACGTAATGCAAAACTAGTTATTATTACTGCTTTGAAGCATAATCATTTCTCCCTCGTTTGCTTGCAGCCATCCATGGGAAGAACTTGGTTGCCATTTTGCACCTTCTGGTGGCATTAGCCATGCATTTCCGGGCTCCTATTCGACTTCCTGAGCATGTATGTGTACAAGTGGTGGTCGTGAAGGTAGGTCAGCTGGACGGGTGTCACTGGGCATCAATTGTTTAGATAAACACGGCTTAAAGTGTAATTAAAGACCTGTCACTTACACACAGTGTAGGCACCAATTTATTGGCTGTTCCTCTACTATGCTAGTAACCAATGACATCACTGAGCCACTGCCTGACCAGTGTGTGCGAGGGCCGGCCTCTGTGCGCGAGGCCCCGGTTCCTAATAAGTTGATTGGCTACATTCTCTTGAATATTAAGTAAGCCCGTAAAATCGCTGCCTTTTATTATGTAGATGAAAGGTTTTACTTTCTCTTCCCTTCACCAGCTTCATAATAAACCTGTGGATGAGGAGTGAGACCATCATCTGTTATGTGTTGAATTTATTTTAATCTGTCATTACGTTAACTGACTGCGGTGGATCTTTCATTTTTCTACAAAAATGTGTAAAATGGCCACAAGATGGCAGCAGAGGTGAAGGATAAACCTTATTACAAATATACCTACTTTTGTTTTTCCCCCAAAATGGAAATCCTTCGTTTGATCAGATTTACAATAATTCCTGCAGTTACGTTGCTTTTTAATTTTGCTTTTCAGTTGGAAATGACATTGGTTGTGCTCTGATGCCCCTTATTCTATATGGCTGCAGTGTGACTATGATATTGAGTATTAACACCAGTGTTTTGTTTTTTTGTTTTATTAAATTACACTGTAAAAAAGTTCAGTCCACTCACTGTAGTAAATGTATTTGATTAAGGAATTGAGATAATGATACCATATTTTTTTTTTATTTTTCTTTCCTTTTGTTCCATCCACTTTGTAGCGTAACTTTTCTCTGTAAGTTCTGTCTTTGGAATAAGCATCTTATCGTGGTAACAAACGCTGCTGATTTTTCTGCGTTTCAGAAACGGGAAGGTCTCCTGCAGACGGCTCATGTGACTGAGGAGCTGACGACCACCACAGAGTAAGTTGTGAATCATATTAAGTGGCACAACGGAGGCCAGGGGAGAGAACCTGTAACTTCCTATAATGTTACCCTTCGCTTACTCCGTCGAAGCGGCCATTTTGTTGGATGAATTTATACTGCTGAGTATGCAGCCAATTCATTCACTAGGAACTAGTCACATGACTGAGACACAAAGCGTTCCCTCTGTATTGTTCCTCACACAGCGCTCAGTACCTCAGTGATGTCACTCGTTCCATGTGAAGGGATAACCCGCCTTCTCACGAGTAATCTATGGCAGTGATGGCTAACCTGTGACACTCCAGGTGTTGTGAAACTACAAGCCCCAGCATGCTTTGCCAGTAGATAACTAGCTGATAGCTGGCAGAGCATGCTGGGACTTGTAGTTTCACAACACCTGGAGTGTCACAGGTTAGCCATCACTGATCTATGGTCTCTTAATCTCTCGTCTGGTCTGCTGGTCACTTCTATCCTATAAAAGACAATAGAAATTAATTGTAAATGTTGGCCTCAAATGCATCACAATCTCTGTGTTACACGACAGCTATGACAATGCAGCGTTCATAAGTGCCGTATCTCTGCCATAATGACACATTGGAGTAATGTGAAAATGCTTCTCCCAGAAAACGCCTCGGCTCTGAAACATGAATTTTAAAGAACGATGTGAAATTGTTTTCTGCACCAAGTGATCGTTGTTTGCTCGGTATATAGAACCATTATAAAGTGTAATGGTCCCCATTTATTATTTTATTAAATTGGAGACTAAACCACCAGTTACGTTTTATGGTAATCAGACGGCCCAGATATGGTTTTTTTTTTTTTGTTTTTTTTTAGCTATTTATATATACATAGTTATTTTTTTTGCAAAGCTCCTCCCTAATGCCATTAGCCTCTTATGCAAATGAGCCATAGATTTAGCAAGCCAGTCATTTTTTAAAAAGAAAGATGGCCTCTACCAAGTTTATCTCTGGGTGGATTAAATTTGAAAGGCGATTGCAAAAATTCCGTAGTGTCGACAAGAATATATTCTCACTTACCTTATGTTCCTAATATGTGGAACATTATCTAACGCATCTTGATATATCGCATCAATTGCCACAACCAAGATCTTTCTTGAACCTTCCATCCACATAAAAATGAATCCTATTTGTTAGGCATAACCAGTCCTTATGAAACAGTGCTGACACTGTGCTACCAAATTGTTTTCTACAATATATTTAAGAATTGCTGCCCACGGAATCTCTTCAAATATTTTAATAATAATCTTGTGACCCTCAATTCTCTCCTGATGTAGTTATTGTTACTTAAAGTTTGCATGTGTGATATTTTCCGGCAGAAATTAATTTTATGGGGACAGTTGGTTTGATGAATGCAGTCAAAACTTTATCCCCTTTTTTCCAACATTTTCCGCTACTAAATAACATTTAATGGCTTAAAGCAGCAATCCAACATAGCCTTTTTGCCTTTAAGAAGCAAGTTAAACACCCTTTAAACATGCATCTGATGATTGTGTTTCTTAGCTGTGCTTCTACAAATCATTATCTCCTTTTCAAAATCTCTCTGGAGGGCAAACAAGTATGACTGAGTGTCACACTGACACAGACTCGCAGCTCTCAGCATTTCATGTGGGGGGAGAAGGAGGGTGTCATAGTGCACAGAGCAGGTTGAGCTCAGAGAGGTGTGCCATGTGACTGTGGTTGCCGTGGTAGTTCAGACCCTGCAGAGTTCTAAATCATTAATAGCAGCCTGAAGGAGCAAAACAAGGAAAAATGGTCATTGCAAACCCACAGGGAATAGAATCTGCTTGATTACTTCTGTGTTTAGTGCTGAGCAGATGATTCTGTGGAAGTTGCAATACAATATTGGTGACTATTGCTATGTGTGGTTTAAAGCTTGGCGCTTACAGCGTAGTCTCCCTTTCACTCCCTTCCTCTCCTGCACCGTTTCTACATAGAACGAATAATCCAGGCTTTGCCGTGACTGACGGCCTTAAAATTATGTCCTGACAGAAGATACCAGAAGCGCTGAGACATGACTAAAATATAATTGGTTTTTAACGAATCTCCAGCCGACCGGTGCTCGGTAATAATGAGTCTGCGATCTTGTGGTGTCAGCTAGTGTATGACATCCATATCTGCTTGTTTCTCTGGTATGGATTACTGTGTCTGCTCAGGACTGTAACATTGCAGATCTGAGCCCCCACTTCGCCCAGTCAGCATGGCGTTACGTGGTCACTCAAAGGCCACAGTCTTCTCTTTGTGCCGTCGCTAATTATTCTACATCTGCTCTTTCCCTATCTACACCCTCTCGTTCCATCGGTGCTTTTGATATTCGAGGGTATTTGAGAGTTGGTCGTATCACCAGGGGGTGGGGCTCTGGCCCCATTTGCCCATTCCCGGCCCTATCTGATATTGTGGGCGGGGCAAAGTGAGCGCTGAGACCGATGGCTTCCTATTGGTCCGTGCAGCCACACCCCTCCAAGTCTCTGTGCGCATCTCTGGCTTTTGCCGAAGTTGTGCACAAAGCTTTATGGGCAGGGGGGGTCTGTGCGATCACCTCCTCTTGTACATGCAGCCTTGAGAGGCCTAAGTTGGATCTCAGCGGCCCTGCGTATCACTGGAAGTCACTAATTCCTAGTGAATCCGCCATTTTGTGGACTTAATATACATTAGAATAAATTCACTTGGCGCACGAGACAACACAGGGCAGCAGTTCACTGGTTCAGCTCACAAGATGGACGCCTCCATGGTATGTAGGTGTCAGGTCGACTTTCTGTTCTCTCTTTCCGTTCTACTAAAGTACATTATATAATCTAATATAATCTTCAATCCTGCCAACAATCATGATTTTACCGTTATTATTATTATTATTATTGTTTATTTGTAAGGCGCCACAAGGTATCCGCAGCGCCGCACACAGTACAAACAGTAGACTATACAGGGTAAAACAGTACAGAACAATAAACACAAAGTACCAGTACTTCAGAAACTCCAGGCAGGCAAATACAGTAGAGACGGAGCGGAAGAACAGGTGAGGAGACAGGAGGGGAGAGGGGCCCTGCTCATACGAGCTTACATCCTAAGGGAGGGTAAACAAAGTCAGGCACAGAAGGGAGCCAGTGAAGCAACGGGGAGAGAAAAAGGGGCCAAGGGAGAGACAGAAGAGATGAGAGGTTAAGTGGATAGTTGGTAGGCCTTGAGGAACAGGTGAGTTTTAAGTGCCCGTTTGAAGGAGCACAGGTTGGGTGAGAGACGGATGGAACGAGGGAGGTCGTTCCAGAGAAGGGGGGGCAGCGCGGGAGAAGTCTTGGATTCTAGAGTGGGAAGAGGTGATCAGAGTGGAGGAGAGGCGGCGGTCGTTGGCCGAGCGCAGGGAGCCGGCAGGAGTGTGAATGGAGAGGAGGTTAGAGATATAAGGGGCAGTGGAGTGGGAGAGAGCCTTGTAAGTGGTGGTCAGGAGTTTGAAAAGGATTCTGTAGGGGAAGGGGAGCCAGTGTAGGGCAAGGCAGAGAGGGGAGGCAGAGGAGGAGCGGCGTGAGAGGAAGATGAGTCTCGCAGCCGCATTGAGTATAGTGCGGAGCGGGGACATGATTATTGGCAGATGAAAGTTGCTCACCTGACCAAACAAAAAAAGTGACAGTCCACAAAATGGCGGCTAGTTGTGATTTAAGGGGCCTGATTACCGCTTTCTTCCTCCTCCCAGGGGCCGTTGTTCTGATTAAACTACTAGAATGCTTTCTGAATTCTTTGCATACCCTCATTGGCTTCCAGTGTTGGTGACTAGTTACCAGAGTGGGAGAAGATGGGTAGATATTGCATTAAAATATCTGGAACAGATGGGGCTTCCATGGTATATAAATGAGTTGTTAGAGAATGTTAGTACATGGGAACCTCAAAAATATTATAATAAGAGGCTTATCTTTCCTTTCCGGGGAATATTTTCTTTCAAGAAATTTTAGTTGTATCTAGAAAGACGCAAACATATTTATGTGCTTATTTTTAAGTTGAACTGTCTATAAGAAGTTTTCATTGTGGTTCTGTATGCCTGAGAGTGATATAATATGCCTGAGGGTAATACGATGTGCCTGAGGGTAATACAATATGACTAAACTTAATTCAGTCCTTTTTGGGATCCCTCCTGCAGTTTAGACGATTCCCATTTGAGACTGAATATGTCACTCTAAGGGGTAGATTTACTAAACTGCGGGTTTGAAAAAGGGGAGATGTTGCCTATAGCAACCAATCAGATTCTAGCTGAATACAATAAATAAATGACAGCTAGAATCTGATTGGTTGCTATAGGCAACATCTCCCCTTTTTCAAACCCACAGTTTAGTAAATATATCCCTAAATCTTATTTGACATTTAAGTTTTCTACATAAGGAAGCTAATCTTTTATGTCTCCCTTAGGAACATTCCACACCCCTCTCGCCCTCAGTGCTGTCCCCGGAAATTCCTTTCACAAATCCCTCCGGAACGTTCCCTATGCTGCGTGACTCTTTATACTGCGGCCGCTCTGACCTAAGCGCCGCAAATTCCTATTAATAATAGCAGTAAATACATTCTTACTAGATGAAGTATAATATTGCGTAAACACATAATAAATGTACAGTATTGGCAAATTGTCCTAGTTCTGGTCCTACCTGATATATAATATTACAGTAACATTTTATTGACGGTCTGGATCCTAATGAGCCTTTATGTGTGACATACATTAATGCATAATGACGCTGCCATATCCTGTCTTTGTACACTGTCTGCATCTCTTCCATGTATAGATTGCAAGCTCTTCTGCCAGATGGGACACTGACTTTTTTTTTTTTTTCTTTTTTCCCCCCCTCTCTCTCTTTAGGATGATGATGGGAAAATTTGGTAAGTAAGAATCCATTTTTTAACGTGCATTTAACTAGGGTCAGAGCAATTTTTTGTTATAATTTTTTTCCCTATCTCCTGCTTGTCCGTATTTAACCAGTTAAATAGGCGGGGATAAAACAAATCATCAGTGTGTTCACAGCAGCACAGAATATTTCAGGAGAGGAGTGTGCTTACCTTTGTGCTAGGCAGTAATCTGTCCACTTGTGTGATTATATCAGTGTCATGATGTGAGGAGGGGTATAGAGAGGACTATGTACAGCCCTATGGTTGTTTGATTGGATGTTAACATTGATTGGGTCTAATATTTGCGCAGTGTCTAGCCCCCTCCCCCTCCTTCCCTTTAAACTTGTTCTCTAAACAAGAATGTCTGCTCACATCTTCCACAACAAGGTCATAATTCCAACGCAGCCTATACGGAAATGCGTAGTGTAACCTTCTTTCCTCTCCTTGTTTCCAGAGCGCGACGCGTTTGACACTCTCTTCGACCACGCTCCCGATAAGCTGAGCGTTGTTAAGAAGGTAACGTGCTCTGCGCTCTAACACGACTGCTGTGTGTCCCTTAAGGAAAGATGGTAGATTCACTTGTTATGTATTTGCTTCAATTCCAGTCGCTGATCACATTTGTTAATAAACATCTAAACAAGCTGAACCTGGAGGTAACGGAGCTGGAGACTCAAGTGAGTGTTACTGAGGTCTTAGCGACAATATCTGTGCTTTGTAATGTGGTGTTTGTACCCGGTGTCTGCTCAGCTTGAGATGAAATTCAATAGATTAGTACATTTTTATAATGTCCTTTATACAAATTTTGGACCATGTTCTTTTAAAGAGAAATAAAATCACTTTTTTTCACATTAAAGGTAGCATCCTTCTTCAGATTACATTCACTTGTTGGCTTCCACATGCCTCTTGCAAGTTTTGCGAAACATTTAGCATTTCCCCCCAAACTTCCTTATGTGCTTTTCAGTTACGTATTTATATAATCCGATAGTTGTTTTATTTTTGGTTCTCTGGACACCGCTCTATGGATTGTATGCAGGGAGCAGCCTTGTGTCTTATTGGAGAGTAATGAAAATAAACCACTCTGCCTGATGATGTAAAGTCATGGCTAAGTTCCCTGCCTGCTGATGTGGGTAGTTGGTTGCTGAGATGAACTCTTATTGGCGGCTCCTACTAGGCTCATTTTACCTGTCCTAAGGTGCTCTCTTGCCTTAACCGCCTCCCCACAGTCCCTACGCATTTAGGAATCTGCAGTTTCCAGAGGAGACACTGCTGACAAACTAGAGCAATGAGCTCATCACTTTGCTCATACTAGTTGTGGCACGGCTGCTCCATCTACTCAGCCCATCCATCTAGCGCACTCCCCAAACAGCCACTCCGGTTATGGACATCGCTGATGGAGAAAACTCCAAAAAAAACAATCGTTGAGCCAACGCCCATAGAACGTCCTGCAATAGTAACCATCCAGCCTTATAGGAAAGTGATATCGCAGTCTTATTACAGTGAATGTAACAGCAACATATAAGGCATACATGTATTGTACTATACTGGCCACCATTGGGTACCTGATCTGGGCGTACATCAATGCTGCCGTGGCCCCTCCACTGTCGTTGATGGCAAGGCAGTGTCCTGCTTTCCGTCACTTAGCTTTTGGCGAACACACCGATCCACAAGATGCTCAAGAGTCCCTGATGAAGAACAATGACTGGCCAATCCTTTCAGTCCTTCAGTAGCCCTCTAGTCTGTCCAGCAAGAGCTAGAACACCTCGCCAATCCTTATATACATCTGAAACCAGTCGCCACCTCTGCCATAAATACATGCCGTAACACTGCACCAATCCCAATGGATGTTTGAGCAGGGTAACCAATCAGAGGGAGGGGGTGGACTACACTCAGCCAACCAAGGACAAGGCCTGTATGAGCATGTGTGGTTCATTTCTTCCCTGACTCTACAAAGAAACAAACAACAATATCTTATTTGCAACACAGAGATTATAGCTCTAGTCATGGGAGCAATAACTAAAATTGGGATTCAAACAATATATAACAATAGACTATAACAAATGTACCACTACATGTAATGTAAGAAAGAACTGCATTTTCACCCTTGCTCCCCTTGCGTGACAAACAATGTAGTTGGCCAGGTGATCCCTTCTCCCTTGTCTTAGCTGAGGAGTGATGCTAATTTACAACACAACACAATGTATAAAAGAATGGTTAAAACCTATGCATCATAAATGCGTAGGGTTTAATACATAACTGGGGATCTTGGGAAACAAAAGAGCTAAAAAGTATACTGCTCAGTCTCTATATTCTGAGACATTAGGCAATCTGAACGGGGTGTCAGATTTACCCCAATAATTTTCTCAAAGCAGTATTTGAAAAACATGGGTATACTTCCCGAAAAGAGGGGATCCCAGGCGGGCTTAACTCTTATTACTGCCCAGCACTCAACTCTCTTCACATATGGATATTTGTTTTGTTTTATATTAAAGTGGTGTAACTGCACTATTTGCATTGAGAAGGTTCTTACTTTACTTTTTGTCTTTAGTTTGCAGATGGAGTTTACCTAGTCCTTCTTATGGGACTTCTGGAGAACTATTTCATCCCTCTCTATAACTTCTACTTGACCCCAGAAAGCTTTGACCAGAAGGTAATCGGAGTCCTGTATGACAAGTCCTGTCCCGTTTCTGTGGGCGTCTGAACGGGATACGGTGCAGAAACAGAATAGTCGCCAACAGTCCCAGCTTTTAAATATTTGTCCCTCAAAACAATAACAGAAAGGTTGGCAGCCATTAAATGGCAAATTTAAAGGATAAGTCCTTCTATACCCGCAATCTTAGTTGGTAGACCACAGAGTTCTACTTAGGAGATCAGTCCGTTCTGGGAGGAATGTCAGACCTCATGGGGTGTAACTCTCTTGCGATACTTTCATCTCTCCTACGAAGATGGGCTTCTTTCAGACACTCAACAGTGAATGGAACTCTTGTGTGGCGAGGGGCGTTGACAGTGTTTGAAATAGGTAACTGGTGGTAGGAGAGAGAAGTTTGTCGCTAGACTGTTGGACTAGTTTGGGAACCTTGGGCAGCACGGTGGCTCAGTGGTTAGCATTCTGCCTCACAGAGCTGGGGGTCATGAGTTTGATTCCCAACCATGGCTTTATCTGTATGGAGTTTGTATATTCTTCCTGTGTTTGTGTGGGTTTCCTCCCACACTCCAAAAACATTCTGGTAGGGTAATTGGCTGCTGACAAAAATTTTTACACTAGTCTGTGTGTGTGTGTGTTGGGGAATTTAGACTGTAAGCTCCAATGGGGCAGGGACTGATATAAGTGGCAAATTTCCTCTGTACATCGCTGCGGAATTAGTGGCGCTATATAAATTTAATGATGATAACGACCTTCCAGAATCCAGGTATATTAAGTAGAATTTTGTATTCTGGTATAACTTGCTGAACTAAATCATACATTTTGGGTGACATTCTTACTTTTTTGTTCCCAGAAACATCAGTTAGCTTTATTTTAAACCAATCTTCTCTGTGCCAAGAGGCTTATTTCCCTGACTTGGTAGAAGTTTCTTTTTTCACGCGCTACGAAGCACTTCTAGAACACGGATAAAAGTTCTACATCCAAATAATGTATTTATTACCTTTATCTGAATCAAACTCCCTTAACCGCATGACATTTAATTTGTGTAATGTGACATTTAATGTGAGGACATCTAATAAGATCAGTGTACGTGCCCTAGAAGAGTTCTGCAGAAATAAAGGCAATTTAATATAAGTTTGCAAGAAAATGCCATTGGCCACAAGTTGTGTTTCCTGCATTGTCCTTTTTTGTCTAGTTTACTGTTATAAGAATTTAATATTTTGGATTGTCCCTTTCATCCTTTTAATATTGGCTGTTGTGAGTTTTTCCAATGCTTATTGCGTTTGTCTAAGGCTGCTGGCTGTCCGTGTGTACCCAAATATATTTCTTTTGTCTGTATTATCACATTAAAGTGTTTTAAACCAGAACCAGTTGTGATAAATCATTATTAAACTTTAGTATCCCCACCTATAACATTCATGTCCGTCTCTCACCACAGGTTCACAATATCTCATTTGCGTTTGAGCTGATGCAAGATGGCGGACTGAAGAAACCTAAGGCCCGGCCAGAAGGTCTGTGGTGTCTTTCATTTTATTTTTTTGCTTGATCTTTTATTGCTGTAATCCATAGTCTGTAGAGAAATAAGTTGTGTAATTTTTCCACTAGAACGTGTAAAGCTGACATGTTGCCTTCACATAGCTGAGGCAGCCATTTTATATTGCAGCCATTTTGTATTTTCTCGTATTCACAAGAATGCTGCTGATCTATGCGCTAGGAACTCGAGACGTCGAGGAGGCGTTTGTGTGAGCGATGTCACTGCTTCCTGGTGGATGGATAAAAACTGACTTCTCATAAGTACTGGTTCAGCTAACAAAATGGCTGCCTAAACATTGTGGGCCTGACTCATTAAGGAACGCAATTAGCGTTTTATTTTTTAAAAAACTGACAGAAAATGCAAGCAGGTCTGCCGGTGTTCAACAAGGAGAGGATATCTAGAAACGTTTCTAGTTGAATACGGGTGTAATTACGCTCTCCCTATACGGTAATTGCTGTATGCAGACAGAAACAACACCGATGCACCCAATTAATATGTTTATATAAAATCCCATCAGAACGCACAGAAAAAAACGGAATTATTAAATACACTTTTTAATTATTATTTTTTTTACACGAAATACATTTATCGGGATGTTATTAATGCCTACTCTGTAATCAGGCGTAACTGTAAAAATGTAAACACATGTTGTAGCATGCATACCAGACCATCATCCCAATCACTCGGCACTTACACCCGATCTGTAGCTGGTGCTAGTGGTACGGCTGAGAGCTGCCCTGAGCTTTGACCAGACGGATGTGCGTGCGCTCGAGCTTGTCACGCCCTTACCGTACATTGGCTACGTGCATACACCTCTTCCCTCCCCCGTTCTGCCGTTGAAATTGAAAGTGTCGAAGATTAATTGAATGCAATTTTCGCTCACTGGTATAGAGTGCGTTTCTGGGCAAACTCAGAGAAATCTTGCACAAAATATGGCTCGTATCGGGATTTACGTTCCTTAATGAACCAGGCTCTGTATTTATAAGGTATCCAGCACCACAAGCTATACAAAGTTCATTACTGTAAGCTAAGTTGTTTAATTAGTAATTCTCTGTTTCTTGGCTTCCGTCCGTATTCTGCCCCTGAAGTGACTGCATGCCTAGGAATAAAATTACTCTTTAAATTGTTGGTTATTTTTACGGCTTTGCACAATGGCTGGAGGTGATAAGAATTATAAATCAATGTGATAATAGACTGTGCGCTGCACAACAAAGCTCAACGGCTCTATTTGCTTTCTCCCCTTGCGATGTACGGACGCTAAATTTACAGCCAGGCTGCCCTCTAAGTGGTTCAATCCGCCGTCATGGCTGCAGCTCTTTAAATATGCTTTGACTGAGGCCATAAACTTTTAAACCTCGCCTCTTGACAACAATGAATGGGAAAGTCAATACAAAACAAATAAGGAATTATGGATTATTATGAGCTTCTAAAGGATTTATGGGTAATTCCCAGGATTCCTCAGTCTAGTCTCCATGTCTTTCACTGACTCACGTTATGTGTTCTGTATTTTACAGTAACCAGCAGCTATAAAAAGGTAAAAAAGAGAACAAGAACGTAGAGGATTCTAAGAAGGAAATGTCTTTTAAAATATTGATTGATCTCCTATCTCATACAAAGTTGAGTCGTACATATTTGTATGAACGCCAATATATTAGGGCAGCACGGTGGCTTAGTGGTTAGCACTTCTGCCTTACAGCACTAGGGGTCATGAGTTCAATTCCCGACCATGGCCTTATCTGTGTGGAGTTTGTATGTTCTCCCCGTGTTTGCGTGGGTTTCCTCCGGGTGCTCCGGTTTCCTCCTAAACTCCAAAAATATACCGGTAGGTTAATGACTGCTAACAAATTGACCCTTGTTTGTCTGTCTGTCTGTGTGTGTATTAGGGAATTTAGACTGTAAGTCCCAATGGGGCAGGGACTGATGTGAGTGAGTTCTTTGTACAGCGCTGCGGAATTAGTGGAGCTATATAAATAAATGGTGATAATAATAATAATAATAAATATTGGCAAAAATAATAATCCATTTTTTTTTTCTTTTTTAATTTGCAGATATTGTTAATCTGGATTTGAAGTCGACGCTGAGAGTGCTGTACAACCTGTTTACGAAGTACAAGAACGTTGAATGAGGCATAGACCAGTTTTCATTTGTTCTTTTGTGCCTTAAACTGTGTTATGTATAAAGTCTGTTACACACGTTGGGTTTCGCTACTGAGATTTCCCAGGAAGTTCCCCCGACTTGAATTTGAAAAGCGTTTTTTTTGTACATAGAGAAGTTCCTCGAAGTAATAAACCTGGCGGGGCATACTGGAACTTGTAGTTCCACAGTGAATGGCGATCAGTACGTCGCCTGTACCTCATCTAAAGTGTTAGAATAGGGTTTTACAGATCTATCCAGCAGTTGGTATATTACACTATCCACGCTTAGATTGTCACAGATTCCCTTACCCGCTGTTATATCTTGTAATCGATATCTGAATTGTTGGATTTCCTATGCAAGTAAAATATTACACACACTTGAGTGGATTGTGTTTTATGGCAGAACTGTACTCTTGTTTGAACTCCATTTGGTTCATAAAAAAAAGACTTGAGTAAGGCCTAATGGGTTTTAAAGGCAATCGAATGAAATAAATTGCCACGGACGCTGAAAGGGTTAATACTTTTAGAAATCTGTAAAAATATTTTGTGACGTTGTAAATGTCAAAATCTTACACAAATTTCACTCCGGTTGCCATATATACACATCGGGGCTACAATTTCATAATTTGCTGGCTGCCAGCGGCTATAATGATTGTTAGGAGGTTAATGCATTTATGTGGTGCGATTTGTCACATAAATATGGCAGCCTGCGTTGAGTGGCAAGGCAAAATACTATAATTTTTTTCAGGTTTTGTTCCACTTTATTGAATTTTTGTGCTGACTGCCTAATTCCATTGTGTAATCGGCAGCCTAAAATGTTTATTTAACATCTTTACTATCATCTGGTAACTAAGTCGTGTAAGCTGACATGGGACTGAACACCTCTCGGGGACACGTTGTGATGTCACAACTGGGCAGCTGTATCCAAATGTAAGATCCTAGTGTGGTCTAAAACACTCCAAACTCTACTGGAAACCAAGTAACCTTCAGCGATCGCCTGGGATTACTATGGTAAAATGCTAAATGATCATATTACACTTAGGTTCTACCATTATAATTACCATGCCCTAGGGTAGTCTAAGCTTGGAGAATGTAGTTCAAGGACTTAAACACTTTATAAGTAATTATTTTTGAAACTTGAATTTCTTTTTGATCTATCGCAATATATATGTGTGTGGGGGATGTTTTTTTCCCTTGGCGAAACTAAAGTTGCATTTTGTGCCTTAAACAGTTTTTCGCCAGATTATACCAAAGAATCGGCGCTGACTGTAGAACAAAAGCTAAAGGGTATTATATTGTATTACTAATTGACGTTCCTGGTGAAAACAGATGTTGGGGTGAATATATAGAAATACTTCTATTTTGTTTTGTGCATTAACCTTTATTTCAACTGCTATTTATATCACTGTTCTTAACTTTTGTATTAAACATTGGTGTATTTATTTCTCATAACTTCACTGGATTTTTGTTGTTGTTGATAAATTCATTAAAATGAGATGTTCAGGAATATGCGTTGTCCGTCGTTTCGTCCTTAATTTGATATTTATAGATTTCTGAATGCGGAGATCCATTTCCGCGCTGGTCTGGTACAACTTGTGTAAAGTACATAACTGTGAAAACCATTACACAATGTTCTCTGCTTTCCCCAGCTCAACAAGACGATATTAAAGTTATTTTATCGTTTACCAATAATCATTGTCTATGCGATTTGTGTGGTTCCAAAGCACAACGCGATTAAATTAGTACAGCCGATACATACGCCGTGCCCTGGATCCTGTATACAGTCATTCAGTCCTGAAGTCTGAGGTCAAAGTGGCTGATAGCTGAGAGCAATATATATATATATATATATATATATATATATATATATATATATATATATATATATATATATATATATATATATATATATATATATATATATTTGGTGTTACAGTAAATACAATACAGATGACTTGGCATGTTTCCATAGGTTCAGGCTCCAGGACAGTCCAGTATAGTGTCAGGACAGTCCAGTATAGTGTTTGAACTGACCTATGAACTACGACACCCTCCAAGGGTGGGGGCCAGATGCATACTAATCTTCCCGCCGACAGCTAGTTCAAACTGGTCTATTTACATTATACACACAATACCATTCTGATCACTAATTCCCTGTATTCCATAATTAGCTTACACGAGATGCGATCTCATAGCTGATGGAACCGAATCACTAAGGATAAATAGGGGATTAGAATGACACCAAACATGATATGTTTCCTGTAGCCTGAACCTTAGATCTCACTAAAGTGCATATAATATTATAATATTTAACTATAAACTAAATAACATCTGTTCATAAATGACTGTGGGTTGGAACTGTTATAAAATGAACTATGTACAAGTGAATGTGTAAGTGTGTGCGTACGTTATTTATCGTGTGATTGCGTCATGACACGTGGCGTACTGATCGCAATCGCACGGTAAAACCATATTAATCAATATACTTTCTTTCATCCAATTATTCGACTTTTACAACGACTTGTTGTGCAAAAGTCCCGTATTTATGGAAAAATGGTTGAATGCCACGCTGAATGCGTTTGGGCCCAAATTTACACCAACATACGTACTCTCCCCAATTTATGCCATCATTGCGAAGAAAATTCCAAACTTTTTAAATGTATACTATATTTATTTCTGGAACCTGTATCTGCATCCGACCTTAGGTAAAATACACCAACGGGTATAAGTCTCTGTAAGAATTATAATAGAGAAATAAATTCCGTTTTGTCTGTTTTTACATTTTTTTTTTCTCTGTAAAAACTATGCAATAAAGAGTTATTTAAATGAATTTACGGCAAAAAAAATATATAAATCAGTTCCAATGTAAACCGTGCCGAACGTGCTTGAAAAAACGGGCGCAGCGTAAAATTGGTCTCGTCATTTAGAGGTGAAAGCTCAACTTTTTTTTTGTTGGTGAATAAACCTAATAATGTTGATCTGTCTCTTACCGCTGTGACCTTTTCACATCACTTGTAATAAGGTGAAATCTTTCTGTGTGACGGTCGCTACAGAGGTCTCTGAAGTTTCTTGAAGATAATGCAGATGAAGCAGCGTTAGAATTAATGTGGGAACCTCAGGCACCGGGGAAAAGCTGAACGTTAATTACGCTCCGTGCGACTCCACTGTAATCAGCATTTGTGTAAATTGCTGCTGATGTTTCTTCTCTTTATACATGCAAGATATGTAGAAGATGCTTTGTGCTTTACCGATCGGTACAGCCAGGAACGTGGTCTGTTTGAAGCTTTCTTCAGCTTTTGAAGGAGTTTGCTGTTTTTTCTGGAGTAGTTTGTAATACAAATGTTAATGTTTGTAATTAGGCTTTGGGCCTAGATAACGTTTTCTGGTTGCCTAGAAACTAGTCGCCCTATATTTCGGTGACTCTCATACCCGCCTGTAGTCCTGAATTTTGCCAGTGGGATGGGGCGTGACCTCATCGTGGGCATGATTTGGGCAGACTGATTTGAGACATTGGCGTAAATTGTCCCACTCTTCCAATATGGAAATACTGCTAGGTATGGACTTGGCATATTAATTCTCTAATTCAGTCAGTGGCAACCTGATACACGTTAAGGAATATACATGCAGGCCTTCTAACCTTCAAGTCAAGAGGGCAGCACGGTGGCTCAGTGGTTACCACTTCTGCCTCACAGTGCTGGGGTCATGAGTTCAATTGCCGACCATGGCCTTATCTGTGTGTAGTTTGTATGTTCTCCCCGTGTTTGCGTGGGTTTCCTCCGGGTGCTCCCGTTTCCTCACACACTCCAAAAACATACTGGTAGGTTAATTGCCTGCTATCAAAATTACCCTAGTCTCTCTCGCTCACTCGCTCTCCCGTTCCCGCTCGCTCTCCCGTTCCCGCTCGCTCGCTCTCTCGTTCCCGCTCGCTCTCGTTCCCGCTCGCTCGCTCTCTCTTTCCCGCTCTCTCGCTCGCTCTCGTTCTCTCTCGCTCTCGCTCGCTCTCGCTCGTTCTCGTTCTCTCTCGCTCTCTTTCTCTCTCGCTCTTTCTCTCTCGCTCTCGTTCTCTCTCGTTCTCTCTCGCTCTCGTTCTCTCTCGCTCTCGTTCTCCCGCGCTCTCATTCTCCCTCGCTCTCGTTCTCCCTCGCTCTCGTTCTCCCTCGCTCTCTCTCGCTCTCGTTCTCTCTCGTTCTCTCTCGCTCGCTCTCGTTCTCTCTCGCTCGCTCTCGTTCTCTCTCGCTCGCTCTCGTTCTCTCTCGCTCGCTCTCGTTCTCTCTCGCTCGCTCTCTCGTCCTCTCGCTCGCTCTCTCGTCCGCTCGCTCGCTCGCTCGCTCTCTCGTCCTCTCGCCCGCTCTCTCGTCCGCTTGCTCTCTCGTCCTCTCGCTTGCTCTCGCGCTCTCGTTCGTGCTCTCGTTCTCGTTCTCTCGCTCTCTCTCTCACGTTCTCTGTACAGCGCTACGAAATCAGTGGCGTTATATAAATAAATGTTGATGAAGTCGAGATGTACGTACAGCTCCCCTAACCTTCGAAAAAGAGATGTGCGTTACCCATATGGGCGGATTTACTAACACTTCTAAACCGGAAAAGTGGAGATGTTGCCCTTAGATTCTAGTTATCATTCTTCTAGTACATGCTAGAATCTGGTTGCTATGGGCGACACCTCCACTTTTACTTTTTAGAAAGTTTAGTAAATCTGCCCCTAATATCAGTAATAAGTTAAAACTAGGGTTTATTAAAGTAAGAGCTGCATAGCTGTAATAACCTATCAGCAGACAATATAATGTAAGATAAACCATAAAAATTTAATAATAATGTGTAAAATGCTGGAAAAAAACAGCACTGCCCTAGAAGACCTGCAGGGAATAAGTTTTATAGGGCGACGTATTCATTCCCCAGACACCCTAATTTACCTGCACTTCTATGGACATTATAACGTCACTACTTTTTAGTTAGTTTTGAAGTTATTACTCGTCGATTATAACAATTATTATAATCCCGGTATTATTGTTACCTGTGTTTTGCCTTTAGAGTACTTGTCACGGTCAAACAGATGCTTTTAAAGAACCATTGTCCTACTTGACGTGATCACTGAGGCCTCAGTCAGAATCGAATGGGGAAGTTTTTAATCTCCCTTCAACCACAGCTTGTGTCACAGACACTGAAACCCGCGTGTACAGCACAGGATGAGGAAGTGGCCCCCACAATGGTGTAAGTCAGTTCATCACTCTCATTTCCTAGATCTTGCAGCAATGTCATGTAGCTGAGCGTTCAGTGAGGACAGATTACTGGGTTATAAAGGCCGCTGTCCGTTAAGGCTTCGGATTGACGTGAACTCTCTGGCAGGTGAGTTGGAAGCTTTTGGTTAAGTTTGAAGGATGGATGTTCTGTGTTTAAATGTCATACATTGCTTTGGGAGGTACACGAACCACGGTACGGCAGCAATGCTTCCCATATTGGGGTATATTTATTAAACTGCAGGTTTTTATAAAAGTGGAGATGTTGCCTATAGCAACCAATCGGATTCTAGCTTTCATTTATTTAGTACTTTCTACAAAATGACAGCTAGAATCTGATTGGTTGCTATAGGCAACATCCTCACTGTTTTTCAAACCTGCAGCTTAGTAAATCTAGCCCATTGTCTTAAATGTCTATTGTGGGGCGAAATGTGGGTTTAGCAATGACATGTCCAGGTTAATAATAGCTGTAATCCCTTCTCTCCGTGCTGAATTGATCCAGCGATCTTTGCAATACTTAGGAGGTGGATTTACTAAAGCTTCTAAAATGGAAAAGTGGAGCTGTTGCCTATAGCAACCAATCGGATCCTAGCCATCATTTATCTAGTACATTATAGAAAATGTCCATAGCAGCCAATCAGATTCTAGCGATCCTATGCTAGAATGTAGTAGATATGTGATAGCTGCAATCTGATTGGTTGCTATGGGCAACACCTCCACTGTTCCTTTTTAGAAGCTTTGATAATCACTACAACGTACACCCTGCTTTCCTGGCCTGTCCTAATTTGACCCTCATGTTTCGTATAACTCCTGACAGTAAAGGGTCATTAGGACAGGGTTTACTTGAAGTGAGAATATTTGGAAAAAAAAATTATCAAAACTTTTCTTTATTTTGTTTTTATATACATTTTTAGGCATTTTTGTACCATTTTCATACCTACCTCAACTCTCTGCTGACCATTTACATTTCACTGCCAGGGAAGGTTGTGATGGTAGATTCAACTGATACGGTTAAGAAAGGGTTAGACAAATTTTTAGCGGAAAAGTGTATCCAGGGATATGACCGTTAATTAAAATGAAGGATAGTAGTGGATATAGGGTAAAATAGGATTGTAATATTGGGTCTGGGGGGGATTTTTCCCGATTTGAAACAGATTAACGGTTGGTTCATCTGGATCGATTTCAAACATAAGTGAGGGATCGCAGGAGATCCAAAATAGGTTGAACTTGATGGACTGGTGTCTTTTTTTTTTTTTGAACCTCATCAACTGTGTAGAATATCTTGGTCTGCAAAACCATATTTTGTTTTTTTGCAAGTTAGTTGCATATTTCGGTGCATCAAAGCCCATAATCTGCAGCCATCTACCCCCCCCCCCATCTACTAATCCATCTAATTTGCCAAATCCGCATTTCACTGCACAAATCTATGCTTCGTTCTGCAAAGAATAGTACTATAGTCCATATATTCACTGTATTCACCTGGTAACGGCACTTGTGCTGCATTTTCGCTTCTTAAATTAGTTTCTGTGTTTTGATGCCCCCAAATGAATCCCCGAGTTCGTCGCCAGTTCTTTACTGTTCATCGCAGCATGATAGAAGCTGGACGTTTCCACCACTGTACCCCAATGTCTATCTACACCCACGACAGACTGCGTCTTCTACCTAAATCTTAAGGTCCCCGTACATACTTCTATTTCCCCGCACAGTTAGGTTGTTATGGACCCAATTGGACATTTGTATGAACTGCTTGTATGAGCCTATAAAACACTGTTACCAATCAAAATCTGATTGGGATCATTCAGATACCGTCTGGAATGATTGGACCATGGATACGACTGTCCGTGCGCGCAGTCACTGCAGACTTAGCGCTGTGTGATCCCACCCCCCCGCTCGGCCAGGACGGCTGACGGATCTTTCAGATTTGGTGACATGTATATGTATATGTGGGTGTATAGTGAAATATGACAATCCTGTTGATATATGTGACTCAGTTCTTATATTCTCCAACAGTACAAATGGATCCAGTAACACAATCCGGAGACTCCCTGGAGATGATATTTGATGCAGAAATCCAAGGTAACACACAATCCATCTTAATCGTGGTCAGGGAGATTCAACTGGTCGTCTCCTCTTTAAACTGTAGCATAAAAAAATAAACTTTTATCAGCCATTTAATGAACACTGTGTGTGTATTTGTCATATTTTAGTAAAGATGGCCTTTTGCTGCCTATGTACAATCTCTGACAGTGTCAAATATGAAAAAACTACCCATATATTACCCTGGCTATCTGGTATAAAAATCCCTAGTTGTTGTTAACCTATGCATGCATAACTCTGACGAGGTGTAATCCCTGCAAATATATGTTTGTTTATGTATGTATCTATATTTGTATGTATACGGCAGTGTATGTTTGTATGTCCCAGTTTGTACATGTTAGTATTACACGTGTGATTTTTCTGTGTACATTCATGTCTACCCTCCCACCTGTGTTGGAGACCCTCACACATTTGTCCCAGGCATAGGGGTGGCAGTACATGCAGAATAAAGTGATCTGATATCCCATTGCCGGTAGATTTGTGTAGCTTGCAGGAGGGATTACAAGCCCCAGCGTCTGTACTATGTTCAGTTTTTCTGTGCCGATCACTTGCAGTAACTGAAAACGTTACCTGTTTGTAGGTGACGTCCAAAAGATTTTGCAGCCCAGCACGGAGAATAATGCAAAATTTCAAGAACTGAAACAGGTATGTTAAATAACTTGGTCTATATGGGATAGATATACTGTATATGGGCAATGATATATTGTATTTTCCAGTGTTTGCAGACAGTGGTTGAACCAGGTGTTTTGGTGCTTAAAGTAAAGATGACAAATCGTATCCATACCATCTAACCGACCTGATTTTCCAAGGACAGAGATGGCCATGGGTAGCTCTGTGACGGTGGTGGTGGGTGTACCCAATGATGTGACTCCATACAGACCTATCCACTGAAGAGCGATGGTGCAATTTGAGTCACCATGCTGAAGTTGGTGTGGCTCAATTACGCAAATTGCATCAGCATGCCGCAGTGGGTGGAGCTAGATGAATAGAATTGTGGCATCACACCGAGTCCTGGCCACCACTTCACTGTCTGGCCCGTCTTCAGGGAGATTGTCAGGGTCTATCGGGAGTCTAGGAGATCAACCACTATTTTGGAAATCTCCCGGACGTTCCTCAGAGGGCAGCAAATATGATTAAAATACTCATAATGGACATACCCCTCCTTCCCAAAGATGTGTTGCGCTATATTGAGCTGCCTCTTTTGCTTACCCCTTGTCCCAACCTTTGTATCAGAACCAGGTGTTTTTGACTCAAGGTAAAGATTCCCAGCTGCACTTCTGTCCCCTCAGAACGACTTACCACAATCTTATTGAACCACCATTTTTTTCATTCGGTGCGCTAGATACTCAGAAATTAACCTGAAAGAAAGTGCAGAACCAACGAATATCCAGGTCTTCTGCAGCAAGATAGATATTGGGTGTCATACTTGTACCCAAAGCAGATGCCTCCTCTGCCTATCCCATATCCCAGTCCACTCTGGAGTGTGCTAGTATCAGATTTTCAGGCTCGCTTTTTCCCGAAAATCGAACCTACCCCGAACATCGCCATTTCCTCGGATCTGAATAGAGGTAAAACGTCATTGTTGCTTCGTCGGATCTCGCGGGTTTTGGATTACTTAAGTACCTCCCTCCCCAAGAGATCCAGCGTCATTGCTCACACAGAAACAGGGGTAGCAGTGTTCTTGTCACTCTCCAGTGACATTGCTCAGTGCCATTGCCCATACAGAAATAGCAGTGTTCTTGTCACTTGACAAAAATTGACTGGAAATTAATGTTGTTGAGGTTAATAATAATGTAGGAACAAAAAAAAAAGCCAAATTAAGTGGGTTTTTTTTTGTTTTTTTTTAGCGCTTAAAAAAAGAGAAAAAAAAATACAGACCCAAAACACGTAGTTAATACAGATCCAAAACCAAAACACCGGAGTCAGTGACCATCCCTAACTGCAATAGTATACTGTATGGGGTGTGCTTATTGATCAGTGGTAGTCAGTTTCACGGTACTGACTACCCCGACAGAGAAGACAACGGCATGAGGAGTCCGATTCAATAGTACACCGACCTGGGGAAAAAAACTACTTACCGGAATCAACGTCGCGGTTGGGGGTGACGTCATTTTCTCCAGACGGCAACAGAGCGAGTCGTGATATGAAGTAATCTGCATTCCAGTAAGTAGTTTTTTTCCCCAGGTCGGTGTACTATTAAATCGGACTCTTCATGCCGTTGTCTTCTCTCGGGGTAGTCAGTACCGTTAATAGGTAGTACACCCTTATTGATATCCTCCTGAACGGTTCAATTAAGCCAAAATATATATATATATATTTTAATGTGCTAAATTGTTTGTGAACCTCAAAATGTCCAAAATCTGAGAGTCGGGTCCCATTTTTGGGAGCGTACTTCATGTAGTAGGAAGCCTTTAGACACCCACACAATGGCCCCATGTAATAATCCGAAGTCCCGTCACTCTTGTGATCCATTTTAGCCATGAATTGGGTTAAACCGATCGGAGGTCGGACTTTTGATGTCCCACTTACACCTATGCGCCTCTTTGCCCTTCTGCACAGTAGGTTGCAGAGGTATCACTCGGATGCAGAGCAGAAGCACCTCGACGTGGACGGATCACCCGTTTCCACCCACTATGCCTTGTGATGATCTCCAGAAAGGTTACTTGGATCACAAAGCCTGAATAAGAGATCATCACCATCATCATCATCTATTTATATAGCGCTTCTATTTCCGCAGCGCTGTACAGAGAACTCATTCACATCAGTCCCTGCCCCATTGGAGCTTACAGTCTAAATTCCCTACTATAGACACACAGTCACACACAGACAGAGAGGGAGACAGACAGACAGAGCCAAGGGTCAATTTTTGATTGCAACCAATTAACCTACCAGTATGTCTTTGGAGTGTGGGAGGAAACCGGAGCACCCGGAGGAAACCCACGCAAACACGGAGAGAACATACAAACTCCACACAGATAAGGCCATGGTCAGGAATCGAACTCATTACCCCAGTGCTGTGAGGCAGAAGTGCTAACCACTAGGCCACTGTGCTGAATATAAAAGTCCTTCAGTGTTTTTCTGATTCACCCCGGATTACAATGAAAGACCAGGGAAAGAATCACATTTCCTTGGTTATTTGATGGGTATGAGGCTCGGGAGACAGAACCAATGTGCTAATTTACATGTCATTATCCAGAGTTCTGCTCTGCCATTTAATCAGTATGTAATGTAATGACTGGAATGTAAATATATTCATAGCATTTTATCGAGCTTATTATTAAAAACTTATGAACCTTTTATACTCTCGCAAATGGCTTGGTGTGAAAAGCAATATATTCGCTATGACCTTTTGTCGTACAATTGGACACATGGTTTGTTGGTTTCTGTTCCTGTGGATTTTGTTATGTTTTAAATTAAGATTGAAAATGGAGCTTTTTCACATCCGAAGCTGCTGTAATTGCTGTCATCTCGAATAGAGTTATTGGGCTTAACCCCCTTTGAGACAACGTGCCCTCTCTCTTCAGAGCCAACACATGCTACCTCATCTATATAGAAAATAAGATTATAGAGAATGTTTGTATCCAAACCACGATTTATGGAGGCTTGGAAGAGAGAGATGAATGGGACTAGGGAAAAAGGACTGGCCAAAAATCTTTAAAGCCATGCGTGTTTGTTCAATAAGTACCTCTGTAATAGAATCTCCAAATATATAAAGTCTCAGCATTTAAATAACACCGCCAAGGTACTGATCTCTGTTCATTGGAGATCACCCATCCCTTGTTCTAAGAATGGCTTGGTCGGATACACTTTTACATTTCGATTTGTGCCGTATCACTCGTTCCGATGGATCGATGCTCAAAGGAAGCCAGAAGCAGGTGCATATAGCGGATGAACATGGTCCCCAGCACCAGCAAACCACTTGTGATTGGCTGTTTTGCAAGTGCTCTGCTTACACTGATTGGTGATTTATTGATCGCTTGTGCGTTTAAGCAATAATTTTTTTTCTCTAATTTCTGCTGTATCAGAGATATTTTAGCATTTTTTTTGATGCCCAATAGTGAATGCAAATAAAATAAATTGTTAAAAACAAGTGGGGTGTATGTTTTGGGGCTAGATTTACTGAAGGTGGCGATATACAGTGCCACGTGTGCATCATAAATAATTTCTGCCCCCCATTAGCACTCAAATTGTATTGCCCCCTTAATATAATCCTATTGACCCCATAATATAATACAATTATTATAGGTCCCTTTTAAAATAATGAAATATAAAATTTGCCCAATAAGTTAATTGTAAATTAATTTGACCTCTTATTCAATAAATAATGATAGACCCCATAATTCATAAGTCACTAGTGTCTCTTCTTATGTTCTCAATGGAAAGATGGATGAAAGAGCATGTTTGAGCTAAGTAGCCAATCAGAAGCAGGTATTACAAAAACCTGTCTCTTTGATCCTGGCAGTTTTGACTAAATTGACGGTTTAGCGGTTTCTAATCCGCCACACATCGCCAGGCGTTTAACATCCCAGCCTCAAACCACCCTATAGTAAATGCGGGTCAGCGATGTGTGCCGGGTTAAAACCGCCACCAAACGCCATTCTTAGTAAATCTATCTAACGCCTGCATCCCACAATACCACTGTGAGGTCACCGGGTATTCATTAATCACCAATTAAGTGCAATACAGAAATCTAAATAAAATTACGTATCAAAATCATGTGAAACCAAACACAAGAATGATAAAAGGAGTTACATCTAATAATAAAACATTTACACGCATTAAGTAAAGTATATTCCTCCCATTAGAGGGGAGATCCTAGTTGTTAAATACATGGAACTACCCAATGAATTCTAAATCACTCTTTGTTTCAAAGCAAAACATGTTTAAATGTATAGAAAAATAAGCAATATAGGCGTTAAGTGACAACAACCAACATGGGATCTGTGCAAACAAACTAGATGAATAATTAATATTGTAACATACAGTAATCTGCTTCTTGGCCTTATATACTTATTTGCAAGAGCAATGCCTAGAATACGAAACAAAAAACAGAAGCTCCACACACAGTGTATCAAAACATACTGGGCCTGATTCATTTAAGAAAGTAAAGCAAAAGAAAATGAGTAACTTTGCACCTTGGCAAAACCATGTTGCATTGGAGGGGGAGGTAAATTTAAAATATGGGGACAGATTTCTAGGTGGGGTAGAGCATGTCCCAGATCAACTTTAAATGTCAGTGTAAATATATAGAGCTATCAAGTATTTGTGTCCTACATGACAAAACAGCCAGTATTTATTTTATGCAATATAAGAGAGTGTCCTATCTGCGCTCCTATAAGATGGGGGAAGGGAGTAGGGAATGCAGCCCAATTCGCTTGGAAGTACCTACTAAACTTCCAAAATTGCAGTAAAGATAATACAGAGGGTTGGAATAAGGCGCAAAAAGGGAGGTAATTGAATGAGAAGGTTTCTGAGTATCACAACATCAATAAACATGCGTCAGTATCAACATAAAAAGCATAACAGAATGGTCCATAGTCACAATAAACGCTATTAATCCAAAAGCGCAGTCTCTAGATCCTCTGAATAAAGTTCCAGGTAATCGCTCGGTGTATCCTCATATATTTTCCCAGGATCTACCATATATTTCATACATATGCGGGAGACAAAAAGGACAAAAAGTGCCCCAATAGTGTAGTATTCCAATATAAAATATTTATTTCACAACGATTAAAATTCACTTACATTTAGTAAGGGTTTCAATGCACATCAAGGTATCTTTTATCACGCAGAGAAGTTTCTGTTAGTAAGCTGCAGCGTGGTCAGATCTCCGCAGCAACTTCCGGGTATGGTTGTCCCAGTAACCAATCTCAACACTCACTGGAACCCTACGCATTTCGCCTCTGGGACTTCGTCAGGGTATTTATTTTATGTAAAACATAAACTAATTTGCACCCCGTGCATCGTAACATGGTTTTGTCCAGGAGAAAACTTACTCTTTTTTTAAAAAATTACTTTCCTTAAAGAATCGGGCCCATATCAATAGTGATAGATGTAATGTGTATAGCTGCGTATATATAATATACAGAATTTGATGGGCTTATCTGATACATATATGGGATGAATAGAGAATCTTCCATATTGTAGTGATGAATCGCAATAGGAACTGGAACTCTGAGTACAATATAGTGTAGTATGTTCCATTTTTAGAACCCATTAAACTTATATCTTATAAATATATGCGTACCAGATCAGGCTCTCTTCAAAACATATATAAAATATATATTTTAGCCCATGTATGCATCAGATAAGCCCTTCAAATTGTGTATATTGGATCGCGGTTATATCGCATTATATCTATCACTATTGATATAATGTTTTGATACACTGTGTGGCGCTTCTATTTTTTGTTTTGTATATCTAAGTGTGTGTATATATATATATATGTATGTGTGTGTGTGTGTATGTGTATATATATATATATATATATATATATATATATATATATATATATATATATATATATATATATATACATACATACACAATGTGTTATGCACGTTTTGTCGCTATCCAATAACGACTGTCGAATCTCGATTTGTGTTTCCAACGCACAAATATTTATTCTCAAAACGTAGCAGAATAATTCAAGTGAAATAATAATAAGTACAGCAGTTACTTATCGCAGGCGCTCTGGATCCAGTGAACAGTCATTCAGATCTGAAGTCTGTGGTCAAGATGACAACACTACATGGAAAGCTCCTGCCTATATGCAAACAGAAATACAGTAAAACAATGCAGATGGTGTGGCTTGCTTCTATTGGTCCAGGCTTCAGGAAGGTCCAGGGGGTTGCAGATCATAGGCTAGTTCAAACTAAAGAATCCAAAGGTGGGGGTTATCTCTCCAGGGGATGTGCTCCGTTCTTCCCGCCAAGACTCTAATTACAACTAGTCCATTAGCATTTTATAGTCAGCATCATATTAAAGGTTTATTCCCTAACATCAATAACTAGTGTATGCAATGTGTGATCTCTTCGCCGAATGCACTGAACAGCTGCTGATGTAAAGGGGATTAATATGATACTAGACATGACATATTTCCTTTAACCTGTACCATATGTATTACTAATATGCATATAACTTATAATATTACACATAAACACTACTATATTTCGACATAAATAACTATGTGTTGCGACTAGAATTAATGTCTACTATTTACAAAGATGCGTATTGGTGCGAATGTGTGTAAATGTGTAAAAACCGCTATTGCCACGTGTTACGGCTGCGTACGCCCTTCCACACCGTAGCGTGCAATATGCATCTTTTTAGACAAAGACAACCAAGTTTGCTCGATATTAATTGAAATGACTTTATCCAATTTGCTGACTTCGACTATATATATATATATATATATATATATAAGTTAACCCGTGCATGATACTCATGCATTCTAGTCAAATCAAGCTGCTTAAGGTGTTAAAAAGGTTCTTGTCATGCATTTGGGCCATAGCCCAGACCTCAACTACCAACCACTCCCCACTGTCACCCCCGGCAACCACCAACCACTCCCAACTGTCACTTCTCCTTCAAGAAATATATATATATATATTTTTAAAATCTTTATAAACACTTTTAACAATTAACAAATTAAATTAACAAATTAAAAACATCTTATTATACCAAATTTCAGCCCTTTCTGAATTTTTTTCCCCACACACACTAAGAATTTAGTAGGTCAGTGTATAACTCCGCCCAGCAGGTGGCGCTGCAGCTTGGTTTTATTTTTTGCACACACAGACAGACTAACACACGCCACTAGACATTTATATTATAGATATATATAGCATATTATATCTTTATTCACTCTTAAATGTGTTTATTATATTTATATGGCATTTGTATAAAATATGCTGCTTTTATCTTGTTTCTCAGTTCCTTCTTGAATGGATCAACAAAGAGTTAAAGCAGGAACACATCGTGGTGAAGAGCTTGGAAGAGGATCTATTTGATGGTTTAATTCTTCATCACCTTTTACGTAAAATATCTATTTTTACTCCCTCTTATAATCTGTCAGCAATCAAGGGCTCAAGCTGTTATAGATTTACTGCAGGACTTGGATGACATTGCTATCTCTAGATTGTTTATCATATAGAATTCAAACTCCGCTATGTGTACGATGTGCTCTACTTTTCTTAACGGCGGAGATATCCTTTTATTTATAACTTTCTTCTAGGTGTTTGGGAGTATGGATATTTTCCTTGGGTCCACCAAGATTGGGGGGGGGGGGGGGGGCGTCCAATTAAACGTCTTGGTAATGGTGTCCTAAAAATCACTTTGTTTTAAAGACGGGGTCTTGACCTTATGAGATTCATAACTACAGTTGTCTGAAGATATCCTTGGAGAGAATATTTAATGCAATGGAAAGCTTTAGCCTTAATCCAAACAGTTCTAATGGGAACCTAAATCTAGTTCCAAAACAGCTCTGATCTTTGTTCCCCTAAGCATATTAGAAGCCCTCACGCAGCCGTATTTGGACAGTTGACATTTTTTGTCTTCTGATTCTCTCTTGAGATATGGTTGCCTCCCATGTTTTATAAAGGATTTTGGGACCCACCAAAATGTTCTTTAAACTGGTCTCATTTGTGTCTTAATCCAGACCTGTCTAGAAAATGTAGTTGCTGAGACATTTCCCCTTGTTTTGGGATAGTTAGAAAATAATATTTATACCTGAGAAGTTAATTGTTGGCATTTGCTATAAGCAGAGTAGCATGTCCTTCACTACGTCTACACCTGCATATCTGACTGTAACACTAATATATATATTGATCAGTCACAACATTAACACCACTGACATCATCTCGTTACAATGGCACCTGTCAAGGGTTGGGATATATTAGGCAGCGAGTGAATGCTAAGTTCTTGAAGTTGATGTGTTGGAAGCTGGAAAAATGGGCAAGCGTAAGGATCTGGGTGACTTTGACCAGGGTCAAATTGAGATGACTGGATCAGAGCATCTCAAAATGACAGGTCTTGTGGTGTGTTCCCGGTACGCAGTGGTTAGTACCTACCAAGAGTGGTTCAAGGAAGGACAACCAGTTAACAGGCAACAGGGTCTTCTGTGCACAGAACTCATTGATGCGCATGGGGAGTGAAGGCTAGCCTGTCTGGTCCAATCCCACAGAGAGCTACTGTAGCATAAGTTGTTAAAAAAGGTAATGCTGGCTTTGATAGAAAGGTGTCGGAACACACAGGCATCGGAGTTTGTTGCGTATGCGTCTATGTGGCTGCAGGTCGGTCAGAGTGCCCATGCTGACCCCTGTCCACTGCTGAAAGTGCCTACAATGGGCAGATCAGGACCATGGAGCAATGGAAGAAGGTGGACTGGTCTGATGAATCACATTTTCTTTTACATCATGCGGACGGCCGGGGGCATTGTTTACTTGGGTAAGAGATGGCACCAGGATTCACTGGGGGAAGAAGGCAAGCTGGCGGACGCAGTGTGATGGTCTGGGCAATGTTCTGCTGGGAAACCTTGGGTCCTGGCATTCATGTGGCTGTTACTTTGACAATACCCTCTACCTAAACATTGTTGCAGACCAAGTACACCCCTTCGTGACAACGGTATTCCCTGATGGCAGTGCCCTCTTTCAGCAGGATAATGCGCCCGGCCACACTGCAGAAATTGTTCAGCAATTGTTTGAGGAACATGGCAAGCAGTTCAAGGTGTTTACTTGGCCTCCAAATTCCCCAGATCTCAATCCAATCGAGCACCACCATGCAAATTACAGAACTTAAAAGATCTACTGCTAACGTCTTGGTGCCAGATACCACAGGACACCTTCAGAGATCTTGTGGAGTCCATGCCTCAAGGGTCAGAGCTGTTTTGGTGGCACGGTTGAGGCCTACACAATAGTAGGCAGGTGGTTTTAATGTCATAACTGACATATATATATATATATATATATATATATATATATATATATATATATCCTGGCCCTACTGTAACACTTTTACTTGTACTGCTGCAATACTTATTTTGATATCGCTATTGCAGGATAACTAGTCCCCTTAGCATCTGTTTCTCTGTGCTGTATAAATTAACACCTGCTCTAAGAATATGTTTAAAATACAGTAAAAATGTATCTAGTCACATATTCTGGGATCTAGTACCAAAGATCTCTCTATATTGCTATAGTTCCATCTTCATCAGACTTTGTAATAACAATGAGACACAGACATGATACTGATTTTTCCTCCATAAACGTGCACTAGACATCACAGCTTACGGCCTGACAGCTATATACTGTATCTTCTCTTAGTTTGGGACCCCAGCAGTGTTTTGTAGAGTGCTGAAACATCTTGTGCTATATACATAAAGCCAAATGCCGCGTATCTCCTTAATTATTAAATGGGAGTTTGTGCAAATTGTGTTTCTCCAAATCAAAGAGCAAGGAAGACATCAACAATGTACAAACCAATGAATTCACTACAGTGTACTGAGAACAATGTTCTGTTTAATATTTAATTCCTCATTCGTTGTCATTTGCAGAAAAAATTGGACAGATCAAATTAGACGTGGAAGAAATCACTCTCACAGCCAGCAACCAGAGACGGAAGCTGGGGGTGATACTGGCGGCTGTGTCCGAATGTCTGGAACTGGAGGAGAGTCAGCTGAAGTGGAACATGAGCTGTATGTACCGGATAATCGCAATGCTATAGTCTTTATGTATATATCTGTATATAAGCAGGGGACTAACATTTGGGGGTGCAGGATTGTGGCGGCCACGGGCCTGGAGTTGAGGGATGCTCGTCGGTCACCACTCCTTCATCCGAGGCCCCGGTCTTCTGAGGTACAATCCTCTGCTTTATTGAGAGCAATGCGGGGGTCCGAGAAGCAAGAACATCATAACTGGGCGCCTACCCAAATTTTGCTATGGGGTACAGTGATTCACCCTTCTGCCCCGATCTGTAGGGCTGGTGCCTTCAAGAGCTGACCTTAGTCACCACATCTGGGGGTTGCGTACAGTCATGGACTCCACAGATATAGTCTAGGACCAGCAGTATAAAGAAAGTTCACACCTCTATTCTGATTGGCTAGAAGTAAAACTGTATTAACTAAGGAGATAATCTAGACCGCTCCTGTTCTCAGGGACCTGGGTTTCCAATAGGCTGACTACGTACTGTGCTCGCAGTGAATGTCGGGCGTGATGACGTCATCACGTCCAACATTCACTGCGAGTGCAGCACGGAAGAGGGGACAAGGGAGAGAGCCGGGTCGTCCTGCCTCGGGCCCCCGGGCACCTGCCCATCGTGCCATGGTAGCGCTCCTTCATGTTTCTGCTCCGCTATACAGTTCTGATATTAATGGAAACAAAATGAGTGACAGATTGCTGTGACCCTTTTAAAAAGTAGAGCTGAGCTTTGAAAACATGGGAACATAAACATTGGTGGGGAGGGGGGGGGGCAGATTTGAAATGAAGGACGAGGTTTTACCTGCTGCGTGTTAGCCTGGTGTGAAAAGCCAGGGGGGCGCTACTAGCTTATTAGCCTATGGCGGCACAAAATGTTAATCAGTCCCTGCCTCTTCTGTTTCATATGTCTCCTGTGGGTCCATTTTGGATTTTCTGGGAAAGAGATGATGGAAAAAGCTCCACGATTCCGCAAGTGCTCTGTCTTAGAGAACTTATAGTGGGTCTAAAGCCGAATATAGGTTATCGTTATAGCGCCCCCTCAGGTGAGGCTGAGATTGCAAAACTGATTTAAGTAGTAAAAAGACCCCTTTTATCATGTTCATATAAATCAATCATCATCAGCTATTTATATAGCGCCACTAATTACGCAGTGCTGTACAGAGGACTCACTCACATTAGTCCCTGCCCCATCGGAGCTTACAGTCTAAATTCCCTAATATACACACACACAGACTGAGACAGACTAGGGTCAATTTTGATAGCAGCCAATTAACCTACCAGTATGTTTTTGGAGTGTGGGAGGAAACTGAAGCACCTGGAGGAAATCCACGCAAACACGGGGAGAACATACAAACTCTGCACAGATAAGGTCATGGTCGGGAATCAAACTCATGATCCCAGTGCTGTGAGGCAGAAGTGCTAACCACTAGGCCACTGAATAGGATTAAGGTTTAAAATAAATGCTTTCATTTTTTAATTGTAGTCCCAATGTATTTCTGGACAGATTGTGAGACATTCCCATATGTACTAGATCGAAATGTGAACAATCAGACACCTCCAACCATGACATTTACTAGCAGAAAGTTGCCCCACCACTATTACAGGGTGATTTTCATTCTCTGACTGCAGGAAAAACATCCTAAATGGAATAAAGGTAAACTCACATATTTTATAATGTCTTCTCTTTAAGGCAATTGTTGCTTCAAGTACCGCAGGCCATAAATATTGTACATTAAATTGTTTCAGAAATAAACAGCGGACAGAAGATGTAATTCTGTCTATATCTTGGGTTTTATAACACATAGTGGCGGATGTTTAAATAAATAATAGGCTGTCTCCTTGCCTCCCAGGCTATATTTCTAATTCAGTATTTTAAGGACCATTAACCACGTCTAAGACAAACGCTGTTTGCAGAAAATAGACAATCGTCTATATAATTCATAAGTGACCCGGTTGAAACCGTTTGGCTGCTGAGGGTGGGTTTAGATGTGTACAAGAGGGAGGATGGGAGGCAACGTAACTGAGGAAACTTCAGCAGTAACAAATCATAGCAGGTGAATGGTTTCCAATGGAAGGAAGTAGTACTGTGCAGTGTTTGAGGAGGTACAGACATGCGTGTTATATGAAGGTCTGTCCCTCTCTCCCGGAATGTTCGGGAGACTCATAAGTTTCTGATAATCGTCTTAGACCCCTGGCAGTGTAGATCTCACCCAGACTCTGCCACGATGATGTAAAGTCCTCATCAAGGTGCTGCCCCCCGCTACACAGTGACGTGATGTTGCAAATTGCGTTGTTAGTGCCCTCCATGCAATTGTCTCGTGGCCCTCACCTCTGAGGGCCAAAAAGTAGGATGCTTCTAGGTACACTTGCACACAGTGCTTGAAGGAGCTCTGCATGGAGGTTGTTCCAAACATCTTGGAGAACTAACCACAGATCTTCGGTGGATGTAGATCAAATCCTTCTGTCTCTTCATGTAATCCCAGGGAGACTCGATGATACTGAGATCAGGGCTTTGTGGGGGACATATCATCACTTCCAGGACTCCTTGTTCTTCTTTACGATGAAGATAGTTCTTAATGACATTGGCTGTATGTTTGGGGTCCTTGTCCTGCTGCAGTATAAGCTGGAGCCAATCAGACGCCTCCCTGATGGTATTACATGATGGATAAGTACCTGCCTGTATTTCTCAGCATTGAGGACACCATTAATCCGAACCAAATCCCCCAACTCCATTTGCTGAAATGCAGCCCCAAACTTGCAAGGAACCTCCACCTGCAGACACTCATTATGGTACCGCTCTCCAGCCTTCATCTGAGGCCCCCAGCTAGTTCCTGCATTGTCAGGTGTCTTTGTAATAACTGGTAACACTTGTTTATAATACCTACTGATATCTTATTACAGATAGGAGGCTCTTTCTTTGATTAAATGTATTGTTTTTATTTATTAAATAGATTCAGGGTAATGGTCGGCCCTTTTGAAGGGTAGAGGGACGCACAAGTGTGGCCCCTGAAGCCTATCAGGTTGCCTACCAATGGTTTAGGGTGTACGTGTGTGAATTGGAAACTTTGCGTTGAATGTTACAATATGTGCCTTTGTATTAGATCAGCTTGTATTTTATGTTTAGTCTCTCGTTAATTTGATATTCATGTGATACTCCTAGGGTACTCCACGGAGTTCAGTAAAAGTATGGAAACATTTACAGATATATTAGTGAATGTGATTTTTTTTCATATGAGCAATTAGGTGGTTCTTTAAAAAAAAATATGCCATCCCTGATAGCCCCGTAGTGTGAGAGAGGCCTGTATTGTTATGGAACAATGGCATGTAGCAACAATGGTTTGGCAGCCTTCACCCAATGTGCGCTGGCAGATCCAGGATAGTAGAAATGATTGTGACTCTAGAATGAGCGGTGTAAGAACAAGCAAATTTCAGATCAACAGATGGCTCACTTCACCCAGTAATGTGAACACTATGCAACCACATCACAGGGACTGCAAGAAAAGAGCCTGGGATATTATACAATAGAACTCCGGATAATTATAGTTTCCCTGACAACCGTGCAGTCTTTACGTCAGCTAAGAGCAAATTTAAACTCAGAAATATTGTGAAAGAACGACAGAAATATCAGCCTTCCAGCTAAACAAATATAAATACAGAGTACAAATGGTACTTCTCGCAGTGGCTGTACAGGCTTTTCATTTAACATCATAATATAACGTGCCGGACAGCAGGTGTGGGCGGGAATGGCGTTCCTACAACATATTATGTGCAGGTTAACGATTCCGTATGAGTGAGGGTCTGTTTTACGGAGTTACTCATTCCACTCATTGCAAACCGTACGAAAATGTGGAAGAGTGCTAGCAGTTGGTGGAAAAGGTGCTGATTGGCTGAGCTGTGGCGTCCTGACGTCATCCAGAACATCTTTAGTAACTACATTATATTCCTCTGACATGGAGAAGCAGCCAGTAGCTTCTTACATGTGAAGCTGCAGCTCATCCGTGTTAGTTACACTGGGAGTGGCACGTGGTTATGATGTCACAACCAAGCACCATGCTACCATTCTGAGTAGGCCGAGGATGGCTCCCGCCTTCCATGCTGTATGTGAACTTGGGAGGTTTACTTACAGCAGCGATCTGCCCTCTGTCATATTTTCAGTCCTTTTGGACATGGACACTCCCCCAATGACATCATACCCTTCTCCTAGTGATGTAACGCCTGTCAGTAGGCCACACCCCCTAGTCATTGCTTTGTTAGAGCATTCTCATATCTCAGTAAGACTGACAGGACTGCTCTGGGGAAGAGAAGAGAAACAATGGAAAATTTACTGAATAGTGAGCTCTGCAAGTAAACTTTTTATTACCATCATATAATCTAGAAGTCCTATAACAATCTTTGTGTGCACAACAGATGTTTTAGCACAAGTTTAGAGGACTAGAGACCTTATAGGCCAAGTTATCTTTAGATTTGCTGTAACTCAGAGCAACCAATCAGATGCTTAGTTTCATTTTCTAAACTGCACTAGAAAGTTTGTTTTTCTGGGTAACGGCACAATTTTGTGCACCAGTTTCCATAAATGTCATCACTAAAGGTTTTATTTTATCATTAGAGATGAGCGCACTCGGATTTCTGAAATCCGAGCCCACCCGAACGTTGCGGATCCGAGACAGATCCGGGTATTCCCGCCAATTGCAAAACTGAAACCGAGGCTCTGAGTCATAATCCCGCTGTGTGATCTCGCGATACTCGTATTCTATAAATTCCCCGCTAGCCGCCGCCATCTTCACTCGGGCATTAATCAGGGTAGAGGGAAGGTGTGTTAGGTGGTCCTCTGTCCTGCTATATCTCGTGCTGTTCAGTTCTGTGCTGTGCTGTGCTGTGCTCAGTCCAGTGGTGCTGTGTCCTGTGCTCTGTCCTTCTGAGTTCAGTGGTGCTGCTGGGTCCTGTGCTGTGTCCTGTTCAGTCCAGTGGTGCTGTTTCCTGTGCTCTGTCCTTCTGAGTTCAGTGGTGCTGCTGGGTCCTGTTCAGTCCAGTGGTGCTGTGTCCTGTGCTCTGTGCTTCTAAGGGCATTGTTATTTCCCCATTATTCCCAAATTATATAAAAATTTCAAAAATAGTTCTAAAAAAAATTACAAAAAAAGTAATTATAAAAAAAAAAAATAGCCTAAAACAATCCTGCAGTATAAGTCCATTGGTACTGCTATATTACAAAGTTCACTGATTCAGCAGTATAAGTCCATTGGTACTGCAATATTACAAAGTTCACTCATTCTGCAGTATAAGTCTATTGGTACTGCAATATTACAAAGTTCACTGATTCTGCAGTATAAGTCCAGTGGTACTGCAATATTACAAAGTTCACTGATTCAGCAGTATAAGTCCATTGTTGTTACTGCCATATTACAAATTTCACTGATTCTGCAGTATAAGTCCAGTGGTACTGCTGTATAACTCCAGTCCAGTGGTATTCTCCTGTGCCGCATATAATTTTTAAAGGCTTTGCCGAGTGTGTGTGGCTTAGGGGTACACTCTCTTGTGCTACATATAATGCAGAACAAAAATTTGGAGGATAAAGTAGGGAAAGATCAAGACCCACTTCCTCCTAATGCTGAAGCTGCTGTTACTAGTCATGACATAGACAATGAAATGCCATCAACGTTGTCTGGCAAGCCCGATGCCCAATCTCCTAGTACAGGGCATGTAAAATCCAAAAAGCCCAAGTTCAGTAAAAGTAGCAAAAAGAGAAACTTAAAATCATCTGAGGAGAAACGTAAAGTTGTCAATATGCCATTTACGACACGGAGTGGCAAGGAACGGCTTAGGCCCTGGCCCGTGTTCATGACTAGTGGTTCAGCTTCACCCAAGGATCTTAGCCCTACTCCTCCTCCCCCGCCCCTACAAAAAATTGAAGAGAGTTATGCTGTCAGCAACAAAACAGCAAACAACTCTGCCTTCTAAAGAGAAATTATCACAAATCCCCAAGGCGAGTCCAAGGGTGTTGGTGGTTGTCAAGCCTGACCTTCCCATCACTGTACGGGAAGAGGTGGCTCGGGAGGAGGCTATTGATGATGTAGCTGGCGCTGTGGAGGAACTTGATGATGAGGATGCTGATGTGGTTATTGTAAATGAGGCACCAGGGGGGGAAACAGCTGATGTCCATGGGATTAAAAAGCCCATTGTCATGCCTGGTCAGAAGACCAAAAAATGCACCTCTTTGGTCTGGAGTTATTTTTATCCAAATCTGGCCAACCAATGTATGGCCATTTGTAGCTTATGTAAAGCTCATATAAGCAGGGGTAAGGATCTTGCCCACCTAGGGACATCCTCCCTTATACATCACCTGAATAACCTTCATAGTTCAGTGGTTAGTTCAGGAACTGGGGCTAGGACCGTCATCAGTACAGGGACACCTAAATCCCTTGGTCCTGTTGGATACACACCAGCAACACCCTCCTCGTCAACTTCCTCCACGATCTCCATCAGATTCAGTCCTGCAGCCAAAGTCACCAGCCAGACTGAGTCCTCTTCAATACGGGATTCATCCGAGGAATCCTGCAGCGGTACGCCTACTACTGCCACTGCTGCTGTTGCTGCTGTTAGTCGGTCATCTTCCCAGAGGGGAAGTCGTAAGACCGCTACGTCTTTCACAAAACAATTGACCGTCCAACAGTCGTTTGCCATGACCACAAAATACGATAGTAGTCACCCTATTGCAAAGCGTATAACTGCGACTGTAACTGCTATGTTGGTGTTAGACGTGCGCCTGGTGTCCACCATCAGTGGAGTGGGATTTAGAGGGTTGATGGAGGTATTGTGTCCCCGGTACCAAATCCCATTGAGATTCCACTTCACTAGGCAGGCGATACCAAAGATGTACAGAGAAGTACGAGCAAGTGTCCTCAGTGCTCTTAAAAATGCGGTTGTACCCACTGTCCACTTAACCACGGACATGTAGACAAGTGGTTCAGGGCAAACGAAGGACTATATGACTGTGACAGCCCACTGGATAGATGCATCGCCTTCCGCAGCAACAGCAGCAGCTGCATCAGTAGCAGCATCTACACAACGGCTGCTCGTGCAAAGGCAGGCAACATTGTGTATTACAGGCTTTAATAAGAGGCACAACGCTGACAACATATTAGAGAAACTGAGGGAAATTATCTCCCAGTGGCTTACCCCACTTAGACTGTCCTGGGGATTTGTGGTGTCAGACAATGCCAGTAACATTGTGCGGGCATTAAATATGGGCAATTTCCAGCACGTCCCATGTTTTGCACACACTGTAAATTTGGTGGTGGAGCATTACCTCAAGAGTGACAGGGGTGTGCAGGAGATGCTTGCGGTGGTGCGCAAAATTGCTGGACACTTTCGGCATTCTGCCAGTGCCTACCGCAGACTGGAGCACCATCAAAAAAGTCTGAAACTGCCCTGCCATCACCTCAAACAAGAGGTTGTAACGCGCTGGAACTCCACCCTCTATATGCTGCAGAGGATGGAGGAGCAGCAAAAGGCCATTCAAGCCTACACAGCCACCTACGAAATAGGCAAAGGAGTGGGGATGCGCCTGAGTCAAGCGCACTGGAGACTGATTTCCGTGTTGTGCAAGGTTCTGCAGCCATTTGAACTTGCCACACGAGAAGTCAGTTCCGACACTGCCAGCTTGAGTCAGGTCATTCCCCTTATCAGGCTTTTGCAGAAGCAGCTGGAGAAAGTGAGGGAGGAGCTGGTACACCATTTCGATTCCACCAAGCATGTAGCTCTTGTGGATGAAGCCCTTCGTACGCTTTGCCAGGATCCGAGGGTGGTCACTCTTTTAAAGTCAGAGGAATACATTCTGGCCACCGTTCTCGATCCTCGGTTTAAAGCGTATGTTGTGTCTCTGTTTCCGGCGGACACAAGTCTACAGCGGTGCAAAGACCTGCTGGTCAGGAGATTGTCCTCTGAAGAGGACCGTGACATGCCAACAGCTCCACCTTCATTTTCTTCCACACCTGTGGCTGCGGGGAAAAAGCTCAGTTTTCCTAAAAGAGCCGCTGGCGGGGATGCTGATAACATCTGGTCCGGACTGAAGGACCTGCCAACCATTGCAGACATGTCTACTGTCGCTGCATTGGATGCTGTCACAATAGAAAAAATGGTGGAGGATTATTTTGCTGACACCATCCAAATACACATGTCAGACAGTCCATATTGTTACTGGCAGGAAAAAAAGGCAGTTTGGAAGCCCCTGTACAAACTGGCTCTATTTTACCTGAGTTGTCCCCCCTCCAGTGTGTACTCGGAAAGAGTTTTTAGTGCAGCGGGTAACCTGGTCAGTGAGCGGCGAAGGAGGTTGCTTCCTCAGAACGTTGAAAAAATGATGTTCATAAAAATGAATTATCAATTACTCAATCAAGTACAGCACTGGCCTCCAGATACTACAGAGGGACCTGTGGTTGTGGAGTCCAGCGGAGACGAATTGATAATGTGTGAGGATGAGGAAGTACACACTGAAGGGGGCGAGGAATCTGAGGATGAGGACGACATCTTGCCTCAGTAGAGCCAGTTGAGTTTGTACAGGGAGAGATGAGCACAAAGTAAAACAAAATTAAAACCAATTAAACAAATTAAACCAAAAGTTAAATGCCCAGTCATAATAAAAAAAAAGAGGTATTGACGTCCTCGAACTACTGTACTGTTTATAACTTAGAAACACTACACTGGAAAGCTTGAGCCTTTAAATGAAAAAGTCACTCTTCATTGCACGAATATTTGCAACAGGGACAGTTTTTTGTTTAACAAAGTCAACAAATAACACTTCGACCCTGTCTGTCTTTCACATACTTGATGGGATCTCAATGATGAATGCTCAGTACCATGGTCATCTAAAACAAGAGGTATTGACGTGCTCGAACTACTGTAGGGTTTATAACTTAGAAACACTACACTTGAAAGTCGGAGGAGGTATTGTGGCCCCTGTACCAAATTGGGTACCGGGACCACTCCACTAAGCAGTCCAGAAAGCTACCTCGGTAAAACGTTTTGGACTAAAAACAATATTGTGAGGTGTTCAGAATAGACTGGAAATTAGTGGAAATGATTGTTATTGAATGTTATTGAGGTTAATAATAGCGTAGGAGTGAAAATAAACAAAAAAACCTTGATTTTAACACTTTTTATGCTTTTTTCAAAATAAATCCGAATCCAAAACCTTAAATCCGAACCAAAACCTTTCGTCAGGTGTTTTGTGAAACAAATCCGAACCCAAAACCTCAAGCAAATCTGAACCCAAAACACAAAACACGAGACACCAAAAGTGGCCGGTGCACATCCCTATTTATCATACTGGATTAAATAGTAAAGTATTAGCACTCAATATTGTCTCAACTGTTAATTACAATGTAATTAGGCCAAGTTAGGTGATAATATTACAGTGATAGCATGAAGGTTAAAACAAAAACATTTAATATTGCATACAATCAATAATAAAATGAATGTCCACTATTGCTTGTGAATGGCAATATAGCACTGCAGAACCGATGGTAAGTGGTCAAACAGCCATGGTCTGCGAGTCCAAGTGTATAGGAACAGTGCAGGCTACTGCAGTGAGCCCTGTTGCAGAGATGGTATGTCCTTTTGTATAGCCCAAACAAGTTGCCGGATACAAGCGAGGAACAACAGGGTCCAAATAAACAGTCTTAAGACCAACCTCATACAGTCCAGCATACAGATAGTCTATTTAATCCAGACTTTTTAAAGGGACAGGATATTCCCTTTTAGTAATAGCTGCTCTTGTCTTTACATAAAGTTGAGCGCTACTTATATCTATTTTATTTATTTTATCATACTGAATTATATTTGTTTATCCCAAATAGTGATACACAACAAGGACCTTCTGGCCACCCTGCACCTGCTTGTTGCCCTAGCAAACCACTTTCAGCCCGACCTACCTCTACCTTCCAATGTTTCTGTAGAAGTGATCGTGGTGGAGGTAATCATGAATTTACTTCTATTATATGAATGTATACAGTGTTAGTTCTGTACAATTAGCTATACTATGCATGTCAACCTGGATCTGGAGGAGACTTGCACAATTTGCCTGAATCTACGGTCTCCAGACTGACCTCTTTAATCACTTGGGTCGAGAGCAGGTCAAAGAAGGGTTGAGGGAAGCTCCTCACCATTATCGCTGACACTACAGAAGCTCTATATAATTGGGTGCTCCTTCCAGGTCATGGAGATGGTGTCGGCCTTTTGGCTGAATGTAGCTCCACTTCCTAACTGCTGATCACTATGAGCCTATTGGTTCATAGCAATCCGTTTCTTGGCCAACAGTGAACTCTGATTGGCTATAGAAGTTCAGTGCAGGAGTCAACATGGAAGGAAGGAATACCTCTGAGCCTTCAGGGACTAAATTTTATATGGCATTGTGGGTCACCAGGAACTAGATTCTATGGGGCACACTGGATCATCAGGATTTGACAATACATGGGCACATTGCTCCACCAGAGTCTGGGCAATATATGGGCGCCATGTTCCAGCAGGGCCTGATCAATATGTGGATACACAGTTGTGATTCTATAGAGCACACTGGGCCTTCAAGGGCTAGATTCTATAGGGCACACTGGGCCACCAGGAACTAGATTCTATAGGGCACACTGGGCCACCAGGAACTATATTCTATAGGGCACAATGGGCCTTCAAGGGCTAGATTCTATAGGGCACACTGGACCACCAGGGACTAGATTTTATAGGGCACACTGGGCCACCAGGAACTATATTATATAGGGCACACTGGGCCACCAGGAACTAGATTCTATAGGGCACACTGGGCCACCAGGGACTATATTGTATAGAGCACTCTGGGTCACCAGGAACTAGATTGTATAGAGCACACTGGGTCACCAGGAACTAGATTCTATGGGGCACACTGGATCATCAGGATTTGACAATACATGGGCACATTGCTCCACCAGAGTCTGGGCAATATATTGGTGCCATGTTCCAGCAGGGCCTGATCAATATGTGGATACACAGTTGTGATTCTATAGAGCACACTGGGCCTTCAAGGGCTAGATTTTATAGAGCACACTGGGTCACCAGGAACTAGATTCTATAGGGCACACTGGATCATCAGGACTTGGCAATACATGGGCGCATTGCTCCACCAGGGTCTGGGCAATATATGGGCGCCATGATCCAGCCTGGGCAATATGTGGATACACTGTTATACAAAGTTATGGCACTCTGGGCCACCAGGGACCAGATTCTATAAGGCACACTGGGCCACCAGGGACTATATTCTATGGGGCACACTGGATCATCAGGACTTGGCAATATATGGGTGTCATGATCCAGCTGGGCCTGGGCAATATGTGGGTATACTGTTATATGAAGAATTGGCAATATATGGTCTCTCTGGGTGAGGAACTAAGAAACTTATGGGCACACTGGGCCACCAGGGACTTTGTGGGCTGAGCCAATATTCATGAACATGCAGCTTTTCAATTGATTACAGGACTGTCTTGCCATGAACATTGGTCCGGCCCACAGTGTGTAGGCGACTGGTGCACTATAGGTGGTAGATTTATCAGACCTAACAAGAAAAAGTGGAGATATCACCCATAGCAAGCTGTCATTTATATAGTACATTCTACAAAATGATAGTTAGAATCTGAGTGGTTGCTATGGGCAACACTTCCACTTTTTCTTTTTAGAAGGTTTGATAAATCTACCCCATGGTATTCTCTACACTCCCATATGGTTTAGGGTCTTCTTACCCAGGAGCTCTAGAATGCTACTATTTTCTATATAGAAACAAGAAGAATTCTCCTTCCCTTTCACATCACAGTGATTAAGCCCTGAAAAACTGCATGAAACTTTTTTGTTTTATTTTTTAAGAAATGTATTTATATTTTTAAGAACACATTATACAATAATGAAATATGGTCACATGAGGCCATAATAATAATAATAATAATAGTCTTGCATTTTAGTCAGGTTAAGTACAAAAAATAATTGAAAGTCAAATAAACAGTGTAAGAGTATATACAAGGCTCACAGTCTGATAACTGGCCAAGGCAAAGGCAAGATACCTATAAAACTATATCAAAATGAGATATACAAAAATGTGTTATTTTTCAGGGGGAGAGGGAAGGGTAAGGGAATGGTGAAAGGACTAATTGAGACCTAACATAGGACCTCAGACAGCCACCGGGCCCCCCTATGGGAATGAGAATGATTTATCAGAAGACTATAATTAAAGGAAATGGCCTGAAATGTCCTATGTGGGATCGTTGGGGGCATAGGGAGTAGGGGAGCTTATATAAATAATCCAATCGCACCAGATTTGTGAAAAATTGTGCGACTTGTTATTTAAGAATGCAGAATTTTTCTCCTAAGACGCCAAGTACCATAGTTTTTTTAAGGAGTTGCTGTCTGGAAGAGGGATTGGGTTTTTTCCAGTGTTTTACAACCAGGCATCTGGCCGCATTAAGGATCTGTACAGTTTCTTAGAACATTTCTCAAGAACTTTCAGCGGGGAGCCAAGGAGGAAAAACCAAGGACATTTAGAGATCGGGACTTAATTGATATCACTGGTGAGAGTGTGCACATCATCCCAAAACAGAGCTATCTTCAGGCAGGACCACCAGATATGAAGGAATGACCCCCGCTTCCCACAAGTCCTCAAACATAATTCAGAGGTGGAACTGTAGGTTCTTTTCAGTTGTGTATGGACCAGATACCACCTAAAATAAACTTTGTAGGTGTTCTCTTTTACAAGAGATGAATAGGGTTTTTGGAGATCCTTTCTCTAACTGTTGTCCAGGTGTCCTCCTCTGGTGGCCTGCCCAAATCAACTTCCCATTTATGTTCATCTATAGGGATAGTGGTCTGTTTGGAGGTGATGAGTAAATTATATAGAATGGAGATAATACCATTCTGGAGAGGAAAATGAACATAGAGGGACTCAACTGAGGTTAGAGATCTTGAAACATCGAGCTTGGGAAAGGCTTCACCTCTACTATGCAAATGGACTGACAGTTGGGAAACCAAAACTTCTCCCGTAAAGTCACCAGAGGGATGCATTGGCCAGAAACCATAACATCTCCAACTATCCTGATACCTGGCCAGGGGGCCAAGGTAGAAAGTGAGGGAGACACTGCCCTGGAGAAAAGTCTTTGTTGTTCCAGAGGGGCATTATGGAGAGGGAACTGAAGTGGCCTTGAAATCAAATTTGGTGTGGTTCCAGATCTGACAGGTAAAAGAAGCAACTGGATCTGCCTTCATTCAAGGACATCTACTACCAGCTGGGATGCTCAGTGCTGAGCCCAAAAAAGGCGATTTAAAGAAGGAGGATTCCAAATCTATCTCGGGCTAGATCCACCTGCAAACCATGCTTCCTCCTTTAAAGGTAGCTCTACGCAGAGTAGAGAAACTGGTGCACGGAGGTTGTTTTTACTCACAAATTGGGAGGACCGGCAGTGTAACTAAATTAGAGTAGACCTGGGTACCTTCACCGGGAGGGTCTGAAAGAGATAGAGCTTGGGGAGATTAGTACCAGATAAGAAGCTTGACAAATGAGTGTGATAGGTGGAGGCCGAAAGAAGCGTAACATCTGTGTTAGAAGTAGGAGATCAACCCAAGAGGAAAAATATGCTTTGTAAGTTGGGGTATCATTAAACTCCTTTCAAGAGAACCAGGTAGAAGAGAACTTCTGAGATTTAACTAGACCAGATAGGGTGAGCTCATCCATAGAACAATAGTAATCGATTCTGATGAACCGTTCCATGATAGAGGGGGGTGCGGTGGACCGCCAGTGAAGGGGAATGATTGCAGCGTTATTCAATTGTTTTATGGAATTTTTTTGAAGGCTCCTCTGGAGTTTCCGATCCTACACTTTCTTTCTTGCATAGACTGATCACCGTTTTCCAATATGCAACAAGTCTAGGGCAGTTCCACCATGTGTGTAAGAGAGTTTCCGGATTTGAATTGCACCTCCACCAGGACGCTGAGCTCTCCGGAGAGAATTTGGGTAGGAGTCAAATGCCAACATGACAGAATCTTAAATTGAGTCTCAACTACTGATGGGCTGAGGGAGTTAGTGTGTGAGGATAGAAATATCTTCTGCCATTCATTATCTGTTGGGGGTCTAGGTAAGTCTTGATTCCAGGCATTGACAAATTGTGGAACTGAGCGAGGTAAATCGTCTTAGAGCATTTTATACAGGATGGCAATGGAGTGCCTTGGAGCGGTGAGAGACAAACACATTGATTCAAGGAGCGTTGGGTCCTTTCCACCTTCCGATGAAACTTGTTTTTGAGTTGAGTTGCACTTGAGCTATTAAAATGCTGGCATTTAAGTGCTATACTTAATCCTTAATGGACTGGTTCATAATAACAAATAGAGATGGTAACACGTGATTGTGATGTATATTTATTACAAGACATCTGTGGTTTAGGGGCACATTTATCATCACTCGCAAAATATAAAAAATAGTTTTCAATCCTTATCGCATTGATAAGGATTGAACTATTTCTCATATTTATTAAAAAAGCAACACAGGAACAGCAGTTCCGAAAAACTGCTGTTCCTGTGAAGTAGAAATCATACTTACCACAGCTGCTTCGTTCCCGAAGCAGTATGTGGTCAACAGGGGTCCTGTTCTTACTCCAGTGCGCATGCGCCGAGTGAAACCCTCGGGCATGCGCACAAACATCTCTGTTCTCTATCGGCAATTATAGTTTGCAGAGAGAGAGAGTGTGAATGACAGGGAGGGAACATGTGATCCCTCCACACATGCGCTGTCCAGCTGACAGCACTGAAACTTTTCATTAATGATAATGTACGCCAGCTTCAGCTGCTGTATATTATCAAGACAAGTTCCCGAAAAAATCTATTTTTCTGAACTTGTTAGATTGCAAGAGGGAGCAGTCATCATACTATTGAATGGTGACTACTCCCCAAAACGAAGCAGAATGCAAAGCAGCAGATATCCACTATATCTGCTGCGATGCATCTTTAATAAATATTGGATTCTATGGAATGGATTCTATGTTAAGTGCACGTTAGTGCACCATCACAGTTTGTTAAATATACCCCTTAGTGATTAAGCACCATGCTTAAAAGCCGGCTTCTTAACCACTGGTGTGACATTACCCTTCAGACGGGGATGACGCTTTTGCTGTCAGGTTATCCCTGTCTGGCTGTGCAGTCATTCTGACGAGTTTCAGTTAAAGCCGTTTAGCTAAAATGAACGTTTTCTTTCGGAAATTGTACTAATCTAATTTTCCGTGAGGTGAAAGTTACCCGGTAACTTAAAGGTCGAGTCCTGCAATTTGTTTTCTTCTCAGCCCCAATTATATCTGACATTTGCTTTGGCCGACACTGAGCGGTATGATGTTTTTTTTTTTATATCCACAGCCAACAAGGAACGGGATGAAGACAGGAAAAGCTATTGAAGTTATTACCAGCAGCAGGTGAGAGTCTGTCTATTTATGTCATGTCTGTCTGTCTATCTCATGTCTGTCTGTCTCTCTCGCGCATCAATTTATCAATCTCGCATCTATCTATCTATCTTTCCCATATCTATCTATTTATCTCACACATCTATCTATTTAATATTAAGTTATCTATATAATATCTATCTCATATCTATTTATCTATCTGATATATATTTGTCTATCTCATATATATCTGTTTACCTTGCTACAAAATAATACACAAATTATTTGATAATATTTTGTACAAACTCTTCCGATGCATTTTAGTTTTAGCAATGATATCCTTGTAGACAAAAATAAAGTAGCTAAAATTAAGTACATTATTAAAAATCAGGCATAGGTCACACAGCTGTTTCACGGTGATAAAATAGTTAAGGACTCCTATCCTGTCATTGTAGTGGCTGAGACTAAAATGGCCCCATCTCACCCTGTACACAAATCAATGTAAACCTTTGCATATGACTGTTAACGGTCATCGACTGACCGCACTAACTCTGTCCACTGGGATCCAGCTGGATCTTACATTGTGTGGCCACATCGGATGTAGATCCAGCTGGGATAGGTGCATGCTTCACTTTTTAAGTTAACTCCCGGGGGTAGATTTGCTGAAACTTCTAAAAAGGAAAAGTGGAGATGTTGCCCGTAGCAACCAATCAGATCCTAGCTCTTATTTATCTCGTACATTCTAGAATATGATGGCTAGAATCTGATTGGTTGCTACGGACAACACCTCCACTTTTCCTTTCTCTAAGCTTTAGTAAATCTACCCCCTATGTTTTACTGTCCCCCAAAACAAGCTGACTATTTCTGTTTCTGGGACCTTGTTAAAGTCTTCATTTAATACTATGTATTTTATTCTTCTTTTGAAGACCTCTTATTTATTTTTAAGAGTTGAGGGTTATTTTTGGGGGTGGGAAAATTGCTGTATTATCAAGTTATTGATCGTTTTATAAAAAGGTATAAATATTTGTTCCTAGTTATGACACTAGGCATGTGAAATCCAAGAAAGTACATTCCTATTTTTACCTCAGGTAATTGCTTTCACGACACCTGTGGCAGCGAGAGCTAAAAAAATAAAAAATAAAAAAATAAAATGGTGTTTACAACTTGAGCTCTGTTTGCTTATGTTTTCTCCTTGTTTGTTCCTCTCATTAAAACACATTTTTGCATTCGAATGCACTCCCGCGGCTCTTTCCAGGGATGAAGATGCGACTCCCAGTAAGTGATATTATGTTTAATTCATGGCCTCTTGCTACTACTTGTTCTATGCAGCTGGGCTGAATACACTGACCCCACAGGAAGGCGCTGGGTCGGATTGGGATGTACTGGACCAGCCTCTGTTGCCGTGGCAACAGTGTGAGATTGTGAGAGGGACGTTTTCGTGTAATGCTGGTTGGAGAAAAATAGATGTTAATGTGAGAGATGGCGAAGAACATTCTTTTAAATTGTCAAATTTCCTCCCTGGCTCTCTCTCTTGCTGGCTGGTGAAATTGACAAGTTTAGAGGCTTAGAGGAGGTTCAGATAGGAGAGCGGGTTTGATAGACAGGTTGTAACTGCTAGTAAGTATAATGATTAAAGTTCTTGAAGAGTTGAATTTTGGGAACATACTCTTTGGTGTATACAGGGGAGGAAAACTACATCGCTTGGCCCAATAGCGACATTTGGGGGACCGGTGATGCAGGGGCGGATCTAGAAAAGTATCCTACCCCGGGCGATTTGGGGGTGGGGCGATTTAGGCCCCGCCCCCTTTTTGACTTCAAGGCTGCCGGCGGCTGCACAATATGTGCAGGTCCGTTCGGCAGTGACAATGTGCTGCCTGGCTGCTGTGATTGTGTTTTAAACACAATCAGAGCAGCCGGGCAGCACACTGTCCCTGCCGAGCGGACCTGCACATATTGTGCAGCCGCCGGCAGCAAGCCCCTGCTAGGGGGGGCGATCGCCCCCCCCTGGATCCGCCACTGTGGTGATGCTGCTCATCCTGTGCACTGTGATGATTACACCCCTCTGCAACAGCAACCAATGACACCGATCAATACCCTTCCGGGGCTGGCTGAGATGGGGGGCAAGGGGACATCTGACCCCAGGGCGGTACCATGGTGGGCTACCTTGGGCTGGGTGACTGCGCCACCTGCAATTTGTTTACTTTAAAATGTTCCCAATAGGCAGCTGAGCCGAGTCTGCACCCCTGGGCTAAAATTTGCCATCCAGCCCCTGATACCAATACTGTATTAAATCAGATTGACCGGTGTTACGACCTGGAAGCGGTCACTTTTTTGTTTTTATGTAGTTAATTAGTAAGGTTGAAAAAAGTTACAGGTCCATCGATTTCAACATTATATAAATTCTAATTGCGTTGATCCAGAAGAAGGCAAAACAAAACTCCCAGTGTGATAGATCGCAGCTTAGCCTCAGGCAGGAAAAATCCCTTACTGACCCCAAAAATGCAATTGGTTAAAATTTACTTGGATCAATCACCCCCATAATGTCCTCTTCTAATTATGGCTATTGATACCACTTCTTGTAAGAAGGGCGTCAAATGTCTTTTAAATACGGACAGTGAATTTGTCATCACCTCCTCGTGTGGTAAAGAATCCCACAGCTTAACTGCCCTTACAGTAAAGAACACTGTCCTGTTCTGATGGTGAAGAATTAGACAATTCATTGTATTGCCCTTGGATATATTTGTACATATTAATGAGATCACCTCTAAGACACCCAGTGTAAATAAACCTATTTTTGTAGTCTGTCTTTAGAATTTAAACCTCCCATTCCCATTAATCACCCCTGAATGTTCTCTAGTTCTCAAAGATGCATCCCAGGATTTTATTTGGTTTTGCAACTGCAGACTGACATTGTGTTGCTGCTACTAAACTAAACTAGTATTCCTAAATCCTTTTTTAATCCACTTTAATATTTCCTGGTTGTATCCCATGTAATGTGTAAGAAGTGTAATTATTACCAAGGCTTAGGTGTATAACCCTACATTTATCTACATTAAATTTAATTTTTACAACCTAGTTTGACATGTTGTCTAATTTCTTATTGCGGTTACATATTGATATAAAGTAAATGGTGTATATTCGGAGTGTTTCTACATGTTTCTTTCCTATATTGTGTTCTAGAGAAGGATGCATTTGATCAACTTTTTGACCTGAATCCAGACAAAATAAAAGATGTGATTCAGGTAACTTCATAGCTGCACAAATAAGACCTAAATTAATTAACCTATTGAACTATTAAGTGCCTATTTTTATTAAATTGTATTTTTTTTATTAATAAAGTATGTAAATGGAAGTTTCTTATCTTTTTATACAACTTTCCCCAGTCCTTCTGGATGTGGCTAACATGAATATATACTAGGGGGCATATTCAATTGTTGGCGGTTTCCGCCGCAAAAAAAGTATTACCGTTATTACTGTAATATTAAGCCGGATTTCAGCTCACAGCTCCCTGAGCCGTGAGCTGAAATCCAGCATGAAATATACCGTAATAACTGTATTTACGCACACTATTACCGTAATGACGGTAATAGTGCGCGGGGCGCGTTACTTTTGTGAGTAACGCTCACAATTGAATATGCCCCAAGGTGACAGGGAAGTAAATATTCAAAATGTCCTACCCACAATGCACTAGATCTGCCTCCCCTTGCTCCATAGATTTCCATGTAGCCACTCGTTTTAGGCTTGCCATGGCTCTTCTCCCCCAAACCTGGGCCTGTCCCTCCCCCAAACCTGCCACCCCTTCGATCCTGGGCCTGTAGCTCCCCCGATCCTGGGATTCTGGTCCTATCCCTTCTGAATCCTGGGAATGTCCTTCACAAATCCTGGCCTTTCCCTCCCCCCAAACCTGGGCCTTTTCCCTCCTCCGTTCTGGTATTCTGGGCCTTTCCCTCCCCCAAAACTGTTCCCCCCCCCCCCATTTCTGGTATTCTGGGCCTTTCCCTTCCCAAAACCTGGTTTTCCCTCCCCAGTTCTAGTAGTCTGGGCCTTTCCCTTCGAAATCCAGGGCCTGTCTTCAATGCACAAATCTCCCCTGTGGCACTAGCCGTAGGTTGCAGAATGCGGCAGTTCAGGACATATACATTTGAAGTATCGCCACCAAAACATGCGAGAATTTTATGAATCATTTGAAAAGCACATTTTATATATTTTGAAGACTGGATAGAGTGGAGCAACAATACTACCCCATAGTGACCCCATCACCTGACTGGTGAAAGACCTGCGGACATGATGCTGGGAGCTGTAGTGTCAACCAATAAAGAGACAGACTGATCACATATTCCCTAAATGTTTCAATTATAGAGTAAAAGAGAAGGTTGGAACACAATCCTCTATGATCACGTCGCTGTCATTTCCTTACAGGTGATGGTTCATTTTGTGAATAAACAGCTGGTAAACCTGAGCCTGACAGTGACGGATCTGGACACTCAGGTAAGTGTGACATTGTCTTGTCTTCACAATACATTCTAAACATTAAGGGGCCTATTTCTGAACAAGCAGCGATAACAATGATTTTTTTCTCTCTCTGCTGTTGCTAAAAATTGTTATTGCTAAAATTTATCAATAAAATCTTCCCAAATATATGTCTTTCCTGAAATCACAACGCACGGCCTTTCTTTGTTGGCTATTGGCAAACAAGAGGTGATGCTGCTTGGCCCTGGTCATGTAGTGATTGTAGGTACATCATATGACATAATGTCTTCTGCGGCCTGGTCTTACCTGATGTTCATTGGTGCCAAGTTACCTGTTTTATTCAGACCTTGCTGGTTATACCGTTCACACGCTAACAGTTCTGTGCTCCTGATCCCTACTGTCTGTATCCTGTCTGCTTTACGGGATCTGACTTTTGCTTGTAACTATGATTATCCTGTTTGCTGCCTGGACTGAACCTTAGCCTGTGACCCCAACTATCCTGTTTGCTGCCAGGACCAAACCTTTGACCCCCATTTATCATGTTTGCTCCCTGGAGGGAACCTTTGCCCGTGACCCCGTATATCCTGTTTGTTGCCTGGAGAAGAGTTTGCCCATTGCTGACCCACCGCTGCTCTGCCATTTGTTCCGTTCTCCCGATTCTGCATCTCTCCACACTTCTTGTTATAGACTGCTGCTTATCTATCTCTGTGGTTGTCGTTCCGCACATCTGTCATCTAGTCGTAAGCTCACTCCTGCTCTGCCTGGGCGTCACTATACTGATCCTACTGCTTTTCCTACTGCTCCTGCTTTGTCAGGTTCTATCTGTACTTGTGCTGCTCTACACTGCCACAGCAGTACTGGCCAAACACTGGTGTTGCAGTCTGCATATAATTACTCATTGCTCTCTACTGCCAATAGTAGTTCTAGGTGAACTTGGGTACTGCATCCTTTTGTTCCATCATCATCTATACCTGCTACATCAGTATCCTATTGGTGCATCATCTATCCCAGCAGTCATGGTACGCTCAGATCAGTCTATTATCTTGCTCGTATCTTTGTGGCAACCCACAGCTATTAAGTTATAACTACTTGAGATTAAGTCCTTGGGACAACCAATTACCAGCGAATATATCTAGTTCCATAGGAATGGGGGTTGCTGTAGGTGAAACTCTTGTCAAGATTGTTTCTGATAACTTGGCGAGTGAGGATTTGGTGACTTTGGTGGGATCAGAATATGACCCCACACACACTCAGATCCAACCACATTTACCAGCATGCATGATAATGTTCAGATTGATGTTTTTCAGATTATTATTGAATATTATAATATAATGCCTCATTGGACCAATTGTCCGATATCGCTGCTTGTGTGGCCAGCTGTGGAAACTAGATAGTGGATAGATAAGCATCTGCCTATGTGTTCTCTAATTTTAACAATATATTCCATCCTAGATTGGGGTATTTTATTAACAGAAATGTCCTTTATGTAACATTATTATTATTTTGTTCTATTTAATATATCCAAACACTGAGCACATTTTGCGTTTAATGTAAATTAAATTTAAAAAGATCCTTTTGTGCTTACATCAAAGTGTATTACGATTCGCTAAACAAGTTTTTTTCTTTAATATTTGTAATGTGTTAAAATTACCAATAATTTAAATTCAAAGCGAGCCTGTCTCTGGCAGACGAGATCTGAGTAAATGGCAAATTAATTCAGAGAGGGGAGAAATTCATCAATTATATAGGATTTCCTGAAGGACCTTTCAGGAAATATTTGAAATTCGTTGCTCAAACTGCTCTGTGTATAATAAGCAGCTTCAGGGGAAAGTGTGTGCAGAGTGGGATATCTTACAAAGCGAAGGATTTATATATTATATAACGGAGATAGACAGCCCCTGGTACCATGCTGGTACCATAACTCTCATCCGCCAGCTGATCCAACGTCAATGGAGATAACGTTTAGCGACAACAGAAATGCCCGCAGTTCCTCGTTCCTGCTATATATCCATTTTATATACACTCACCTGTTTTATCTCTTTAGTTTGCGGATGGGGTAATTCTGCTGCTGTTGATTGGACAACTGGAAGGTTATTTTCTAAATCTAGGAACGTTCTACCTGACTCCCAAGGCACCTGAGGAACGGGTATGTTGTTAAATCTATCACTTTTTTAAAACATCCAGCTGGTTACTTTTATAAACTTCTCAAAAAATTAAGAGTCTTTAGGCACACAACTTGTGGCGCTTAAGCCCCGCCCCCTTGCAGTGGCCACACCCTTTACACCGCCAAATCATAGATACTCTTATATGTTAAATTTTTACTTATTAACTCAGCTTGTTTTTCTTTGCTGTGAAAGACACATGAAATAGAAATATATTCTGTGCAGGGTAAAAGCCACCGCGTGACTTCTTTGTCCTGGTAAATCCCGCAGCGTAAATGACAACAAATGCTATTTTATTATATACTAGCAAAAATGACCTGCCACTGTCCAGTATATAATGTGAAGTTATGAGTAAGTTTGAAAAGTAGATATATGTAATTTGAATGATTGGGTTAGGGTCACATACCACAGACACATAGGGCATGAGTATTTAAGGAAAGTACGACAGAAAAAGGAGTAGTTTATTATTTTGCACATAAGTTAAATACTGGCTGTTTTTTCATTAGCACACAAATCATCATCATCAGCTATTTATATAGCGCCGCTAATTCCGCAGCACTGTACAGAGAACTCACTCACATTAGTCCCTGCCCCATTGGAGCTCACAGTCTATATCCCCTAACACACACAGACAGACTAGGGTCAATTTGATAGCAGCCAATTAACCTACCAGTATGTTTTTGGAGTATGGGAGGAAACCAGAGCACCCGGAGGAAACCCACGCAAACACGGGGAGAACATACAAACTCCACACAGATAAGGCCATGGTCGGTAATCGAACCCATGACCCCAGTGCTGTCAGGCAATGGAAGATTTGCTGTTGTAGTGATAGAAAATTTCCTAACTCCCAGTTTATCAATAAAAGATCACCGTGGTAACGCTGTGATACTCAGCCCACCTGCGATACTGACTGGAAGCAGCAAGAGGAGTGTAATGCAGTTGAAGTAGGCACAGTGATACATTAACACAGATGATGAAATAATTTGGCCGTCTCTTGGATAAATAAAGCATGTCATTTTTTTATATAGTCTCTATAAATACTTTCTTCATTTCACATCTCATAAAGCACTGTAATGTAGATCCATGAGCATATTGCATTGTCTCTGTATAATAACTTATTTTATGATATAACACGTCATCAGGCTTATTAGGAGATATACACCCATCAGCCACAACGTTAAAACCACCGTCCTAATATTGTGTAGGTCCCCCTCGTGCCGCCAAAACAGCTCTGACCTATTAAGGCATGGGCCCCACAAGACCTCTGAAGGTGTCCTGGGGTATTTAACACCAAGACGTTAGCAGCAGATCCTGTAAGTTGCGAGGTGGGACCTCCATTGCTCGGACTTGTGTTTCTAGCACATCCCACAGATGCTCGATCAGACTGAGATCTGGGGAATTTGGAGGCCAAATCAACACCTTGAACTCTTTGTCATGTTCCTCGAACCATTGCGGAACAATTTTTGCAGTGTGGCCGGGCGCATTATCCTGCTGAAAGAGGGCAATGGTTTTCTACACTACAAGTCCATTCTCTCCCTGTGGTTCATGTTATACATTGTATCACTCCCTTCCTCCACTTGACTCAAACTTCCTACTTTTTGTTGAGTTCAGCAAGATATTTACACGTATTATATATTGCACAAATAGTAATATAGATCTGGCTGGAAATATGTCCCAGCTATTAAGTTGGTGCCAGACTGCTTCATGATTAAAGTAAATTTGGAAAATGGTGTGTGTTGTTTTTGTTCATATCCCTACACACCAAAGTAGGATCTGTACATTGATAATTATGTAATTTGACTTTGTAGGGGAAGCAAATAAAGAGTTGATAAAACCAGTTTTAGCCACACCCACAAGTGCGCTATTTGTGCCAAATTACATCATGGAGGCTCCTGTTTAGCCCAGGATGCAGGGGAATGGCCTGCCTTTTCGTGATGCTAGGACACTTACCTGTAATTCGTGTTTCTCCCGGACATTCGGGAGAGTGGGTTAGTACATATGTTGATGTCATCTCATTACTACCAGTCAGATTATTGGGTACATTATTGCTGCTGCCATTTTGCATTTCCCCTTAGGTACAGCAATGATCTCAGCCCTGAAAATGTGCTATTTTGGCTATTAGGTATGTGGCGATTATGGCTACATTATAAGGGAACTATTCTTCCTATGTATGTAAAAATGTAGTGTTTTCTATTTAATCTTATATCTAATGTTTAGACACTAAAACAACGACTCCAGGAAAGATTTATTAAACATTCTAAGGTGTTGCCTATAGCAACCAATCAGATTCTAGCTATCATTTTTTACAATGTACTGGATAAATGGTAGCTAGAATCTGATTGGTTGCTATGGGCAACACCTTCACTTTTCCGTTTTAGAAGGTTTGATGAATCTACTCCCCTGCCTCCCTCTGGAAAGCTGGGGGGGACAGTTCTAATCTCTGCACCAGGGTTCTCCATCCTCTTGGTCTGTCACTGCTTTCTGACCATCTTGCCATGGTCCTTGTTCTTGAACACATCTTTGCAAAGCTGAAGAAATTATCTTTGAGTGTGTCCTGTGGGTACCAGACTTCAACTTCACTCTGAGACAAACTATCTCCACGATGCCAGTGACGCCTTCAGAGAAATTTTACATAAATTACATATTTCCACCTGACTGATGAAAGATTCATGAGCCTTTGGCGGGTCTGTGATTCTCCTGACTGAGTGCGTCTCTGAGTAAACATTTTATTTATTCTGTCGTTCAAATCAAAACATTTGTGAAGATCTTAAATATTCCTCAGCTCCTTCCTGTCTCTCGGCGTTGATAGAGGAATTCAAACCTCAAATCAAGCTGTCAGCCCACTCGTTCCCTGGATGTACATCATTTAATCAGGCTATAAGCGAGTGGTAGATGGCCTCTCTGCGCCTGCAAGAGGGGAACACGTTACTTTGCAATCTGTGCGATGTGATTGATGGCTATCATTGATTACAGTGATTAGAGAGCTAGGAGTGATTGCCTTTGGGGTAGAAGAAAGTTTAGTAATGAAAAATTGTAAAAGAACTTGTTGCTTTGCTACTAGTCGTTGCTGGCTTAGATTAGAGCTGAGAATGGAGTAATAAGAATGCTCAGCAATCAGCGGCTAATACATACGGTGCTTCCGCTGATCGGCCGTAGGTCACTGCCCCCTTCGGAGTAACGTGGCTCTTGGTCCTTGGGTGGGGCCCCTTGACCCGCTTAGTGTGGGCACGTCATGTTGAGTCGAGAGGGGCGTAGTCCCTCTGACACCAGATTTAGCACCAACCAAACGTAAAGGATGATATTAGTTGTTTAGCGGACTCACAATTTGCTTTCTCCGCCACCATTCTTGTTTTTAATTAAACTGTGACCTTGTTTGGCAAATTTATTTTTCTAATCTGGATATACATTCTCTTTGGCAGCTTCACAATGTCACTCTTGCCCTGGATCTCCTCACGGACGGAGGTGTCTTGCATAATCCAGTGGATCCCACAGGTCAGTATTATCACTGCAAACAACATACTTTATTGCTGAACCAATGTATATTATAGGCCGGAGGTGCTCAATCCCAGTCCTACTGACAGGTCATGTTTTCTGGATTTCTGTCTGTAGAAACAGGAGCTATAATTTCTGACCCAGAAAAAATGGATTAATTCACCTGTGAATGAGTAAAGAGATCCTGAAAACATGGAGTGTTGGTAGCCTTTAGGGACTGGGTTTGAGCACCTCTGGTATAGGCTAAGGTAGATCCATCTAATATCAGCTTTTACATAGGGTTGCTACTGTCTCATTATTTTGTCTGGAGCTGCCCCCCCTCTTTTTTGGGTTCCTCAATAACTGGCGGGAGTCACAGATATCCTTATCTTCATCTGTGTACAGAAATATACACCGATGGGCGTTACACCTCATACTAAGTACAAAATAACTGACCAGTTATAGAACCAATGCCCATAAAAATGCAAATATATCCATTTAAATCTTTTTCGTCTTGTGAGTTATCTTTTGCTCATAGGTGATGTCCTCCCAAAATTTCACGTGTTACAAATATGCAAAAAAAAAGAACATGTATTTAGTGTAGTATTTCTCAGTAAATATACTTATATACAGTACATCAAAAAAACAATTCAAGACAGTGAGCTATAAAAGGAAGTGACACTGCACCCTTTTGAGAGTGCGCTTACTGTCAAGTTCACAGTAACAACACATCTATCACCACTTGTGGTAACAAATCTTTGGGGGAATCCCCCTTCGGTAACTCGGTTACAAATGTATTTGGTCATACAGAAAAACATTATCCTCCATTCGTTCCAAATGGTGAATCCAAAAACTCTCACGTATATGAAATAAATATAAGAAAAGAGGCATATAATGCATCGTCTCTAAAAACAATAATTAATGTGTATAAGAACAACTAATACTAACATCAACATGCAGGTATGGTGTCTCTCAAATTACATTTGGGTATTCTCATATAACTTCCTCTATGAGGCCCCCAAAAAAGCAACCATCATGCAGGATTGGTCTGATGGAGATCCCTAAGATGATTAGGAGACCAACCACCCAACGCGTTTCAACCTGTAGAGGTCTTTCCTTGAAAAAGCTCTCTACAGGTTGAAACGAGTTGGGTAAATGGTCTCCTCAGCATCTTATATCCCAGTTTAAATAGCAATGTATATGGTATGTTGTATTGTGCTATTTACTATCATCATCATCACCATTTATTTATATAGCGCCACTATTTCCGCAGCACTGTACAGGGAACTCACTCACATCAGTCCCTGCCCTATTGGGGCTTGCAGTCTAAATTCCCTATTACACCCAGACAGACCAAGAGGGGTCAATTTTTTTAATAGCAGCCAATTAACCTACCAGTATGTTTTTTTTGGAGTGTGGGAGAAAACCAGAGCACCCGGAGGAAACCCACGCAAACACGAGGAGAACATACAAACTCCTCACAGATAAGGCCATGGTCGGGAATTGAACTCATGACCCCAGTGCTGTGAGGCAGAAGTGCTAACCACTAGGCCACCGTGCTATGTTAGCTATATGTATTGCTGTATTTGCCATGTGCTTATATTGTTGCTGGGAAGTATTATTACAGAATCTGGGGCGCCTTATAAATAAACAATGATGATTGAGACTCATTATAGTAATGTAATGTAAATATAGTTAAAATTAAAATACATTTTCATATCCAACATCTGATGACATTTTACAATCTATTATAAAGCTATTTTTAATCTATATCTTTTTTCCCCTCTTGTCTATCTACAGAGATTGTGAATGGAGATTTAAAAACCACACTGCGAGTTTTGTACAGCTTGTTCCTCAAACACAAAAATTCTTGAAATGTCCCTAAATAAGGATTCGGATCAAGTAAACTTACCTGGGGGCCAATGGAGGATGCAATTCATTATACATTATATAATGCACAAGTGATGTTAATATTCTGCATGTGTATAATGACTGTATAAACAGTGATTTTTGATGTCACAGCTTATAATCGGTGAATCCTGGCGTCATTGTGTGTTTATTAGGACATTACGATACGTGTATTATAATAGATAATGCAATCCTTATGCTAAATACTAACAGATATTAGATGTTAATTTAGGTGACCTTTATAAATTCACTCATCTTACAGCCTCCTGCTATGTTATATGGTCACATGTCTCCTCTGTGACTTATTATTGCTCTATAATTTACAGTAGGGATTGCATTATCTCATTATTCTGCAATTTTTAAAATAAAGCATAATGATGATTTTCATTTTATTTAAATGCCAGGAAAGACAGTTTTGTAGATCTAATGCATGAACTTAGAGTTCATTACTCTAATCGCTACCATGTTTTAACAGAATAGACCACAAATATAAAAAGTATATGTTCTGTTGTTAAAGAAAGTAGAACAACAGCTGTGCAGCTAGAAATCTCACCGTATGTTACATTACAAAGCAAATAAATCTATTTTTACTCAAACTGTGTCCTTGATAATACTGCACCGCAAATTGGTTTATTGATATGTGTCGAGCAATGCCTAGCTATGTACTAGACCTGGGCAACCTGTGACTACAAGTTCCAGCATATCTGGCCAGCTATTGTCTGACCAAGTATGGACAACTGCATAGTACTACTTCCACTGACTTCATAATGTGGACAACTGCATAGTACTACTTCCACTGACTTCATAATGTGGACAACTGCATAGTACTACTTCTTCCACTGACTTCAAAGTGTGGACAACTGCATAGTACTACTTCTTCCACTGACTTCATAGTGTGGACAACTGCATAGTACTACTTCTTCCACTGACTTCATAGTGTGGACAACTGCATAGTACTACTTCTTCCACTGACTTCATAGTGTGGACAACTGTGAATTACCACCTGTCTTGGTCTGTCTGCTGAATGTGATGTTTAGAATCTATTTTTCTTATTCTATGCAGTTGTAAGTCTGGTCAAATTGCTTGTTTCCCTGAATCTGTAAGTGAGATTAAAGGTAATACAACTTCTACAGGGTACACACTTAACATTGTGGACCTGATTCATTAAGGAACGTAAATGCCGATACATGCCATATTTTGTATTTTGCGGAAAAATGGCTCTGCACGTGCAGAACCGGATTATATACCAGTGAACGCAGCAACGTCCAATTCATCTTCTAGCGCAAAGGACCCTTAAGACAGTCATAGATTTCAGGGGCGGAACGGGGAGTGGACTGGGCGTATGCATGTAGTCAGTGTATAGTAAGGGCGTGCCCAGCATGTTACAACAGTTGTTTGCAATCAAGAGCGACTGTAAAAATGCATTTTATGTACAGTAGACATTCATAACAGCCTAATAAATAATAAAAATAATTGAATAACTATTGGGACTTTTAAATTCCACATATGTATTGGAGGTATCCTGTAGTGTGGTGTTTGTGAGAGCAGAGCGGACATAGACTCCTATTCAGTAATAGACGTATCTTCTCCGAATTTCTAAAATAATTTCATTTCTTTTTAAATCTTTTTCTTTGCCTATCCCTCCCTTTCCTCTGTGAAGTTACTGACAGAAGTGTGTTGCTATGCTAATCTGTTTCACATTTTATTGCCCTTTTGTTCAAAAACACTTCTATTAAAGAAGTCTATAACTAATATAACTTTTTATAAAGTACATAGCAGAGATCTAATATTAGTCCACATATGTCAGGAAACGTGACTTGGAGAGATACATTATCTCCATATTTTCCTAATGGGGTCACTATGTATTGACATATGTCATGTGACTGGTTATAAATATGTACCGCGATCTCCCAAAACATGGATTATGAAAAGTATTATTTTGATGTAATCCATGCTAGGTGACCAATCTCAGGCCTCTGACATACCTTAACCCCTTGTTTACTGACGCACACTTATTTTAAATGTTAAAAACAACTTAAATCTTTGGGAGGGATCAGGGCCACACTATTGTTTGCCTAATTCCTGATTAAGCCATAATCATGACACTGTTCAAAACAGAGAGCATCTTAATAAACATTATACATCAGAGAAGATTTTAGTGATCTCTATACAATGCATAGAGCATATTAGTGACCTCTATATAATGCAAAATGGATATTAGCGGCTAATATTCAATGCCATACCTATTCTGGAAGCAACTATAAAATACATGTTCTCCAAATCTCTGGTGGCTTTCCAATACATATTCCCTAAATTTCTGGTGACTTTACAATACATATTCCCTAAATTTCTGGTGGCTTTACAATACATATTCCCTAAATTTCTGGTGGTTTTACAATACATGTTCTCTAAATATCTGGTGGCTTTACAATACATGTTCTCTAAATATCTGGTGGCTTTCCAATACATATTCCCTAAATTTCTGGTGGCTTTACAATACATATTCCCTAAATTTCTGGTGGCTTTACAATACATATTCCCTAAATTTCTGGTGGCTTTACAATACATATCCCCCAAATATCTGGTGGCTTTACAATACATGTTCCCCAAATATCTGGTGGCTTTACAATACATGTTCTCTAAATATCTGGTGGCTTTACAATACATGTTCTCCAAATATTTGGTGGCTTTACAATGCGCGTTCCCCAAATCTCTGGTGGCTTTATAATGCAGGTCCCCAAATATCTGGTGGATTTACCATACAGATCCCCACATCTCTGGTGGCTTTATAATGAATACCACCCCATGTTTCTGGTGTCTATATAATGTATGGTGGCTGATATAGCAATGAATTACTCTTGGCTCAGATCAGATGAAAAGCAAAGCTCTTTATTTCAGCACGCAGCAAGGATGTCTGCTCTCACAGAACTAGACATACACAATGAGGGTCACACACAGGTGATATAGACTTTACAGTTAACATGTAGTCAGATTACTTAACAGATCATAGATAACACATTAGTTCTGTACATTAGCTCTGCAAGGCATCAGCTATATGAGGTCTGACAGCTTAAATGTTTTGACATTTAACTCACACATATATGAATCTAGAAGTCGCCACGTTTGCAGTTACACGTCTTCAGCATGCAAGACTCAAACGTCTCAAAGCTCTAATTTTGTCTCTCATTTAGCTTCAGAGTACATTTTTCCTCACAGTGGCATTATTAATCAGACCCTAGATCGCTGGTGGCTTTATAATGAACCCCCTTACCCCAAATCACTACCCCAAATTCAGACCCCAGATCTTTTGTGCCAATCAATCATCATCATCATTTATTTATATAGCACCAACATATTCCGTAGCGCTTGACAATTGGGGACAAACATAGTAAACTAATAAACAAGCTGAGTAAAACAGACAAAGAGGTGAGAAGGCCCTGCTCGCAAGCTTACAATCTATGGGATAATGGGAGTTTGACACATGAGGCTAAGTCTACATTTTGCATTTCGGCCCAGCCAGGCTGTAAAGGTAAAAGTGACTCATAAGCTACATGATTCTGTCACACAACAATGTTGGTCAGGGGGTAGTTGTCTTGTGTGAAATTGTGTAACGGGTGGTAATAGGGTAAGGTAGTGAGGTTAAGAGGGTGGTTGAGGAATATTATAAGCTTGTCTGAAGAGGTGGGTTTTCAGAGAACGCTTGAAAGTTTGTAGACCAAAGGAGAGTCTTATTGTGCGAGGGAGAGAATTCCATAGAGTGGGTGCAGCCCGAAAACAGTCCTGTAGCCGGGAATGGGAGGATGTAATGAGGATGAATGAGAGACGCAGATCTTGCGCAGAACGGAGTTGTCGAGTTGGGAGATATTTTGAGACAAGAGAGGAGATTTATGTTGGTGCAGCTTTGTTGATGGCCTTGTAGGTCAGTAAAAGTATTTTATATTGGATGTGGTAGAAAACAGGCAACCAGTGTAGAGACATACAGAGTGATTCAACAGAGGAATTACAATTTGCAAGGAAAATCAATCTTGTCGCAGTGTGCAAAATAGATTGTATAGATGAATAACGTATCGCTGCTGCAATCCCACGCTGTCCTCTGGGGCGTTTCAGAACAGTTTTGGGCTCTGCTGGGATGCGTCATACTCGGTAGACAGCTTCCTGCACTGTGATTGTTAGATAGTACCAATTAGTACCAATTAGTGTGTGAAAACTAAACTTCTGAATTTTTTACTAAAGCTGCTTTCTTCCAAATTTTGCTCTTTTCTACCTTTATCAATACTCCTTCCCACATCTCACTCGTAGTGAGACATATGGGGGTAGATTCAATTGGCCCTGATGTTCCTCAGAACATTGCGGCCGCGCTTTGTTACCGTTACTACAGTAAAAAGTTACAGGGATTCTTACTCGCACCTCTGTGGGGCGTGAGCATAAACCAGCGTTAATTCTGTCAGAAAATATCCGCGTGAGGTATCTTGCGTGATGCTCAGGCTCCAGGCACGGATATATTTTCTGAATTGAATCTTCCCCACAATATAACTGAATATTTACACTCAGAACATTGAGCTTATCATGCAAGGTGGTTATCAATAATTTTAATGATGTAGCACAGTAATTTATAAAAAAAAATACTTGTGGTTATAAAAATTCAGCAAAGACAGGGAAGCAATAAATTGTAATAATGGACAATAGGAGTAATCATGATTATAAGTTAGGAAGACAGAAAGATGTTCGAGTAATCTGGCTTTGCCAAAAACAGGGTAATGTGGGAATTCTGAGATGTAAAATAATAACTAGGGCCTGATTCATTAAGGATATTAACTTGAGAAACTTCTTATTTCAGTCTCATGGACAAAACCATGTTACAATGCAAGGGGTGCAAGTTAGTATTCTGTTTTGCACATAAGTTAAATACTGACTGTTTTTTCCTGTAGCACACAAATATCAACTTTAAATTTCAGTGTACAAGTAAGCTATCAAGTATTTGTGTGCTACATGAAAAAACAGTCAGTATTTAACTTATGTGCAAAACAGAATACTAATTTGCACCCCTTGCATTGTAACATGGTTTTGTCCAGGAGACTTAAGAAACTTCTTATTTAAGTTAAGATCCTTAATGAATCAGGCCCTAGATCTACAGCGGCTTCATACCTGCAGGCATGGGGTCGAGGGGGGGGGGGGGGCATGTTTAACGGTCTTTTTTATATAATGCATACATTATAATAAAACATAATTTTATATATGTCTCAGGAATGTCCACGGGACGCCTCGAGGTGGAGATTCCCTTCTGTAATTGCCAGCAATGTGCGCAGCGCAAAGTCCGCGTGCTACATCGCCGTCAATTGAATTTCCCCCATATAGTTACTTTATGAATAAATTACTTTGGAGTTTAAAGTTTTATGTAATGTCCTCTCATCGTTATTGAATTTGTGTTTAAGGTTTTTTGAGTGCCTCTTCATTTTTATTGTGTATTTATCTTGGTATGGAGTTGCAGAGCCCCTAGAGGCAGCCATCTCTCTTATACACTTACAATTGTGTTTCATTATTTGACCATTTTCAAACATAGATATCTGTGAGTATTCTTATCACACATATTTGCTTGTCATATAATTATATACTGTGTGATCTGTACTGTGTTCACTAATTATTTTCCACATTTCATGAACATTTTTCAAACAGGTTCCAACATTCCAGGATCCAGACAAGAATCCAGTACAGGATGTGAAAGCTGCAATAACAGGTAGGTGAGAGCAACACCATTTTAATACATTTTGGGGGGGAGCGGGGATTACAATTGCCATTGATGTGGAGCGCGAACATCGTGCCGCACACATTGCCGGCAGTTGCGGTAGAAATTTTGGACAAAATCTCCGCTGCAAAGTGTCTCACGGACGTTCCGGAGACATTTTGTGGCCAATTGAATTCCCCCCCATAATGTCAGGTATGAAGAGGCGCAGCCACAGCCCATGTCGGCCACGCCCCCATCACTATGTGACCACGCCCCCTTAGCGCACATACCTTCTCCTGCTAGGTGTGCTGGGGGGGGGGCTCAGAAAGTTGCTGTACCAGGGCCCCAAATTCCTCTTTGTGGCCCTGCCTGCAGGGAACGTGCCGTTGCCGGAAGTTTAAAAAACGTATTGTCGTCTGAGTCTAGACTGAATTCACGTTAAGGATCTGAGATCTTTAACTGAGCCAAAATGTTCTTCTATAGTGGCTGAAGGACATTTTAAGGACTGCTGAAGCAGACAATTGGGTTAAGCTGGGAAGCAATTACGTCTAGTTTAATGTTTTCTTTTAGATTGCCTGAGAATATGTTCTAGATTTCTATACAAGTTACTGAGTGAAGGGTATAATTATATTTATACAGGTCAAACTGATTTCAACCTGTTTTTTAAGTGTTTTAATGTATCCTTCTGCCACTTGAAAGCAAAGCAGGATTTCACAGAAAATACAAGACCAGTAGGTAGATTAATATTCAAAGCCTCTGATTTATGAGTGTTAATTCCAAATCCCGACAGGCGATCAATTCTATACAAAGCTCAAATAGAGAAGGGGACGGAAACTAATAGGTTTGCCGGTGTCACTGGTATGTCATATGCAAATAGAGCCGCCGTATAATTATTCCTCCCCACTTCAATCCCTGTGATGTCACGGAAGGGATTAATATGCCAGAGGTATTTCTTTAAATAAGGCAAAGGGAGAATGGAGAGGAAATAACCTTGGTGGGTGCCACTCAAAAAAAAAAATATATATATAAGACCCAAACATGCTTTATACGATCATGTAAAGGTTTCCACTTCTTTAAAGCTACCTAGGGACATATTTTACTAACATGCCTCCATGCAGCTGTTTTTTTCCAGGGCTCCCCCAGCCGAGGTTTGAGTCACAACAAACAAGAGATTGCAGCTTGTCAGTGGGTCTCCAATTCATACACCCCCTCCCCTGTCATTTAAAGACCCCATAGATGCACGTAGCAGTGGTTAGCGCTCCTGCTAGGGGGAAGGGGGATGTAAGTAGAACTTTTACAGCTCCTTTATATCATTTTCAGTGCACAGGGCCCCGTCTGTTCACCATGCACCGCCTCATCCAAGCCATCCACCATGTGCTGGTTCTGAAGGTAGTCAGTGACCTCTGGATGCAGCTTCAGGTGACATGAACATGTTCTCCAAGACGTCCCATACAGAATTAGGGCAAATGTATGGTTGAATAACTTAAATAAGCATGAATTATGGACATGGTGACCAGAGCTCACATTTGTTAAAGCTTACCAGTTATGTGGAAATCTTGACTCAATAATTATAAGAGCTGATAATTATTTTAATGAGGACAAGGGGCCTGATTCATTAAGGATCTTAACTTGAGAAACTTCTTATTTCAGTCTCCTGGACAAAACCATGTTACAATGCAAGGGGTGCAAATTAGTATTATGTTTTGCACATAAGTTAAATACTGACTGTTTTTTCATGTAGCACACAAATACTTGATAGCTTATTTGTACACTGAAATTTAAAGTTGATATGTGTGTGCTACATGAAACAACAGTCAGTATTTAACTTATGTGCAAAACAGAATACTAATTTGCACCCCTTGCATTGTAACATGGTTTTGTCCATGAGACTGAAATAAGAAGTTTCTCAAGTTAAAATCCTTAATGAATCAGGCCCAAGGTGGTGATGATCATTCGGTGCACATTACTGGCCTTTGCCTAATCTCTGTGTTGGTTCGTTATGCTTGAGCCCCACCAGATTCTATTTTTTGTTCAGTTTGGTTGGTCTTTGATCATCATATTACCTCTATGTCCACTTTTGTTTCTCTCTTTCCTCTTTTTATAATTTCTGTTTTGTCTGTTATATTATGTCTCTGTCTCTGGGAGTTTGGCTCTGAGCCGTCCATCTATACTTCCAAGGTTCTCCTGTAATAAGATTGGGTGGCAGTCTATTAACAGGAAGGCACATTCCAAAGGGAGTACATGCTGAGATCAGTTGAAGCCTAATGCCGTACCATAGCTAAACTACTTCTACACAAAATTTACTCTGGCTACTTTCCTTTTCATACATGTTCCTGGTGACCTTGCTCATAACTTCCCTGATAATGATCATTACATTTGGGGTTCCCAGGAGTCCTATCATTAATCGTTACAGCTAGCATGTTCTACAGCAATGAAGGTAGTTTGGAAATTGGTTGGCTGTATTGTTTCTACAAACTCTGGTGCCCTGATAACCAGACCAGTAAGGTTCGTTTGCCCAGACCAAAAACATTAAGAATCTGGCAGCACAAATCCCGTTTAATACCGCTGGGTAACGCCGCATATAATCTGGGAGACTGCAGTCAGTCTGTGGACTGCTCACAACAATCAACTTTACATTCATGGTTCACCAACCGCAGACAAAAGACAGTCCTGCGTCTCTGCCTGGGGATATTTTTACGTGCTGAGGGAATAAAAATAGACCAGTGACATTTACATGTTGAGCGCTCTACATGCCAAAGTGGGATACGTCCCCCATCTGGTATTCATTAAATTAAAATTGAGTTGGACAAAACAGACGTCTTCTATTTATCTGGCTGGAAACAGCGATGAAAAACTCCAGTCTCTCCTCTTCCTCACACACATATATGTCTGCTTGTGCTCCGTTGCTTCATATCAATTACCAAGAAAATGTACTTTAAATGTCAGTGTTAAATATAAATATATATATATATATATATATATATATGTATATATGTGTATATATATATATATATATATATATATATATATATATATATATAAATGCTTAGTGGCGTGTGTTAGTCTGTCTGTGTCTGTGTGTGTGTGTGTGTGTGTGTGTGTGTAAAAAATAAAACCAAGCTGCAGCGCCACCTGCTGGGCGGAGTTATACACTGACCTACTAAGTTCTTAGTGTGTGTGGAATTTTTTTTTTTAATTTGTTAATTTAATTTGTTAATTGTTAAAAGTGTTTATAAAGATTTAAAAAAAATATATATATATTTCTTGAAGGAGAAGTGACCGTTGGGAGTGGTTGGTGGTTGCCGGGGGTGACAGTGGGGAGTGGTTGGTGGTTGCCGGGGGTGACAGTGGGGAGTGGTTGGTGGTTGCCGGGGGTGACAGTGGGGAGTGGTTGGTGGTTGCCGGGGGTGACAGTGGGGAGTGGTTGGTGGCTGCCGGGGGTGACAGTGGGGAGTGGTTGGTGGTTGCCGGGGGTGACAGTGGGGAGTGGTTGGTGGTTGCCGGGGGTGACAGTAGGGAGTGGTTGGTGGTTGCCGAGGGTGACAGTCGGGAGTGGTTGGTGGTTGCCGGGGGTGACAGTGGGGAGTGGTTGGTGGTTGAGGCCTGGGCTATGGCCCAAATGCATGACAAGAACCTTTTTAACACCTTAAGTATCTTGATTTGACTAGAATGCATGAGTATCATGCACGGGTTAACTTGTGTGTGTGTGTGTGTGTGTGTATATATATATATATATATATATAAACTGCATATATGCAATCTTGATTAGAACATTTGTGTATCTGTTGTTTAACCAGATCTATTCTTAATGACTGTTCCGACTGTTACAACTACCCACTCAAGTAATGTAAATCATTGCTAATGCATTTTGTGTTTCCTCAGAGATCCAAACACTGGTCTCTGCTGTAGTAATACAGTTGTCAGGCTCTATGTCTAGTGATTGTTATATCTTTCTCCAAGCCATCTAGCGCTTTCCCCTTTATGCTATGTTTTGACAGTTGGCCAAGTACTTTTCCCCTGGTTCGGTGCGTCTCTCCCTTAGGCTGGGTACACACTATACAAAAATTGCGATATCGATTTTACCAAGGCTTAAAAAAACAAACAAAATTCCGGTCAGCTGCCGATTCCTGTGTACACACTATACACATTGTACAAGATTTACCTTCAGATCTGTGCTCTTTCTTCATCTGTCATCACCATCAGCTGAAAAGACGGTGACTCTGCACACTCAATAGAGGTCTATGGACACTGCCGGTCCTGAGTGCTTACATACTGCAGAATTGGAACGGCATTGTTCAATCATAGAACGAGATTTTTAGCCCGGTTTAAAAATCAAATTAAGCGATATGATCATCATCTATTTATTTATATAGCGCCACTAATTCCACAGCACTGTACAGAGAACTCACTCACATCAGTCCCTGCCCCATTGGAGCTTACAATCGAAATCCCCTAACATACACACAGAGAGAAGAGACAAGGTCAATTTGATAGCAGCCCATTAACCTACCAGTATGTTTTTGGAGTGTGGGAGGAAACCGGAGCACCTGGAGGAAACCCACGCAAACACGGGGAGAACATACAATCTCCACACAGATAAGGCCATGGTCGGGAATTGAACTCATTACCCCAGTGCTGTGAGGCAGAAGTGCTAACCACTGAGCCACCGTGCCACTACAATGTGCTTTGGAACGATGATCGTTCATCGTTGCAGCAGACACATTAATGTGATATTGGCCCGAACGGTTGTTTATTGTGTGTTTGATCTGATAATCGACTGGAAACCTAGTAGTGTGTACCCGGCCTTACTGTACAAATACACACAACGAGTCGTGCGGGGATTTCTCTACTCTAGGTGGAATACCACAATACCACTGCCCAGAGGCACTGCACCGGAGATGGAGGTGGACCTTACTCAGACCTAATGACATTTAACATGGAACATGGTTACCAGCATTATATAGCTATCAATGCAAAGCTGATGTCTAAATTAGTCTCCAACCAGAAGGCGACACAAGGTTGGTATACGGGTGAAAAAAGGCTTTATGGGTCATTTGCTAATCGAAAATATGGGCTTGCAGAAGTGTTACTTCAAAGTCCAGGATAAACCACCCCTCACTGATTTTATCTCTTCTCTCTAAAATGCTCCTCTATCAGTATTATTGTACTAAAATAGTCATAAACATAAGCTGACATCTAGACGGTGTTCATGTCCTGTGCACATTGTATATTTCAGTGTTATTCCATTTGTAGTATTGCACCTGTACATACTCATCTGCATGAGACGACACCTGTACATACTCATCTGCATGAGACGACACCTGTACGTACTCATCTGCATGAGGTGACACCTGTACATACTCATCTGCATGAGACGACACCTGTACGTACTCATCTGCATGAGACGACACCTGTACGTACTCATCTGCATGAGACGACACCTGTACGTACTCATCTGCATGAGACGACACCTGTACGTACTCATCTGCATGAGGCGACGCCTGTACGTACTCATCTGCATGAGGCGACGCCTGTACGTACTCATCTGCATGAGACGACACCTGTACGTACTCATCTGCATGAGACGACACCTGTACGTACTCATCTGCATGAGACGACACCTGTACGTACTCATCTGCATGAGACGACACCTGTACGTACTCATCTGCATGAGACGACACCTGTACGTACTCATCTGCATGAGACGACACCTGTACGTACTCATCTGCATGAGACGACACCTGTACGTACTCATCTGCATGAGGCGACACCTGTACGTACTCATCTGCATGAGACGACACCTGTACGTACTCATCTGCATGAGGCGACACCTGTACGTACTCATCTGCATGAGACGACACCTGTACGTACTCATCTGCATGAGACGACACCTGTACGTACTCATCTGCATGAGACGACACCTGTACGTACTCATCTGCATGAGACGACACCTGTACGTACTCATCTGCATGAGACGACACCTGTACGTACTCATCTGCATGAGACGACACCTGTACGTACTCCTCTGCATGAGACGACACCTGTACGTACTCATCTGCATGAGACGACACCTGGACAGCACAACATTTATCCCACTGACAGGATAGGCAAACACCATGAAACGGCACAATGTGCACCCTGTGCGATGCCAAAATCCTCATATTATAGGAAAGTGGAGAGACCCATCCAGGAAATCAGAAGTTATATAAAGTTGTAGCTGCAGCAATAGTAGAACAGTCTATAGTTGGGAAGTGTAGTAAGGGAAGAGGATAATGATGACAATCGCTTCTCTCTACACTGGCAGCTCTGTGGTCAGTGGAGCTCCTAACACTGAATGGGTTATAATAGGTGGTGGAGGCCTGAGTATAATGAGAGGTACTGGAAATTAGGCTGGGCATCTCCACTGTCAAACGTAAGCAGATTGGGCAAACATTCCTACCCCCTTGAACCAGGGGCTGGCTGAGCTGGGGGGCATAGATGAGTAATTAATAATAGTGCCCCCTTGGTGAATGTAATTAATAACAGTGCCCCCTTGATTATACACTTACCTTAGGGTTTCTCTCTTCTCTCTCCTGTCTCAGCACTGTACGCAGAGGCTCCCAGCTCACTTAAGCGTCTCAGATGTGATATAATAATGCTGCAATATTAAAGGAGTTAGAAGCCTCTGCATACATTTGTGTCCGGGACCAAGGGGACGCTGGTCAGTAGTTGCTGCCGTCTGGTCCACAGGGCACGTGCCCCCTGGTCCCTCCCTCCTTAATCCAGCTCTGGTATTAATTTCAAATAAAATATTACATCTGGTGTGTGGTATGTTCTGGCAGCAATGAGCATTCTGGTGCCTGCAAGCATTGGCTGCCAGGTCTTGCTGGGACGTGTAGTTTCACAAACATGCTTAATTGTTGAAATACTTTAAACTTTTACCCTGGCACCCACTGCCCAGAGGTGCCAGTTGGAGCCCCAATGCTATTTTGCTTGCTGAACCCATGTTTGTTGTCCTCCTGCTTCAGCAGGAAGCAGTCCAGGCTACCGCACTGGTGCTGCTTAATTATTTTAGGGAGGTGGCATGCTTTCTTTTTTTTTTCTTTTTCTAAAATAACAGTCAAGTTGACGATGATGACGGCTGTATATCTACTGTGGCTGCAACATCACTTACGGCTGCCGCCAACGTACGCGGTATTTTGACTTGTTTGTAACTTAAGATATGTGCAACTCAAAGTACACGCATTAGGCCACATGTTTGCAGTCCTACTCTTGCGTTTGCAAAATCTCAGCCAATTCTAGGCTTTGGGTTCCACTGCACACAGCTGAGCTGGATCACGAATGCAAATATTTATACGGACTATCCGGGAGAAACGGTAAATTGAACCTAAATAACGGCAAAAAGAGATGAGCAGCATTAAAATATAACTCTACTTATCGCAGGAGTAGCTGAGAAACAGTGACTGGCAGAGGGAAGTAGCACTTCAGGAGTAGAATTACAGTTGAGATGAGCTGAACTGCGCATCATCACCATTTATTTATATAGCGCCACTGATTCCACAGTGCTGTACAGAGAACTCATTCACATCAGTCTCTGCCCCATTGGAGCTTACAGTCTAAATTCCCTAACATACACAGACAGACAGAGAGAGACTAGGGTCAATTTTAATAGCAGCCAATTAACCTACTTGTATGTTTTTGGAGTGTGGGAGGAAATCGGAGCACCTGGAGGTAACCAACGCAAACACGGGGAGAACATAATAACTCCACACAGATAAGGCCATGGTCGGGAATTGAACTCATGACCCCAGTGCTGTGAGGCAGAAGTGCTAACCACTGAGCCACTGAGTATTCTACTCAACCTTTACAAAACAGACATCTATTACCAAGCAAAAGTGTTATGATATACAATAAACACGCAGGCTTTTAAGCACTACCCTGTAATCCACTGTAAGTACAAACAAACAGTACAAAAGTCGACTTGTCATGTACCAGCAGATAAAGTGTGTATTTCTTTACAATTTTTCTGTGGGTAGTAGCTGCTGTTTATGAAAGATGGTAGCGATATTTTTTAATTTGAAAGACAAACACATCTTTTAATGATTTCCAAGTATTTACGTACTTCCAAGATGTCACACAGCCAAAAGAGCTTGTTTTATTGACCATGTGTAGTATCGCTTTCCTTTGTTGTCTATAGTAGGAACTATACCATACAATTTTACTTCCTGTCTGCAAAGTACATTTGAAAGAAATGGTTTCCAAGTTTATCCGTGTGGTGTGCAATACAGTATTACCGCTTGGACGGATTGTACGGGTTTTTTTGGCTGAACACAGTGAAATAAAATAAAAAAAATAATAAGAGAGGTCTTTTCTTTGGCAGGTTTAATAATGGAGTCCAGAGCTTCTGGCACATAAATCTAATATTGCTTCAGAGCTCGAAAAACAAAAAAAAAATCAGTTCTAAAACTTGAGACTTTTACAGCCCTGTTAAAAACTATCACGTTACGTCTCTTGGAAAACACATGGAATGCTCTACTCCAAATCTATTAAAAGTGATGGCAGTTTCTGAATGTGATTATGTTTGCGTGATTCGTGCCATAAGAGTTTCTCACGTTCTAGCTGTGTTTTTTTGGAGGAATCTCCGTGGACGCTACGTAGACCCTAGTAGTAGACGTTTAGCATTAACTCTATCACTGACAGATAAACTATAACTATTTCATTTACTTAAAGCGGCTGTCCACCATCAGATGATTTTAATGCATTGGTTTGCAATGTGTCTTATGCAACTTTTACTAAATATATTGCTTCCATTAGTCGTATCTTCATATCATCAGGCCGATGCTTATTTTTCTTGTCCTAGGGCCTGATTCATTAAGGAAAGTAAAGCAAAAAAAATGAGTAACTTTGCACCTTGACAAAACCATGTTGCATTGGAGGGGAAGGTAAATTTAGAATGTGGGGACAGATTTATAGCTGGGGTAGAGCATGTCTTAGATCAACTTTACATTTCAGTGTAAAAATAAAGCTATCAAAGCTATTTGTTTGCTACATGAAAAAACAGCCAGTATTTATGCTATGTGCAAAATAATAAGCTATTTTGCACCCCTTGCATTGTAACAAGGTTTTGTCCAGGAGAAAACAAGCTAATATTTGTTGCCTTACTTTTCTTAATGAATCAGGACCTAGGACAACAGAAATAAGCATCGGCCTGATGATATAAAGATATGACTAATGGAAGCGATATATTTAGTGTACAACACAAGACTGTTCTCTCTATACAATTATATCCAATGCATAGTTCAATAGAACTGTCACACAGACAAAATGTATGTACATATGTTTAGTCTGCAACATAAACATCATCCTGATCGCTGCAATAAAGGGTCTATTGATAAATAATAACTAAAAAATGTAATGTAGGTTTTGATGAGTAGCAAGTCTCATCCTATGTTTTATCATTGGTTAGCTGCACTATGTATTTATTATTATTATCTTTAATTTATAAGGCGCCACAAAGGGTCCGCAGCGCCGTACATGACATATACAGAAAACAGTGACCCATGACACGACATGATATAGAAAGAACAAAAAATGAAGAACAAAAACAGCAAAAACACAAACAAAAACACATACACACAGGTAACATGGTAATGCAAATCAAATTATTATTGGGACAATGAGTGAAAGTGATGGTAGAAATCAGCGAGAAGTAGGCCGAAGCTTAGGAAAACAGGGCTAGGGAAGCAGGCCAAGAGGTACAGAGGGTGATGGAATAGTAGAAGGAGCCCACAAGGAAAGAGGACCCTGCTCCTGAGAGCTTACATCCTAAAGGAAAGGGAGAGACACAAATAAGGTGGTACAAACTGGGGGAGAGAGCCGGGATAAGGGAGTTAGGAGGATGACTGATAGACTTGAATGAAGAAATGAGTCTTAAGGACACGTTTGAAGCCTTTGAGAGTAGATGCTAAATTGCCTGGGGCAGCAAAATAAGCCAAATCTGAACATGACTACTCTTAATGTTAGGTATACTCCACTCGAGAGTGTATCTTGTCAACCATTAAAGATAGACCATTTTATGCTTATTTAGGTTAAAAAAAAGTAAAAAAAAACTTGGGTTTAAACCTTAAATTATACCTGTTTCATTTGTAATCCCCTCTCCAAAATCCTGATGAGACTTCTGATAATATCGTGCTTCTGTTCTAAGCACGAATGTCCTACATTGGGTAAAAAAATTAAAAATAATAAAATTGTACTTGTTTGATGACCATAGTTTGAGGGGCCCTGCACGGGAAATAAGTTTCAAGTATAAAATTGACACTAATACAAGTTGCTTGATGAGTCAGAAAAGGGAATGTTTGATTTGGCGTCTGGCTAGAGATAGCAATATTCCACAATAATCCTTGGAGTATCCTGTGGTTAACCAGCCTCAAGTAACAGCTCCAACACAAACCCAATTAAACATTATAATCCTAGGTACATATCTTTTAAATGCAGCCAAATAAATGCCAGAAAGGCACTTGCTGTAAAATATACACCACACCCTGCACTATGTCTGTTTCTCTGGAAGGATGTGATACAATGCAATGAGCCAATATACACATAAGCAGAGAAATATATTATTCTGCACAACGTTCCATTCTAGGAGACATTTTTCATGTTTATATTTCATTTTATTTATTTATTTTTTGTACTAATAATTAGCAGATTTGATCACAGAAGCCCAAAAACTGGACCAGAGAGAGACCAGAGCACAAGCAAAAATGTTTAGAAGGTTGATTCCAAAATATCATCAACATCATCATCATCATCATCATCATTTATTTATATAGCGCCAACATATTCCGTAGCACTTTAAAATATTAGTAGCATAGAACCTAACTCAGTGGAAACACAATATATTGCTGACTGCTTCTCCATCCTTACTGTTATTTAAGTTTTAGCACCTTTTTGGAGAATATTTTATTGGCCTGGCGTCACCGTTGGGATACCGGACACCTGTTATTTCCCTTCTAATACACCATTGATGGTTTGGTTCTCAGGTGGATTACATTGTGTTAATGCAGTTCAAATGCAGGATGTTTCAGCACATTTTGGGCACATTTCTATCAAAGTAATAAAAACTTTAAAAGTTAATGGAAGTTTTGTGTTGTGCATCAGTGGTATTGTGCAACTTATAGCACTAAATATCATGATATACTCTTCCCATCTCTCTGCCTTTCTCCTTCTCTTCTTCATGAATTGACTACCACCTCCATCCCCCAGGCACTGGATTGCTTGCCTCATTAAGGTCCCGAACAACTCCAACCACTGTGCCTCCCACCCTGAACCATGCACCTCCTGATGTTATTTTCCTGTCCTGTTGCTGCTGCTGCGGCTTCTCTTCTCTTGTCATGGTCTGACCAGGGCCGGATTAAGGGAATGGAGGCCCCTGGGCTAAAGGGGCCTCCATTCTCCCGTGAGGGCCCCCCCCTCGTGATCCGAGTTGAACGCCCCCCACCTCCCCCTCCCCCGCCGGCGCTTACCTCCTTCTCCGGCGCGCTGTACGCTTTTGACTGGGGAGATCTCCTGAGAGTGAGACTCACGAGATCTCCTCAGTAAGGAGACTACAGCGCGCCGGAGAAGGACCGCAGTGAAAGTGCTCAGCAGCACTGATCGTGCCGGGGGCGCCCCCGCCCCCGACCGATCAATACTGCTGCTGAGCACTTTCAAGGGCCCCCTGCATGCCATAGGCCCCATGGGCTGTAGCCCAGTTAGCCCTATGGTTAATCTGGCCCTGGGTCTGACTTAAAGTGACATGGCAGGTGTTGGAGGACAGAAGTAAGAGAGGACAGTTCAGGGACAAGAATGAAAACAGAGCCCTGGTGGAGGCAACAGCAGCAGGTGTAAGAGCAACATAGAGCCCCCCTAGTCTTCAATTTTAACCAAATTAATCTAAAATATTATAGGATAGGCAGAACATTTATTCTCGCGCACAAGCTAAAATTAGTATGAAAAATGTATCTTGACTTTATTAAAAGGTTCAGGGTTCCAATCAGATTCACACAGATTAAGATGTAACCAAATAGGTCTGAAGCCAACCTTGGCTATTTCTACTTTTCCTCAATAATAACTATTAGTCATAATATGCTACAAGATATATGTATGTTAAAGGCAAAATTGTTAGAAGCCAGCGTTGGCCTTTAGTCACCTTTCAACTAAAAAACTATTTCTTAGTCTTTGTCCCCTTCATTCAAATAGCAGCATTCCTGGGTTAAATCTGTTGTGGAACTACAAGTTCCAGCACTCTGAGCATATTGTAGAGAAGAGAATAACACTATGCCAAATGTTCGCATCCATTTAATCTCCTGTGCAGCGTTCACTCTCACACGTGTACAAGTAATGACATTTCTTTATATTATGCTATGGCTGTACCGCTAGAAGTAACATTTAATCTTCTGCTCTTAGATGATGTCACCTCGCAGAATAGAGCAGATTGCCATCGGGCCAAAATCCAATAAAACTGTAGTTTACAATTCCACCGTCCCTTTGTAGACTCAGAAATACAGTAATCTGGTTTTCGTGATAGAACACAGAACAATATACTCAGTTTGAGACGGAGAGAGGATAATTCCTGGTCCTGCCAAATCTTTGATCTGCTGGTACAACAACTAAAAAATAATCATCTTTCTCCCAAAGGGAAACTCAGGAGGATTCTGGCATTATAGAACGCTGCAAAGGTAAACACTGTCATTTTCCACACCGTAAGAGAGACACATATATAATACAGTGTTGACGAACAGCAGAGAGGAGATCAATATGTCTGGCAATTATATTTTTGTGTTTAGCAATGATTTTAAGGAAAGTAATATATTGTTGTTGGGGCATAGTCTTCTAAAAAGAGTGACCAGTCATCATCATCATCATTTATTTATATAGCGCCAGCAAATTCCGCTTTACAATTGGGAATAAACACAATAATAAAATTATACAATTAGGTTAATTGGCTGCTATCAAAATTGACCCTAGTCTCTCTCTTTCTCTCTGTCTGTCTGTGTGTGTGTGTGTGTGTGTGTGTTAGGGAATTTAGACTGTAAGCTCCAATGGGGCAGGGACTGATGTGAGTGAGTTCTCTGTACAGCGCTGCGGAATCAGTGGCGCTATATAAATAAATGATGATGATCATGATACTGGGTAATACATACAGACAGAAAAGTAAGAGGGCCCTGCTTGCAAGCTTACAATCTATGGGGCCAGTTCACTATGTGCTTCTGTAGGTGCTCTTTCGCTATATAGTCAGAGGTTGTTCACTAAGGAGTACATATCATCATTTATGAAGCGATTGATGCTACAAAACGCGTTGGCTTAGCCCAAGTGCACTTGGATGGTCTACAAGCGCACGCTGTACTCTTACTCTACACTCTAAGAAAACACAAGCTACAAGCACAACTAGGTGTGTGGAGAGGTTGGAAACTCTCTCGGGGCACAGTGTGCAAAAGTCCAACCTCCTACCTGCTTGGTATAACCTCATGTATGGCATAAATTAATCCTCAGAATGAGAGGATATCGGGACTGCTACTAGATGAGACATGAAGACTGGGAGCTCAGCACGAGCGCAAAATTCAAGTCCTTTTGTGGAGTGGAAATGGCCATGTGCTCCTCAGCACAGCAAGGAAAGCCCGTAAATATGATTCCTCTCATTCCAGTAATCTTGTTCCTGTCTTGCTCCACTAGGTACCCAATGCACCCACTTAGTACTCTGCATGGAATGTCCTCACTTTGTCTAAATCTTCCCTCCGGTGTGTGCCAATTCTTGCTACTCCACAATCACAGCCATTTTGCTTCATAAACCTTTGCTCTTTGGCTGACGTCCAGGCGCTTGTCCAAACTGAAGTGACAGAACCGACCCGATTTTGCACCGCACATTGGACATTTTGTGCTTTGCAAATTTTTGAAGGCTAAATCATCATCATCATCATCATCGTTTATTTAATGAAAATGCAGCCAGTCAATTTACTAGTAACCCATCTAGAGGGGGTATTCTGAGCAACTGTTACCTCTCTAGTAACTCTTATTTACATATTATAATCATAGCCTCATTGAAGGCTGGAACGTTTACTTGTGATGGAACAGTACTTGGAACCATAAAGAGCTATGATGATGAGGAAGGGGGGGGGGGTGCGAAGACCAAGAAAAGGGTCCTGGGTGAGGGCAAACATGCAAATCTGGCACTATCATCTTCATCTATTTATTTATATTATATATTATAATTCCACAGCGCTATACAGAGAACTTATTCACATCAGTCCCTGCCCCGCTGGAGCTTACAATCTAAATCCCCTAACATGCACACACACATACAGAGAGACTAAGGGCAATTTAATAGCAGCAGAGTGTGGGAGGAAACCGGAGCACCCGGAGGAAACCCACGCAAACATGGGGAGAACATACAAACTCCACACAGATAAGGCCATGGTCGGGAATCGAACTCATGACCCCAGTGCTGTGAGGCAGAAGTGCTAACCACTGAGCCACCGTGCTGCCCTTACACATGTACACAATGCGCAAGCAGTAGAATGCTCAATAGATATTTCCCTATTGTTTTTTTTCAACTTCCCTTTTGCAATTCTCTGACCCACTTTATCTCGCTATCATCCTCCCACATTATATAAATTTTTACGGATACCACCTCTCATTGATTCCCTTCATATTCACTCTTTGTCAACGTTAGTTTTTAGTTCTTTGTGAATCTGAATAGCTTGTTGCTTTTGTCTGCCACCGTATAATTGTATTGGTACGAAAGAATTGCATTAGACACAAACACGGAATGTTGACATTCCTTTATTAGTCTATTAAAAAATTCTTATAATCCCCCTTTTGAAAGAGCGGCGGGAAGGTGCGCAGCGTGGCGGGGAGCATACTGTGTAGAAACCTTTCTTAGAATAACCAGACTGAAAAAAGTGAAGAGTGATTGAACGGGAGATGATGTTACTATGGTGATGGAGCCGTTTTCTGTTAGAGATTACGAGCTTCAAGCCGTTGTATTGTCAGTTTTGAATGTGATGCTACTTAAGTAGAGGTTGAGATGCTGAGCGTGAACCTAGCAATACACTCAACCCATTGATCTCTCCTGCTATCTGATTCAGCCTGGTAACCCTTTCTATATTACACCTGGAGCTATATACCCTGTGCACATGATGGTCCTCGTGTTTCAATGACCTGTGTGTTGTAACCACCATGCCTCAAGTACAGATAGGGGCAAATCCAAATTCGCTCCTGGGGCTTATTTAAAGATAGGGACAAATGTTGCATGGAGGGGGCAAAATTTACTTCTACACAAACAATGTTACACTGCAAGGGGAGCATGCAGGGTAAACACTAAATGTCTTTACATGCTGCCCACAAATACTGGCCAGCTCTATGTTTACATAGAGTTTTACAGTTAGGCAAGGATGTGCCCGTTCATGCTAAATAGGGTTTTGCACTTCCCCCTCTTTGTAGCACAAAATGGTTTGTCCAGGTACAAATTTAGAACCCAAAAAAGTGATATAGGTTTATGAAACCTTCCAAAAGGTGAAGGTGTTTGTTATGATTCCTTGTGAACTCAGGAAGCGGCAACTAAATGTCTTTATTTAGGCAAAATATATGAATAAGGATTCAGTTCATGGAATATGCAGATTTTCAGGTAGCAGCATAAGCAGGTATAACTCCAATACACAAATATAAATAGTTGTGATGAATGGCAGGAAAGTCCACAGAGCAACAGGTTTCAAGCAATGACTGATACAGTTAAAATGCAGTAACAACGATAGAGTTACCCTATTGCCAGGATGACGAGTCTGTCCAGGGAAGCAAACAGAGTAGCAGAGTCCAGTGACCAGGCAGAGGTCTGGGCAACAAGAGTTTAAGCTGAAACCAGTATCCAGGCAGTGTTCAGGGTCACAAGCAAACAAGCATAAACCGGTAATCAGGCCGAGGTCCCAACGGGTGATCAAGCAGCAGTAGCACTAACACTGAAACAGGGAGAAACAAGCAGCAGCCAGGGAGTAATGATGAACTGCACAGAGCACAGTTTGAGGCAGGTATTTGAAGCTGTGAGACAGGTGCAGTTCTAATCAGGTAAGGAGATTAACTCCTACAGGCATGGTGTAACGTTCAGGAGCAGAACAGCAGCACCTCTGGTGGATTTGAGGTACTGCTGCCACATACAAAATATAGGCAGTAACATATGTTGGCCATAGCAACAAATTAGATTCTAGCTATTATTTATCTAGTACATTCTAGCTAGAACCTGATTGGTTGCTATAGGCAACACCTGCTCTTTTCCTGTTTAGAAGGTTCGATCAATCTACCCCATAGTTGGGGAAAATTGGAGATGGGAAATAATTTAGGAACATTAATAAAGAGTCAGCTGAGTGGCAATTAACTCCTCTCTTTGAAGATGTGATTGTCCTTTTTAAAGTTATTTGACCAAGATAATCCTAAATCTCTATGCTAAGGAAAATTTATAAAATAATACTAAAACTAATCTTAATTCTAACCCTCATATAATCGTAACACTAGGCCAAATCCTAAATCTGAATATACCACAAAGTGTTAAACTTAAATAAAGCCTAAATCCAACATTAATCCTGACCCTAATCCTAACTCAAGCTAAATAACTATCCCAAATTCTAACAGGTCTCAGGATGCTGATAATAAAAAAGAGAAAAATGGGAGAATGCTTTATTTTGTCTAAGTATTAAAAATGAAGCCCTTAAGCTGAATGCAGATAAACACAGCTGCTTGCTACGAAGCAGGCACGGACATTACAGGGTTAAACGTGGGAGGTGTTTGGTTCCCGGATGTGAGGGGGATAGTAGGAGGAGACTTTTGATATATACTACTGACTAGGCAGTGCTACTTCCTCTTGCATCGGGATTTCCCGCCCACCCTCCCTGTTTGCATTAAGTTAGGGCTTAGCAGAAGAAGAAATGGGAAAGGTTGGTAGGCAGGAGAGCTTTTACAATCAGCGACTAATTCATACGGTGCTATCGCTGATTGGCCGCACGTCACTGCTCCTTTCGAAGCACCCTGGCTCTTGGTACCTCTGTGCGAGGACCCCTTGACCTGCACTGTGCGTGTACGTCTTGGGGAGCCCAGAGGGGAGTGGTCACGATGACGCCAGATTTAGCACCGGCCGATCGTAAAGGACTGCGGTGCCTGGGACCAGTGGTTAGTGTCTGTGGGCCATACACTGTTTGGTTTCGCTATTAGTTGTTAGCTAATTGTATTGCTCTCGCCGCCACCCTTTCATAGGTTAATAGGAGTAAACAAATAAATAAACAAAAATAATAAATAAATAAAAAGTTCATGTTAATTGCCACTACAAAGTTGTCGGTGTCTTTATTTGTAGATAAGAATGTATAGTGATAAGATTAACGTTGTTAAGGTATAGTGTAATGCTGAGGGAATCAGCAGTCTGTAGTTTATTTGAATAAAGCATTATTTTCAGAGGTCAGTATTTTTAAAATTTATTTTATTTTTTTGAACTATTGTATCTGATTTTTTTGTTGTTGTCATCATGTTTGTTTTTAGAATTTATTTTTTATTAGTCCAAGTGATATTCCAAACCTGGCCTTCCATTTCCAGTGCGCATGCAAGAAGCGGTTAACCTATGTAACGCTTGCGCATATCTTCTGAGAGTGGCCCCATGAAGCGTAAATTAACCCTTTACAGCTCCTGGCTGGTATCACCAAGTCAGTTGTGTATTGGTCAGCTGCCGCCGCGCTATTTTAGAGGGAAAATTGCTGAGTCAAAATGTCTTTTGCGTTGCCTATAGCCAGCCTGTATATGTGCATTCATAACGTGGCTGGTGAAAGCTGTGAAATCCTATTGCCAGTAGGGGCTACCACCGGATATGGCATTGCTATCACCGGTGGAACCCTCTTTATGTGTAGGGTGAGGCCCTATCACCAATGAAAGCACTCGTTTTCACTGTCCATAGGGCTTTTTTGCCTTTCAATAACTATGCCCCAAATCTTAGTCTGATGCTATGGTGAATATGGAGCACAAGTTTGGGCATCTTTCTATCAGACAGTCATAGGGGAGTTTGACAGGATTTATACTTACCGAGATCCCAGTTGCCGGACAACAGGGTCAGTCTGGTCATGGCTGGAGAAGACTCAGGCCGGCACTAGACAACCGGCTGTTCAAGCATGCCAGATAATTAAGGGCCACCTACGTACCTATAATGAGCTGACTTGACCATATTACCACCATCATCTCTGTGGCAAACTTAGCAAATAAAGTTATGAAGAATAAAGATGGGTTTGAAGACATGTTGGCTTCAGTTAGCATCACGATGTCTTTAAGATGACCTGTATAATATATCCAAATATATTCAAGGTCAAAGATTTTCCTCATGAGCTTCTGACACGTACTGGGCGAGTAGCATTTACTGTATTGGGAAAAAGTCACTTTTATAACTATTATAGGGATTTTTTTGCAGCTATAAGCATTCAAAGATGCTTGTGTGACATCAGCTTAAAACCACTCTGTACAGAATGGAAAAAGCTGACAAGAAGTATATGTACAGATCACTCTATGTCCTTGAGTTTAATCACTGGAGTGTTGGGGGGGTGGGGCGGCTTTACATATCAACCTTATCTCAGATCAGTGGGGGACCATCCTCTGTGACCCCCAGCAATTTTCTCAGAACTTAGTTGCACTTTGGACCTCTGCTGGAGAACCAAAGACAAAAATGTTAGCAGGCTCCTGATTGGATGGGGATGGCACTTGTGGCATTCAGGAGCTCATCTGAATAAGTTTGTCGGCTCCCTGCTCTCCTTCGGTTCACCAGCAGTGATTCCAACAGGTCTTCAGAAGAGTTTCTCAGTGCAAGTGAGTACTGGGACAGTTACATGGAAAATGATGGATGTGTTCGGTAAGAGGGGGTATACACCACGTCAATATTCTAGCCTGGGCCATTGAGGGGGTCTGTAACCCACCCCCTCAAAGTTGGAAATCCTTTATAAAATAATAATAAATAGACCACCAGCTATATTTTTAAAACCCATCAAGTGTCAGAACTTATTTTCATTTTCTTTATCTACAATTTAATCACATAGTTATTATTACGAATTTGTTTTGTTTTTTTACTGGTGGTGAAACAGCTTGTGAAACTAATATTCATGAAAAAATGTCAATCAAAGCCCTAAAGCCCTAAAGGAACCTCCTGTCTCTGTGGGTTTAAGTGTTTCAGTCAAGGATAAAATATGTACTCAGTCAAGCTGCCAATATTCATACAATGGGTATTTGTAATAGACACCAATGCCCAGCAGACAGATTCAACTAGAAAACAGACTCTCTATGAATAACAATTATGGATGAAGATGTAACCTCTATTTACCCATGTATTCATGTAGTTTACATAGGCTGCCTCTGCATCCTTAGGGGTCTGTAAACTTGTCCCACTAAACCCATCTATGGGACACAGTAAGTGGCGCTCGGGAAGACATTTTTATGTAGCCAACTCTTAGCGGGGACGGAATCGCCTGAAGAGCTGCAGATGTAACGGGTCAACGAAAATCCAGTTTAGAGGTATTAAATCAATAATTGCAAAATGATACAGTATATACAATAAATATGAAGTACTAAACTAAATAATATATCTGAAATAACTGGCGGGTTTATCTTAAATACATTTCTTCAGGAAGCTGCCTGCCCCAGACCCTGGGTTAAAGCTGACAGTTTTATACATAGATGACAACATTGAGCAGATCAATGTGGCCCATCAATTGATGTTTCCTGGTCTCTCCACACATTTAAGGGCATGCAATGTCAGTGATGTTACAGAAAGCAATAGTGACATGCTATGCTTTGCCATTTCAGGTTTTTGTCTTTTAGAGAGAGCTTCGGAATGTGGCTATATCATTTCTACAATGTTTGAAGCCTGCGATCGTTTGCTTGTATTTCAATTGTATATCGTTTTTGTGTGTGTTTAACTTAAGAGTAAGAAGGATGGGTTTGTAAGTTGGTAGAACCCCTCGACTTATATCAAGAAATGGTGGGTCACAGGATTGGTGTTGAATGTAAAAGGGCCACATAATTGCTAGGGGTATTGGAATGGGAGTATGAAATAGCAAAGCACTGGGAGCAGGCCTCTGTAAGAACCAGGAGTGCAAGAAGCTTGTGTGTGTGTATTGTGATCTTCATGTGTTGGCGGGCTTTTGTAGAGGTTGATAATGCGTGTTGTCATTTGGTGTGTGTGTTCTTAGTGGCGTGGCAAGTACAATCCATACAACTTGGTGTAGTAACATATGCTGACCACTGTGTGGCACTGGAAGGCACTTTGGTATCTATAAACGGCTCTAAATAATCATCATCATTATCAACATTTATTTATATAGTACCAGCAAACTCCGAAGCGCTTTACAATTGGGTACAAACAGTAATAAAAAATCCTGGGTAATACATACAGACAGAGAGGTAAGAGGGCCCTCTCACAAGCTTGCAATCTATGGGACAATGGGAGTTGGATACATGAGGTTAAATCTGCATATTACATAGTGGTGCAGCCAGACTGCTAAGGATAAAAAGTGATTCTTATGCTATTTGATCCATTGACAAAGCAATGTTGGTCTGGGGTCAAAGAGTTGTTGTTTTGTGTGTATTGTATAAAGGGTGGTAATAGGGTAACCTAGGGAGATTAAGAGGGTGGTTGAGGAATATTATAAGCTTGCCTGAAGAGGAGGAATTTCAGAGAAAGCTTGAAAGTTTGTAGACCAGAGGAAAGTGCAAGGGAGTGAATTCCACAGAGCGGGTGCAGCTTGAAAAAAGTCCTGTTAATCAGAGTCTCGTTTATCACAGTAAAAAAAGTGTATTTTTTTTTATCACTTCTTAAAACGGCCATAAAAAAATTACTTATTGCTGTGATTTTCCGTTAAATTTTAAAAATATCCAGTGCGATAAGGCAATCTCCAGGAACCTCCTTTATTTTTGTGTCAGATATATACACTTTGTAATAGATTGGTGTACTTACTCCTACTTCTGCTCATTAAATAGGTGTTGCTTCAAAAGCCCTGTTGATGTCAACGGGATGCAGGTGAGCGGTGGAGTGCAGGTGCTGGGTAGTCTCAGGTGGATGAAGAGATCACAATAACATAAGACAACTCAAGCTCTACTACTAAAAACACCTATTTTGTATCTAATTCCCTTTTCATGGATTTTGTTTCCCATTTAAGTAAAACCACTGAGAAATAAACAGCGTACATGCCTTGAAGATTTGCTTCCAGCGCCCACAGAATACTCAGCGAGGAATAATTCGCTTTTTATATAAGTTGTGAAATACAGGCAGCCTGCATTGGAATTGCAGCTTATTGTGTTTTGATAGATCTGTTTCACTGCTGTCAGCAGTGCAATGATTGAATTATTTACTGCAGGTTAGAAAGCAATAAGTATTGGCAAACACTCTGCGATGGGCGGTGGGGAAATGTTGCTAGAGGAGCGCTTGGAGGTGTATCATACCCTGATGTCAGTGTAATATCTCATATAAAGTAGTTAGACATAAAGCAGAATAGTACAAGGAGTACTGTGTCTGACTATCTATATAGCTCAGCGTCTCTATTTATCCAATGTGCAACTGAGTAATAGAAGGTGACTGAACAACCTGTACAGTGATTCCACCCAGCTCCCACTGACCCCATCGCCGTGCCGGACTTTTTAAATACCTACTATGTTGTTAATACTGGGTGTTTACTTAGTAACAGAGTGAAAACGTGAACAAGCTTGGATCTATATAATGCACATCACACAATGAATGAAAGTTGTCTGATAGGGTCGTTATGGGATTTTACATTTAGCTAATAATTAACCCTTAAAGAGGCTTATTTAAAACATGCATCCATCTGTAGATCGGGAGCGATGTAGGTGCTCCCTTTTTTGTACTGTTGATCAATGTCTTGGGCAGTGTTGCGTTGGAGATATGGAGGGCCCTTGTTGATGGTTAGTTACCGAGGGCACCTAAAAGTTAGGAGGAAGAGGGATAAGTTTTGTGACAGAAGGGAAATGTGTGTGGTTATAGGGCTGGTGGGGTGAATGTAGCAGTTGTGGAGGGAGAACAGGTGGACAGACAGCAGGGGGAGATGGGAGAATGTTGTTTGAAGAAGTGAATGAGATTATTCAGAGGGGGAATGGGAGATATAGAGGGTGGTAAAGTAGGAAGGTGGAGATAGTGGAAGCAGAGGCCTAGGGTGTGGCCGAAGAAGACACAGGAAAAGGGGTTTGAGCATACTTGCCAACTCTCCCGGAATGTCCGGGAGACTCCCGCATTTCGCGAGAGTCTCCCGCATCTGGCAGAATTCTGCCCACTTCCTAGTGAAGTGGGCAGAATTAGGTCCAAAACACTGCGATTCACCGGGAATCGCGGTGCTTGGCCCTGTCCCTTGCTGTCAAATGACGCGTTTGCGTCATTACGTCACGGGGCGGGGCCAAAATGATGCAAATTTTTGCAGCCCCACCCCCATCCTGTCCACCTCCCCAGGCAGGCTCCCGGAAGATAACTTCAGCAAGTTGGCAAGTATGGGTTTGAGTTGGGGGTTGGATTTGCAGAGGGTAACAGATGTGAAGGAGGATTGTTATTCGATAGATATGTGTGGAAGAAGCAATTTGAATATATTGAAGTAAATAGAAAAATTACAAGGTATAGACCAATATATTAAGATAGTGTGTCTTGTTGTCAATTCCCTCTATGAGCGAAAATAGGGGATAAGTGGGAGAGTGATGTACATGGGGAGAATGCAGATCAGGTATGTGAATATAGAAGGATTTATGAGGGTAACTACTAAGCTTTTAGGTGGTTTGAGGATTAGTAAATATATGTGTGGAAAAAGTTATCAAATATGAGAGATCAATTAAGGTGATAAAAATAACTAAAAGTACATTGTGGGGTATATTTACTAAACTGCGAGTTTGAAAAAGCGGAGATGTTGCCTATAGCAACCAATCAGATTCTAGCTGTCATTTATTGAGTACATTCTACAAAATGACGGTTAGAATCTGATTGGTTGCTATAGGCAACATCTCCACTTTTTCAAACTCGCAGTTTAGTAAATATACCCCCAAGTCTAATATAAGAAATCCTCATGAAACAAATTAATTATAGTAAGACTACAGAAGAACTATAATTAACATACATTGTGAAATGCAAAATACAAAATATATTGAACTTTGCGATGTATAATACACCATAATAGCAGTCTTGTCTTGCTACGAAGCTCCTTCTTCATTCTAATAAACAATTGCTACAACTGTACCTGAAGAATACATAGGGCAGATGCTGTCCTATTATACTGAGTTTGCGAACCTACACTTAGGGGGGATTCAATTGTTCCCGTTTTTGCCGTGGAAAAAGTATTACCGTTATTATGGTCATACTAAGTCGGATTTCAGCTCGCAGCTCCCTGGGCCGTTATTACGGTTATTATGGTAATAGCGCGCGGAAATACAGTTATTACCGTAGTTTTAACGCCGACTTTTTGTGAGCAGACAGCCGGGTTAAAATTACCGTAATAACTGTAATAGCTTTACTGCTGTGGTACTTCTGGGGGAATTGAATCCCCCTTAGAGCCAGTGGTGAGTTTATATAAACTTGACGTTTTGTGATGTTTAACGCCTATTTTTATATGGACACGCTCGTTTTTGATAGAAGCACATTGATCTGTGATGTCTGTGGCATACCTCCCAGCTGTCCCGAATGTAGGGCTCCGTCCCGCTGTCTGGCTGCCCCGCCTGGGGACATGTTTGTTTCCGTGGGTGGGACTGTTGGAGCGGAAGGGAGATATCTAATGGGCAGCCTAGTCAGGTAGCCCTCTGGGGGTATGACCGCGCCCCCATCTAGGTGTTGACACGCCCCCAATGCACAGTGACCCCTCGCCCTGTCCTGCTACTGGTGACTTGTATGCTGTGAGGTAAGCTGTGGGATTGTATCTTATGATGGCGAGGGGCTGGGTGGATGGGGAGATTTCTTGCTGAATGCATTTGCTCCGCGGGGGACTAAATGATGATATTTGTGGTGCCACGCCCCCTGCGCTTTCCGCTTGAGTTACAAAGTTGGCAAGCATGATTAAAATGTACTTTAGGGGCATAATATATTGTAGGCAGTCCTGATGTCCTCTCACTCTTATGTCTGATTGAAGACTTAAACGATTCTGAAACAAGAAGTTATATTTTAATCTTTCCTTCCAGTGTGTGTGTTTCCAGGCAGATACGGGGGCCGTTCTAGAAACTACAATATGGGTGGGCACCTATGTATGCTGAACGGGCGCCCCAGAGATGCCACCAGAAACTACTCTACAGGGGCAAACGCAGGATTTGTAGAGAGGAGGTTTCCACACCACGACGCCAGTGGGCATGACCAGCATGCATGGGGCATGGCTATAATATTAGACAGTACCTAGCTGCTCTCCAACTCTTCCTATCCCTATAATATACATGGGCAATGCTGCATGCACTACTGTTAGGTGCACGCAGCTCTCCCTTTTCAAGTAGAGCTGTGTGACGTGGGGGCAGGGTCCAGCCACCTCAATTATACAGTGGCCAGGCTTGGAGGGGGGTTTCCAGGCACTAGGAAACCCTCCCTCGGTTTGACTATGCTCTACTAGTAGACAAAAATGTATCGCTTCCGTTCACAAATTCTCTTCCTCCACTGGCTAAGCAATGTGTAAATAGGATAGAGAGTAGTTTTTTTTTATTTAAGCATAGCGTTTCCATTCTTTTTAGAATATAAGTGACGGTTTTATGGTACATAGCTGCCAAGTTTGTTTTTATGAGATTGTTTTGACTTGGGGTAAACTTTCAGACGCTGGTGCATTATGATTCACACAAGACTTTGTTTTTCTCCTTCCTATGTGGATTTGGCTGTGGTTTCATTTTCGCAGTCTGATCTAATGCAAGCAGACAGCAAAGTATTTCTGAGATGACTCATTTTAATTGACATGTAGGCACTCTTTTTTTTTTTTCCTTTTCCTTTTAACATCTTTCACACTAATTTATTGCTGTATCAGATAAAGACAAAACCTGTGACTATGATGGAAATGTTTCAAAAAGATAATTAGATAGGAAGTGTATCATTGATGTCTCTGTTCTGTGTATTGTACATCTTCTACTCGTTAAATACAATAATGTTTTCCTTTGACTCTTTCCATAACAAAGGTCTTATTATAGGTTATACACGAATTATACCACCAGCTTGTCTCCTGAATCGTTTTTAAAATCTCAATCATGATCATTGGAGGGTCCTCTACTGACATTGCTCAATGGTGCAGATCAGCACTTACAAACCATAATAGACATTTTTTTTTTAATTGTCTGACTTGCACTAGACAGATAAAAGCTAATTCCTGATTGGGTTCTATGGTTCTGATATAGATTTGCACCTCTAAGCACTCTTAACAAGTTACCCTCCTAGACTTGTAATCACTTGTAAGTTGTTGTTTTATAAAAGGCAGCTTTTATACAAAATTTGATACAGGGCAAAAAGATACAATTTCAAAGCACAGCATGTCAGTTAAGCTGCGGTTAGCTCAGCAATTCTGTCACTGACGCTCATGTGACTCGGCATTCTGAAGTGTTAATGCACTCACGACCAACCGTGTAGGCAGATCTCTATAGAGGTTACAGTCATTATCTTTTCAGTCGATGGTTATGACAGATGAAGAGAACAGATCTGAAGGTAATTTGTGTAAGTGTGTACACATGAATCTGCATGATCGTGACTTTCAGTTGTTGGTAAAATCATTAACGATATCGCATCGGGAAAAAAATTCTGTAGTGTGTACCCAGCCTTACTGTAATAAAACAGAATAACAGAGCTGTGCAGCATATATACTAGATGTATACTAGATATAGATATATACTAGGTATTTAGCAGTTGTGTATCTCTGCAAACACATATACATTGCAATCATTGGTTGAAAAAAAAAATATTTGACTACTAAGCATTTACCTAGGTCCAGGCCCTGACCAAACTATAGGCTCTTACCCAACACTATGTTATTGTTTTCAGTCTGATACCATAACAACATTTGCATACAGTCTAAAGTTGAACCACTAACTGCTACTATTCCAATAACTGCTACTACTCCACTAACTCCACTAACTGCTACTACTCCAATAACTGCTACTACTCCACTAACTCTACTGACTGCTACAAGTCCACTAACTGCTACTACTCCACTAACTCTACTGACTGCTACAAGTCCACTAACTCATACTACTTCACTAACTCCACTAACTGCTACTACTCCACTAACTGCTACTACTCCAATAACTCCACTAACTGCTACTACTCCACTAACTCCTACTACTCCACTAACTGCTACTACTCCAATAACTGCTACTACTCCACTAACTGTTACTACTCCCCTAACGGCTACTACTCCACTAACTGCTACTACTCCACTAACTCTACTAACTGCTACTACTCCACTAACTGCTACTACTCCACTAACTGCTACTACTCCAATAACTGCTACTACTCCACTAACTGCTACTACTCCACTAACTCTACTAACTGCTACTACTCCAATAACTGCTACTACTCCACTAACTGCTACTACTCCACTAACTCTACTAACTGCTACTACTCCACTAACTGCTACTACTCCAATAACTGCTACTACTCCACTAACTGCTACTACTCCACTAACTCTACTAACTGCTACTACTCCACTAACTGCTACTACTCCACTAACTGCTACTACTCCAATAACTGCTACTACTCCACTAACTCTACTAACTGCTACTACTCCACTAACTGCTACTACTCCAATAACTGCTACTACTCCAATAACTGCTACTACTCCACTAACTCTACTAACTGCTACTACTCCACTAACTGCTACTACTCCACTAACTGCTACTACTCCAATAACTGCTACTACTCCACTAACTGCTACTACTCCAATAACTACTACTACTCCACTAACTGCTACTACTCCAATAACTGCTACTACTCCACTAACTGCTACTACTCCAATAACTACTACTACTCCACTAACTGCTACTACTCCAATAACTGCTACTACTCCACTAACTGCTACTACTCCACTAACTGCTACTACTCCAATAACTGCTACTACTCCACTAACTGCTACTACTCCAATAACTGCTACTACTCCACTAATTGCTACTACTCAAATAACTGCTACTACTCCACTAACTGCTACTACTCCACTAACTGCTACTACTCCAATAACTGCTACTACTCCACTAACTATTACTACTCCAATAACTGCTACTACTCCACTATCTCCACTAACTGCTATTACTCCACTAACTGCTACTACTCCAATAACTGCTACTACTCCACTAACTGCTACTACTCCAATAACTGCTACTATTCCACTGACTGCTACTACTCCACTAACTCTACTAACTGCTACTACTCCACTAACTGCTACTACTCCACTAACTCCACTAACTGCTACTACTCCACTAACTGCTACTACTCCAATAACTGCTACTACTCCACTAACTGCTACTACTCCAATAACTTCTACTACTCCACTAACTACTACTACTCCAATAACTGCTACTACTTGACTAACTATTACTACTCCAATAACTGCTACTACCCCACTATCTCCACTAACTGCTACTACTCCACTAACTGCTACTACTCCAATAACTGCTACTACTCCACTAACTGCTACTACTCCAATAACTGCTACTACTCCACTAACTGCTACTACTCCACAAACTTCTACTACTCCAATAACTGCTACTACTCCACTAACTGCTACTACTCCAATAACTGCTACTACTCCACTAACTCTACTAACTGCTACTACTCCACTAACTGATACTACTCCACTAACTCCACTAACTGCTACTACTCCAATAACTGCTACTACTCCACTAACTGCTACTACTCCAATAACTGCTACTACTCCACTAACTCCTACTACTTCACTAACTGCTACTACTACACTTACTCCACTAACTGTTACTACTCCAATAACTGCTACTACTCCACTAACTGCTACTACTCCAATAACTGCTACTACTCCACTAACTGCTACTACTCCAATAACTGCTACTACTCCACTAACTCTACTAACTGCTACTACTCCACTAACTGCTACTACTCCAATAACTGCTATTACTCCACTAACTGCTACTACTCCAATAACTGCTACTACTCCACTAACTCCACTAACTGTTACTACTCCAATAACTGCTACTACTCCACTAACTGCTACTACTCCAATAACTGCTACTACTCCACTAACTGCTACTACTCCAATAACTACTACTACTCCACTAACTGCTACTACTCCAATAACTGCTACTACTCCACTAACTGCTACTACTCCACCAACTGCTACTACTTCAATAACTGCTACTACTCCACTAACTACTACTACTCCAATAACTGCTACTACTCCACTGACTGCTACTACTCCACTAACTCTACTAACTGCTACTACTCCACTAACTGCTACTACTCCACTAACTCCACTAACTGCTACTACTCCACTAACTGCTACTACTCCACTAACTCCACTAACTGCTACTACTCCACTAACTCCACTAACTTCTACTACTCCAATAACTGCTACTACTCCACTAACTGCTACTACTCTACTAACTCTACTAACTGCTACTACTCCACTAACTGCTACTACTCCACTAACTCTACTAACTGCTACTACTCCACTAACTGCTACTACTCTACTAACGCCACTAACTGCTACTACTCCACTAACTGCTACTACTCCACTAACTGCTACTACTCCAATAACTGCTACTACTCCACTAACTCCTACTACTCCACTAATTCCACTAACAGCTACTACTCAACTAACTCCACTAACTGCTACTACTCCACTAACTGCTACTACTCAACTAACTGCTACTACTCCACTAACTGCTACTACTCCACTAACTCCACTAAGTGCTACTACTCCAATAACTGCTACTACTCCACTAACTCCACTAACTGTTACTACTCCACTAACTGCTACTACTCCAATAACTGCTACTACTCCACTAACTGCTACTACTCCAATAACTGCTACTACTCTACTAACTGCTACTACTCCACTAACTGCTACTACTCCAATAACTGCAACTACTCCAATAACTACTACTACTCCACTAACTGCTACTACTCCAATAACTGCTACTACTCCACTAACTCTACTAACTACTACTACTACTCCACTAACTGCTACTACTCCACTAACTCCACTAACTGCTACTACTCCAATAACTGCTACTACTCCACTAATGCCACTAACTGCTACTACTCCAATAACTGCTACTACTCCACTAACTCTACTAACTGCTACTACTCCACTAACTGCTACTACTCTACTAACGCCACTAACTGCTACTACTCCACTAACTGCTACTACTCCACTAATTCCACTAACTGCTACTACTCCAATAACTGCTACTACTCCACTAACTGCTACTACTCCACTAACTCCACTAACTGCTACTACTCCACTAACTGCTACTACTCCAATAACTGCTACTACTCCACTAACTGCTACTACTCCAATAACTTCTACTACTCCACTAACTACTACTACTCCAATAACTGCTACTACTTGACTAACTATTACTACTCCAATAACTGCTAATACCCCACTATCTCCACTAACTGCTACTACTCCACTAACTGCTACTACTCCAATAACTGCTACTACTCCACTAACTGCTACTACTCCAATAACTGCTACTACTCCACTAACTGCTACTACTCCACAAACTTCTACTACTCCAATAACTGCTACTACTCCACTAACTGCTACTACTCCAATAACTGCTACTACTCCACTAACTCTACTAACTGCTACTACTCCACTAACTGCTACTACTCCACTAACTCCACTAACTGCTACTACTCCAATAACTGCTACTACTCCACTAACTGCTACTACTCCAATAACTGCTACTACTCCACTAACTGCTACTACTCCACTAACTCCACTAACTGCTACTACTCCAATAACTGCTACTACTCCACTAACTGCTACTACTCCAATAACTGCTACTACTCCACTAACTCCTACTACTTCACTAACTGCTACTACTACACTTACTCCACTAACTGTTACTACTCCAATAACTGCTACTACTCCACTAACTGCTACTACTCCAATAACTGCTACTACTCCACTAACTGCTACTACTCCAATAACTGCTACTACTCCACTAACTCTACTAACTGCTACTACTCCACTAACTGCTACTACTCCAATAACTGCTATTACTCCACTAACTGCTACTACTCCAATAACTGCTACTACTCCACTAACTCCACTAACTGTTACTACTCCAATAACTGCTACTACTCCACTAACTGCTACTACTCCAATAACTGCTACTACTCCACTAACTGCTACTACTCCAATAACTACTACTACTCCACTAACTGCTACTACTCCAATAACTGCTACTACTCCACTAACTGCTACTACTCCACCAACTGCTACTACTTCAATAACTGCTACTTCTCCACTAACTACTACTACTCCAATAACTGCTACTACTCCACTGACTGCTACTACTCCACTAACTCTACTAACTGCTACTACTCCACTAACTGCTACTACTCCACTAACTCCACTAACTGCTACTACTCCACTAACTGCTACTACTCCACTAACTCCACTAACTGCTACTACTCCACTAACTCCACTAACTTCTACTACTCCAATAACTGCTACTACTCCACTAACTGCTACTACTCTACTAACTCTACTAACTGCTACTACTCCACTAACTGCTACTACTCCACTAACTCTACTAACTGCTACTACTCCACTAACTGCTACTACTCTACTAACGCCACTAACTGCTACTACTCCACTAACTGCTACTACTCCACTAACTGCTACTACTCCAATAACTGCTACTACTCCACTAACTCCTACTACTCCACTAACTCCACTAACAGCTACTACTCAACTAACTCCACTAACTGCTACTACTCCACTAACTGCTACTACTCAACTAACTGCTACTACTCCACTAACTGCTACTACTCCACTAACTCCACTAAGTGCTACTACTCCAATAACTGCTACTACTCCACTAACTCCACTAACTGTTACTACTCCACTAACTGCTACTACTCCAATAACTGCTACTACTCCACTAACTGCTACTACTCCAATAACTGCTACTACTCCACTAACTGCTACTACTCCAATAACTGCTACTACTCCAATAACTACTACTACTCCACTAACTGCTCCTACTCCAATAACTGCTACTACTCCACTAACTCTACTAACTACTACTACTACTCCACTAACTGCTACTACTCCACTAACTCCACTAACTGCTACTACTCCAATAACTGCTACTACTCCACTAATGCCACTAACTGCTACTACTCCAATAACTGCTACTACTCCACTAACTCTACTAACTGCTACTACTCCACTAACTGCTACTACTCTACTAACGCCACTAACTGCTACTACTCCACTAACTGCTACTACTCCACTAATTCCACTAACTGCTACTACTCCAATAACTGCTACTACTCCACTAACTGCTACTACTCCACTAACTCTACTAACTGCTACTACTCCACTAACTGCTACTACTCTACTAACGCCACTAACTGCTACTACTCCACTAACTGCTACTACTCTACTAATTCCACTAACTGCTACTACTCCAATAACTGCTACTACTCCACTAACTGCTACTACTCCAATAACTGCTACTACTCCACTAACTCATACTACTCCGCTAACTCCACTAACTGCTACAACTCCAATAACTGCTACTACTCCACTAACTGCTACTACTCCAATAACTGCTACTACTCCACTAACTCATACTACTCCGCTAACTCCTCTAACTGCTACAACTCCACTAACTCCACTAACTGCTACTACTCCAATAACTGCTACTACTCCAATAACTGCTACTACTCCACTATCTGCTACTTCCCCACTAACTGCTACTACTCCACTAACTGCTACTACTCCACTAACTGCTACTACTCCAATAACTGCTACTACTCCAATAACTGCTACTACTCCACTAACTGCTACTACTCCAATAACTGCTACTACTCCAATAACTACTACTCCACTAACTGCTACTACTCCAATAACTGCTACTACTCCACTAACTGCTACTACTCCACTAACTCTACTAACTACTACTACTCCACTAACTGCTACTACTCCACTAACTGCTACTACTTCACTAACTCCACTAACTGCTACTACTCCAATAACTGCTACTACTCCACTAATGCCACTAACTGCTACTACTCCAATAACTGCTACTACTCTAATTACACCACTAACTGCTACTACTCCAATAACTGCTACTACTCCACTAACTGCTACAACTCCACTAACTCTACTAACTGCTACTACTCCACTAACTGCTACTACTCTACTAACGCCACTAACTGCTACTACTCCACTAACTGCTACTACTCCACTAACTCCACTAACTGCTACTACTCCAATAACTGCTACTACTCCACTAACTCCACTAACTGCTACTACTTCAATAACTGCTACTACTCCACTAACTCATACTACTCTGCTAACTCCACTAACTGCTACAACTCCAATAACTTCTACTACTCCACTAACTTCTACTACTCCAATAACTGCTACTACTCCACTAACTCATACTACTCCGCTAACTCCACTAACTGCTACAACTCCACTAACTCCACTAACTGCTACTACTCCAATAACTGCTACTACTCCAATAACTGCTACTACTCCACTATCTGCTACTTCTCCACTAACTCCTACTACTCCACTAACTACTACTACTCCACTAACTGCTACTACTCCACTAACTGCACTAACTGCTACTACTCCACTAACTTCTACAACTCCACTAACTCCACTAACTGCTATTACTCCACTAACTGCTTCTACTCCACTAACTTCACTAACTGCTACTACTCCACTAACTGCTACTACTCCACTAACTCCACTAACTACTACTACTCCACTAACTGCTACTACTCCACTAACTGCACTAACTGCTACTACTCCACTAACTGCTACTACTCCACTAACTGCTACTACTCCACTAACTGCACTAACTGCTACTACTCCACTAACTGCTACTACTCCACTAACTGCTACTACTCCACTAACTGCACTAACTGCTACTACTCCACTAACTGCTACTACTCCACTAAAACAGCGCTGCACAGACGGTTTGGTGTAGAACCCTCAAAGCGTTAAACTTCCACATTCTGGTTCCTCTGCTACTATTATAAAATGGTTTATGCTAAGGGACTTCTCTATTAAGTTGCAAAAGGGATTTTTCTAGAAGCATTATTACGTATTACCAAAATAATAACCAAAAACCAAAACCCCAACAAGAACTATTTTAAGCTACATACTTAGCTCGCTACTTATAAGAAATGAAGAAAGTGAATGTTTTATACCATTTATATTTTGTTTCATTCGTACATTATTGGCTGAATTCATTCCTACCTGTCTAAAGGCAATCGGGCACTAATTATGACACAGTGTAAAACGTATCTATATTAGATACCGCCTGGGGCTAAGCCAGAGGCTGAGTTTCTGATTTTTGATGCTCTGACATACAGATCTGTATTCTGTACTCTGTAATAAAGATACAAGATTTTAATTACCATATATTCCACTTGGAAAACTGTTGCATGGGTTAAAAGTAGAGATGCTCGAGCTCGATTTTCTGAAAACCGAACCCACCCGAACTTAAGAGATCCGAGTAGGCTTGCAAGCTGGCTCGGTACTTTCACACGTTCTCGTATCTGAATCGAGGCAAAACGTCATCGCTGCGTTGTTGGATCTCTCCGGTTTTGGATGACCTCCTTCCCCAGAAGGAAGTACCTCCTTCCCCAGAAGATCCAGCGCCATTGCTCACACAGAAACAAGGGTAGCAGTGTTCTTGTCACTCTCCAGTCTCCAGTGACATTGCTCAGTGCCATTGCTCACACAGAAACAAGGGTAGCAGTGTTCTTGTCACTCTCCAGTCTCCAGTGACATTGCTCAGTGCCATTGCTCACACAGAAACAAGGGTAGCAGTGTTCTTGTCACTCTCCAGTCTCCAGTGACATTGCTCAGTTCCATTGCTCACACAGAAACAGGAGGGGTAGCAGTGTTCTTGTCACTCTCCAGTCTCCAGTGACATTGCTCCCAAATGTCTGAATTCCTCTTTTTCATCTCAGCTTTGATAGCTAAACACTATCTCAAACTCAATATATCCAAAATTGAACTTATTGTCTTTCCTCCACCAAGTGTTCCGTAACCTCCTCCCATCTCCCTCAAGGATAATGATGTTGCACTCCCACTTTTCCCAGGCTTGGGGATCATCAGCTTCATCATCATCATCATCATCATCAACTTCACCCCCCACCATCCACTCCTACACCCAATCCTGTCGCCTCCACATTTGCAAAATTGCAAAGAATTACCATTTCCTTTCCAAAGCCCTCCATAGGTTCCATCTTTAATGCCTCACCCTACTTCACTTCTGACCATATCAATAAATAGTACCTACCCACCCACTCTGTTTTGTCAATGAACTTCACCTCTCCTCTTCCTGCACCACCTTACACACCAGCCTTAAGTTTTTGATGCCAGATTGGACAGAAGGAGAAGTGCTCAGTGAGAGTGGTGTCAGGAGGAGCATGGTAGGCTATGGTAGAGAGATGCTGGCGCAGGTGCTGGCACAGCTCCCCTCATTTGGAGCTCCCTCTCCCTTCAGGCCCCAAACCTCAAAGCTTTCAGGTACACCCTCAAAACTGAATTTCCATGCCTGCCTACCCTGCCCTTTCCACTCGCTTCCCTCCACCACTATCATCTCCTTTTGCTTCTCTGCCCCTCTTGAATGATAAATCTCTCCAGCCTGGCCCTTGCTATCGCCTTTCTTCTCACCCTCTGTGATAAGTTTCCTTTGTTCTAGCTGTGTCTTCTAACCTAGTTGTCTTTTCTATTGTCTCATCCTGTACTTATTTCTATTTTGTGCTGTTTATATTTTGCTGATTGTATGGTGCTGCAGATTCTGTTGTGCCTTATAAATAAACTGATGATGATGATGATGACTTATGGTGAGACAGGTGAAATTCATGGTGATGAATTGGAAACATCTGGCAATGCTGCAAGGGTGAAGGCACAGGATTGCAAGAAAAATTCAATGATAGAAATGAATGTGGGCTAAAGTAGTGAATTAAATCACTGAAAGAAGAGGTGTATAGAAAGAAAAAGAGAGGACCAATAACAGATGAAGTGAGCAAGATGATTGTACACAAGTTCCTCAAGTATTTCGAGAGGGAATTGGAGGGGAGAGATGAGGTTCTAGCTAGAGACAGAGACTGGGTTAAGGGAAGGTTTGTTAAGGATTGGAGAGATGAACTTGTGTATGCAGGAGGAATGGAGAGGGACAGAATGAAGAGGTGAGCTGAGGAAGAAAGAGTGGAGAAGTTTCGAGGAACTGGAGTGGTCTGTGAGGGAGGAAGTGTGAGGAGGTGATGGTTGTAGGCAAACGATGGAGTTGAAATTGGCAAAAAGGCATTAGTGTGATTGGGAGGTTGTTAGAATTTTGCGATTATATTTTTTGGTGGGAGAGATCAATGTTGGAAGATGTAAGATAAGATGTAAGATAGTGCTTTTAGTAGAGGAAGTCAGCATTGCTTTGAGATCTCCTCCAGTTATGTCAAGCAGTGAAAGAACACTTTGGCACATCAGGAAGGGGTCGGTATAGGTTACCATGGTGTAGGAGGGTAGTGCTGAAGCCTGTTGGTGGCAGGAGCAGCAATACCAAGGGCTGCTGGACAAAATGTCAAATATGTAGACAATAGCCTGCACTCTCCTCAGCATGTACGTCCATCTTTTTGGGTAGTTCCCTGTAGCTCAGCAGTCCTAGGCTATAAAATATGTAGAAATAGGGAAGGTGCTCACCAAACTTCATCCACATCAAATATGTATTTAATCCATTTCCATATGCCCATGTCAAAGTTTCCGTCCACTTTCAGGACCTTTGTCCAAACAAACATATAAAACAATGATGAGGATAAGGACAACAAATCTGCATATTATATATATATATATATATATATATATATATATATCTTATTTCATAAGGATCAGCTGAACAATGGTGTATCTGCTTGGAGCATCATAAGTTTGGAATGCCGGAAAGTTCGGTTATGCATTTCTGATTAGTAGTCATCGTAGTCCCAGGCATTCCGGCTTTAGACTCGAAATATATCAGTAATTTACTAGGAAACACACAATTACACAGTCAGGTTGAGAATACTTTATATAACTGATACACCTAAAAATGAAATTATCTGTAGATATGACAAATATTTTCAAAACTGTCTTACAGTATTAACATTCGTATCCTTCAGAGATTGGCTGAGCAATTTTGCGTGTTTCTACAGTGGAATGTGACATTGTTCCATACAGGATTCCCCTTATCATTTTTGTACCACTGGTACTTTTCCCTTTTAATAGCCCGATTACACCAAGAGCAGAACGGTAGTAATCGTTGTTACGATTACCACTATTCCGACATGTTTAAGCCCTACAAATAAAATCCAAAATTATGAAAAACCGATGTGGAAATAAACAGACTTACCTTCATCCCGACGCTGAAGATCTCCGATGGGAACACCATGCCGACAGCAAGTCATTCCGATTGGAGAAGTGTTTGGCACTGCAGGCTGACATCATCGCAACGTCTGTCAATAGAAATTTAAAACGGCAATGTGGGGACCCCTAAGGTTAAGTGTTTAAACACTTAACCCGACATTGCTCCTTTAAATTTCTACTGACAGATGTTGCGATGATGTCAGCCTGCAGTGCCAAACACTTCTCCAATCGGAATGACTTGCTGTTGGCATGGTGTTCTAATCGGAGATCTTCAGCGTCAGGTTGAAGGTAAGTCTGTTTATTTCCACATCGGTTTTTCATAATTTTGGATTTTATTTGTAGGGCTTAAACATGTCGGAATACTGGTAATAGGTGAAGCGTACCCAACCCGAGCAGGATGCCTAAGTACAGTGCGTCATGGTCAGGGCCGGTGCTAGGGTCCTTGGCGCCCCAGGCACACTTTCACATCCGCGTCCCCCCACCAGGCACACTTTCACAATCCGCTCCCCCCCCAGGCACACTTTCACAAACCGAGCCCCCCCCTCCCCACGTCTTTCCTTACCTTTACTTGCCGCCATAAAGCTGCTCCTCTCTGCTCCGTCTCCTCCCCCCCACTCACTGACACTGTCGGGCCGTGGTGATGATGTCACGCCCGACAGTCAGTGAGTGGAGGGGAGGAGACGGAGCAGAGAGGCGGCGGTGGTGATCCATAGCCCCTTCCCCCCCTCCCCGTGGATTTATCGGAAGCTGTGCAGCGGCCGTGGAAGGTATGAACAGCGGTCGTCGCACAGTTTAAAAGTTTTTTTTCTGTGGCGCCCTCCAGAGCCCGGCGCCCTAGGCAACTGCCTAACCTTGCCTAATGGGAGCGCCGGGCCTGGTCATGGTGAAAGAAAAGTGTCCCAACTCTGCAGAAAGAACTTTTCCAACACAAAATTCTATTTGCAGAACTTTTGCTGCATCTCCTGTCTCTTTACCTGCTAGAACGCTCAAACACTGGCTCTGCTTATATCTTTGTCAATAGCTGTGTAGTCATTCTAAAGGAAAAGTCAGCTTAGTGTCTGTTCATATCTCCCTGAGGCACCGTATGGTTCTCCTTCCTCAAAGGATCTGTTCAGAGGCATTAAATATAGACACTAAAGTGGTCAGGTCACTCTGCTTTCTTCTCTCATAAGTCAGCAATTAGATTATATTGGTCACACATAAAAATAGACTTCTGAGATACCTGTCCGAGTGATTGCATAGTTTCATCATTCCGTTCCTAGTAGAGCAATTCAATAGGCAATGTTTTCTGTGTTCAATCACTTTACACCCCTGAAATAGCAAAGTGCTCAGATTAATCTTCCACGCTGGCTGTCTGGTCATTCTTCTTACTGCAAATCAAATACTGTTTATCAACGTGGCAATACTAATAGGCTCACACATAATATGTGTTGGCACATGTTGCCCAGTCCTTGCCTTGTCGGATACTGGTAAGAGAAGAATAACCTTTTTACAGACAGAAAGATTTACAATGTACAATAGAAGCAAGACAGCAGTCAGCCTGCAGCAATGTGAATCATCCGTTAAACTAGGACATTTGTCTCCTCTTAATTTGGTATTTATAGTGTCGCTTTATTAAAGTGGAAAAAGGGTATTTGCCAGGGGCCCAGAACTGCAGAGAGCCCATTGCAGTTATACAATACCTGCTAAATATGCTTTTCCTTTCAAAGGTGTGTGTGCTATCGCCAGAACCCTCTCTGGTGTATTGGGTGGTGCAAAAGAAGCTGTTAGAGGCTAAACTCATGTTTTTGTCGGCAGTTGGGCATTTTTCCCCTCTTTCCCTCTTTCTCCTCTAAACACCCATTAATTGCCGCACGCATCAGTGGCAATTGCACCCCATGCAGTGTAAGTGACATAACCCCAACAGGACAATCAAGTAAGGGTGCAGGACAGAGCTCTCAAATTGGAACTATCCCAACTATCCAACTTAAATCTGGGACTTGTCCTCTACCTATACCCCTAAAGTGGTAAGGTAGAGTCCCACATGTCCATAGCACTCATGGGGTTCACAGCTGAAAACCCAGTGAGTATTTCTTGTTGGTGGGAGCCGGGGAAGGTATTGCTGTCAGACGCCGTCTTTGTTTCTCCTCCATGGAGCAGGGAGGGCCACCGGTTACTTCAGGCCGGGAGGGCATCCTGTTGCTCAGCAACAAAGATGCAGATTCCCCAGCCATCCTATTGCCGTCAGATGCATGCGCAGTAGCGCATCCCATTGCTACGTTATTTGCAGCACAAGTCGCCGGTCAGTGTCGTCACTGACCAACCTTCACTCCCCAGCCTATCAGCTTCTCCCTAGCTCTATTGTAACCTGGCTCTGACGCCATTATGGTGCCAGAGTATCAGGTCTTACCTGTCTCTAGCATCTCTAATGTTATCATCCTGCATCCTATACTGCTCCTTTGGTTGTGATCCGACTTGTTCAGAGACCTCTCCTCTGGATTGCGATTGGGTTATTCTGCTCATCTAGTTGACCTCGGCTTCTCTGGCTTCTCTTTGGATCTCCCTTAACACCAATCTTCCCAGTTGATTTGACCTAGACCGTTTGACCATTCTCACCACTACTACACTGGTAACTGTCCTGGGGAACTGCTCCTTGCAGCCAAGCCCAAACCTCCTTGCGGGCGCCCCATGTGAACACCAGGGGTGCGCTAGACTCCGCACCCCCTTGCTCAGTTGCGTCAATACCAGTTAGTAGCTCCATCCTGTGCTCAGTCCTGACAATTGCGATGATGTCACAGAGTGCATGGCGCTCAGCCACTACACTGCAGAAACAATCTGACATGCCAGGGGATGCACGGAGGGCACGATGTCCTGGTACCTATAGGCTCAGGGACACGCTCATTTAAAAGAGAATAGACCCCTCTTTTCAAAAGAAGTGTCCCCTTTGTAGTTATTACTTAGTGATCAGCAGATAATAACAACCTACACTACAGAAAGCATTAATAATTCCAGAGTTGGGGGGTTATAATGCTCTGATCTCCTCCATCCTGGCTTCAATAAATAGAATACCTTCCCTTGATGCTGTTGGTTGTCTAGTTTCCAAACTGGTGTGCCTTCTTGGGCAACCCATATCGTTACTACATATTTTATGCATTTCATTAAAAAAAAAATCTGCATTATCATTTTCGAGAGCATATTTTATTATGAAAAATAAATGACAGTCGCCAGTGGCTGCTTTAATATTGGAGGCTGATAATACTCCGCCCTACAGTAGTCACACACACTTTGTGCACCAGCTGCTACAATTGTTATTCTGCTACCTTATGTATCGGTTGTTCCCCAGACGTCCTAGATTGCAAGCTCATTTGGTTAGGGTCATCTTTACCTTCTGTATCATGTCATTGTATTTGATTTATTTGTATCATGATCCCTTATGTGTACACCGCTACATAATAGGTCTGTGCGTTATAGATAAAGGGAAATAATATTAGAAGAAAAAAAATAATCAGTTCAGTCTTATGTAATTATATATCTTATATAAATAAGAACTGGTCATATACAAGCAGTCATCAATTGCTGTTATACAGCTATTTTCCATTAAGGCGATCCCTTTACCTGTTAATTTATTGCAAATGCGGTTTGTTTGCATCTTAATAATTGAGCATCAACATCAACATCAATAATGTGTTTGTGTCATTGTGTATATGTATTATTATAAGTGGAGATTACACAGCCTGAGTAAGCTTAAAATCTTAACTGATCCACCACACCATCATTTAAAGAATTAAACCTTTCATGTACCTTCATCGTTTTCATTTCATTTCCTTCTATAATTGCTCCGCTACCTCTTATGACAATCCCTGTAAATCCTACTGTTTGATCCTCTTTAAGACCTTAATGCTTTTCAATTGCCTTTTGCTTAAACATATGTATGTTTTCTTCCTGACTCCCCTTCCCCCCCGTGTGAGGTCTGCGGTCAGCAAGTCTTGTGGTAATAGAGGAACTTCAAGGCATGAGCGGTTCTAGGATAAGAAGGTTTTGGAAACCAAGTAGTTAAGAATTATTGCTTGTGAAATTGTCAACTTAGGGCCTGATGTATAGTTGGATGTAAGTCCGACTCTTCAGCGCGAAATGCGCTTTTCTGTACCGCGCAGGCAGAGTAAAAGTGAAGATGCCAAATTTGCAACGCTCTGCAAGAGAGTGCCGTGGTTGCATAAAAAACACCAGATTAGTGCCCCTTGACCATTGGTGCCCTAAGCAAATGCCTAGCTTTGCCTATTGATAGTGTTGGTCCTGCTAGTCTTCAATGGAGATCCTATTCTAGTGACTAGTTTACAAAGGCAGGGCATATTAGTAGATGATATATAATATAATTTAGAGAACATTCTAGTGACACATATGTAGTATACAGAGCATTCTTGTAACTAATATGCAATTCAGATGGAACACTTGTAACTAATATACAATACAGAAGGCATTCTAGTGAGCACTATTCAATACAGAGGGCGTTCTAGTGAGCACCATACAATACAGATGACAATCTATTTATCAATGTAAATAGAAGGAACATTCTAGTGACAGAGGAGCATTTTAGTGACAATATATAAAGCAGAGAACATTCTAGAGACTGATATACAATACAAAATGCATTCCAGTAATTTCTATGCATGACATAGAGTATTTTAGAATCCAAAATGCAGATCCATCATTCTTTGGTGGCTTTGGACCCATCAATCTCTGGTGGCTATGCAGATCCATCAATCTCTGGTGGCTATGGACCTATCAATCTCTAGTGACTATGGACCCATCAATCTCTGGTGCCTGTGGACCCATCAATCTCTGGTGGTTATGCAGACCCATTAATCTCTGGTGGCTATGCAGACCCATCAATCTCTGGTGGCTATGGACCCATCAATCTCTGGTGGCTGTGGACCCATCAATCTCTGGTGCTTATGCAGACCCATCAATCTCTGGTGGCTATGCAGATCCATCAATCTCTGGTGGCTATGGACCCATCAATCTCTGGTGCTTATGCAGACCCATCAATCTCTGGTGGCTATGCAGATCCATCAATCTCTGGTGGCTATGGACCCATTAATCTCTGGTGGCTGTGGACCCATCAATCTCTGGTGGCTGTGGACCCATCAATCTCTGGTGGCTATGCAGACCCATTAATCTCTGGTAGCTATGGACCCATCAATCTCTGGTGGCTATGGACCCATTAATCTCTGGTGGCTGTGGACCCATCAATCTCTGGTGGCTGTGGACCCATCAATCTCTGGTGGTTATGCAGACCCATTAATCTCTGGTAGCTGTGGACCCATCAATCTCTGGTGGCTGTGGACCCATCAATCTCTGGTGGTTATGCAGACCCATTAATCTCTGGTGGCTGTGGACCCATCAATCTCTGGTGGTTATGCAGACCCATCAATCTCTGGTGGCTGTGGACCCATCAATCTCTGGTGGTTATGCAGACCCATCAATCTCTGGTGGCTGTGGACCCATCAATCTCTGGTGGTTATGCAGACCCATTAATCTCTGGTGGCTAAGCAATTCAGACTCCAGATCTCTGAATTATTCTCTATGCGGCATAAACCGATAATAACTACTATACTGCTCCCGGCACTCTGATTGGTGAATAGCCAGTTTTAGGAGTCTGTTAATATCTGATTCCTGACACAGCTACAGCTTTAGCACAGTAGTAGAGGGGAGGTACAGAGCGCCCTCTGCTGTGCTGCTCTGTACATCCTCTCTCTGCTACTCAAAGTAATGGTGGATGGGGGAGGAATTTGAGCCTTGAGTCAGGGCTCCATCGGAGGTTCTTCTGTGGTGCCTACTGATGATGTCATCCTTCCTCCATGACACTGCCCATGTCATATGACACAATCCCACATGTTAACTAGTCACCCCCTCCCATAAAATCAATACATTAATCTTCTGAAATACTCTGTGTTGCTGTGAGTAGTAGGATGATCTGATTGGCTACAAGATGTTCTTTTACTTGTCCACTTCAAACCAAGGGACACAAAGGTGAGCGGCTGATTAAGAAAAATAATAGAAATTCTGTTGTGTCTATAGCCAAATGACTTTAAAAAGAACGGTGATATGGATGATGACCGCTGTAGGGAGGGATCTCACACCTCTTCTGGGAAGTAATTGTGTAACACAAACTAAGCATTCCTGGTGGGGACCCGCGGAGATCCTGCATCAGCTGCAAGAATTAATAGAACAGAGAGAATAATGAGATGAAACTGTGACTGCCCTGGATATATTTTTAGTTCTAGACAAGGTAATTCTTTCAGCAGAGAAACCTGCTGCCCCCAGATCCAGCTCCTAATAAGATCATACATTACTCTTCCTCTGTATTCCCATTTCCATTGCCAGGGCTGAGGGGGGGGGGGGGGGGGGAGAGGGGGGGAGGGTCTCATTAGGAAACTAGAACAACAGAAGAAAGTTGTGAGATTCCAGATTCCGTCCATTTTGGTCTAGTTATTCTTAGTATAATAAGTGTGGCTTTCTGGCAGATGTGACTGACGGACTGCAAGCTTTGTCTGACAGGCAGGTGTAACACTTTTACAAGAGAGATGTCATATTGAAAGAGGGCGAGAGACTTACCCACCGGGAAAGATAATTGGTTTTATTTTACTCTGTAGGTAGAGAAAGAATGATATCGCCCGTGGACCCTTCAAAAGCACCAATTAACCTATACAAATGATATTTACTTTAAAGAGAACATTTTGTGTGCCTGAACAAGATACGCAGTCACTGCAGTGAATGTGCAGCAATCAACACATTTACATTTATGCTAGTCCCCTTAAAGAGGGCTAAACATTCAGATAACTTTAACTTACCAATGTGTGCATACCCTCCTACGACTTTTACTACATGTATTGCTCTGTACTTTATATCTGTTATTTTTGGCCAAGTATCTATTTCAAGCAGGGCCGGATTAACCATAGGGCTAACTGGGCTACAGCCCAGGGGCCTCGGGCATCCAGGGGGCCCTTGAAAGTGCTCAGCAGCATTATTGATCGGTCAGGGGCGGGGGCACCCCTAGCGCGATCAGTGCTGCTGAGCACTTTCACTGCGGTCCTTCCCCGGCCCGCTGTAGTCTCCTTACTGAGGAGATCTCCTGAGTCTCACTCTCACGAGATCTCCTCAGTAAAGAGCGTACAGCGCGCCGGGGAAGGACTGCAATGCCAGGAGAAGGAGCTCACCGGGGGGGGATGGGGGGCAGCTCGGATCATGGGGGGGGGCAGCTCTGGTCATGGGGGGGGGGGGGGCCCTCACGGGGCAATGGACACCCCCGTAGCCCAGGGGCCTCCATTCCCTTAATCCGACCCTGATTTCAAGCTTGGCTAACCTGTGGCACTCCGAGTGTGGGTGAAACTACAAGACCCAGCATGCTTTGCCAATATATAGCAGCTTATTGCTGGAAGGGTATGCTGGGGCTTGTAGTTTCACAACACCTGGAGTGCCACAGGTTAGCCAAGCCTGATCTATATCATCAGCAATGCATTTGTCAAAGTTGCAGTAAGGCATGGATAAGCCAATAAGTTAAAGTAGTTAAAAAGTGGGCAACCCATTTAATGAAAACTCACAGAGTCTGAGTCATTAAGGAAAGTAAGGCAAAAAAAAGGAGTAAATGTTCTCCGGGACAAACCATGTTACAATGCAAGGGGTGCAAATTAGTTTATTATTTTGCACATAAGTTAAATACTGGCTGTTTTTTCATCTAGCGCACAAATACTTGATATCTATATTTTTACACTGAAATGTAAAGTTGATCTAGGACATGCCCTACCCCAACTAAAATCTGTCCCCACATTTTAAATTTACCTCCCCCTCCAATGCAACATGGTTTTACCCAGGTGCCAAGTTACTTCATTTTTATGGTTTGCTCTCCATAATGACTTCGGCCCATAGTGAGCACATTATATGGAGAGAATGGAGCTTAATTGTACACAGGAGAATGATCTTTTTTTATTAAAGTGACAAGTTAAGGTGTGATTACATTTATATTCCTCCTACAGCGAGGGAGTAAGGGAATACAATGACAGATAACAGCGCTCCTAATATAAACAAAGGCAAGTTCCAAGTGCATAATATTTTATGATACGATAGATAATAAATCTCATCGCTTGCCCTCACTTTCTAAGGACATTAAAGAGGAGCTTCACCCAAAAACGATAAATTTACTTTTGGCTGGAATGAAAGGAGTTATTATAGAAAATGAAATCATACTTACCTTGGACGCCTTGTGTGCCGGATCCGGCAGGGTTGCCGATGGCTGTGATCTTATGGCTCAGATCTCTTACGGACAAGTTGAGCCAGTGTCAGTACTTCTCCCCCAGATTCATAGAGGTAAGGGGAGTGAGGCGGGGGACTGATAGTAACATGGTGGACTGAAGAACGGCATCTACACGGTAAGTATACTTTGGTTTTCTATATTAATTCATTCAATTTCACACAAAACGACATTTTTAGTTTTGTGTTGAGTTATCTTTTAATCGTCAAAAATAAACTGAAATTCAATCAGGGAAAATATTACTACTGAGGTGTCCTAACATTTTGCAAAACGGGTGCATGGCTCACAGATACCAAGTGCTGACATGCACGGTGGCTTAGTGGTTAGCACTTCTCACAGCGCTGGGGTCATGAGTTCAATTCCCGACCATGGCCTTATGTGTGTGGAGTTTGTATGTTCTCCTCGTGTTTGCGTGGGTTTCCTCCGGGTGCTCCGGTTTCCTCCCACATTCCAAAAACATACTGGTAGGTTAATTGGCTGCTATCAAATTGACCTTAGTCTTTCTGTCTGTCTGTGTGTGTGTGTTAGGGAATTTAGACTGTAAGCTCCAATGGGGCAGGGACTGATGTGAATGAGTTCTCTGTACAGCGCTGCGGAATCAGTGGCGCTATATAAATAAATGATGATGATGATGATGAGTATTCGCTGTTCCTTTATAAATGATTACAGCCTTCCTTTCATAATATGCCCCTCCCCCTACCACTGGCCCCCCCCTACCACTGGCCCCTCTCCGTTCAGTGGGAAGTGCTGCAGGAATATACTGATATACTCCCTTGCAACAGTGGGTCTATATTTGTTTGGTCAACCGAACAATTATAGACCTACATGACTATTTGCTGTTCCTTTATAAGTGACTCCAGCCTTCCTTTCACAATATAGACACCCCCTCTGGACCCTCTTCCCCTGGTCGTCCAGGGCCCCAGTGAGAAGTGCTGGTGATCTAACACTTATATACCTCTCAACATTTGAAGTTTGGGAATGGGGATACTGGGTGGTGTGAGATCAGGGGGCGTGCTCCCTGAAGCGTTAGGTCGTGCCCCCCCCCAAACCGTCTCTCCTAAAAACACCCCTGCATTGCTCTGGTGAGCGGGACACACCTCCCAACAGTCCTGGAAGTTGGGACAATTGTGAGGTATACTGATATACCCTCTCCCAACAGTGGGTCTATATTTCTTTGGTTAGCCAACTTGCTATTGCGCTCTCAGGTGAACGGCTGATATGAAACCAGTTTTATATTATATTTACTATATTTTTCTATGTAGAACTTTTGTTTGTTTGACTGATTTTTAAAAAGCTTTATTTATTTTCCTAAACAGTGTAAAACAAGCTTCTAGTCCAGTGATATTGCGACGGGCCCCGCGCATGATTACTAGAACTGAATAATGGCTTCCTGTGTGTTCAGTAACTTCTATCACTCTGGATTATTACAGCTCAGTATCGCTCAGCTGCCACAGCAGTACAATCATAGTAAATTGCTGTGAAATCTATTTTATAATAATAGCGATAAGCATCTATAAATTACAGCACTTTTTCAGGTCTGGCAGTGAGTCAGAATGAGTCAGCTGAACTCTGATTTCCTGCCAGACTGTCACATATTGTAGTGTGAAGCTCTTAGATTCACTCCTGAAGAATGGTCCGTAAAAAAATGGAACAGGGATGGCTGGATTAGAACAGCCTTGTTAATTTGCCATTTGCTGGTTACCAAAACGCTAAAATTAATTGTGTAGTGGCCCATGGAAATGTAAATATTTTAAATATTTTTTACATTTTTATATAAAAATGTATTGTGTGTTGTCAAGCGGAACATTTTTGATAAGCAAATGTTAAAGCTTCTTGTATTATTTCCAAAAGTTCCACAATTTAATTCAGAATTCTAAACTGCAACATGTCCTAAATTGAACTTTTATCTTTAATTAATTAATTCCCCCTCACTTTTCCCCCGCAGCAGACTTTGCAATCCTTTTTATTGTCATCTGGTAAAACACAGGTACCCACAGAAACAAATTAATGCCTTGAATACTGTTTGCTAAAAGACGGTTCGTCGATGCTTTGTGATAATGGACAAGCTGATTGCAGCCGTAATCCATGGTAAACAGCATACCGAGCGGCTTTGTGCTGTTCATCTATCCATTTAATCCTAGGTTTAATCATGTCCACGCAGAGAGGTTTATGAGGGAAGCTTATTATTTTGGGAACCTTGCAGAATCTGTTTTAAAGCAGAGTGCATATTTTTGAGGTAAATAAATATTTACGTTTGGTTTAAAAGTTGTCATACATTATTCTGAAAATAATACACATATGTAGAGCTGGTTTTGATTCTTGTAGAAAGCTTAAAGTACACCTATTGCCTAGAGGCAGGAGGCAGCCATTTTGTGGTGTAAGTTGTATGGTCACTCACCAGTGATAGGCCAGTGCCTTCACCCGGATCTTTTTTGTCTACGCCCACAGCAATAGCTGGTGAAGTCTTCTTCATCCACCATGGGTCAACATGAAAAACCCCTGCCTGACTTGCCCAAACAAAGGTAGGTCACGCAGATATAAAAAAAAAATACCTCAAGCTGTTCGGGAGTGCAAGGGTTGAAGAAGGATAAAGAGGGGTCTCTGAGTATATTAGTTCTAACACCATGTGAAATTATCATCATCATCTATATAGCGCCACCAATTCCGCAGCGCTCTACAGAGAGCTCACATCAGTCCCTGCCGCATTGGAGCTTACAGTCTAAATTCCTTAACACACACACACATTAACGGTTAGTTTGTCAGTAGCCAATTACTTACCAGTATATTTTTAGAGTTTTGGAGGAAAGCAGAGTACACAGAGGAAACTCACGCAAACACGGGATGAACATACAAGCTCCACACATATAAGGCCATGTTTTAACTCATGACCCCAGTGCTGTGAGGCAGAAATGCTAACCACTAAGCCATCATGCTGCCCATGTGGGCTCTGACTGAATGAGGGGTCTTATAAAGGAAATAATCTGTATTTATTAGTCTATTTTCCCTGGCCTGGTGACTGTGTGGTCAGAGATACCACCATGTTTTCACTGGTGAGGAGCTAGTTGCTCCTGACTTGATAGAGCAAGGGTGAAGGTAAACAGAATCGTCTTAAAATGGATTAGACTGCATGAGGGTTTAGCAGCGAGACGTTTGGATTTAGAGTGGAAAGAAATCTATTACAGAGGCGACTGGGTCCACCCTTCCGGATATGTTTGGATCTTTATCACGTTGATTTTAGAAGTGCTGGATTTGGTGTTGGACGTTTATGGCCCAGCTGAAGATTTGTTTATTTTCTCCTTCTTGTGGTGGGTCCCTTTAACCACAGAGGCGGTAGTCAGTTGGCAGATGCCTAAACAATTTTTTTTAAAAAAAGATTTGGGGGCAGCACAGTGGCTCAGTGGTTAGCACTTCTGCCGCACAGCACTGGGGTCATGAGTTTGATTGCCGACCATGGCCTTATCTGTGTGGAGTTTGTATGTTTTTCCCGTGTTTGCGTGGGTTTCCTCCGGGTGCTCCGGTTTCCTCCCACACTCCAAAAACATACTGGTAGGTTAATGATGATGATGATGATAATGCTGTCACTCTGTAATGAAGCATTATGTCTGTGGTACTTGCTAAGGACTTAGGTCCCTGGAAGTTAGTTTGTTTATATTTATCATTGTAAAGCCAAAAGGAACTACTGAAAAGACAAGTGTTAACACTTGTTCCCTGGAACTGTTACTTATTTAGTGAAAGGGATTTTAATGTGTTACTAATTAAGCTGTGGCCAATATATTATATCATCCCACAAAAGCAGTGTGATCTATTTCTTGATTAAGAGCTGCTGCGTTACTTTATCTGGAAAAGAGGTGAAGACTCCATCAGCCACGTAAGCTGGCGGCTTGATGATGTCACAGGATGAGTCTCGGGAGCGCAGTGAGCATGCTCCTGCCAGTACATGGGCTGGTCTCACTTTCATTAACACTCATGAATATTCATAGCTGCCCAGAAGATAGCTCTTTCATATAAAAAAAATTATCAATTTCATGACACCCCCCCCCCCCACCCTCTCTTTTTGTTAGAGAGAAATGTTGAGTGTAATAGTTTGAATTTGTTCTGTAAGACAGGGCTGTCCTTTCTCTGCCTTTACAAGGTGGTCTACATTTGATTGAATACCTGTTTTACATTGAAGTGGTGCTGATACAGATTTGACCAAAACAGTGTTTTTTGGAACCCTGATTTCCCCGGAATGACTTCCAAACAGGCAATTCTGTACATTGACGTATTACCATAATTTCTGTCTGTTTACGAGATATGCGGCAGCAATGCATCACGCTGGCCCAGGAGACAAGTAAAAGGGCTGGTGAATCAATCACTGCAAAGGTTTCACAATAGGATACAACATATCTAGGTCTACATTTAGGACATTTTCTGCAGATGACACCAGAGTACGGAGAGCGCTGAAAACAAACTCACACCATCCAAATCTTTACTTTGTTGTTTAAATAAATTGCTAAGGTTTTATTGCAGATTTACTATGTTTGCAATTTTGGCAATGTATATTACCAGGACTTGTTAGGTAGGTACGTTAAGCAAATGCTGAGGGTACAGCATACCGTTAGGCAGGACAGTCCCTACTTGAGGGCTCGGCACCACCATCCCGAACAGGACAGCTTTGACCTGCCGGTGGGATATTTGGGAGGTATGTCTCATTCACTGCATCGCAGAGCAGCGGGGAATGGGTGTCGCTTTCACTGGTGCGCATAGATGTTTTGAGGGGAGGGGAGGAGAGTACCCGGCAGTCCAGAACTTCAAAAACGTTAGGCACACCCCCATGGTGACATGACCACACCCCAATCTTGATGAGACCACGCCTCCTGATCCCTATGCCAGACACCCAAAGGTGTCACCCGGAGGTATGTTACAAGCAGGAAGAAAGGCTCAGCCATTTAGGTGATATCTACTTCTAGAGAACCATCATCCATTTGCCGCTACATGAGGATTATTCATAATTACATTTTCACGTCTCTCTCATTTCATTCTTTTTAGCTACCTAGAAATGCCTGGGGAAGGTCTGCAAACGCTTCCAAAGCTTTCCCTCTCAGTCCAGGGGTTAAATAGCTGGCCCACTCACTGGGGTCCAGCTCAAACTGTCGGCAAATCCTTTTAAATCCCCTCAGGAACGCATCAAGTTCGCCGTCCTTTTCCAACACGGGAAATTGGTCATGCCTGGGTTTTTTCGTACCCGGACCTTGGTCCGCCGACTGGTTGTTGAGGCTGGCTAGTTCCAGCTGGTGTTCGCGTTTGGTTTGACGCTCTGCAGCAGCACCCTCCCTATCTGCAGCAACGCGGCGTTCAGTGGCCTTCCTGACTGCACGGCGTTCAGCAGCCTCCCGGTCTGCAGCAGCGCTACGTTCGGCAGCCTCTTGGAGTTGCTGGATCAGCTGCAGCAAGGTTGTAAGGTCAGCATCCTTCAGCTGTTTGAGAGCAGTATGAAGGTAACTGTCTAGGATAGACTTCTCACTTGATTGTACAGAGGTATTTGTGGTAATGTCCAGTGCTGACTGCTCTCCTGAAGCAGAGAGGGAGTATCCTCCGACTCTAGTCACCCTCCACAGGCGCTTGAATCAGTTGCTTTTGGTTCCTGCCGGTGACGACAAAAATTCCTCTTTTGAAACACAAAGCTAAATGCTCGTCCTTTTTCATCTGTTTATAGTCAGGGGTCATCCTGGACTTCACACATCCACCAAATAAAAAATAGAAAGAAAACAAGATGGGGGTGGGGACAAAAACTGTTTGCACAGTGTTAGAAACCCCTCCAGCCAGTACATCAAAACCCAGAGTCTGCTCTGAAGTCTGGTGTTCACTGGAGCCCCTAGTGGTGGGGACAGACTTGGCCGCAGGCAAACAGAGGGTTGTGAGATGTGCACTGACTGGGGAGAACCCAGCTATAGAGTGTAGAAGCAAACAGCAAAGGGAAATCCAGGCAAGGGTTGAGGGCCTGGCAGCAGATAACGAATCCAAAGAACAAGCCGAGGTCAGAGGTCACAGGCAATACAACAGGGTCCAGAAACAAGCCAGGGGTCATACACGGGAGATCAGGTCTAGCAAAAACAATCAAGGAGCAGAAACAGGAACAGGGAGCCTAGCTACACTGGGAGCCATAACTGGCAGTGAGGCTCTGTCCTCACTGCCTTAAATAGTAAGAGGAACCAATCAGGGCAATGTGCAGCGAGACTCCTCCCAATACATATCAGCCAATCTCGAGTGAACAGACTATCAGCCTGAAAGAACAATGGCAGCTCTAGACTGAGTAATGCTGAGTAGTGTATGTCCATGTATATACATATTTCACATCCTACCTCCCACAATAGTCTCTGGCAGCTGCACCAGTCATGACTCTTAATTTTTTTCTGCGCACGTGCGCCCGGCTGTAGGACAGCCGGCAGGCGAGACAGTGCGTCCCGGTTGTTGCCCAGGCCGGGATGCCTGGGACCGCCGGAAGTGAGTTGCGGCAGCCCTTCGGGGAGCCGCGACTCATAACACACAGTATGTCTTTTAAAATTTTGTAAACCTTGAGCGTAATCTCCGGTCAATTAGGGCGCTGACTCTCTCTAGAATCACACATCATTAATTCACTTAAGTTCTTATGATAAAAAGAAAAAAATTATCAATCCCACCGTTGCCAACCAGTTTGTCACGAACGCCTAGCCTGTCTCAGATACAGCAATCTGAACAGCTGGCCGTGACTGGCGTCACCTTAGTCACTTAACAATGAATACACCTTTTCTGTCACCATGAAGGATTTATTATTGTGTCCTTACGTTCACTAGAACCACTTATTAATGTTTCAAACGTTAATCATATACACATGTTGCATGAGCGTCCCTGGGCTTCGTAAATTCACAAAGAATCACAGAGAATACACTAGATTAAATTTATTTAATCTGAAAAATGGTTCCAAGGCTTAGTTACAAAAATTAATAAGTAGACATACAATATATTTCGCACAAATAAGTTTCATAAAATAAAATAGGAAATAAAATCAGAATTACTACTTACTAGTTAAGGCCTGATGTGTGAGGGAACACAGTAAAGGAAAATGGGACATTTCAGTCTTGATAGACCCCTCCTTAAAATGCACACATTATTGTCTAAGTCAGAAGATTATACCTTTTTGCCACATAGTTATCATCCCCACCTTTGGAGTTTAGCTGTCAATAAGGACAGATTGATCTCCCAAATGTCACAGGGCTTTCGAAGTGAGCTACAGCTGTCCTGAGATCAAAATGTCCACAGGACCTGAGTTCCCACTTTTGGTCGTTCTGCTTGGCTAGATGGTTTACAACTTTGGGGCTTAAACTCCTCCAATATCCTATCTCTCCCTGGTCTGGCTATTTCAACAGATTAATGACACTTCCATAAGTTCAAACTCATGTCATCTAGCAAAGCACACGTTGAGATTACATTACAAGGTTACATACAATATACATTGTCATACACGAATTCAACAGAAAATAACAATCAGTCATTAGATATACTACATAATTATCACAGTGACAATAACTGAATACTTTTTCTTCTGTGCATTCTGATTGGACTTTATATATGTTTTGTTCATATCCTACACTATGTTGTATCTGTCTCAGTAAGTGCTATATATGCAGAGCGTACCTAGACCTATATTCAATAAAAGACGTTTCCTCAGATCCGCTTATAGTTGAATACAGACGTGCGTATGCCCGAATTGCGTGCGTTTATAAAACATGCACAATATGTTAATTTTGGGTTCCTTAATGAATCAGTCTAGTGTTAGAAATCAGAAATGTTTGTCACATCAGATGAGAACATGTCCCACGTCATGACAGGTTAAGCGCAAGTGATCCGTACTGAGAGATGGATGTGGGTTAAGATTCCTTATATACATCATAGTACCCCTATACACTGTATCATTATAGGTAGTATAGCTGAGAGATGCTGTCCTCATCTATACCACGGACACTAATTGACTTTTGATTACAGCTTCATCTAAATTATTCCCAACAGGACCCAACAATTGTATCTAGGATTGAGACAACTTTGGGCTTCGTTCCCAGTCTCTGATTTCTATGGTGGTCCCTTGTATGTTTGAGTAAATTCCGGATTTCTCATTATTGCGATAATTGCATAAATTGCAAACACACCAGCAGAATAAAAGAGAGGAAAGGGGGAGGGTGGGGGTGATAAATCTTACTTCCAGCTGGTTTGAAACGTTTTCTATAGACACATTAGTGGTCTTGTAATATCAACTATCCATTGAAATGATTTGCCTGGCGGTCCCGTAAGTCGCAGCTGTACGACATTGAAGAGTCTTTCTTTGAAATGTATTTGCGGTTTCAGTAAAGCACCATATTAATAAACATACACAGGCATGCAAACCTGGTTCTGGAAGTGATGTGTTTCATTTTACTTTTTACTTAACCCTTTTAATGTTACTTTGAAGCTTGAGAACCAGATATATTTTAGCATTTTTGCTGGTTAAACGCCAATAAGATTTGTATTTGTTAGGTTTGGTGGTTAAACGTTGATACATTTTTTATTTGTTAGGGTTGGTGGTTAAACACCAATGAGATTTGTATTTGTTAGGGTTGGTGGTTAAGCGCCAATAAGATTTGTATTTGTTAGGTTTGGTGGTTAAACGTCGATACATTTTTTTTTTTGTTAGGGTTGGTGGTTAAACGCCAATAAGATTTGTATTTGTTAGGTTTGGTGGTTAAACGTCGATACATTTTTTTATTTGTTAGGGTTGGTGGTTAAACGCCAATAAGATTTGTATTTGTTAGGGTATCTAAGTGAATTTGTTATTGTTTTAGTGCGTTTATTTTGGTAATGTTTTGTTTTACTCTTCTTTTTACTTTAATTCTTTATTTTGGTTGGTCAAATACAAAATAAGTATATCTATCTGTGCTTTTGAGCAATAAATAGAAAGTAGAATAAATAAGAACAAGGTAAAACTTAAAAAAGATATAACAAAAGGAACAACAGGGGCCGAAATATGAAAGTGTGTCTAAATTTTAAGGCTAAAGCTGGGTAAACACCTACGGAATTAGCGTGCAGATCACACGGTTCACATATGATTGGTCAGATATTGCAAGAATGTGTTTGATCTCATAATTAGAGATGTTCACTGACTGTGACTGACTGACTGTGTTTTGGTGTTGGTTTTGGTTTTGGATCTGGATTACCTTCGTGTTTGGTTTTTGGCAAAACCGTCCTTGTGTGTTTTGGCTTTGGATTTTGTTTTGGATCACAATTTTTTTTCTAAAATCCCATTTTTTTTCTACAATCACATAATTTGGCTCTTTTTTTGTTCCTACATTATTATTAACCTCAATAACATTAATTTCCAGTCATTTCCAGTCAATGTTGGTTAAGTGACAAGAACACTGCTACCCCTCCTGATTCTGTGTGAGTAATGTCACTCGAGCAATGTCACTGGAGACTGGAGAGTGACAAGAACACCGCTACCTCTGTTTCTGTGTGAGCAATGGCACTGAGCAATGTTACTGGAGACTGGAGAGTGACAAGAACAATGCTACCCCTGTATCTGTGTGAGCAATGGCACTGAGCAATGTCACTGGAGACTGGAGAGTGACAAGAACACCGATACCTCTGTTTCTGTGTGAGCAATGGCACTGAGCAATGTCACTGGAGACTGGAGAGTGACAAGGACACCGCTACCTCTGTTTCTGTGGGAGCAATGGCACTGGATCTCATTGGGAGGGAGGTACTTATGGAACCCAAAACCCGTGAGATCCGACAACGCAACAATGACGTTTTGCCTCGATTCAGATCTGAGGACACGCGAAAGTACCGAGCCGGCTCGCAAACCTACACGGATCCCCTAAGTTAGGGTTTAACTAGGTCCACACCCTGGTTACACTATACGATAGAGCTGTCCAATCAGGAAGTACAGCGGCTGCTCACATCATGTATTTGGGAGCTCTGCGTATTGATGTCATTTCACAGAGCTGAGAATTCCCAATCTGAAAAGCTTCTATAATTATAGAGCTAGACGCACTGAGAGAAGACGAGGAGCAGGTGCACAGGGAAGAGCAGGAGTTCTCTTTACAGACCGTGAGAGGGAAAAGAGGAGACAGGTGGGGAAGATATGGCAAAATGGGTGAGGAGATATTTAGGGAACAGATACAGGGGAAAGAGTGAAGGCATTTTGGGGACAGACATGAAGAAATGGATGAGGAGACGTGGGTGTAAACATGGGAAAATTGGTGAGAAAACATTTTGGGGCAAACAGGAGGGACTGGGTGAGGAGACATTTTGGGGCAGACATGGGGAAATGGGTGTTGAGACATTTTGGAGCCGTACTAATGGCAAAAATGCGCCAGTAGTCGCTGCTTATTGAATCTCCCCCTAAAAGTGACAGGCAAAACATTAAAGTGACATTTAGACATTTGATGCTGAGCAGAAAACAAACATATATGTGCACCTATATATGTGTGCGGCAGACAAATAGGCACACTTGCACAATAAAATTATGTGTTGCACATTCTCATTTCTTCCAGTTTGTAAATTATATTTAGTGAATCCTAATTAATAAAACAGGGAAAAAATATTTGGTTTTTTAGCTGTGATTATAGGACACCCTGGGCCTGACTCATTAAGGTAAGTAAGGCAAAAAAAGGAGTACAAGTCATGCAAGGGGTGCAAATTAGTTTATTACTTTGCATGTATGGAAATACTGGCTGTTTTTTCATGTGCATGCTAATACTTCATAGCTTTATTTTAACCTTGAAATTTAAAGTTGATCTAGGACATTCTCTACCCCAACTATAAATCTGTCCCCACATTTTAAATCCCCCCCCCCCCTTGCAATGCAACAATGGTTTTGCCCAGGTGCAAAATGAATCCTTTTTTTTTTTTTGCTTTCCTTTCCTTAATGAATCAGGCCCCTATATTTAAACATTTAACCCTACAGGGACCACTCAGCTCAGCAAACTGTGTAGAGAAATATGGTATTAACCCCCTGTCAGCCAGAGGAGGCTACAGCATTACATATAATGAAGGTTTTCTTCTCCAAATTTAGCCATAACATGAAGTCTGCTGCATTTTGTCTTCCGATCGCCCTGTTACTTGAGTAAACTGCAAGAGCAAAAGACAGAAACATTATTCCCCTAAAGAAAGAAATTCCCTTCCACTTTATGACTTTAACATCTGAACCAGATTCAAAATAAACAGCCAGACACTCCTAATCTAATCAGTCATTCTGTGCTTAGATATAGGGAACACCAAGAAGCCAGACGGGCGCTTTGATCTTCCACTTCGGCTAGTCTAACGTTGGACTGACATGTTTCTTGGAGAACCTATATCGTCCTAACACGCGATACCGGAGGCGCGTAGCTGGAGAGAGCGAGGTCGCGCAGAGAGCGTACTAGGAGGCTTCTTACCAACTGAATGAGCTTCCTGACCTTAATGACTATGTTTAATGTATATATTATATTCTCCTAATAATAGCCTGGATTAGTAGGGCAATGGGGAAGTTATTTAATTATGTCATGGTGGGGGTCATTAACAGCGCTGCTTAATATGACTGGTGCTATATAAACAATAATAAATTATAAAGCGCTACGCGTACATAGCGCGGCGTGTCTTCATCCTTCATGCCTACACTCCTTGAGTGTCCGGGAGACTACCAAATTTCGAGTAGTTCTTCCGGACCCCCAGGAGAGCTGGCCTTTCTCCCGATTGCTCTCATACTAATGAAAACTTTGCCCCCCCTACGGTTCTATACTTTAACTGCTCAGTATCACCCTGCAATAATTGTAGCAAACTAAGAGGCCAGTCGCATATCCACCAGGGGTGCCGGGAGTCAGTGCATGAATTAACGAGGCTACGCCGCTTATGGACCAACCCAGGACCCAGAGTCGTACCCCGAGCTGGCACGTGGGAAGAGGGTGGGACCTGTAGGATCCTTTCCTGGCAGGCTCAGGCTTATTTGGCGGGTTCTGATCATTAGCGGGCCAGCCCTGGTATTAGCATCCTTCCTTGTGTCCAATTTTATTTTATTGTCAGGATGGTAAGGATAGCAGTCTGTTTGGCACATAATGACACCTGCAGCCATTGAAAATCCCTGTGACCCTGTCTTTATCTAGACATCTTGTGCCTAGTCACCGGCCAACTAACTGGCGTTGGTCGCCCTGCCCACAACAAGCAAACAGTGTTTTCTTCTCCTCACAAGCACTAATAAAGTAAAGAAAATTACTTATTACACCCATGTGGTGCCCCAGTGTGTCTGTGTGCTGTATGAAAGCAGGAGTGGCAATTTAACCCCATCCGCAGCCTGTAGCTGGAGACTCATTGGGATTTCACTTGTCCCTATGCAGGAGAAGTGTGGCTAATAACCCTCCTTATATATATATATATATATATATATATATATATATATATATATATATAAATATATATAAAATATATATATATATATATATATATACAGAGCTGGACTGGGTCTAAAAATCAGCCCTGGCATTTATAGTCCACAGGCCCACCTCAGTTCCAGCAGGAAAGAAACTGAGGTGGGCCTGCGTGGCGGCACCAAAAAAGGCGTGACCACATTGTGTTGTGGGTGTGGCCAACATGGGGCAATGATACATTCATTAAAATAAAACATTACATTTATCACACCACCCCCGAGGCACATTATGACACCCCCAGCCCACTGTACTTATCTATGCTTCTGGTGCTGCTGACATCCATCAGGGTGGGAACTTCCTGTAGAGTGAGCAGGGAAGCTCTTAGTCTCACAAGATTACAAAATCATGTGAGACTTAGAGCTCCTCGGCTTGCTCTGCAGGCTGTGTCCTATCCAGAGACTTGGAGCGGCTATTCGCTCTCTCCTGCTAACCAGAGCTAGATTAACGTTTGGGGGGCCTGGGGTATTTAAGACAGGGAGCCCCTATTATGTAACATGGCTATCATTTTAGACAAATGTTAGACAAATACACAGGCAATACTGTGTGCAATACTGTTAGTTGCACGCAGCTCTGCCTTCACAAGCAGTACAGTGTGAAGCGGGACATACCTCCCAACTGTCCTTGTAGTCGGATCAAATCTCACTAAATGAGACTGTCACCAAAATTCGGGACTTCCCCACCAGATTCAGAACAGTTGGCAGACTGTCCTGCTCTCTCCTACCTGTCTTGTTAATTTCACCACCTCTGGCTCCTGGTGACTTTTGTTCAGTTGCTGCTTGTCTGGATACTGGAATGCTGGAGGCCCTATTTGGAAAAAAAATGGGTACATGCAATTTAGAAAACTCCAACCAGCCCTGGTGTTTAATCAACACAACCCATGTTTTATAATTAGGCCTCCCTCCAGCCCCAACATTAAAATTCTAGTATTAACATTTAATATAAATAGTTGCTGCTGCTGATGATAAATAAACCTATTTCCCTCCCTCCAAAAAACAACCCCAGCAATAAATGAAATAGCATTTACGTTTAATAAATATACCTATTTCCTGCAACCATCACTGTCATTAAATAATTCATATTCACATTGTTTTCCACAAACAGCCCCACTTTTAATTAATAGCACCCAAACCACCCCATCATTAAATTAAAGGTCCAATCACCCTATCTTAAATTGCTAGGCCCTAATATAAAATTAACCCACATCACCCCACAAATAAAATTGCACTAATTAAATAATTAGCCCCCACCTAAACTTCACCATTAAATTAATAGCCTATCTCCCACATTATATTAACATTCTCCTCCTTCCCTCATGCCTGAGTACATGCCCACAATTGATATTATGCCACACAGTAGTGCCCCAAAATCATATTATGCCACACAGTAGTGCCCCAAAATCATATTTTACCACACAGTAGTGCCCCAAAATCATATTTTACTACACAGTAGTGCCCCAAAATCATATTTTACTACACAGTAGTGCCCCCAAATCATATTTTACCACACAGTAATGCCCCAAAATCACATTATGCCACAATAGTGCCCCCAGTTGATATTATGCCACAATAGTGCCCCCAGTTGAAATTATGGCACACAATAGTGGCCCAAATCATATTATCCCTTATTTTTATGTGGCACCTTCTCTCTCCACCCCCCTTTTCCTCTCCCCCTCTGTTATTGTCTGCCACCTTTCATGTTCTTTCCCCCTCTGTTATTGTCTGGCACCCTTCATGTTCTCCCCCCCCCCTGTTATTCTCTGGCACCCTTCATGTTCTCCCCCCCCCTTGTTATTGTCTGGCACCTTTCATGTTCTCCCCCCCCCCCTGTTATTGTCTGGCACCTTTCATGTTCTTTCCCCCCTGTTATTGTCTGGCACCTTTTATGTTCTCCCCCCTGTTATTGTCTGGTACCTTTCATGTTTTACCCCCCCTGTTATTTTCTGGCACCCTTCATGTTCTCCCCCCCCCCTTGTTATTGTCTGGCACCTTTCATGTTCTCCACCCCCCTGTTATTGTCTGGCACCTTTCATGTTCTCCCCCCCTGTCACTGTCTGGCACCTTTTATGTTCTCTCCCCCCCCCCTGGTTTTGATTACTTACCTTCTTCTCAGCTCTCTCCTGTCCGCTCTTCAGCTGCCTTCCAGGACCTGTACTGATCACATGTGTCGTGCGCGGCGCTGCTCGCAGCACATGTGACCAGGAAGTGTCAGTGCACTGACCGTCCAGTGCATGGTTAGTGCACTGACTGATTGAACTGGCCCTACTGACCATCGGCCCTTTTGGCATTTGCCAGAAGTGCCAGATGGCCAGTCCGGCCCTGTATATATATATATATTGTCGAAGTCGTATAATTAGATGAACGAAAGTATATTGGTTAATATTGTTTTGCCGTGCGATCGCGATCAGTATGCCACGTAACACGTTGCATGGTAAAATGCGCACGCACGCACATGCACTCTAACATTTCGTTATACATATATATTTCATATTTATATTGATTCCAATCCACAATGATTTATGAGCAGATAGTATTTAGTTTATTATTAGTTTATATATTATGATTATATATACACTTTAGTGTTATTTAAGGTTCAGGTTATAGGAAATGTGTCATGTCTGGTATCATTTTAATCCCCTATTCATCAGCAGTTGTCCCGTTCTTTCACTGAAGAGATCGCACATTGCATACTCTAGCTAGTGATGTTAGGGAATAAAACACTTAAAGTGATACCGACTATAAAATGCTAATAGACTAGTTGTAACTGGTTTCTGGGCGGGAGAATCATCTGGAATATTGACCCTCAGCCTTGGAGGGGGTTGTTTGAACTAGCCTATGACCTGTTTACACTGGACCCACCTGAAGTCTGGACCTATAGAAGTAAGCCACGTCATCTGCATTGTTCTCTCTGTAACACTGAGTGTATATAATATAGCTGTATTCCAACTGGCTTCAGTCATTCTCTGACCACAGTATTCTGGAGTGAAATACTGTTCACTGGTACCCGTGGGAGTGCAGCTAGAGCAAGCGAACGCAGCGGTATGTATTTATCTTTTGGTATTGGCTGTACTGTATTATAATTATGTATTGAACTGTTAAATTTTACATCTGCTAAAATAAATTACTTTGTGCTTTGGAAACACAATACAATCGCTTGGGCAATGCTTATTTGAAAACGATAGAATTACTTTAATAATATACACACATCTCCCAACTTTCCTGATTTTGGCATTGCAGTCTCAAGATTAGGGCTATGTACTGCCATCCTGGGGCCACGGCCATGCCCCCATAATGATGGGACCATGCTCTGTGACCACATTATTGGATCCTCCACACTGTTCTTGCATAGGGGTATCACACAGCTTACCAGTAACAGGCTCCATCCTTAAGCCCAGCCTGTCCTCACCGACTTTCTAGGCAGGAAAAAATATTCAGCATACCATTACGTCTGTAACCAAACTCAATGTTTCTGCAGATCCTCGTGACCCTCACTAGTCGCCCACCACGAAACTCTGACCAGCATAATTCTTGATTACAACCCTTTCCCATGTCCAAGCTATCAAATTTGTCTCACTATAAGTCCAGACAACCGCTAGACAAGGTCAAGTCTCTATCAATATCTCTATACACGGTGTCTCAGTGGTCAGCACTTCTACCTTACAGCACTGGGGTCATGAGTTCAATTCCCGACCATGGCCTTATCTGTGAGGAATTTGTATGTTCTCCCCGTGTTTGCATGGGTTTCCTCCGGGTGCTCTGGTAGGTTAATTGGCTGCTAACAAATTGACCCTTGTCTGTCTCTCTGTCTGTCTGTGTGTGTGTCTGTGTGTCTGTGTGTGTGTGTGTTAGGGAATTTATGTGATTGAGTTCTCTGTACAGCGCTGCGGAATTAGTGGCGCTATATAAATAAAATGGTGATAATAATAATAATATGTCATACCCAAGCTGACTCCACAGTACCGGTACAAGTACTAGGGCTGGATAAGGGGCTAGTCCCAGTGTTTGGGAGGGGCAGTATAAAATCCTCTGATCCAACCACTCACTCTCAATCTTGTAGCGGTAAACAATGCTTAACCAAGGAGGAATTGTATTAAAAGTTTACAGTCGGAACAGAACGCGGTGCTATGCGCCATATTTCAACCAAAAAGATTTATGTTTACAGCCTGTTCACATTTACTGCAATTTGGCATCAACAGTAGAATTTTTCACGGGTCCAATACTTTTTACTACAGAATCCAGGCCATTTTTATTGGTTTGTCTTTCTCTGTATGAAACGCAAGAGTCTCTGGAAAAGTATTTAAAGGGTAAGTTTACAAGTCAAATTTTGGAACTCCTCATGACCTTAATATTTCTTTAAGCCAGTCTTTGGAAAAGTTTTCCTTAAAATTATTTAAGAACAGTGCCTCAAAAATTGTATTTCTCTGCAACAGAAATAAAATGCCTTACAAGCTATGAGGTCTGGTACAACGTTTACTGGAAATCCAAAGCCAAGATCATTTTCCTGCTATCTGTCATCCAAGGGATTGCATGGACAAGACTTTTCTTCCATGTGGAATAATAATCATTTTCTTTTTTATAATGAAAATGTTGCCTGCACAGCCAATTCATCTTGCTTAGAATATGTTTTTTTTTTTTTACTGCTCAGGACAAGTTAAATACAAGAATAAAATAATAGAGGAAGAGAATTAGACTTCCAAATAATCGCACATTTGGGGGTATATTTACTAAACTGCGGGTTTGAAAAAGTAGAGATGTTGCCTATAGCAACCAATCAGATTCTAGTTGTCATTCTGTAGAATGTACTAAATAAATGACAGTTAGAATCTGATTGGTTGTTATAGGCAACATCTCCACTTTTTCAAAACCGCAGTTAGTGTTGTCTTGTGTACTGCGATATATAGGTTTGAATTTTACAGTATGATATTTTGTCTTGACATAACCTACAAAAAAATCACAGGGGAAGGAATGGGAGAAGCGGTTCTTGTTTTTAAACATTCCTGTTTCATATCATCTCATTTATTTATCTTAAATTTCATAAAGGAGAGATCAGTAAGATTGGCCATGAAATTTCACATATTTCTCTGTCAGAATTTGGCATTAAGTGTTCCTAGTCCAACTCCAACCACAACACAGTAGAGTCAATTGACTGTCCCATAGCCTATAAAACAGTGTTTCCCAAGCTCAGTCCGCAGAGAGCCCCAACAGGGCAGGTTTTCCAGGTGACAGGTGAAATAATTATATCACCTGTGGATCTGTTACAATGTGTCAGTCAGTAATGAATACACCTGTGCTCCAGCAAAGACATATGGGTGATATTGGTGTAATTTAGAGGGGGCTATTAAGGTTAATCAGTGGGGCTATTGATGTAATGTGGGAGCTGGTGAGGGCTGTTAACGTTACATAGCGGGGCTGATAATGTAATTTGGGAGTAGTTTGTAATGGGAGTATTAATGCATTGTGGCTGCTGGTAGGGGCTATCTATGTAATATGAGAGCTGGTGGGGTATTAACTTAAAATGGGGTCTCTCTTTATTAAATGTAGGAGCTATTAATGTAATGTGGGGTATAGGTGGGCTATTTATATATATGTAATGGCTAATAATGCAATGTTCAGTCTCTGTCTTAAATGCGCGGACTAATAAATTAATGATGGTGCTAGTTTGGAGGTGTCGAAGTCAAATAATTGGATATGGTCATTTCAAATTAATATCTATCAATCTGATTGTCTTTGTCTGAAATGATGCGAATAGCACGCTACGGCATGGAGGAGCGTATTTAACCACAACACACGCACACTTATACACACATTTACACGAACACATACACTTGTAATTAGTTCATATTAAAAATACTTCCAGCACATAGTTATTTAAATGAGTTTATAGTTAAATATTATAATGTTATATGCACTTTAGTGAGATCTAAGGTTCAGGATACAGGAAACATATCATGTCTATTATCATTCTAATTCCCTATTTATCCTCAGACGTCCGGTTCGATCGCCTAAGAGATAGCACCTTGCATATGATATGGATTATAGGGAATAAATGATCAGAATGGTATTGTGTGTGTAATGCAAATAGACCAGTTTGAACCACCTTTCGGCGGGAAGATTAGTATGCATCTGTTGGAGAGCTGACCCCCACCCTTGGAGGGCATTGTTTGATTGGCCAATGACCTGCATTCCACTGGACTATCCTGAAGCTTGAACCTATGGAAACATGCCAAATCATCTCTATTGTTTTCACTGTCTCACTAACTGTATATAAGCAGGAGCTCTGGGGCCAGAAGGCACTCTTCTCAACCACAGACTTCAGGACTGAATGACAGTAAGCTGGATCCAGGGCATCTGCGTATGTAATCGGCTGTACTTATTTTATTGAATTGTATCCTGCTACTTTTTGCTATTAAATCTGATTGTGCGTTGGAACCACACAAATCGCAGCGGACAATGATTATTGGTAGGCGATTAAATAACTTTAATAGGGGGAAGGAGACCTATTTTTAAAATAGGGTTGTTATTCATTTATTGGTGGGGCTAGTTAGGGGAGGAAGGTCTACAATGTTTGACTTTGCAATAGGTCGACTTCAAATTGGGCCACAACATTGCTAGACAAGCAGAAAATGAGCTTAAGACACCAGCAGCAGGTAGGAAAGCTACAAGAACAGGTAGAGAGAGAGAGCAGTACATTCTGACAACTGTCTTGATTCTGTTCTGCACAGTCAGAGACAGTCAGCATGTATGTCCCGCTTTACATTGTTATCCCAGTCCGCCTCCACCAGCAGCTATTACCCAGGTCACACTGCTTCCCCAGGCTGTGGGCAGTCAGTGCGGAGCACAAGTGATGTCATCAATGGGAGTCAGAATGGTGGGGAGCATATGTGAGTAGAGTAGGGAGGACATACAGTATATCCTATATGTTCCCCCAGCATTCTACCCCTGTCACATATGGGGGGACGGGACCCAGAAGGGGTCATTTACGAATATGGAAAAATTCAGGTCTACTGAATTGCTGATTTTGTGATGCTGTAATGCTCCTGATTCTACATCCAAAGGCAAAAAAAAGAGAATGTATTTATTTAGGCAAGACACAATGGGCCTGAGTCATTAAGGAAAGTAAACAAAAAAAAGAGTAACTTTGCACCTGGGCAAAACCATGTTGCATTGGAGGGGGAAGTAAATTTAAAATATGGTGACAGATTTATAATTAGGGTAGGGCATGTCATAGATCAACTTTAAATTTCAGTGTAAAAATAAAGATTTCAAGTATTTGTGTGTTAGATGAAAAAACAGCCAGTATTTGACTTACTTGCAAAATAATAAACTAATTTGCCCCCCTAATTTATATTGTAACATGGTGTGTCCAGAATCAAATTGACTCCTTTTCTTTGCCTTGCTCTCCTATTAGCCTCAGGCCTAATGTATTTAATGCACTTCTAGGAATAGACACTGTGCATTTAGAGGGATGTTTCTATCTCATAGGGTGTTTCCAGAGCACGTTTCCATGTCTTGTATTCAGAAATTCAGCCTCCCATTACTATCAATATGAAGCTTTTGTGCCGTTTAGACACAAACAGGATAGTGCATTTATATGCTGACATAATTAAATGTAATCAATACATCAAAATGTACAAATGTGACACAAACGTTACTCTTGTGACTCATTCAAAACAAAAATGAGGCTCCAGATAGCAGTGTTTTAACATAAACCAGTAAAACTAAACAAACTATTAGACAGGACTATGAATTAGTGTTTTTCCTTTAATCCCATATAATTTGCTGACTGTATAGGCTGGCAGTTCTGCATATCTTGTGGCAATTTACTGATAGCACCACTGACTTAAGCTGGGTACACACTACAGAAATTTCCACCAACTTTTTATGCCGAACGATTTTACATGCGATTGATGTTCCGATCGCTCGGTCCATGGACTGCATACACACTAGCCTTGTTTAGGACGATGAAGGGGAGAGCGGACGTCCCTTTAGCGACTTTTTACAGCCATGTTGTCGTGAGCAATGACTGTAATTTCAAACACACTAATGTGGATCGGTCGGAAACTTATACACACTACACAGCGGAAACGAGATTGGAACGAAAATATTTAACGTTACGACCAACCAAATGAGGTGACAATCGTCCACTTGGGCAGACTTTCGAACATCGTGTCACTGCACACACTGACCCGACTTTTGAACGAGCGGTCGTATGTCGGCTGATTGAGCCGATTATTGGACGAAAACAGTGTAGTGTGTACCCAGCTTAACTGAGATCTGGTTACTTCTGGGAGGGCGTAATACTGATACGCTTGTCCCCTTGTCCTCACCTTCACTGCTTGTTTAATTGCATGATTAATATGTTTGGTCTGTTTCCTGCCTTGTTTTAATGCTTATTGATGTGTTAGTTAACTGTTTTTATTTCAATTCCATTAAGATCTTACTAAACACCCAGAGAACAATTGATGGGGCGGAATGGAGGAGTGATTAACTGGATTGTAGGAGAAGGTCGTAAGTAAAGCGGATTCCTCTCCTCCATAGCAGATGAACTCTGCCTATTGATCCGACAGAGCTTTTCTGATCCCTTGTCGTGTTGCTGCCGGATGCACTAATTTCTTATTCTCCTCTGAGAGAAGTCCTGAAGATAACAATTGTCTAGTGCTGAACACATATTCCGGGTATGCTGGGCAGACATGTATGATGTTCCTAAACATTTTGCAATAGATGCAGAAATACACCAGACTAGTACCTGGGGGTGAATGTATCAAGCTGAGATGTTGCCTATAGCAACCAATCAGACTCTAGCTGTCATTTTGTAGAATGCACTAAATAAATGATAACTAGAATCCCTTTGGTTGCTATAGGCAACATCTCCACTTTTCAAACCTGCCAGAAACTCTCAGCTTGATGCATTTACCTCCTGGGGCTAGATTAACTAAGCTGCGGGTTTGAAAAAGTGGGGATGTTGCCTATAGCAACCAATCAGATTCTAGCTTTCATTTATTTAATACTTTCTACAAAATGATAGCTATAATCTGATTGGCTGCTATAGGCAACATCTCCACTTTTTCAAACCTGCAGCTTAGTAAATCTAGCCCTAGATCTTAAAAAATGCACAAACACTGTGCAAAAGACTATGCCCCCTGACTTGCAGATGTTATAGGAAACATAAATGACTGTATATTTTATTCTCAACCAGGAACAAATCTAATTTACTAGGATCCAGAACAACATTTTCATTATGACATCATGTCACCTCTACAGATAAACATGAACCATACAGCCAAACATACTGTATTATCTATAAAACAACAACAACTTTTATGATTCCTTGCTGCCCCTCTTCCACCTTTCACTTCGGCTGGGTGCACACTACAGGAAATTTCTCCAGATGTGCCTCTTAGTTCACTTATTCTTTCCTTGCTGCCCCCTTTGTCCACCTATTTATGTAGCTGTCACCCAGTGCCTTGGGTTCTTCAGCTACTAAAAGTTAAAGATAGCCCCTCCCTCAGATTCTAGGTGAGGGGCGTGGCTTCCACTGCGCTGTGCATACTATGATGCAAGTGGGTACTCTGCGTCATCTTGTGGCAAGTGAGTGGGGTCAGTGCCAGTCGTATCACTTATGCGCAGGTCACAAACTATCCCACCACTTTTTGTGCAGACTAGGGGGGAGCAAAAATATGGAGACTCACATTTTAATAGGGTGTTTTGCAAAGGTGCAAAATTCCAAAGATTCAATGTTTGAGTTTTGCTCCGCCATTTTGCACATACCATTCTGCACTGTATGTGTTAATTTGGGGCAGCACGGTGGCTTAGTGGTTAGCACTTCTGCCTCACAGCACTGGGGTCATGAGTTCGATTTCCGTCCATGGCCATATCTGTGCGGAGTTTGTATGTTCTCCCCGTGTTTGCGTGGGTTTCCTCCGGGTGCTCCGGTTTCCTCCCACAATCCAAAAACATACTAGTAGGTTAATTGGCTGCTATTAAATTGACCCTAGTCTCTCTGTGTCTGTGTGTTAGGGAATTTAGACTGTAAGCTCCAATGGGGCAGGGACTGATGTGAGTGAGTTCTCTGTACAGCGCTGCCGAATTTGTGGCGCTACATAAATAAATGATGATGCTGATCTTATGGGAAGCATAGAGTTGATATGACAATGGCGAATTCATTCTATTGTGTTGAGTGGTTTGGGGTAGAACTGGGAACAATGAAGGCCAAATTGTGGTGCGCTTAGTGTTACATGCATAAAGGGCCAAGATCCCATGGGGCCCCTTGTACCTGTGGGCCTCATAGTGGCTATACTTACATCCCATCCTCAAAACTGAAGTGATCGCACACATTGGTGGCAGATGGGCCATGAAATTGCTTCATTGGGACTTGCACACCTACAAACATTGAAGACAGCACCTCTGCAATTGCGTCATCATCTCCCCCTGCAGTGCAACAAAGCAATACCCGACCTAGCACAGCAGGGGTGGGGCTATGATGACACAAATTGCTCTATCAAGTCCCACCCCTGCCCACTTCAAAAAGTGGGTTGGATCTGAGAGGTAGTCTGCTTTTCCGGGTGTCCTGGAGAGTACCTGAAATTTATCTCCTGGACATTCCATGAACGTAGAAAAGTGTGACTTTCCTATTTTATTCATGGACCTTGCTCTATGTAAATGATCTTACTATGATTGAAAAAAAAGTTTAATGAATATTATTTTGCATGCACAGAATTGAGTAAAACCTATGAACGATGCAGAAGTGTTCCTACCAGGGTTAAATGTTTCTTCTTTTTCATGTACATTATATAGTGCAACATTTGGCACTTTATTTTCTAGACCAATTAATAATTATTGGATAAAACATATCACTTTGCCCAGCACGTCTGCTATCACTATGCAGTTAATCCTGTTTTTCAGCCTCTCACATCTGGAATATTTTAAATCAACTACTCGTAGGTTTTCCTGCCTCGCAAATTTCTCCTTTGCAGTCCGTCCAGAAATACTGAGCCAAAATAATTTCACTTTCTCAGACAGATGCTTGATCTGGAAATCCATCCCTGGCTCCTCATCAAGTTTCTGAACACCTACAATGTTTTCCTCTATCCTGGAAAGTAACTAGCTACATGTGTTCTCCCCTACACATCGCTACCCTCCGGAATACCGTGTACTCGTAATATAGAAATGAGCTTCCATATAACTGCACAATAGGCAGCATGCCGCCTAATCTCATATAGAGGCAGCATGTGACCACTCTGATCACACAGGGGGTGTGGCCTCTTCATACACAACATAAACCAACAGGTATTACCTTACAATGCCTAAATATGCTGGGAAAGTAATATACCTGCAACATGCCAAATTATTTTTTTCACGTGATCTCATGATCTATAGCCACAATTTTTTCTGGATCTGGTTTTAAGTACTTGAGTTGGTGGTCGCAAGGGTGCCCTCTGTATTGTGTGTGCATCACAAGGATGCCCTCTGTATTGTGTGGTCATCACAAGGTTGCCCTCTGTATTTGTGGCCGTCACAAGGGTTCACTCTGTATTGTGCGGCGTCACAAGGATGCCCTCTGCATTGTGTGGTCATCACAAGGATGCCCTCTGTGTTGTGTGACCATCACAGGTTTGCCCTCTCTATTGTGTGGCCGTCACAAGGTTGCTTTCTGTATTGTGTGGTCGGTTCAAGGATTTCCTCTGTATTGTGTGCCGGTCACATGGTTGCTCTCTGTATTGTGTGGTCCTTACAAGGGTTCCCTCTGTATTGTGCGGCAGTGACAAGGATGCTCTCTGTATTATGTGGCCGTCACAAGGTTGCCCTGTGTGTTGTGTGACCATCACAAGGTTGCTTTCTGTATTGTGTGGCCGTCACAAGGTTGCTCTCTGTATTGTGTGGTGGTCACAAGGCTGCTCTATGAATTGTGTGGTGGTTGCAAGGTTGCGCTCTGTATTGTGTGGCAGTCACAAGGGTGCTCTATGTATTGTGTGGTGGTCACAAGGGAGCTCTCTGTATTGTGTGGTGGTCACAATGGTGCTCTATGTATTGGGTGGCGGTCACAAGGGTGCTCCTGTATTGTGTGATGGTCACAAGATAGCTCTGCATTGTTTGGCAGTCACAAGGGTGATCTCCTTATTCTCTATATTTTCTGTTGTCACTTATTGCTCTGTTTTCCATATTACATTTTCCAAACAGGTTCCAACATTCCAGGATCCATACAAGAATCCAGTACCAGGCTGTAAAAGCTGCAAGAACAGGTAGGTGAGAGCAACACTATTTTAATACATAATATGTCATGTCTAAAGAGGCACAGCCACACCCCATGTTGACCACGCCCCCATTACTATGTGGCCACGCCCCCTGCTGCAACGCACATCCCTTCTCCTACTATATGTGGAGGGAGGGAGGCAGAAAGTTGCTGTTCCAGGGCCCCAAATTTCTCTTGGCGGCCCTAATTATGGCTCTGGCTGGGCAGATATGACAAGAGGGCTTTCAATTACAGCCGGATTTCTCCTGCCACGGTGGACGGGCAAAATCGAAGATGATCTGAGGCAATGTAGAAAGTTATTTAGTTAAGTTTATTTTTAAAATGGGAAACACCTTTAATAAGTCACTTAAGGTTCTGCACCTTGACAAAAGCTAACCTCAAAAATTGTGTTTGGTTAAAGGGGAACTCCACTTCCAGAGAGTTCTATTGTCCTCACAAATCTAGTTATATTTATTAACCATAGATACATATATATATACAAGTTAACCCGTGCATGATACTCATGCATTCTAGTCAAATCAAGATACTTAAGGTCTTAAAAAGGTTCTTGTCATGCATTTGGGCCTAGCCCAGGCCTCCTCAGGGGAAGATCGTTACTTCCCGACGCAAGCGCCCTTTTTAATGTGTGTTCATGAGGTAAAATTACCTCACGAAAATGAGTTTGACCCCTCAACTCGTAAATTTAGCCTTTACTACCCCTCCCACGGGGGGAAGGGGGGATGATGGAAGTTAACTGACTTGACTATTCTAATTTTTTTGTCAAATAATGTCAGTATACCAAATTTCAGGTCAATTGGATGAGCCCTTTCTGAGAAAATAGTTTTTTCCACACACACACACACACACACACACACACACACACACACACACACACACACACACACACACACACACACTAACGCACGCCTCTACACATGTGTGTTCATGAGGTAAAATGACCTCACGAAAATGAGTTTGAGCCCTACCAAATTTCAGCCCTTTTTGAATTTTTTTTCCCACACACACTAAGAATTTAGTAGGTCAGTGTATAACTCTGCCCAGCAGGTGGCGCTGCAACTTGGGTTTTTTTTTTACACACACACACACAGACGCCACTAAGCATTTATATATATATATATATATATATATATATATATAACATGTGTTTGCATTCAGTAGCTACTGTAAAAATGTATTTTATGTACAATAGATAACATAATAAATGTATTTTATAGGGTGGGGGACGTTTTGTATTTTTTATGTTTTCTCGTTAATGACTATGGGCCTGAGTCATTAAGGAAAGTTAAGCAAAAAATTTAGCAAGTTTTTTTTACTCAAGTTTTCTGGACAAAACCATGGTACAATGCAAGGGGTGCAAATTAGTTTATTATTTTGCACATAAGGAAAATACTGGCTGTTTTGTTCATGCAGCACACAAATACTTGATATTTTATTTGTACACTGAAATTTAGGACATGCCCTACCCCAACTATAAATCTGTCCCCACATTTTAAATTTACCTCCCCTTCCAATGCAACATGGTTTTGCCTTACTTGCTTACTTTTACTTAACTTTCCTTAATGAGTCAGGCCCTATATTATTAACAGGTGACATTAGTTGAACATTTTTTTTCGGTGCTTTATTTTGGGGTTTTATATGCCCACACGTATTGGACGTATACTACAGTGTATTATCTGTCAGAGCAGAGCGCACCTAGACCCGTAGTCATCAAGAGACGTATCTTCAGCTCCACTTCTTGCTTGTTTCAGTGGGAATGGATGTCTGTGTTTTTCTGTCTGTTTCTTCTGGAACAGCTTTTGGTTGAACTCATTTTATTTTAAAAATCTGCACACATTGTGACTTCTTTATAAATAGAGATGAACATGTATTAATACGAAAGTGTGATGTCTGAACTTATATCTAAAGTGACGAAATATGAATATGTAGGAGCAACTGTAAGAAATGTTATCACCCTGTCAGAGATAAAATAACAGTCTGCTCATTAGTTCTGAAAAAGCAAAAAAAACAGCGATCTTCATGAAACGAGTGGAGTCTGAGCGGGATTAGAATAAAGGAACTTAGCCGGAATGTTGTGAACTAAAGCGAAACTCCGCCTTCCGAGAATTCTATTGTCTAGGCTCAAATCCACAGGCTAAGCCTGGGATAGGCAACCTGAAACACTACAGGGGCCACATGGGGAGCCCCCCTAACCTGCAAAAGAGCCGCAACCCATGCAAACACGGGGAGAACATACAAACTCCACACAGATAAGGCCATGGCCGGGAATTGAACTCATGACCCCAGTGCTGTAAGACAGAAGTGCTAACCACTGAGCCACCGTGCTGCCCATAGGCATTATATTTTCTTTCTGAAAAAATAGCTTTGTAATAATGTAGAATACATACTTTTTTGTTCATACAAAAAAAAAACCTTTAAAATTATAAGGTATATTTCAAAACAATATATTAGTATTATTATTATTGTAGTGTTGGCATACCAGTTGGTCCATCCTGTGAAGTCCAGATCAAAATCCTTTACATGAAACAGTGCATTTCATACTTTATACTTCATACTTGAGTACAAAGGCTTGGCATTTGACATGTGTTCAATATGTATATTTACCAGTGTTGATATGCATGTAGAACGAAAAACGCACGTGTGTAAGTCCAGTGAATCCCCATTGAAATGGTTATTTCTAGGGTGTTGATCGACGTTATAAGCAATGGAGCTGACATAGTTTCAGTTGTATTAGCTAATCATGAGCTCTGTGGCCATCTCTAGCACCAAGAAAGTGGTCAGGGGATGGAGATTAGTGATTAGTGAGTCATCTTCATTGCAATTATGTTTCATTTACACTGACACTAGTGTTTACACAAACTCTGTAAACCAATAAAAGATAACATTTGTAACATTAGATCTATTATCAGTGACTGAATAATCTTTCTATTCAATGGAAAAATAAAACAGGAAGGACAGTAAATTGGTGGAACAATTATATCTCTATGGCGAAAAAAATTTAGATGAACACAGGAGATTCTGGCGACATAAATGCTCTTAAAATTTCAGCCAAAATTTCTCTTTCTGTCAAATCAATTTGCAAAAAAAAATAGAAAAACATTTGTTTGAGGGCATTCATTTGTAATGCCAATTAGTTGAATTTGTTGTTATGTTTCACGGTTTGTTAAAGTTATTGTTGCTGGAGAAAAAAAAAGACATTTTACTGTATACCACCATTCTCAGCAATTCTGGTTATGGGCTAAACCATGTTGCATTGGAGGGGGAGATAAATGTAAAATGTGGAGACAGATTTATAGTTGGGGTAGGGCATGTACTAGATCAACATTAAACTTCAGTGTAAAAATAAAACTATCAAGTATTTGTGTGCTACATGAAATAACAGCCAGTATTTAACTTATATGCAAAGTACTAAATTCATTTGTACCCCGTGCATTGTAACATAGTTTGTCCAGGAGTAAATTTAATGAATCAGACCCCCTGTGTTTTCTTTAACAAGTATATTCACTTGAAAAGGCCAAAATACAACAAATCCTGAAACACGCTGTGAATCACCCTGGTGTGTCATATTTGTGCTACACAGTCTTACGTTTCTTTTTTGATGTCTTTGCAAAAGCCAATAGATCATTGGGATTGTTATATCAATAACCAGTTACGTCACCTCGCTATGAAGTGTCACTTGGCTTCACCCCAACAGTCGCTGCACAGTCACAATTTTCCATGCCGAAAAAGGACATGACCAGCCTAATCTCAAAAGTGACTGAGAGGATTTGGGCCAAGTGAGGATCTGAGAGGATGGCTGCTGGTGAAGGCTCAGAGGGACGCCTGTTCCCAAACACTGGTCTAAAGTGTCCCAACTCTACAATCAGCTATGATGGAAGTTATGATTTAGCGCCTAAATCTAAACTACCTCTAATATAATATTGGATAGGAATAGAGATGCTCACTGACCCCCGTGAACTGGTTTTGGTTTTGGATCTGGATTAGCTTCGTGTTTTGGTTTTGGCAAAACCGCCCTCGTAAGTTTTGGTTTTGGATTTTTTAGAAAAAATATGCTAAAATCACATAATTTTGCTCTTTTTTTGTTCCTACATTATTATGTACCTCAATAACACTAATTTCAAGTCATTTGCAGTCAATTTTGACCACCTCACAGATCACAATATTATTTTCTTACACTTTCGGACAAATACTGCAGCGACCTGGCTGGATGGTAAGCGACAGAGCAATGACACAAACACACGGCAGTTCCTAGCACATCTAGGAAACATTGGCACACAGCAGTGGCAGAAAAGAAAAATGGGGGTCCGCCCTCCGTCCCATCCCTCGCAATGCTGGATCTTAAAAAGGCATTCAAAACTCGCGAGATCCGACAACGTCACAATGACGTTTTGCCTCGTTTTCAATTCCGAGGGCGCGCGACAGTACCGAGCTGGCTCGGCTCGGTACTCGGATCCCCTAAGTTTAGGTGTGTTCGGTTCTCGAGGAACCGAGCCTGAGCATCTCTAGTTAGGAAAGTGTTTACAAAATTACATGTATGAAATAAATACACAGACCAGTTTCCCACTTTCTAAGATTCATTTGCAGATAGATATTAATTGATTGAAAAAAAACAAAGACATACAGTTGTTACAATACACATTGACAATAAGAAAAGCATAAAACTGCTCATAAATAGCCTACTATTCCCTGAGGGGAAAAAAACCCTTACATATAAAGTACGTAATACAAGTCAGTCAATTATGAGCATTTCTTCATAAGAATTAGTTTAGGTCAAAGTTCTCTGTGTCAGCTAGCATGAAAGTCACTGTCAATACAATAGTTGTGGTATGTATACACCAGGACGGAGCAGCACTATCCAAGATGGCCGCCATGCCGTGTCAGAATATAGAAATCATCTGGTGTAGAAACCTCCTGTAATTGTGACATGAGAGGCTAAACTTTCTTAAATCAGCATGTTACTCTATAAATGTTTGTTTTTAAACCCATCAAGATCTCTGTGAGATTGCTATAAATTGGGTGAAGACGGAAAACCAACTACATCATTTATATGGTGAGCTTGGGGGTTTAGTATACTTGCCTGCTGTCCCGGGATGTCATCTTTTGCAAGGCAGAAACATTTTTCCGGGCTCTTCCTACGGTTTGCAATCTAGTCGTAACTTTGCGACTGCTGCTCAACCTTGTTCTGCCTACGAGAAATGTAAAGGAGCTGCAGAAAGGACAAACTGAAAAGTGTTTGAGATTTTGTACCTCGAATCTAACATTTTACCTCTTTTTCCAAGATGATGGGATTAAAAACTTTCCAATTAGTTGTTATTGCATATCTAGGAACAATAGAGAAAGCGAGTACTAAGTTATGTGCAGTAAAAACAATTATACTGAAGACATATAGCACCTCATTTAAATGTGAGGGCATCTGATGGGCGTGTAAGGAGCGTGATGGACATGTATGGGGGTCTGATGGGCATGTATGGAGGTCTGTAGGGCATGTGAGGGCATCTGATGGGCATGTATGGAGGTCTGATGGGCATGTATGGAGGTCTTGTGGGCATGTGAGGAGAGTGATGGGCATGTGAGAGCATCTGATGGGCATGTATGGAGGTCTGATGAGCATGTATGGAGGTCTGATGTGCATGTAAGGAGGGTGATGCGCATGTGATGGCATCTGATGGGCATTTATCGAGGTCTGATGGGCATGTATGGAGGTCTGATGTAAGGTGGTTGATCGGTATGTGAGGGCATCTGATGGGCATGTATGGAGGTCTGATGGGCATGTGAGGGCATCTGATGGCCATGTATGGAGGTCTGATGGGCATGTATGGAGGTCTGATGGGCATATGAAAGGGTGATGGGCATGTATGGAGGTCTGATGGGCATGTATGCAGGTCTGATAGGCATGTAAGGAGGGTGATGGGCATGTGAGGGAATCTGATGGGCATTTATGGAGGTCTGATGGACATGTATGGAGGTCTGATGTAAGGAGGGTGATGGGCATGTGAGGGCATCTGATGGGAATGTAAGGAGGGTGATGGGCATGTGAGGGCATCTAATGGGCATGTATGGAGGTCTGATGGGCATGTAAGGGCATCTGATGGGCATGTGGACAGGGTGATGGGCATGTATTGAGGTCTGATGGGCATGTGAGGGCATCTGAAGGACATTTATGAAGGGTTATCTGATGGATATATTGAGTATATAAGAGGCTTGTAGGGAGGTCTGATGCCATGGGTAAGGTTTGTTGGCATGTGGGGAGGTCTGATGGGCATTTAAGGGGCTTGTGGGGAGGACTGAGGGACATGTGTGGAGTTGGGAGGGCATGTGGGGAGGTCTGAGGGACATGTGGGGAGTTGGTGGTGCATGTGGGGAGATCTTTGTACATGTGGGAGTGCATGTGAGTGCATTTTGTGGCAAGTGAGGGTCTGAGGGCATGTGGGGCTATTTTGGAACATTTGTGAGATCTGAGTGGCATGTGGGGGAATTTGGAAGGAAATGAGGGATACATTGGGGCATTTTGGACTTTATTTTTTGGGCTGTTTCTCATTCTTGAAATGGTAATGTGCTGCCCCTTTGAAGGTCGGAAAGCATTTTGGGTTGTCCATCAGTGTACTAGAGCGTTCATTATTTAAGTTATTAAGAGGCAAATGTTTTGTTGTGTTGTTAGGGTCTCTGAAGCCATAAAAGTGATGACAATAACATATAAAATGTCTTATTAATAAAACTTTCATTAGCTTTGCTAGACAATAGGGTATTAGTGCCACATATTGCACTACACCAATGCAGCAAAATGTCTTACACTAGAAGCAGAAAGTCCGGATTTGAGATGATTGAAGACTTCCTCACATTTAGATTGGATGGGATTTTTTTAGCTGCTGAGAAGCTTTATCTTTTGAAAAGTAAAATAGGTGTCAGTTCGTTACATTTACATTTCCACGTACATTTTTTTTTAAAAAAACAAACAAATCTTGTATCAAGGGTCGGGAAACCCCTACAGTTTAGCCCACCCTTCCAGATCCCGCCCACTTTCCTAGTGAAGTGGGAGAGCTTAATGACACCATTCGCTGCAAATTGCGAATCACATCACCACAGAAATGCAACATACAAGTTACATACCAGTAACCTATTAGTATACAGAAAAATTATGTATTGTTATAATGGATTTAAAAATGAGAAAAATTAGTACGAATATAAAATTAAGCCTTGTATAAAATAGAATTAGTTGCTTTTCCACCTTCACTTGACTTTCATTTATTGGCTTTTAAATGCTCTCCTGGGACATTTACTAAATACAGTACATTGCTTTATCATTCTATGTTTCTTCAGCCACGTCTTTATAGCATCCATCTGGAAACAGCACTGCTACGCTTTGCACTCGGTATTGGAAACAATTGAGTCCAGACAGAGATTTATAAAGCAAAGTATTATTACGCTTAGAATAAAACGATTAAATAGCTGGCTGAATAATTGTATGAATCAAAATGCTGTATGTTTATTTGACTCGGTTCAGTTCTGTCATTTAATCACACAGCTTGGCGGTAGATATGAGCAAAGCTGTGGCCCGATTTTGCGTGGATTGCAATTTCAGTACGGAACAAGCCGTTTGGCAGGGACGCAAAACTCCAGTGATACAGACTTCGAATTCTGCTTTTGTTTTGCCATTCAGCAGAATTTATAATCTATAAACAGAGCTGGGGCGACAGTGTGTTTGGTTGCTTGGGTGTTCCGTGGTCGAAAAAAACGTACACAATTTGGCCCAAATCAGGAATGGAGTGAGTTTTCCACGGAACCACTTTGACAATTTTGCACATATCTACCTGTACAGTCTACCTGTTTATTGAGGCATTACATCCTTTCTCTGTACCCAAGTGTAGTTATTCCATAAACAAATATGTTGAGAGCCAAAAGCTTGTCATTTCGTCACAGCTCTTTATAACGGTACGCAGTATTGCTTCAAGACATTTATTACATTAGCTGTAAAATAACTGGTGTGACAACATATTCTAGCAACCAGCAAGTCTTAATTGACGACCACCATCCTGGGCAAAGGCAGTATGATCTGTACTGTGTGGCTTACAGTGCACCTACCACCTATGCACAGCAGATGAACTAAAATCCGGGACAATGCAGCCAATCAATTCACTAAGAACTTGTTCCTAGTGACTCCATAAATGTAATACTGGTTCAGCCGATAAAATAGCTGCGATAACAACTGCTACATTTTATCACCGAAATTGTATGTTTCCTAGGAATTTGTGTGCTAAGTGGCAGAACTGCATACATGAATACCGTCTCCAACCAATAAAAATGAATAAATATTGTTAAAAGCCTTTATTCCTGGAAACAAATTTTAATGGCTCAATTTTCAGCCTTCGCCGAGAACATTCAGTAATGTTGGATTGGAAATAAAAGGATTTCTTTTCTTTAAAGTTGTGCCTTTTGATCCCACATAATAGTCAATAGAAGTGTTTTCTCCTATCTTAGGTAAAGCTTTTTCAAGCTATTTGCAGCCAGCTGAAAGGAAAATGATTAATTCCGTCTCCTTCCCTGTGTTTAGCGTTCATCAGTCAGGTGCTAACTGAGGGGCTGTTTCCTTTTTGGCTTTAAAGGGCAGTAAATGTTAACGGAGCATTAGGCAAATTAGTAATAAAAATGCACACACGTTTTCATTAACACATCGGTGCTTTTTTAAGAGCTGGACAAATGTAGAGGGACAACCCATTTTTTTATGCAAATGTGAATAATTAACCGCTATGTATACCCCACCCCAAACCCTCCAGCCCAGTTTTCACATGTCTATTTTTGACTTGCTTTGTGAAACATTTTTTGGGAGTGCTGTCAATCATTGGAACATGTATGGGAGCAAGACGTGACTTCAAAGGCCGCTCTCATAATTGTTTTAAATTTTACCTTTTTCTCCTTAAAAAACATTAGTAATGTACAATTGTAAAGTTATAGCATTGTAATGTAATGTTGGTTTATGCAGTAATTGGGTTCTACCGTACAGATGGCGTCTACAGGTAAACAGGAGTTCCGTTAAAGTACTGGTCAGGATCATTCACCGCAGAGGATCTAAACAAGGTAAATACCTCTGAACATTCCATTTGTGGAATCAGAACATTGCGAGAGGGGGCGTGGTCACCATGTCACATGGGGGGTAGAGCCACAAGTGTCTTTTATACTTCACAGAATCCTGATAAACCCACTCCAATTATTATTATACATGTAACTTACAAATTTGTTTTCTATTAATATTAATGAAATCTATGATAAGGGTGACCTTTAGTCATGTGTAAACATTTGTATAAGCGCAGTGGTTCATTACTCAGCACATACTATGCAAAGGTTTCATGTTTTTTCTCCATTGTGGGCAGTAACTGAACACCTTAGGGGGAAGAGGAGGTTATCATACTGTCCAACTCTCCCGGAATGTCCAGGAGACTCCCGGATTCCGGGTAGGTCTCCCAGGAGAGTATGGCAGCCTCTCCCATCTGCCCACTTCTTAATGAAGTGGGCAGAATTAGATCCAAAATGCCTCAGGGAATCTCACTGGACCCCGCCCCTGCTGTAAAGTTTGGTCATTATGCCGCAGAGGTGGGGCCAAAATATCAGGATTTGCTTAGACCCACCCCCACCTCCCCCCAGCAGCTCCTGGACGCCGACTCCAAGAAGTCGGCAAGTATGGGTTAGATAATATTTGTGACTGGGATGTAGGTTTATCAAACCTTCTAAAAAGGAAAAATGTAAGTGGTGCCAATAGCAACCAATCAGATTCTAGCTATCATTTTCTAGAATGAGCTTGATAGATGATAGTTAGAATCTGATTGGTTGCTATGGGCAACACCTCCACTTTTTCTTTTTAGAATGTTTGCTAAATCTACCTCCACAGTGTGTGAGTTTCTTCTCAGGCCACTAAACTCCAGTAAAAAAAACTAGTAAAATTATCCTGCATTTTCCAGTACCAAAATATTTTCCTCGCATGTTCCTTGTTTTGTAAATGCTTACATGTGGAAATGTCTCAGCAATTGCTATTTCCCAATAGTAAATGAAAATCACACTGTCATTTTAAAGAGTACCCCTTTTGCCAACACACATTGGAGGCAGCTAATTTTTGGACTGAACAAATATCCATGATGATTACAACATACATTTGAGAGCAGTGATTCCTCTGGAAAATTAATGAGCTTAGAGAGGCTCCTTTTAAAATGGGAGAGCACAACTATTAATTCATACTTGCCTACTCTGCTGGAATGTTGCGGAGACTCACAAATGTCAGAGAGTCCTCCCGGAATTCCAGGGGCGTAGACAACACCACTGAGATGGGCAGGCAGGGTCAATGATAAGGAGATTCCGTGCTCTCTGACCTGCAGCGTGACCATTGTTTCACAGCAAGGACCAGGCCTGTGATAACACACATCCTATTGTCAACCTTCCCCCCAGCATTTGCACATGTTGGAGGCTCTACATACATTAATAAAGCCCATAGTTTCCATTCAAAAACTGCCTGCTTACACCCTAGGTCTTATTTACTCACATTGGATTTAGGTGCAAAATTTTCACTAAATCATAGCATCCAATCAGAAACTTGCTTTCATTTGTCTAACTTGCTCTAGACACATAAAAGCTAATTGCTGGTTGGTTGCTCTGCTTCAGTACAAATTTTGCTCCTAAATTCAATGTTTGTAAAATTCTTGTTGTCTGTCCCGATTATTTTCATGTCTCCTGCCTCAGCGCTTAGGATAACTTATTTGTAAGCTCACAAAACCACTGTCTCTAGCATCTGCAGGTGACAGGAACACGTTAACATGTAAACTGTAAAGTAAACAAAAAACAACCAAACAATACAATGTTTTTTTTTTTTTGTTTTTTTTTTATATTATTGATATGAATTTATATAAAAAAAATCACAGGGATTTCTTTTATAGGCTTAGGTACAGAACACCAATTATTTTATTACCTAAGTAAATATTGTAAAGGACTATGATACTATCTAATAATACACTCTCGATCTTTACGAAAACATATTATTTATATAAGGGGATCTATCATAGATTATTAACTGAAATAGCCTGCTGGCATTATCAATTAGAACATATTTGTTTCTTATTAAACAGTCTGCAGACAGGAGAGAACATTTTTACATCCTTCCCTCCAGGGTTTGGTGGAATCTGATCCTGGGCGCCGTAATGAAAACACAATTGTTATCGTCAAAAGTGGATTTTCATGGTAAACATTCTATTTGTAGAATAGTAAATTTTGTTACATCTGTATTAATCAGGGCACTTGTGGTTTTATACAGTGTAGTTGGAGCTCAAACACATGAACATGACCCGTTACTGGAGACTTTACAGTTTAGCGCATTCTTGCCTACTCTTGGGAAGGTCTGAGAGGCTCCTGAATTTCAGGGAGAGCAGGCTACCCTACCGGATCCCACTTTTCTTTCTTGCGAAGTGGACAGGTTCTTGATATGCAATTGCCCAGTGGTGGATGATGTCTAATGATGTGAAACGCGTCGTCATAGCTCCCCACTGAGAAATGCAATCATCATGCAACCCCTCCCCGGTCTTCCCTCTTGGACCTCCCCTCCATCAAAAAGTAGGCAAGTATGCTTCAGTGACATCCAACCTGTGCTTTCCAGCTGTGGTCAAACTACAAATCCCACCATGCTTTGCAGCTGGGATGGAACTAACCTGAGCGTAGCTCAAAGAATGGAAGAGGCCCATTGCTAACAATTTAATTTGATTATTTTATACACACTTGGCTAGCTGGGCCTCTATAACTTGTGGTTCCCTCTGTCCCAACATAGCATATTCTATTGAAGAGATTGTCTGATTTTGTCACTCCACCCATTTTTGTTATGCCCCCACCCTTTTAACAAATGAGAGGCAATTCCTTACTGTTGGCTAAAGCCAAAATACAGACTGCGATGTTTATTTGAATGCAGTTTCTGCAACTAACAGTACAGGGCTCAATACATCCAGTCCGACTTAATAGAACAATATAGAAAAGTTCTGGACAGACTGAGGGACATATTTATTGAAGGGCAAAAAGACCTATTGCCGGTGATAGGGCTTTTTTTGTTTTGCCCCAAGGATTACTGACTTACTCAGTGGCCCAGAGATACTGTCTGGCAGCGGTAAAAGTAATATTTCTGTTCTCCAGGCCAGTACCGGGTACTACTGATTAGTCATGAGCCATTTTGCCCCAATGAAGGCTACAGTCGGTGATAGTTCTCACTGGCCTGGAGCTTTGGTACATAAAGAGAAGCCCTAAATCCAGCGAGAACGGTCTTTTTTCCTATTGCTAAATAAACCCTTATGAATTCCAGTGGTGATCTGCAGCAACTGCGTTCAGATGAACAGTGTAGCCTTACTTCTGGAAATGTTACTTGGGTGGTAGGACGTAAGGGTAGAGGGGGCTATCTAATAATGATTAAACTCTCCAGGTGCAACAATCAAATACTAGTTGTTTGTTTTTCTCAGATGTTCTTTACTCCTGACCTTTACCCCTTGTTCTTCCACTGCTCAGAAGAACCAATTTTACAACATAACTACTCTGTCCTAGTGAAGGCACTGCGGAACCACCTAAACGTGCCCCTGGATTGTGGAGTAAAAACTAGAAGCAGATGAAATAGATGTGGCCAAGCCAAGCTCAGTATGTTTATAGACAAATGGCTGTAGCTCTGTATGGAAACGGAGCTGGATTTTAATTTACCGCTACCTAGGCCACTACTTATAAACCATATGAGAACTTTCCATCCATATAATTCATTACTTCTTCTTGGAAGTTCCAGCTTGCAACTCATAGAGCCAACACTGCTATTTTGAAGGATTGTGGATAAATTCTGCATGTGTGATATAGTGTGACAACAGTTGGATGAAGCAGTCAGGCTGCGTCTTGTGCCGTAATCCGTAGCTACCGATCGGACGTCAGACAGTCTATAAATTTAAGCCTGACATGACAGAATTTATTTGTATGTGCAAAGAAAGTGGCAAAGTTCTGCTTTTACCAGGAGCATCTGTAGAATTAATGAGTGTTAATACACAAGTGATGTTAATATACATAGAACCTCCAGTAAATAATATAGATGTGACTTGGCAAGCAGTAATGTCAAGGCTTAGAAATATAAGTGATGGCTTCACTGCTTGGGAGTACTGATGACCGCTTCAATATTTATTAGAAACACTTATGTATTATAAGAAACAACTATCCCCCTACAACAAGGATATGATGAATGGCCTCAGAATTCTGTGCTCTGTATAAAAACACATTACGGGGGTACGTCTCCTCATATTAAATATTTTTTTGGTATGGAACTGTGGCCAGCTCCTACCAATAAGCCTGACACATAGACTAGGTACTTGACAACGATTGAACAGAGAAGGCAGGTTATCAGTGCCTGCCATTGCTTTATCGAATGGTCCCAATCAGTTCCTGTCTGTTCCACGTACGACCTCCCAGGGCAGGCTTTCAATGTCTATTGTTATTCCTTGTTGTCAGTGTTAAAAATAATCTTCTCACACTGGAGATAAAAATATTGCTTACAAACAGCTAGAAAGTCCACCCCGATGACTGTGAAAGTCTATCTAGCCTAACTCTTCATGTGACAACCCAAAATGTCATTCCACTCCAGTTCTCCTCCGTCATGATTGACATTCCTGATACAGGCTTCACCGGGGTGATAGTCTTCCTCTCCCATCTTTAGGCACTGTAGTTATTCTGAAAAAGAAATGAAGAAGACATTAGAGGTTCACCGATTGTCGGTTTCTGAATGTATTAAGTAAAATATTCAGTATAGTTCAGGCAATCAGACCAAAGACAAGTGACTTTCTTATCAAAGGTTTTGTGAGGAGAGTCCACAAGGTTATCATATGAAGCAGATGTGTGCATTTTCTGTGGTTAAAGATGATGCACATAGAGGAGAAGTTTTTGTGGGCTGGACCATTATCCATGAGAATGCAGCTATTCATTTTCTGGTGAATTGTCTGGCTGCAGAGTCAGACTGGCCCACAGGGGCACCGGGGAAATCCATGGTGAGCCCTGATGCCTCCACTCTCTGTCGTAGTGGGGCGGGACCAAACCATCGCAAGTACCAAAAGCTGAGACACCTGGCTACATTGACCTTTAAGCCTTGCGGTGGACAATGACATCACAGCACAGTGTAAAAGAGCTGGGAGGAGCCACACGAAGAAGAGGCACTGAGGCGGAAATGGCATCAAAGTTAGTATTACTGCACTACTGCAAATCTGAAGGAAACCTCAGCGGGGGCTAAAGATTCTGAGAGAACGGGGAGATATTGCTGGGGATTCTGACACAACGGGGTGGGCGATCATAAAATTACACAATATATTTACAGTGCTAGAGATTATGAGAGAACTAGGGGAAGGAGGATGAATGAGGAGGATTAAATAGAAAGGTGGAAGATAAATGAGAAGGAGGAAGAAGGAAGAGGAGGACGAAAGAGGAGCAGTGTAACATGTCCTCAGTGACATGAATAGTGGGGCCTATGGACTCATACATTCTAGTAGAGAGAAGGGGGAGGCGATAACATGCAGATGAAGCAGAAAGGAAAGGAGGCTGGATAAAGTCACCTTGGGCAGGTGAGTAGCTGTGTGAATATGTAAACCCCTCTCAGGTGTGTATTCTGTGTGCCCCTCCCATGGTGGAGGGGGGGGTAGGAAAAAACCTGTGCAAAGTGCAGCCTCATCATAGGAGGCTGCATATGTTACGGATGCTCTCTGCATTGTATAATGATCATGAGATGCTCTCTATCATTTATATAATACCCTAGGATGCTCACTGTATTAGATATCATCCCCTAGGATGCTCTCTTTATTTTATGTCACAAAGACTAATACCTGCTTTGTCTTACTTGCAATACGTCTCTGTTATTTCTCCTTGAGCAATGTGCAGTCTCCTGTCTATAATGACCTTATTTACTCCTCACTAATTTGATTGATCTAAGTTCTATATGCATTTTTCTGTCATACATTCTGTCCATCAGCCACATTGCCATTCCATGTTTCCAGACATCCCATCAGCTACACTTACCCGCTCTGCTGCCACACTGGTCCCCACTACCAGTCACCCAATGCTGCCACTGGTATTGCTAAAACATTTCTCATCCCTTCTGTTAGACATCCCTTGCTGCTGCATCTCGCCTGTCACCATTTCCCCTAACAGACTCTAGACTGGCCTCCCTACACCACTGTTATAGCAGACGGGAGATATCAGAAGAGAGAATTATTAACAAGTGCCAAAAGAAAAAACTAAACTTTGTACTGTGGGCTGACCATGGACCCTCTAATAATCTTGCGTTGCCATTCTGTTGGGTGGCCACACCCGCGGTGGTGGCTGGTCAATCACTTTCAGGGTATTGCATACACACTATTTCATGGGCCCTTACCATTGCATTCCCCTGGTGGGCCCATCCTGCAGCAGTCCGACAGTGGTAAGCTGCACTCTCATATTATATTAATATTGCATTCAGTCCCAAAAAATGGCTGCTTGCACTGTGCCTGTGATAAGTGCTCTTTATAAGAAAATAAACAGATAAAATGGTAACTGCATGTGAGGAAAAACATGTTGCAAATGCTAGAACAATGTGTCCAGCTATGGTACTGTTCTCTCTGTACTATTAGGTTAAATTGGTGACAGGTTGGACTTCTGAACCCATCCATTTGGGTGACACCATCTAGTGCAGTGTTGGCTAACCTGTGACACTCCAGGTGTTGTAAAACTAGGGATGTGCACCGGCGACTTTTGAGGTCTCGTGTTTTGTGTTTTGGATCCGGATTTTCGTTATTTTTGGGGTTCGGATTTGTCTCGCAAAACACTTGACGAAAGGTCTCGGTTCGGATTTAAGGTTTTGGATTCGGATTTTTTTTGAAAAAAACATAAAAAGTTTAAAAATCAAGTTTTTGGGCTTATTTTCACTCCTAGGCTATTATTAACCTCAATAACATTCAATAACAAGCATTTCCACTAATTTACAGTGTATTCTGAACACCTCACAATGTAGTTATTAGTCCAAAACGTTGCAACAAGGTATCTTTCTGGACTGCGTAGAGGAGTGGGTCAACACAATATATATTAAAAACCCTGAACTTTTATGATACGCACCAATAAATGTACCTGGACTGCGTAGAGGAGTGGGTCACCACAATATATATTAAAAACCCTGAACTTTTATGAATCGCACCAATAAATGTACCTGGACTGCGTAGAGGAGTGGGTCACCACAATATATTAAAAACCCTGAACTTTTATGAATCGCACCAATAAATGTACCTGGACTGCGTAGAGGAGTGGGTCACCACAATATATATTAAAAACCCTGAACTTTTATGAATCGCACCAATAAATGTACCTGGACTGCGTAGAGGAGTGGGTCACCACAATATATATAATAAGAAAACCATCAACTTTTATGAATCGCACCAATAAATGTACCTGGACTGCGTAGAGGAGTGGGTCACCACAATATATTAAAAACCCTGAACTTTTATGAATCGCACCAATAAATGTACCTGGACTGCCTAGAGGAGTGGGCACTGGGCACCACAATAAAATATATAAAAAACCTTCAACAGGTCTGCATTACACTACACATACGGCTGCTCCTCCATCCTCTCCATCATATACATGTTGGAGTTTTAGCGTGTGACAACCTCTTGTTTTTGATAATGTCAGTGCATTTTGAATATTTTTCAATTTGCCCCACACCACTGAATGTACTTTATCTATGATACGCATCTATCTATCTTGACTGCGTAGTGTGGTGGCCCCGGTACACAATTTGGTACCGAGGCCACAATATAATTAAAAAACCCTCCACGTGTCAGAATTCCACCAAACAAGTATCTGGACTGCGTAGTGGGGTGGCCCCGGTACCCAATTTGATACCGGGGCCACAATAAAATAAATACACCCTCCACGTGTCAGAATTACACCAAACAAGTATCTGGACTGCGTAGTGGGGTGGCCCCGGTACCCAATTTGATACCGGGGCCACAATACCTCCTCCAAACATGGTACAGACAATTCGTCATTGAGATCCCATCAAGTATGTTAAAGACAGACAGGGTCCAAGTGTTATTGGTTGACTTTGTAAACCAAAAAACTGTCCCTGTTGCACATAGTCGTGCAATGAAGACTGACTTTTTCATTTAAAGGCACCATCTTTCAAGTGTAGTGTTTGTAAGTCTAAGTCATATTATACTTTTGGTAAAATTGGTTTATTTTGTTCCTCTTTATGGTAACTACTAATAGAATTAAAGTATTAAATAGAAGCGGCAGTTCCTCTTTATGGTAATTAGTAATAGAATTAAAGTATTAAATAGAATTAAAGTATGAAATAGAATTAAAGTATTAAATAGAATTAAAGTATGAAATAGAATTAAAGTATTAAATAGAATTAAAGTATGAAATAGAGTGGTATAGAGTTGTAGTGTGGTATAGATAGAGTGGTCCCCACAATATAATAATAAAACCCTCAACTGGTCTGAATTCCACCAAACAAGTATCTGGACTGCGTAGTGTGGTGGCCCCGGTACACAATTTGGTACCGAGGCCACAATATAATTAAAAAATTGGGCATCAACTGTCACCGTTGTTTAATATCTGATACACCTAAATATGGACTGCACAGTGGAGTGGCCCCGGTAGTAAATTTGGTGCCGGGGCCACAATACCTCCTCCAACTTCCAAGTGTAGTGTTTATAAAGACAGACAGCGTCGAAGTGTTATTAGTTGGCTTTCTTAACCCTAAAATTGTCCCTGTTGCAAATATTCGTGCAATGGACAGTTACTTTTTTATTGAAAGACTCAAGCTTTCAAGTGTAGTGTTTATAAAATATAAACAACAATACAGTAGTTTTAGAGCACGTCAATACCTCTTGTTTTAAATTATGACACGGCATTTTACTTTTGGTTTAATTTCTTGAATTTTTTAAAATTTGGTTTTACTTTTTGAACATGGCAAACGACTGTTGATTGGTCATATAATGCCAAAAAAAAAGTTCCAAGATGGAATTGTCCTTGGGCCCTCACACCCACCCTTATGTTGTTGAAATAGGACATGCACACTTTAACAAACCAATCATTTCAGCGACAGGGCCTACCAAACAACTTTGGCTGAAATGATTGGTTTGTTTGGGCCCCCACACCAAAAAAGCTATTCATCTCTCCCTGTACAGACTAAACAGGCTCTACTGAGGCAAGATGTTGTCCTCATCCTCAACCTCTGATTCCTCTCCCCCTACAGTGTGTACTTCCTCCTCATCACACATTATCAATTCGTCCCCGCTGGACTCCACAACCACAGGTCCCTCTGTAGTATCTGGAGGGCAGTGCTGTACTTCATTGAGGAATTGATTATTCATTTTTATAAACATCATTTTTTCAACGTTGTGAGGAAGCAACCTCCTTCGCCGCTCACTGACCAGGTTCCCCGCTGCACTAAAAACTCTTTCCGAGTACACACTGGAGGGGGGACAACTCAGGTAAAATAGAGCCAGTTTGTACAGGGGCTTCCAAACTGCCTTTTTTTCCTGCCAGTAACAATATGGACTGTCTGACATGTCTACTTGGATGGTGTCAGCAAAGTAATCATCCACAATTTTTTCTATTGTGACAGCATCCAATGCAGCGAGAGTAGACATGTCTGCAATGGTTGGCAGGTCCTTCAGTCCGGACCAGATGTTATCAGCATCCCCGCCAGTGCCTCTTTTGGGAAAACTGAGCTTTTTCCTCGCAGCCATAGATGTGGAAGAAAATGAGGGTGGAGCTGTTGGCATGTCACGGTCCTCTTCATAGGACAATCTCCTGACCAGCAGGTCTTTGCACCGCTGTAGACTTGTGTCCGCCGGAAACAGAGACACAACATACGCTTTAAACCGAGGATCGAGCACGGTGGCCAGAATGTATTCCTCTGACTTTAAAAGAGTGACCACCCTCGGATCCTGGCAAAGCGTACGAAGGGCTACATCCACAAGAGCTACATGCTTGGTGTAATCGCAATGGCTTACCAGCTCCTCCCTCACTTTCTCCAGCTGCTTCTGCAACAGCCTGATCAGGGGAATCACCTGACTCAAGCTGGCAGTGTCGGAACTGACTTCTCGTGTGGCAAGTTCAAATGGCTGCAGAACCTTGCACAACACGGTAATCAGTCTCCACTGCGCTTGACTGAGGCGCATCCCCACTCCTTTGCCTATGTCGTAGGTGGCTGTGTAGGCCTGAATGGCCTTTTGCTGCTCCTCCATCCTCTGCAGCATATAGAGGGTGGAGTTCCAGCGCGTCACAACCTCTTGTTTGAGGTGATGGCAGGGCAGGTTCATGCTTTTTTGATGTGCCTCTAGTCTGCGGTAGGCACTGGCTGAATGCCGAAAGTGTCCAGCAATTTTGCGCGCCACCGCAAGCATCTCCTGCACACCCCTGTCACTCTTGAGGTAATGCTGCACCACCAAATTAATGGTGTGGGCAAAACATGGGACGTGCTGGAAATTGCCCATATTTAATGCCCGCACAATGTTACTGGCATTGTCTGACACCACAAATCCCCATGAGAGTCTAAGTGGGGTAAGCCACTGGGAAATAATTTCCCTCATTTTCTCTAATATGTTGTCAGCGTTGTGCCTCTTATTAAAGCCTGTAATACACAATGTTGCCTGCCTTTGCATGAGCAGCCATTTTGTAGATGCTGCTACTGATGCAGCTGTTGCTGTTGCTGCGGAAGGGGATGCATCTACCCAGTGGGCTGTCACAGTCATATAGTCCTTCGTTTGCCCAGAACCACTTGTCCACATGTCCGTGGTTAAGTGGACAGTGGGTATAACCGCATTTTTAAGAGCACTGAGGACACTTGATCGTACTTCTCTGTACATTTTTGGTATCGCCTGCCTAGTGAAGTGGAATCTCGAGGGGATTTGGTACCGGGGACACAATACCTCCATCAACCCTCTAAATCCCACTCCACTGATGGCGGACACCGGGCGCACGTCTAAAACCAACATTGCAGTTACAGCCGCAGTTATACGCTTTGCAATAGGGTGACTACTATCGTATTTTGTGGTCATGGCAAACGACTGTTGGACGGTCAATTGTTTTGTGAAAGACTTAGCGGTCTTACGACTTCCCCTCTGGGAAGATGACCGACTAACAGCAGCAACAGCAGCAGTGGCAGTAGTAGGCGTACCGCTGCAGGATTCCTCGGATGAATCCCGTATTGAGGAGGACTCAGTCTGGCTGCTGACTTGGGCTGCAGGACTGAATCTGATGGAGATTGTGGAGGAAGTTGACGAGGAGGGTGTTGCTGGTGTGTATCCAACTGGACCACGGGATTTAGGTGTCCCTGTACCGATGAGGGTCCTAGCCCCAGTTCCTGAACTAACCACTGAACTATGAAGGTTATTCAGGTGACGTATAAGGGAGGATGTTTCTAGGTGGGCAAGATCCTTACCCCTGCTTATTTGAGCTTTACATAAGCTACATATGGCCATACATTGGTTGTCTGGATTTGGATAAAAATAACTCCAGACCGAAGAGGTGCATTTTTTGGTCTTCTGACCAGGCATGACGATGGGCTTTTTCATCCCATGGACATCAGCTGTTTCCCCCCCTGGTGCCTCATTTACAATAACCACATCACCATCCTCATCATCAAGTTCCTCCACAGCGCCAGCTACATCATCAATAGCCTCCTCCCGAGCCACCTCTTCCCGTACAGTGATGGGAAGGTCAGGCTTGACAACCACCAACATCCTTGGACTCGCCTTGTGGATTTGTGATAATTTCTCTTTAGAAGGCAGAGTTGTTTGCTGTTTTGTTGCTGACAGCATAACTCTCTTCAATTTTTTGTAGGGGGGGGGGGAGGAGGAGGAGGGCTAAGATCCGTGGGTGAAGCTGAACCACTAGTCATGAACACGGGCCAGGGCCTAAGCCGTTCCTTGCCACTCCGTGTCGTAAATGGCATATTGGCAACTTTACGTTTCTCCTCAGATGATTTTAAGTTTCTCTTTTTGCTACTTTTTCTTAACTTGGGCTTTTTGGCTTTTACATGCCCGGTACTACGAGATTGGGCATCGGGCTTGGAAGACGACGTTGATGGCATTTCATCGTCTATGTCATGACTAGTGGCAGCAGCTTCAGCATTAGGAGGAAGTGGGTCTTGATCTTTCCCTACTTTATCCTCCAAATTTTTGGTCTCCATTATATGTAGCACAAGATACTGCAGAATGTGTGAACTTGGTAATATTGCAGTACCAATGGACTTATACTGCTGGATTGGTTTTGCAAATTTGGTTATAATTATTATATATTTTTTTTTTTTTAAATGTTTTATTTTTTTTTACTTTTTTTTATTTTTAAAAAACTTGGGAATAGTGGGGAAATAACTATGCCCTTAGAAGCACAGAGCACAGGACACAGCACCACTGGACTGAACAGGACACGGCACAGGACCCAGCAGCACTACGGAACTCAGCAGGACAGAGCACAGGACACAGCACCACTGGACTGATACTGCAGAATGTGTGAACTTTGTAATATTGCAGTACCAATGGACTTATACTGCTGGATTGGTTTTGCAAATTTGGTTATAATTATTATATTTATTTATTTTTTTTTAAATTTTTTATACTTTTTTTTTATTTTTTAAAAACTTGGGAATAATGGGGAAATAACTATGCCCTTAGAAGCACAGAGCACAGGACACAGCACCACTGGACTGAACAGGACACGGCACAGGACCCAGCAGCACTACGGACCTCAGCAGGACAGAGCACAGGACACAGCACCACTGGACTGATACTGCAGAATGTGTGAACTTTGTAATATTGCAGTACCAATGGACTTATACTGCTGGATTGGTTTTGCAAATTTGGTTATAATTATTATATATATTTTTTTTTTTTTTAAATTTTTTATTTTTTTTTACTTTTTTTTTATTTTTTAAAAACTTGGGAATAATGGGGATATAACTATGCCCTTAGAAGCACAGAGCACAGGACACAGCACCACTGGACTGAACAGGACACGGCACAGGACCCAGCAGCACTACGGAACTCAGCAGGACAGAGCACAGGACACAGCACCACTGGACTGATACTGCAGAATGTGTAAACTTTGTAATATTGCAGTACCACTGGACTTTTACTGCTGAATGTGTGAACTTGGTAATATTGCAGTACCAATGGGCTTATACTGCAGGATTGGTTGTGCAAATTTTGTGGTAATTAAAATAAATTTAAGTAGTTTTTGGTATTTTTTTAAAAAACTTTTTTTTATTTTTTTAAACACAGGGGAATATTGGGGAAATAACTATGCCCTTAGAAGCACAGAGCACAGGACACAGCACCACTGGACTGAACAGGACACAGCACAGGACCCAGCAGCACCACTGACCTCAGAAGGACAGAGCACAGCACACAGCACCACTGGACTGATACTGCAGAACACAGCACAGCACAGCACAGCACAGCACAGCACAGAACTAAACAGCACAGCACAGAACTAAACAGCACAGCACGAGATCTACCAGGACAGAGGACCACCTAACACACCCTCCCTCTACCCTGATCAATGCCCGAGTGAAGATGGCGGCGACTAGCGGGGAATTTATAGGATCCGAGTATCGCGAGATCCGACAACGGGATTATGAGTCAGAGCCTCAGTTTCACATTTGAATTTGGCGCCAATACCCGGATCTGTCTCGGATCCGACTCGGATCCGCAACGTTCGGGTGGGCTCGGATTTCATAAATCCGAGTGCGCTCACCCCTATGTAAAACTACAAGTCCCAGCATGCTTTGCCAATATATAGCAGCTTATTGCTGGAAGGGTATGCTGGGACTTGTAGTTTCACAACACCTGGAGTGTCACAGGTTAGCCAACACTGGTCTAGTGAGATGATTCTAACCTCTGCCTTCATTGTGTGCAGGCAAATTCACTTCCCTACAACTTGGCAGAGGAAGACAGCTTCGCTGTAATTTTGGGAGTATATTTTGTCTGCAAACATGCATAATACAGATATAAACATAATGGAAATAGTACATTAAGGATTACTTTTCACTTAAACCAACATATGCAAAAGAAAAAAACCCAACATAATTAAGGAACACTTGAAGTAATGTTACATTTGGCTACAGCTATGTAAATCATTATGGCTAAATTGATTTTAAAAGTGAATAGAAACTCCTTGAAATCATTGGCTTAGTTTGCATTATGTAATATTTTATCTAGGTGGTGAAATATTTGTCTATTATTTTCCTATTCTATTTACATTTTTGTAACATAAAAGGACCTGTCTATTGTCTCTGTACTCATTAAATATTCTTTTTTGGGCTAAGTAAGAGTCTCCTCCCTTAATATAATGTCAGAATTCTTAGCAGGAATCATGACTAGAGTAAAGCCAAAAACACTCGTATTAACCTCAAATAAAGAGACCTAGGGGCAAAGGTTTTGTTTCTCCCTACAAACTGGCTTACTGATGGGGCTAGTCTTCCCCCATACAAAAGCAATTTTATCAAGTGTTGCGGTGGTAGTTGTACTTCCAAAATCCCTGTTCTGTTTACGCCATCTGAGGATGCTTTACCCTTGGAATAATGAAGTTTTAATCCACTACAGTTTGCATCTTTATTAATGAAAAAAATTAAAGTATAAAGTTCTCTAATAACCACTACTTTAACAACAACCGGGATCCACGTCACAGGGAACAGTTTTGAATACCTTCTTGAAAGAAGTAAAGAAGATGTTTTATTTCCCATTAGCCTAGGATGGATTAAGAACGGAGAAAGAAGAAAAGAAGATTTGATTTCCCATTGGCCTACGTTGGATCAAGTACCAAGATTTTCTTTTATATTTAATAAAAGTGGTAAATGAAGGTTTGGGGGAGTCTTCCTTTAAAATGATGTATGTCCCTTTTTAGTATTTTGATATAATGGACAGGAGTCTTAGAGACTTATGTCAATTATACTGGGACCAGTGAGGAGCCAGTAAGAGTTGATATGTCTGTTACTTATGTGCGGTGCTGGTATTGTTTTATCGCTATTCGGACATGGCGTAGTCGGCAGGAAACCAGCGCAGTCAGAGGCTAATAAATGGAGCAAGAGCTTACGTTTGGGATTCCTCTACCCTTGATCTATGTCTCTCTTAGAGTTATTTCTGCAAAGGCCCTGGTTATGGTTTCAGCGAGCGTGTGCCCTTTGAGGCCAGAAGGGGTGTAGTCTCTCTGATGTCATAAGCTAGAGCATGGGATTATGGGCCTATGTTTGGTTGTACGGTATTAGCTGGTTATTTGTTCCATTGCTTTCTTCGCTACCATCACCTATACAATTAAAACTGGCCAAAAATTGAAAACTGTGTCCCTGTCTTATTTCAGGTATTAAATAGTTATCTTTATTATATATGGGATAGAAGGTGAATGTGCAGAGGTAGATTATCAGACGTTTGGCGTTCAATAGGATTAAATTTATTATTTTGTATTATGAGGACTAGATGCTAGTTTCTGCTCTATACATAGGATTTGTGAAACAGTCATTTTCCATTTTTTTCCTAAAGAATAAAAACATGCCCTAGATAATTCCTCGGCGGCTCCCTCGACTTCCTTCCAAGTTTAATTATTGCAGATCAAATAGGTTTCCTCCCTTGAAGATTTCCTTACACAAGTTCTTGCATATAATCCATTATTCACCCAAAAAATCATTAACACCCTCCTTCATCTCCCCAGAACTCCGAAATGGAATGAAAATTATGACTGCTGAATACGGCGCTATTAGACATGTTGGGCCTGAGTCATTAAGGAGAACAAAGCAAAACAAAGGAGTAGATTGGATCCTGGACAAACCATGTTACAATCCAAGGGGTACAAATCAGTTTATTATTTTACACATAAGGAAAATACTGTCTGTTTTGTCATGTAGCAGACAAATACTTGATAGCTTTATTTCATACTTTTCCTCATTGGCTGCAAGGAGATCCCAGGGGAGGTGGGCATGCAGGGCAGGGCTTTACAAATCGCATCATTTTGGCCCCGTCCCCTAAACAATTGTCACAATTTTGGCCAATTACAGCAAGGGGCTAAGAAGACACAATATTTGCGTCATTAAGCCCCGCCCCCCACACTTATCTATTGCGGGGGCGAAAAGCGGGAGGTTGCCCTGGTCTCCCGGGAGGTCTCCCAGAAATCTCCCAAACATTCCAGCAGAGTAGGCAACTATGCGTTAAAGAAAGGCAGCTAATGAATCTCTAGAGACTGAAGTGTCTTTTACATTTCCGTCTCCATTACTGAAGTGATGTTGTCTGACCTGTCAGTCTTTGATTAAATCTTGGTCTCCATGAAAATGGCCACCTGCATAGGCATAAATACATGGACATAGGACACAATTTCTGAACTGTGTCATCATGCCACAGATGGCGAAGCCAACCACGGGGTAAATGTATCATAGTCCGGTTTTTGCATCCTGCGCGAGATCGGCAAGATGACAGCTAAAATTTAAAGCGGCGCTGCCTTGTAAAGGGAAACTTGCCTTTACAAGGCAGCGCCGCTTTAAATTTTAGCTGTCATCTCGCGCGGGATGCAAAAACCGGACTATGATACATTTACCCCCACGTCTTGTACTAGCTCAGCATCAGGGAGAATGCCAGACTCTTCAGGGAGTGAGGGAGATCACCCCTAGTTCAGGGAGTCTCCCTGACATTCAGGAAGAGTTGGCAAGTATGCTTTATTTTTACACTCAAATTTAAAGTTGATATAGGACATGCCCTACCCCAACTATAAATCTGCCCCTACATTTTAAATTTACCTCCCCCCTCCAATGCAACATGGTTTTACCAAGGTGCAAAGTGCTTTTTTCTGCTTTGCTCTCCTTAATGACAGGCCCGTTATATCTGGTGCCACTGGGGCTTTTTTCTGTGGTTAGAAGATGACTACAAACAGAGGTAATAGTGGACATCTTCCAACAGCATTTGAGAATCATTGCACAGCTTCCATCCCGAAAGCCACATACCCATTGATGTTGCGTTGGCTTTTTTTGTCTGTGCATTTCATATGTACATTCCCGCTAATCCTTACTTTTCCTCTGAGCTGCTCTCCTCCCTTTAGTGGAACTCCGGGGACTCCACCAATAAGACGCCGTAGGGGTGGAGCTTGCAGATTCATATTAGTACAGTTAATGTAAATGGTGAAGGACAGTTGTAGTTGCCAGCAAGTGATTGTCTTAACATCTATACAATGACTAGTTAAAATTAAAACACTATGGGGTATATTTACTAAACTGCGGGTTTAAAAAAAGTGGAGATTTTGCCTATAGCAACCAATCAGATTCTATCTGTCATTTTGTAGAATGTTCTAAATAAATGATAACTAGAATCTGATTGGTTGCTATAGGCAATATCTCTACTTTCTCAATCCCACAGTTAAGTTAATATACCCCTAAATGAGCTATGAGATACCTAACGGTAGTGCCGACTGTGTGTACAACCTGTATAAAATAATAGAAAGAAATACAGGCATACTGTAGGTAAGAAGGCAGGCTAGTAAAATTATTAACAATATAGACCATAGGCGAACCGACGGGGGAGTTCCTAGTGCCTGTAAACCCCCCTCCAAGCCTGGGGCACTGTGGCTGGACCCTGCTCCCACTTCACACGGCTCTGCTAGAAAAGAGAGAGCTGCGTGCACCTAACAGTAGTGCACGCAGCATTGCCCATGTATATTATGGGGATAGGGAGAGTTGGAGAGCAACCAAGCACTCTCTAAAATTATAGCCACGCCCCCATACATGCTAATCACACCCACTGGCGACGTGGTGTGGAAACCCCCTGCTGCAAATCCTGTGTTTGCCCCTGTAGACCTATGTGGCATTTCATCAAATTTGGGCCTGCTTACAATAAAATATTTTAACTGGTTTGTATATGTAATTTACTCAATCTGAATAATATAGTATGCTATAATATAAAGTAACCCTAAACAGCATTTGGTGATAATTTATTATGGGTTTTGCAAAGTTACCTGTCCCCTCTCTTCTCCTTCAATGTGAGTTTTTAATTGTTTATTTTCTGCTAAAAATTAAAAATGTAATTTTAGTAAAAATGCATTGTTTTATAAACCATACCATTGTGCCATACTAAATTATTACAGCAATACAAAATCAAGTTTGTAACACACAATATACATTTTCTGGTACAAAACCAATAATTATTATTAGAAATTAACTGTGTAACTCATAAGCTGATTTTGTGGCACAGAATTGATTCTTTAGCATGCAAAATTGATTTTGAGATGAAAAAGGATTTATTTTGTGCCACAAAATCTATTTTATAAGAGCAGAATCTGACTGTGGTGCATCTGGAATAATTGTCTGTGTTTCAAATTAATGTAACAAAGAGATTTCTGTACTTGGCCAACAATAAGAAGCATGGCCGGGCCACATTTTTGGGGTTTGCAAATGACCTATATTGCCTTCTTTTAAAACGTGCTATGAAGATAACACTGTGTGCAATGTCCCATTAGACTAGAAGCTATGTGTGTGACTCACTTTATACAACAATCATCTCCTGTCCTTCTTCATGCAGTAATGTCAATACACTCAGCTGGATGTCACTACAAATCCCAGTTGATTGTCGTCTAGTGAATAAAACCTGTATCTATAGCATCACAGAACAATTTAAAATGAAAAGGACTTCCAGCTAACCTGGAGAATCATTTGATTGACAGCTGTCACTTTCTTTAGCAGAGTTAAGACAGAGGCCATTGTAGATGGTTTGTCGTTTACCCATTTATCCAAAGGCAGAACAGCATATATGTATTAACCTTTTTGCTGCCAGGGGTCTGTGACAAAATAGTACCAACACCAATTTCATTGCAGTTTTGCACTGTGTCAGTTTTAAAAATAAGCCTATTTTGTGATTATTACTATAGCTACTTTCACTACATTAATTCACACCCACAATATACACCCTGTCGTTTATTCTGCGACCTCAGACACCTACAGGGTTACCAAATATTTGCCATTCGTGTGGCCTAAGGTTTGGATTACATTAAAATGTGTTTGTAAAATGTGTCTGTATCTCTGTGTATAGTCCAGAGCCATAGCTTCAAATTTTAGCGCCTGGGGCAAGGAACAAAAATGCCGCCCACCCCCCCCCTAGCCCTCGAAATTTAACCAAGTGAACCTAAAATATTCATAAACTGCGCCCCCCTTTAGCCTGAGTGGTCGTCCACTATTGCTTGGTCCTAATTACGGCCCTGGTATAGCCACTTTCACATTGGAGTGGGTGCTTTTTTCACAGGTACCTACCTCTGCCCTGGACTTTTATCAGCTCTGTGGGGTTTACGTGTAAATAGGCCTCTGCACACAGGGCTGGTGCTAGGGTACTGGGCAACCTAGGCCATGCTCCAGCCGACACCCCCTAACCTACCTCCAGGGGGAGTGTGGCATAACATGGAATGTGCCAAGACACTGACGGCATCATGGCCAGGGCCGTCAAGAGTTTTTTTGACCCATTATAGCAACTTCTTGGGGACCCTACCATAGCCAGTGAAGGAGGCGTGTTCACATCAGGTTGGTGGCTCATCCTACTATACAAGCAGGTCAGGGCCCCCAGACACACCAACCTTTGTTTCAATTATTTTCTCCCCCACAGCCCTCTCAGTTGTCATTTATTTTAGGCCTTGTCCTACCTGTAATTCATGTTCCCCTCTCTCAGCCTACCAGCAATCACCTGCTGCTGCTCCTCAGTGACAGCGATAGTGCAAGAAGCATAGTGATGCGTATGATCACATGACCACACAGAATGACCAATGCCTCCTCTGTCACTTGGTCTCCGAGGTCAGTAGCCGCAGGGGTGGAGGGTCAGATGAAGAACATTTAAATAATTAAACACACAGAAAGGAGGAGGCGGCATGTGTGTGGGCGGGGTCCATGATGTACGTGGCATCATTAAGTCCCGCCTGACCCGCTTCACAGGGCCTGTCAGATGGGATGCGCCCGGTCTGTGAAATCTGCTCTCGAGACACATGTGTATGCAATGCAGAGAGTGCAACAGCGCCGTGTAGTAAACCAAAGCAGCAAAGAAAACAAATCTGCATGATGGTATAACGAATGGCAAGATTAAAAAACACAGGAGGAAACTGAAAAACATATATAGTAATAGTCACAAGAAGACTATACACAAGTGAATAAATTAATGTGAAAGTTGACGCCCCTGTTGATCTTATCAGTAAATCTAGCGGTGTTAGGTGACAAAGAGGGAAATTGGTGAAGAGGGCATCGATAAACAGTGACGTGGTTTAAGCTGCCTGAAACTGGTTGTCATACCTACCAACAATTGGGTATTCCGCATCGGGATAGGGAGCGTGACAACCTTATGATGGGGCGTGACCACTTCTCGATGGGGTGTGGTCTAACTCCAAGGGGCGCCTATGAATCTAAGCACATGACGAGCGATCCTATCTCGATGGACTTTGAGGGCCTACAATGTTCTTCAGCTCATGTTTACTGCATTTTAAATACTCCTTTCCAATAAGTAAGTTTGAGAGAGGCCTTAGATCCATCTTAGACAACTTATGGTTCTCCAACTGCTGTGAAACGCCAACTTCAAACACTTGTAGTTCCAACGCGGCTGACGACCATAAAGTTGCCCACGTCTGTCTTAGATCATATGCACTGTTGTTATAGTACAAAAAGTACACAGAATCCTTGTGGCTTTCAATGTTCAATACAAAGATCAAGCACCAATCAGCATCAATATGTGTTCTGACCATTTAATAACTTATTCATAACTACCAACAAACTCCTCTCAAAGATATATATATATAAAGATATATATATATATATAAAGATATATATATATATATAGTGTTTGAGGGTGTCTGTGCGAGCGTGTATTGTGTGGGTGTGTATGTGTGGTCGAACGGAGGGTGTATGGGGGATACAGCAACCCTTGACTTATTGACGTGTAAGGGTACGTCAACCTGCTATCAGACTTCATTAGGTTTCCATTAACCACTTTTACAATCTCTCTAGCCATTACCAGAGTAGGGTCTTTAACTATTCTGAGGCAAAAATATATTTCTCCACTACACAATCAGACATGAGGTCAACAGGTTCAACAACATTTCCTACTGCAGTTGGAGGTACGTCGTCCTGCTCTCCAATGCTGCTCGTGTCATTTTATGACTCTCCAATCACGCTTGACAAAGGAACACTCCCTGATTTGTCTGACCTCCCTGTAATGTCTGTTATGATATGCGTGTACCGTACCCTTACCCCTTCCCTTGTACTCCCCCCTTCCCCCTCCTCAAATCCTTATTTTCATTTTTGCTTTCTGTACACCCAATTGAAAAACTTCTAATAAAAACTATTGTTGGAAAAAAAGAAAGAGGAACACTGCCACTGCCCCTGAATCAGTATCATCAAGTGGGTCTGGGTTATTTACTTTTGCAATCAACTGGCTGTCCCACAGCTTTCAGAAGTGGGAAAAATCTCTCCCCAATATAACATCAAACCCCAAACCAGGAACTGATCCCATAGTGAGTACCGCGTGACCACACTGTGTGTCTATGCTCACTTCAGTGGTAACATAATGTTGAGTATCACCATGTATACAGGATACCCCAACAGTTGTCCCTTGACGTTTTAAGAGGTTCACCAACTTGGTTTTAACAAGAGAAACCATACTACCAGAATCTAGGCTAACTGGGCAAATAAAGATACTCTGCGATTGACATAATCATTATCACATCACATAGATTTAAAGCCGCAATATGGCCTAAGTCATCACAACTAAAACATCTGATCACATATTTATCACAGCTCATACGAGGTCGGAACCTTCTTGGAATAACTGGCCAATCTCCAGGTTCTGAACCTACAGTCTCGGAACATTTCAGCTCATTCCACCGCCCAGCACCCTTTTCCCCTGGAACAGTCTCACCAGAATCCTCTGGAGATCGCCGTTGCTGAGCTAGGGGCTGGTGAGTGTACTCATCAGTTCCTCTGCTACCTCTGGTAAAATATTGGATAGTTTTAGATCCCTTAGTTTATTTTCTTTTTATCAAATCCAAGTGGAATGTGCTTTAAAGTCATGGTCACACCTCTCCGAGTCAACGATTTGTATTTTGCTAATGTTTTCAGACAGAACCTCTTTAGTCTGTCTTGAACAGATTTAGGGCTAGATTTACTAAGCTGTGGGTTTGAAAAAGTGGGGATGTTCCCTACAGCAACCAATCAGATTCTAGCTGTCATTTTGTAGAAAGTACTAAATAAATGAAAGCTAGAATGTGATTGGTTGCTATAGGCAACATCCCCACTTTTTCAAACCCGCAGCTTAGTAAATCTAACCCTTAGTGTTGTACTGAAGGTCTTTTTGAACTTTTGACAACTACAACAGAATTTGTGAGGTTTGTTCCGGTTGAGACTTAACATCATTTTCTTTTCCATTTATAAACTTCTGTTGGCTTTTCCAGTGCTGATATCTTTGCTTCAACCTGGACACGAGGACCTCTTAACTCTTGTACTTCTTCTCGAGGAGCTCGTTCTTCTGGCTGTGCTGTCTGGGCTGAGAAGGTCTCAGCACCCAGCTTATCATGCTGAATCTTTAACTCTTCATACTGAGGGCTAGATTTACTAAGCTGTGGGTTTGAAAAAGTGGGGATGTTGCCTATAGCAACCAATCAGATTCTAGTTGTCATTTTATAGAAGGTACTAAATAAATGAAAGCTAAAATCTGATTGGTTGCTATAGGCAACATCCCCACTTTTTCAAACCCGCAGCTTAGTAAATCTAGCCCTGAGTCTTGTATTCCAATATTTTTAACCTGGGTTATGGTCTAAATTTTCTACTGTATATCTGCGACTTTGGCATCAAGTTCTTTCTGGATATTTTTCTTTTCAGTCTACAGTGTTGCTACTTCTTCTCTTGCACTTCGACATTGACTTTGACTTGTAATCTGGGCTGCGTTTGCCCTTACAATATCAGTATTTAATTTTTCAGTCTCTTCAGTCGTCTTCCTCAAGCAACTCATTTTCCGCCTGCAGTATCCCACTTTTTTCCTGAGTTCAGGGTTAGATTATTGCAATTGGGAAGCACGGTGGCTCAGTGGTTAGCACTTCTGCCTCACAGCACTGGGGTCATGAGTTTGATTCCCGATCACTGCCTTATCTGTGTGGAGTTTGTATGTTCTCCCCGTGTTTGCGTGTGTTTCCACCGGGTGCTCTGGTTTCCTCCCACACTCCAAAAACATACTGGTAGGTTAATTGGTTGCTACTAAATTGCCCTTAGTCTCTCCCGGTCTGTGTGTGTATGTTAGGGGATTTAGACTGTAAGCTCCAATGGGGCAGGGACTGATGTGAGCGAGTTCTCTGTACAGCGCTGCGGAATTAGTGCCGCTATACAAATAAATAGATGATGATGATGAATGGCAATATATTTGTTTCTAGTTACCGTATCTTAGCTTTATGTTGTTGTAGGTCATGAAACAGTTTCTCTTTCTGTTGGGCCATTGTTTTTGCAGTTACCTGAATGTTTTCACAATCTGTATTCAATCTTGTCGCTCGTTTGTGTCTCTCCCAATGCGCAAGTTCTTATCTTGTTTCGGCAACTTCTTTTTCTTGTCTCACAAATCTGGTCATTTCTATGACTTGCTCCTGAACCTTTCATTCCTCACTGAAAGAGACATTGGGGTATATTTACTAAACTGCAGGTTTGAAGAAGTGGAGATGTTGCCTATAGCAACTAATCAGATTCTAGCTATCATTTATTTAGTACATTCTACAAAATGATAGCTTGAATCTGATTGGCTGCCTAAAGCAACATCTCCACTTTTTCAAACCCGCAGTTTAGTAAATATACCCCATCGAGTGCTCCCTCTTGAACAGAGCTCATCATTTTACAGAGAGCTTCATAGGTTTTGGTGCTGTTGTCTTCAGAACTCCTAAAAAAGCTAACTGTTGCACCATGGTAGCTTCCTGCCGCACTCTGATAGCTTCTCGCATGGCTTTAACTGCGTCCTCTATGTTACGTCACTGTAACACAGCCTTGTTTCCAAATCCAGATAAATGGGTATCTGGCTCTCTCTCATAAACATCATTTTTCATCTCAGCATATTGTAAAGAGTCACACTCCATCACAGTACTGATGTTCTCCAAGTCACTGCCTTTGTCCCTTCCATATTGAGACTTTGATACAACTGTATGCAATCTATCTGGTTTGAACACGTTAATAATCTTCGGCTTAATGTAGCTTGAAAAGCAGCCAACTTTACCTTCATATAGATAAAGCACTTTCTTTATAAAATTAACAATTTCACTTGTCTTAGTGTCACTACAATACATAACATGTGTCACAGTAAGTTTATCTTTTTAACTCTCCGTGCTCCTTAACTTTGCACAGGACCAGGCCACACCCAACTTGCGTGTTGCAGATTCACATACTTTCTTTCTGCAGCAAAAATATATATTTGGGGGTTTCTTTCTTAACCCCTTATTTTCCAGTCTTACTGAACGCATCTGCTTTAGAGCAATTAACAAAACCGATGAAAACAATTGATTTATTTGCAGAGCAGATTGTTTTTTTTAAAACTGCTGCTGAATGGTTTTGCAAACACATTTACTCCAACACAGAAATATCCACTTTACACTGGCAAAGTTTAACTGCTCTTTAATCTTCATGCATGCAGCAAGCACTCAGTATAAAGATTACTTCGTAGCCTGATTTGTCACTCACATCCACGTGGTTCTCCACTTCCCACTCCTGCTGTGCACAAACAAACCAGTTTTTAGTTGTTGTTATGCACAAAACATGCACAGACCTTTAAATGCAAGTCTTTCTCCAGTGTCTGTCACTTTCAATTTTTCATGCACACGCAGTCCTGCCTCCTGCAAGTTTCTCAAGGCTGCTGCTGCTCTAAATATGTGCAGATCTCACGCTCACATTCTCCACCATATTCTAACCGGGTCAGGGGAACAGGTGCCATCTCCTGGGGTAGATTGTAGCATACAGCAGTGAAGTCACCCAAGTGACAGCGAGTTTTATTAAGCAGAAAAAATAAATAAACACATGTCGTTCCTGACTATCAAAAACGTAAGAAGTTCTAGCAAATAAAGTTTTGCTCATGATAGATATCAGAATATCTCTCATAGAAACTCTGTATTCCCTTTCCCCAGGCAGAGAAGAGACTCAGACTGACTAAACTGACATCCTTTTAAAACACACCTTACAGGTGCAACCCTCACTCAGTCTGCTGTCAGACAAGCAGAATAGAAGACTCAGACTGGTCCTTGTAAATGGAGCCCGCCCTTCTCTCTCCACTTACACCCCAGGGACCCTTACCAGTTTTTCCTAAAGCTGAACATACTCCTTGGGATGCCATTTTCCTAGTACTTCTCAGTTAGTAAATATGTGTAATATATCTGAGAACGGTTGAAAAACAAGATGGAGGCATCTTTTTCCACAGTTAACAGTAGGACTAATCAAACAGAGCACCTGAAGAGACCTCCTCTATAAAGACTAGCTGAAAGTGTCACATGTCCATCAAGCTAGGGGAGGAGTATAAAGTATTTAAGCCTGAATTGTTCATTATGCAGGGTGACCAATGCTGAACAAGCTCGCTGTTGGCTAGGGAGTTGGTCTCTGTTAAGTTTGCAGCAGGATTGCAAGAAAGAATGTGGAATTCACCCGCCCACTTCCGCCACTGTACATATTGTGACCGAAGCACTGGGAAATTGGTGAATGGCAGGTATATATGGCCTAGGCTGGCTGTTTGCCTCCATTTGAATGACCACTGGTCCTGCTCTCAAACTGGCGGAATCCCTTGTATGTAGGCAACAGGGATTCTTTCGTTCTTTATATCTCCATTAGCTTTTAAGTGGCAAAGTTACAGAATGCTCATTGTTGTAATCTAATAATTGAAGAGATGTTGAAAAAACGTGTTCTCGCAAAGAATTCAGTTTACTCGAGGTCATGTTTTTACACCTCTCTTTATGGACGTGTTAACTATACAGCATAACACAACAATCACAGAAATCTTTTCATATTCTTGCATTATAGTCAGAGCACCGCTATCATCGCTGCAAGGAGCAAGATGCAAGAATACAAACTATAGAGCAGCAGCTGTATAGAAAATGTTCCCGTTTGTTCAGCACAGTTCAAAAGGTGCCATTAAACATAATCCGACTGGAAAAAAAAACAACCCTATTCTCTTTTCTGTAGCTTACTGCCAGGTTGTCAGTGTTCTTGGTTTATGCTTGGCTGACTGTAATGCTGTGAAAATGTTTTGAAGTGAATGCCATTAATTAATTCCAATGAATTTACCCATCAATTCTCCATTAACTTAAATTTTCCATACTGCTAAATGTCCATTTCGACCACTGCACCACTGCATTCCCACTTTGACCACTACACCACTGTATTTGATGACCAACAAGTTTTTTATTGAGCCAGTACATAACACCTCATCCCTCTGTTTTAACTCCCCCATTCTTGCATCCAATATACTTCATAAATGATGAATATGATGGAAATGAAGAATATGATTATAATAATTATATGAACATATCTATCAACATTTGGGAATCCTGCGTCGGGACAGGGAACATTGCCACTTCACGTCGGGGGTGGGGCCTAGCACGTTTAAAGCGCTAGGCTGCCCTGTAAACTCTCCTCCCCTCCACTCCAAACACCTCCGTTGAGCGGGCACCTACCCACGGTTGCTCTGCCATGCACAGCACCAGTGAAAATGCAATACTTGCCAATCCTTCCGAAATTTGGGTAGGTCTCCCGGACTCCCAGGAGAGCAGGGCATTCTCCCGCATCATCTGCCTGCTTCCTAATGAAGTGGGCAGGATTTGGAACCTCCATGATGCAATTCTTGTGGAATTGTGTCATTTTACATTTGCGTCATTGCGTCCCTGGGGGTGGGGCCAAAATGATTCTTCGAGCCTTGCCCCCTCCGTCATCACACGCCCACCTCCCCTTCGAAGGCAACGTTCTGAAAGCCAAAAGAGAAGTAGGTACTGTCTTGCTGCTGCTGCTCACTGATACACACTGACCTGAGGTGTCTCCTCCTACAGTCACTGCGAGGAGCACTGTTCAACATTTGAACAGGTGGAATGCCAAGAGCAGTGTGGGAAAAGACCCCCATTTCCCTCCCCTAAAAACACCCCTTCAATGCTACTATGTGTGGCATTGAAGTTGCATCTATCAGCTGCACATATCTCCCAGCTATCTTGGAATCATGGAAAAAAAGTCCTGATACTTGGGACAGCTGTACAGTCCCCTCAAACTGGGACTGTTGCATCTACATCGGTACATTTGTGAGGTTTTGTTTTACAGGCAGGCTTCTGACTTTACATAATTATATAATTGGGGTAGTGTTGTCGGCAGTGACATTATAGATCTGTGTGCTATGATTGTGTCACCATGATTGCGATCAGGGAAACTACATCTACCATCATACATTCCATGCATAACAGTAACACCAAACAGCATCTACTTCTCCCCTGTGACATCACTGCCAAGGAGCCAATAGCCTTCTTGGACAGTTGTAGAGAAGGTAACACAGAATGAAGTTTAAAGGGAAGTGGCTGACAACCGGCAAGACAATTCTAAGGCTGCAAAATTGTGTCTGTTACCAACCAAACTAAACAGAATTATTCCACATGTGAGCACACAATGTAAAAAAGAACAATGTAAAATTTAAATTAAAGCTCAGATGTTGTACTGGCAAGTATGTACGTCTGGGTCTAATAGATTTTATTGAAGCCACTATTTCCAAAGTGTCCTTTAATGAGGGCAACATACTATTGTTAATATTATATGCAATTGCTATTCATAGATGTATAGATCCCTGTAAATAATATCTATATAAACAGTGAGTTCTGATGTCATTGTTTCAGTATTGATTATTGATTTATTATAAGGAGTAACGCACCACCTCCTCTAAATACGACAGCTATAAGACTTCACCTTAGAGGTTTGTGTCTTGCAGCGTCAAACTTTTAATGAAGTTCTAATATTACAATGATTTACAGTAGGTAGTGTGTGATTTTCTATATTATTATTGTATTAATTAAATGTAGCATTGTGATTCGCTATATTATTATTATATTAAATGTAGCATCGGGATTATTTCTTATTTTATCCTTTTTTTTGGTATTTAACAATCAGTAACTACTCGACATTTCTGGTCTGCTTGAGGCTGGTGTCACACAAGCAGTTTTCACGCATGAGAACAGCCAGGGAAAAATCCGTACTTCTGAATCAGTCTGAAATTGCTCCCTGTCTGCGTGAAAGGGATTATGGGTTTGTGGTTATGCTTGTAGTATTAAATGCTGTCTGAAACTCTCTGCAGGTTCTGAACAGCAGTTGAATTGCTCATGTGACAGGTGCAGGAGAAATAACAGGCTTCCATGAATCACTTATTTGCTTTGGCTGTTTTCCTCTTTGCTGTAAACATTGCTTGCCACTTTTTAAAACCCGGACATCTCCTTGACTGACACATAATAAAACCCCTACATTTCGATAGGAAAGCTTCTTTAAAAGAAAACCAAGAGGAACCCCTCCTTTCCTGGCGGAAACGACACAGCCGAAAAACCTCTCTTGTGACACCCGCTCAAGTCTCCTGGCCTATTCTGGACATAAGAGAATATGACACGAAGACCCAACGGCCTACAATTATTCTTTTGGGAGATACCTACAGTAAACTTGCATAAACAATCATTTCATAGGGCCATAGATGAATGGACCGTACTTACCTAAAGGAAATCATGTAATGTCTAAAAATGATTCAAGTTGGAGCACCACAGAAGATATTTTGACAAAGACAGCAAATATATTCATCATCTTACCAGGCGGTAGAAGTCTGAAAGGACATCAGTGTTGGACTAACAGTATCTCCTTTTAAAGTGTGTACAGCATGTGACATCTGAGCCTGAGTCTGTGATTGGCAGGGCTCCTGCGCCGCCTTATCCCACTGCCTCTGTCCTTGCCGCATCCATTTTGCCTGGATACCCCACCTCGCGAGATACATCTTGCAGATGTCATAGTTCATTGCTGAATAATACATCAGATCCAGAACCAGCAGGAGCACCACAAAAAATCCATACACCCAGACTCCAACCAGTGCGCTGTAGTTGCTGTGGAAAATAAAATAAGATAAATGCAGGAAAGAATGAAAAGTATCACAAACATCAATGTACCAATAAGCATTTTAACACAACATAGCTCCCGACTGTTCCGATTTAGGTGGGAGAGTTCCGATTCTAGAGCACTGACATCAGGACTTGTTTCGCACATGTGGAAGTGAATCATAAACCATTTTATCCTCACAGGGGAAAAAAAATGTTCCTTCTTAACAGACAGCACCAGCAGAAGCTCCAAAGGAGTCATTACTTTCATAGCTCATAAAATCAGTATTTATGGAAGGTCTGTGGAGACCATGAGGTGTGTAACTTTCCACTATATGGATTAGGAACAAAACACATGTTATTATTTGTACATGGTATAAAAGGGCTGCCAAATCTTGAAATATTTTTTACTGACAATAGGACAATCAAGTATTACTGACACACTGTGTAATACATGCGAAATACACTCAGTGACCACTAGATACTCTTTTCTAGTACTAGGTAGGAACCCCCTTTGCCCCAGGAAGAGCCTGAATTTTTTGTGGCATGGATTCAGCAAAATGCTCAAAGCATTGCTTAGAGATTCTGGTCCATGGTGACATGATAACATTATGCAGTGGCTGCTGACTGAGCATTCATGTTATAATCTACCATACCACCAAATCCCAAAGGTGATCTATTGGATTGAAATTTGGTGACTGGGGAGGCCATCAGATCACACTGAACTCTTATCATGTCCAAGGAACCAACCTGAGATGACGTCTGCTGGATGGAACCGTTAGAAGATGGATAGACTGCGGCCATAAAGGCATGCACATGGTCATCAACAATACTCAGTTAGCCTGTGGCATTTAAACAATGCTCAATTGGTATTAAGGGCCTAATGTGTAAGTTAGCTCTCATTTTAAAAACACATATATGTATGATACAAAAATAGGGACTTCCATTGTTTAGAGTTAGGACCACCTTAGTAACAGAAGCGTCTTGACGTGGCTGGCGGCTTATCATGCATTTGCAAATGTGTGTAGCTGAGAATTCTGGGGGTAAATGTATCATACCCAGTTTTTTTCATCTTGCGGGAGATCGGTGTCTTTGCAGCTAATATTTTAAGGGGTAATGGCTTGTAAAGGCAAACTTGCCTTTACAAACCATCGCCCCTTTAAATTTTAGCTGCTAAGAAGCCGATCTCCCGCGAGATGAAAAAACCGGGGTATGATACATTTACCCCCTGGATTTTTACGTACAAGTAGAAAAGCGGCTCTTTTACTAGTTTATAGCAGTGTGCTGGGGGATTTTCCTCTACTGTTTCCTTTTCAAATCGGATGATGTTATGGGCAGCACGGTGGCTCAGTGGTTGGCGCTTCTGTCTCGCAGCGCTGGGGTCATGAGTTTGGTTCCCAACCATGGTCTTATCTGTGTGGAGTTTGTATGTTCTCCCCATGTTTGCGTGGGTTTCCTCCAGGTGCTCCGGTTTCCTCCCACACTCCAAAAAACATACTAGTAGGTTAATTGGCTGCTATCAAATTGACCCTAGTCTCTCTCTGTCTGTCTGTCTGTCTGTGTGTTAGAAACTTTAGACTGTAAGCCCCAATGGGGCAGGGACTGATGTGAATGAGTTCTCTGTACAGCACTGCGGGATTAGTGGCGCTATATAAATAAATGGTGATGATGATGATGTCATGTTTGTAAGGAGCCAATGGAGCCTGCTGTCGACAGAGGTCTGCATACGGACCCCTGAAGATGGAGAGTCTGCTGGATGGACACTGCTAGAGAACGTATATGTTACATGATCAGAATGTAGGATAAACGTTGTATTCGCAAAATTGACCCTTAGAATTAACACAAAACAGAACCATCTAGAGCTATACATTTAGAGAGATTACAGATTCTATTAGGAGCGCTCCTACAACTTAAAAATAAAAATATGTAAACAGCGTTAGTAATGTCACTAAAGATTTCACAAATATATATTTGAAATTAGAGTCAAAGTTATGGGCTAAGATGTGTAAGAGTTTATCCATCATTCGCCATACGATAAATATAACCATATAAAAAAAATTATAGGACACAATATGCAATTCATGTGGATTATATAATAGTTATAATATGGGCAACAGTCCCAGCTGATGATAGTATGTATATGTTTGTTACGTGTACAGCATACTTGCCAACTCCCGGAAACTTGCTTCTGGGAGTTGGGGGTGTGACTGGAGAGCGGGAGGGGGCAGGGTGAGGCAAATCACGTCATTTTGGCCCCGCCCCCCACGACATACAGTACGGGTTCACGGGGGCGGGGCTAAAATGACGCGATTAGCCTCGCACCGCCCCCTCCCGCCCTCCAAAATGGCGTTGTTCACCAAGAATCGCTCTCTGTGAAATCTTGGATCCGGGAGAAATGCCAGCTCCCCCGGGAGCCCGGGAGACTGACCCGAATTTCGGGAGTCTCCCGGACTTTCCGGGAGAGTTGGCGGGTATGGTGTACAGTACATCTCATACATAGCATTAAAAAGACTCTCTTCCTTAGTAACAAAAAAACGTTCCAATGTAAATAAAGAGGCAGACCTCAAGATTATAGATAGCACTTTCAGTTGATAAAGTTTGCATCCGAATTTTTGACAGTATTAGTCGGACCAGATAATCCTCCCAATTGGAGGTGAAATTCACTTGTCTGCTGCTGTTCTTAACGTTTAGCTGTTTAATTTGGTGGTGCCAAATACTTAATCAGACCAATAAATTCAAATACTGTATCCACAGCGAGCTTACTGTATGTTCATGTGTCGCCAATTCTCCTCAATCACAGGCATAAAATTTGACTTTCTGAAGTTGGTATTTAAACTTCATTCGACAGAGAGCTGTCAAGTTCATTCATTAATTAATCACCACCTGAGGATAAACCTACTTAATCCTATTATCATCAAACCATAATATAAATAATCCGTTTTCATTGTTTGTCAACAACAGTATAAAACTCATTTAAAAAAAAATATATAAAAAAATTGTTACAAGGAAAAACTTTGACTCATCTCAAATGGGAATAAAACAACGTGTGTAGCATCATCATGTTGTTATCACTCGAAAAGTAGAAAATTATTTTCAAAATATCAGTCATGATCTGTTAAAAATGGAAAAAACGAAAACTGAAAACAAATACCGTTCTTACCTATTGTATTTATATATTAATAAATGGATTATATTTATATTTGTAGTCAAAAAGTGATGCTTGATCCAGTTGATCCCTTTTTTCCTAACTATTTGGCTAATATACAAACTTTCAAATCTACAAATAGAACAATGAGATACTTGTGAGCGATATTAGTAAATAATCCTTTCTTCTATAATACAAAATCTCTAATTGTTTAGAAACATGGCTTAATGTGAACTTCCTGTGTATTGTACCATCAATTAAATCAAGACATCGGTCAAATAATATTTTTTGTCAAATAATTTGTCTGAATCTTTTATTTTGTATTAATGAGGTGTGAGGTGGAAATAGTTTTTCTTACATCACTTTCTTTGATTTGGGAAACATAGGGCAGCACAGTGGCCTAGTGGTTAGCACATCTGCCTCACAGCACTGGGGTCATGAGTTCAATTCCCAACCATGGCCTTATCTGTGTGGAGTTTGTGTGGGTTTCCTCCAGGTGCTCCAGTTTCCTCCCTCACTCCAAAAACATACTGGTAAGTTAATTGGCTGCAATCAAAAAAATTGACCCTAGTCTCTGTGTGTGTGTGTGTGTATATTAGGGAATTTAGACTGTAAGCTCCAATGGGGCAGGGACTGATGTGAACAAGTTCTCTGTACAGCGCTGCAGAATTAGTGGCGCTATATAAATAAATGATGATGATAGTTATCCAATAGCAAAAAAGGCATGTATTGTTCTTCTGCTCTGGTGACTTGTCTGCTCCTCTTGTAGTTTTTAAGCCATCATTATACTTATACAAGGTTGCAGCAGAGACGTCCTGCAGCACTGTGATTGCACCCCCCCCTCCCAGTCCTGGATCTATTGGATGGCCACAAGACCCTGGCCTGGTTTAAGGAACAAAAGAGATATTTATTTCTTAGTGAAAGTCCGAGACGGTGTTTTCTTCAGCGCCAAAAAATGAAACCACCAAACAAATTGAAAACAAAAAGAGTCAGATTAAAGCAAAAATAAGGAGTAAATTTGCTCTTAGACAAACCATGTTACAATGCAAGGGGTGCAAATTGGTTCATTATTTTGCACATAAGTTAAATACTGGATACTTTTTCATGTAAAGCACAAATACTTGATAGCTTTATTTTTACTGAAATTTGAAGTTGATCTAGGACATGCCCTATCCCAATTATAAATCTGCCTAATCACATTCTAATTTTACCTCCCCCTCCAATGTAACATGGTTTTGTCAAGGTGCAAATTTACTCCTTTTTTGGCTTTGCGTTCATTAATGAATCAGGCCCAAAAAGTGCACAGGGGTGCCGCAATTAAAGGCCCTCCTCTAAACAGAAAGGGCCCCTCTATCCCTGACCCCCAGAACCATAAGACCCCTTTAGTATGGGTCTCTTTTGCGCTGGATTCCGTTGAAACTTTCCCCAGGGCCCTGGAATCTTCTGCACCCATCCAGTAAGCCGTTTCAGCAGGGCGAGAATCTTATGGCCATATACCCTCTCCTAGATCTTGGGGTTCGGAGCCCAAAAGGGCATCCCGTGGTCTATTTTGGGAGGGCCTCGCCATACCCTCCTAGGATAGAAGTTCAATTGATCTTAGCCAAAAAGGCCGAGACCCAAAAACAGAGAGATGGGTGTCCCAAACTGAAACTGGGAACTTTGTTACTAAGCGGTATCAGTGTTTCCTCAGCAGGGCTTTTGATTGAAGCCCTGTACAACTTGGGCAATGGGGCCAGATGGAGGCAAATTATAATGGGGTGATGTAATAAAAATAATTAATGTACAGTTTACTGATTCTTTAATAATATAGTAAAACATATATCCAATACTGTTTAAAAAGTGCTGCATTCACACCGTTTGTTATCCCTAATCTTTTTAATACCTGCAAAATCCTTTTTTTCCGCTATCGTGACATTCACATAATTGTTTAAATGACATTAATATATATTTGTTTCATTGTGAAAATGTAATTGTTCATTTTTTATATTACTTGTTTTTTTGCAATAAATAAAAAATACATACAATTGTGCTACATTCAATTGCACAATTATCTCCTTGCAAACCTAACAATTCTCTCCTAAAGTCACCCATGATATGGACAAGCTCTGGTTATGAAATATAAACACATATCTAGTAATTATAAATTCTAGCACCGACATTTCCAACCACATAGAATAAAGGAAAACTGTGAGAGTGGATCATATATCCTCATATACTAAGATTTATAGAGGTGAGGAAGGGGTAGATCGTTGCACACAGTTTAGCTCCGCCAAACCAGAGGAAAGTGGTTTATTCATATGAATAATAAATACTACACTTTATGAAAGTGTCAGAACCAGGACTGTCAAATGGAAAACTAGTTAAATACTTAGTTCAAGATGCAGATGGGCAATGAAGCTTTTCAGGGTCTGTGGTCGTAGCAGATGTGTGTGATCTTTTCTACAAGTGAGGTTTGGCTGAGATCTTACTGCTTGCATCCATGGTCCTACCCATGCTCCACTAGGGTCCTGCTCCCCTCTGCAGCATCAGAAAAAAAGAGGGTGCCCCCTGCTGTGTAACCACAGCACTGCAAGTGCTCTCTGCTCAGACAGAAAGGGAACTCTGATGGTCCATCCCAACCTGAGCAGGAAGTGAATTGCGAAGTGACGGGCAGTGGAGGAAGAGGAGACAGCTGGTGGCTCAGTAATGGAGGGAGGGGAGGAAGGGAGTGCCTACCTTGAAATCTAGGGGTTTATAATAGGAATGTTGGTATTTACCATCTCCCTTGTTTTTTCTTCAGACTGCTATTAAAGATTAATGATGCTGTACTACCATGGCAACCACAGTCACATGGCACATGATGTAGTGAGCAGGGAGGCTTTGGAACATCCCTCTGAGCTCTGTCTGCACTGTGACATCATCCTTCTCCCCCCTCTGCCATCACATGACATGCTGAGAGCCTGTTTCTTTGTAGCAGACTGACTGTGTCTGTGTCTGGCAGCCATTTTTGTTTGCCAAACAGAGAGTTTTTGGAAAGGAGATCATGAATTGTAGGAGGATAGCTGAGAAAAATTACTATGCTTAAAAGCTACTTAACTTGCTATTTAAAAAAAAAAAATAACTTTGTGGAATTGATGCTTTGAAATGCTGTCTGTGGAATGCCATTTAAATCCACATCTTGTGTAATTTGTAGTCTATGAATAGAGCTGGGGTGACCTCTGTCAATTTATTCCGCTGTGTGGTGTTTGTGGCAGGACTGGGAACGTTTAAGGCCAAATTCTGCCAGTATATTATGTGAAATTTCACGGCCAAATGGTGAACAAGGCGCAAAATTCACGGAACTGTTTATAAAAAATTGTGGTATTCTCTACCTGTGACATTCCATCACCCCCCCCATATAGAGTCACATGCTCAATACACAGGCTTTTATGCACTCGCAATAGCCTTGTGCTTCTGACGTGACCGGCAGTTAAGTAAAGGGAATACATTATTAAAGTGAAGCCACTGAAAAGAGCCTAGCCAGGGCTACTGGTTTGCTCTACCAGGATGCAGTGATGTCTACTTCCTACTTAATGTAATATAACATAACTTCCAACATTTAGGGGTAGATTTATCAAATCATCTAACAAGAAAAAGTGTGATGTTGCCCATAGCAACCAATCAGTCTCTAGCTATCATTTATCTAGAATGCACTAAATAAATTATATTTTCCTTTTTGAAAGGTTTGATAAATCTAACTGTTGGGGTGAAAACAGCCCTGGCCAAACAGTGCTCGTTCCAGCCAGAAACGCCCTCTTTTGTGTGAAACCACGCCCATGTTTAGTAAACCCCGCCTCTTTCAAGGTCCAAATTACCTAATTCCAGACAATTGGGAGGTACATATAACTTTTTAATCAGCAGTTTTAATTAATCTACATTTATCTGATGCAGTCAGATGGGAACTTGGCATAAAGTTACCAACCAAGATTTATTAGTGAATACGGGCTAGTGAAAACTATAAAAAGTCCCGTAAAACTGCACTGTAGCCATTAAAATCCGGTTGATACCACAATGTTGTGTCGTTTAAACAATTGCATTTTGCAGCTTTGGTTACTGATGTTGTTAAACTCGTTAAGTTCTGTTAATAATTACTTCAGTACTGTAGTCTTACATTTAGAATTATGATGGTGGCACAGCAATTTATTTTGTCGTTCACGGTCACATTCAACGTGAAAACCGCCAATTAAAACTACAGCTAAAACAAACATCTATTCTCAATGAATACAATCTACGACAACTTATTAATCCCCCAGCCTGTAGCTTCCCCATCTGCTGCTTGTAAATAACATCTGTCTCTCATAGAAAACGCGTTCTCAGCTGATAGGACGGCACACAGCGCTCATCACTGCAGAGAACAGGGGGAACAGTGCACTGACATGTATTCAATATTGTCTTAGCCATGCTGCCTGTACTGATGTAAATCAGCAATGATCTATTAGGGGTTTAGAGGGGAACTATGTGACAGGGTCTGTTGCATAGATAATTTGTTTAACTGCTTTATGAACATTTCTCCGGGAGTTTAAGGTGTATTCATCAATCATACATAGATGTCCACTGAATATGACAACCTGCAAGAGAACCAGGAACTCTGCTGATATAAGCCAAAAAATGTGGAGAAAAGAGAATAGCCCATACTTGCCAACTCTCCCGGAATGTCCAGGAGACTCCCACATTTCGGGTGAGTTTCACGGACTCCTGGGAGAGAATAGCAATCTCCCGCATCGGGCAGAATTTGGTCCAAATCGCTGCGATTCACCGGGAATCGCGGCGTTTGGCCCATCACGAAGGCGGGGCCAAAATGAAACGATTTTCAGAGCTCTGCCCCCTGCACGCCCACCTTCCCTCTGCAGCTCCCAGATCATACTTGTTATAAGTTGGCAAGTATGGAATAGCCTCACAGCTTTTTTTAAAATAATTTACCAGGGGGTTAAATCAGGAGGAAATCTCCTGTGTTCAAGCGTTGTGATAACCAGGGGCCTGATTCATTAAGGATCTTAACTTGAGAAACTTGTTATTTCAGTCTCCTGGACAAAACCATGTTACAATGCAAGGGGTGCAAATTAGTATTCTGTTTTGCACATAAGTTAAATACTGCCTGTTTTTTCATGTAACACACAAATATCAACTTTCAATTTCAGTGTACAAATAAGCTATCAAGTATTTGTGTGCTACATGAAAAAACAGTCAGTATTTAACTTATGTGCAAAACAGAAAACTAATTTGCACCCCTTGCATTGTAACATGATTTTGTCCAGGAGACTGAAATAACAAGTTTCTCAAGTTAAGATCCTTAATGAATCAGGCCCCATATCTCTTCTACAAGTAGGGTTTACACCTTTTCTGGAAACAAATCTTCCTAAACTATGATGCTGCCCAATTAATCTTATTAATTATCCCTCTTTCTTCTATACCTCTTAGATTGTAAGCTCTTTTGCGCAGGGCCATTTTTACCCTCTGTTTCATATCATTATATGTAATTTCTGTCATGCCATGACCCCCCTCAATGAACAGAGCTGCGTAATATGTCAGTGCTTTATAAATAAGCAGAAAATAATAATATTACTAACATTGGCAAAATCGGGACACATATAAGCCCCACCCAAACTATGACCAGGACTGCCGAAATCATGCCCACAACCACCTAAGCCACGCCCATATTAATGTGTGGCCACACCCACTCCAGGGCCACAAACTGGATCAGTTCCACCGATAGTAGGAAGTTATGCAATAGTTTGCGGCATTTAGCAGCGGGGGCCAGGAAGATGACATTTGTGTGAACTGGTCTTTAAGCCCCGCCCCCTTCCACTTCACTAAGGAAGTGGGCAGGATTGCGGGAGTTTGCACTGCTCTAACAAGAGTCCAGGAGAACTAGAAATTCAGGAGTGTCCTGGATATTCTGGGAGAGGAAACAACTATGATTAAAGTGCATCTGTCGTCTACACGCAGTGGAAGCAGCCATTGTTATGGGCTGAGTGAATATTCAATTGAATGCAGCCTATGCATTCACTAGTAACACAAGACTTCACTCAGTGATTTCACTAGTTCCTGGTGAACAGAATAATGGTTTGTTTCCTAGTAAATTGATAAGCGGCATCCTTGGGTACTAAGCAGGTGTGCCTGAGAAACCTTCACATCACATGGCTCTTCCAGCTATCATCAGTATCATCAGCTATTTATATAGCGCTACTAATTCCGCAGCGCTGTAAAGAGAACTCACTCACATCAGTCCCTGCCCCATTGGAGCTTACAGTCTAAGTTCCCTAACATACACACACAGACAGACAGAGAGACTAGGGCATACTTGCCAACTCTTTAAACCTGTCCTCCGGAAGATCCCAGAGGACAGGTCATGTGACAAGTGTAGGGGGGGGGGGCGTGGTTACACCGCTGCGTCCCCATAGACCAGTTGTGTCATTAAGCTCCGCATTCCACAATTGTCCGGGAGGTTGCTTACTCTTCTGGGAGTCTAGAAAGACTCCCCGACATTCGAGAGCCTCCCGGAAATTTTGGAAGAGTGGGCAAGTATGTACTAGAGTCAATTTACTAGTAGTCAATTAACCTACCAGTATGTTTTTGGAGTGTGGGAGGAAACCGGAGCACCCGGAGGAAACCCACTCAAACACAGGGAGAACATCTAAACTTCACACCGCTAAGGCCATGCTTTAGCATTAAACAAAAGTAAATCCCACTCATACATTACATGCTCTATTACAAAGCCTAATATTCAGATATATATTAAAACCAGGAAGCATAGGAGGAAGGAGACAGCTGAAGCTGGATTCTAGTTGTAAAGGGTTATTTTCACTTAAGCTGAGAGATGAAAGCAAACAGCTAGAGCAGGGACCGTCTTGTGATGCCTACTTGCTATTTAGGCTGCACACAGTTGCCATGGTAATGGCCTAATGGATGGATTATAGATTTATTTAGAAATGGTATTAATTGGATTCCAGAATTGAAATGGAAATCAGCTTCTGTAAGTCCAGGCGAAGGCTTCCTTTATCGTGTCACAGCTGAGCGACTGTCTGTCATGTGCATTGTTATGCAGAACAATAGACAAAGGGAGCCGTTTGATCTATACCCCTTTCATCTTATTCTTCTCTTTACCCGGTTCTCCACTTTCTAAACTTATGAGTAGAGGTGAACTGTTCTGCAAAATATTTGCAGACCTCAATTACGTTGACACTTAACTAGAGAAACCCGGCGGTAACTGCCTTAAAGTGAAATGTAATGACTAAATTACTTTATTAACAGAACTCAATACCTTTTTTTATATACTACTTTACATGTAGAAAATTTAACAATGGAGTATAATGAATAAACAACTATATAATCTATCACTATATTAAAGGAACAAAAGAATTGCTTTATACACTACAATATATATATATATTTATATATATATATATATATATAAAAGTTCTTAAATTGAAGTTACATTGCTGAGCATGGTCCCCGCAAGATATATGAGACTGCAAATGGCTGTCACAGTTTCCAGACCACCCAGCAGGTCACGTGTTTCAGCTCACCCAGCAGAGCTGCAATAACGGTCACAGTTTCCAGACCACCCAGCAGGTCACATGTTCCAGCTCACCCAGCAGAGCTGCAATAACGGTCACAGTTTCCAGACCACCCAGCAGGTCACATGTTCCAGCTCACCCAGCAGAGCTGCAATAATGGTCACAATTTCCAGACCACCCAGCAGGTCACATGTTACAGGTCATCCAGCAGGTGCACAGGGAGAGTTCACAGTTTCCAGAGCAAAGATCAGGTACACAGGTCTATTGCCAGGTATCACATTTTCCAGAGGACAATAGTAATGCATTGTTGTAAATGGCGGGTGAACCTTTTTGCGAAATAACTCTGGAATGATGCAATTAATTACAACGCTAATATTTTTCTGCAAATCTACAGACCAAGACCTTTAATTTGTTATATGTGTCCTGCTCAGACAACGGCATCATATAAATAAGTCACTCATAACTCGTACCTATGCTATTAATATATAGATATTTGAGACATCATCATTTCCTTAGTATGTTTAAAGAAACATTCCCTCAAAGTAAGCTTTTAAACAGCCTATAAATATATATATATATATATATATATATATATATATATATATATATATATATATATAAAAACACATATTTATTAAATTAATCTTCATTATAAGGAATTACTTTCTTTTGATCCTGATGGTGTTATTGACCCCCTCATCATTACTCCTAGCTAAGAAGTGTGTTTTATATTGATAAGCTCATAACACCACCTGTAGACTGTTAGAAGGTACTGCAACCTAATGAAATTGCTTTCAAATGCTTATTGATCCTACAATAATTTAAAAAAAAAACAAAACAAAAAAACATTTGTTGATTAATTGAAGCATACAATATTTGTTCCACACGTGCAGTTTACATGACATTATGCCAGAGCACATATTGAACAGTCCAATGTTTTAAGTAACGATTTATATCTGGAACGTTATAGCCATGTGTTTGCCTGAGGATAATACATACATAGGTCACAAACCTTTGCAGTTAAACAGAGACAGGTAAGAAAATAAAGAGTTTAAGAGATCGTTCCTGTGTGCAACATACAAACATCCTCCTTAATTAGTCTATAGAGTTTGCAATAGCTTTATTAATTCTTTGAGGAGGTACGTGGACACCTACCCTTGGATTTAGATGTCATAAACAAATAGTTGGTTCTTAATCGTAATCGCATTTCATACAACTAAGTGTGATGGGAGCAACTTCTGGACCTGTTCTATCAGGGAAGAGGGGCAAGTTCAATAAAACTCTAGCAGATTGTCAAAAAGCTATTGTTTGTGTTTTTTCTGTTGTAGCCCAGCCAGTCCATTTGGAATACATGGAAAAGTTTCTCTCGAAAAAAGTGGAGGAACGCTCTTGACCCATATTTGGAGTACGGTTTTCCTTGTGGCTACACCTATTAGGTTTTGGTGCCCCTATATAGAGTGCCCAATATTGCCCACTCCGGGGTTATGGATACCTAAGTTGTTAACTAAGTGATCGTTAGCAACCCTTTGTGCATTCCCACAAGCCGTGGACAAGGTCTGCCATGGGGGACACGTTGGACGAAAATTGTCTTTAGGTAAGCACTGTGATAAGTATTTAACAACATGTTCATGTATGTGGCTGTTGGGAGGATTCTAATTGATTCCCAGAGTGTTCCGATCAGATTGTGAAAGTGATCTCACCAGACCGCCGGCATAATGCTAAGACTGTAGGAAGGACGTTGGGCCTGGTTCGGTATTTTTCTCTTTTGAATGTTTAGGTACTATTACTTAAAAAAAATAAAAGAAAACCCTTACAAGGACTAATACTGACAGTCCCTGAATTATATACTGACTGTAACTATCCACCTACAGTCACATAGACGGGAACACACTTTTCTGCGACAGACACTGAGGAGCTCGGTCACTTACTTATGCATATATCCATCCCTGCCCATGGTGAGATTCATCTGCATGACGTTCTGGAATTCCGTCTCATTGCAGCAATACTTGAAGACTGTGTTGTTATGGTGACAGCACAAGATGTAGGACTTGTTGTCGGAAAGGCGCGGGCAGTGGAATCCAAAGTGGTACCGGCCTTTATGGTCTGTATACGGCTCACAAACTCGGAAGTGTGCTGAGGAGACTGTGGGATATAAAAATGCAGTTAGTCATCTGAACGCTATATAAATATATATATATGTATATATATATATATACATTCAACAGAGCATTAATACACATAGCTGGTCTGCCAACTATAATCCAGATTCTGCAGCTGACTCCCATCAAGCGGAAGCCAGGGTGGAAGCACTATAATTGCTGAGGGCAAAAAGCTTCGAGGACCTATTGGCCCTGGGGCAAGGGTTTTGTGCAGTCTGTTCTACCCAGGGCCGGCGCTGTCATTAGGTGAGACTAGGACTCTGATGTTTATGGGGCGCCTAAAACATGGAATGAGTGACATAATGTCACCCATCCAGGGGTGTAAATACCCGCAATGCCCTTACACAGAGCAGCGGCAGTTGACATGAAGTAGAAGGAGACAGCAGTGTGCCGCTTGGCTATGATGTCACAACCAAGCACCAAACTCCCAGTCTGGGGAGCTGAGTATATGCCACCCCCAATCTCTGCCTAGAGAAGAGGCAACAAGGGTGGGGGTGTCGCTTATGAATAGGAGTGGACCCCATCCCAGTGGGAGGTGGCGGGGGGACAGTAGGGCTTACACTGGCCCGAGTTCTACAGTAGTCAGTGCTTCATTGCTCCCTCACACACTATATATATATATATATATATATATATATATATATATATATTCTGTTTCCATATAAGACTGTGATACTGGAGCTTGCACAGAATGCTCTAGTTATGCAATCACAGGATGTTATCGGAGTCAGTTTATTTGATGTTTCCTGAATGTTTTATGAGTGGATGACATAAGAGAGCTCACGTATGAGCCAGGTAAATTGAAGATATTACATGTAGTTGTTCATTAAAACCAGTGTTACCCACAGCACCCAATCAGCTGTCCGTTTTCATTTTCTAAACTATAGCAGAAAAATAAAAGCTTGAATCTGATTGGTTGCTATGGGCAACATTTCATTTTCTGCACAGTTTCCTGTGGAATAGTTTTCCTAAACTTCTGTTAGTTTGGAGGATGGCAGATTTCTGTAAAAGAATGTTAAGGCATTTATAGGACCGTGTACAGCTTTAATTCTGCATACCTTTACAACCCTGCATGACAATATATTAGAGAGATGCTATCAGTAAAATAATAATAATTTCAAAATAAATGTGCACCGTTTTTTTTTGCTTGTGACTGCAGATACAATGAGTACAGCTTTTTTAACAATGATTATTCCAATGCTCCAATGGGAGGATCTGAGTGGATCATGGGAGGGGCTAATTCATACTGCCACGTCTCAATTTGCATACCGTGACTTTTAAATTTCTACTTCAACTATTGGCTGGGATCATGGGTCCCTGGGGATTGCCCCGTCTACTTCAATTGTAATCCACTACAGCCTGCCTAGGGGCCTTCTGACTTCAACATCTAGGATGACATCTGGGGGTAAATGTATCAATCTGCGGGTTCTTCAACACCCGCGTGTTCAGCCTCTTCCACGATTAAATTTCAAGCGGCGCTGCATTGTAAAGGGAAGTTAACCCTTTACAATGCAGCGCCGCTTGAAATTTAATCGCGGAAGAGGCTGAACACGCGGGTGTTGAAGAACCCGCAGATTGATACATTTACCCCCTGGTATCTTCCCCCATCAGATGCCAAATGATAAAACTATAAATTGGTCTAAGCAATGTAGGTTCCAAGAGACAGGAAGAGATTAATTATGTATTGCAGTCTAATTAGACAAACTCTGGAGTACTGTGTTCAGTTCTGGAGACCACCTCTCCAGAAGGACATTCAATCGAGGAAATAGAGAGAATTAATTGAGAGAAGTAGATGCTTGGGACAGATATTCAGTGGGAAGTTTCTAGTCTAGAGTGGTATAAGAACATAATATTCTTGGGATATTTATAAAGTGATACTAAGGCTAAATAAGAACAAGCAAGAACGGTTTGCTTGCAACACTAAATGGTTCATCCATCTGATAGTGTTTATCTGCCAACACATTTGTATGTCTGAATAGTCATATGCTCATTTACATTATAATTGTGTGCTAGATGTATAATGTTTAGTCAGAAAAAAATATCATATTCTAAAAGAATAACTTGCAAGATGACCCAGAAGTTCATCCAGCCGGCGAGCATGTGTCTGGAGGATTGGCTTGGGTCCATAGAAGATTCTTGGCCTTCAGTTCCCACATCCTATCTACTGATGTTTTTATGCAGTCACATCAATGAGGCTACTGGTAACATCTCAGTCACTGACTGTAAAGACACAGGACGGTGTAATGTAAGACACATGTGGAAAGATCTAGAAAATTAAATGTCAGAATAGGAGTCCCTGGAAAAAGTTTGAAGACCGAAGAAGAGTTTGTTCTGTATAGACGGAACCCAACGGAATCATTCCCTGGACATGGTGACATTCTATGACTTGGAACAAGAGACGATAAGTTAGAAGAGGAAGTAAAGTCAGCAGATCCAAGTAATGTTCCTCACACTTGGCTAAGATGTTCAGTAATTTGGTTTGTTGGTTCTAGAACGCTCCAAACAATGATTGTAAACTAACAAGCCAATCAGTGAAATGCATTTATATAGTTTCTCGTACTTGCAAACACATGTCCTGGCACGCATAGGTGTCAGTCATCACTATCAGTTGGCATTTACACCTGCCCTATCGCTGGTGCAAGTGATACGTCTAAAAATCACGAACCTGAGAGATGTCCAGAACTTGAATTCAGACGAATGTGGGTGCGATTGACCTTGTTACACCCTTACTGTACATTGCTACAGGCATTCGCCTTTTCCACCCCCGTTCTGTCCTTCAGACTGCAGGCAGTCGGAAGTATCATTTGTGTTTGCACATGAATTGGATGCAATTGTGGTCACTGGTGTAAGGTCCATTTCTGAGTTTGCGCAGAGAAATTTCACCCAGGATACAACACGTAACGGGACTGACGTCCGAAGAAGAATCAGATTAATGAGATGGGACCAAAAAAATCCCACTATTTGGCAATTTCTAGCAATCCTGATAAATTTAAAAAAGATTGCAAAATCCCCGTTTAGTAAATCGCTTCCTAAGTCTACAAAAATGTATTTCCCTCATAGTTATTCCCATAAGAACGGAACTTTATCAGGAAGTAAGGGATTGTAAAAATATGCAATGTTAGGAGATATTTCTGGTTTTAATGTTTGAGATGTTCTGCTGAAATAGATATTCTAATGCGTCTGAGAAGGGAAGTTGGAACATGAATCTGTTCTGTGGATCTCAGGAAAACTTAGTAAACTAACTTTATTATAATCTTTAAGCAAATTCTTACTAGAGACTGCGATAGACGAGCTATGAGCTTCTGGATAGTACAAGTTTATAGGAACCTACTTGTGGCACTGTTTGTATTGAATCAAATGGATATACAAATCTTATTACATCTAATATAATTATATCTATCAGGCACAGAGGTATCTGTGTGCAAAGCTGCTAGATGTAAGTAGGATTTAAATCACACATTGTCCATGATATAACCTTTATTATGCTTTTCACAGAGCGGGGGAATCGGTGATAACATAATGAAAGGATGTAATTTTGCAAAGTAAACTTAGTCTAGTACCTCTCCTGTCAATGCTCCTCTCTGCCTTAAAGGATTAACCTTCATGTCAAGAGAAACCCATTACACTTGGTGTATAAACATCTGATGTACTCAGCCTTGAAGAGTGGCTGTTGGAGACTTATCGTACTATCTAGCACAGTAATAGCCTAATGCAGGAAGTATTCACATGCCCTTGTTGGGTCCAACTTCTCACATGAAATACACTGTGCAGATGTAAATTGCTTCACAATAGAAACCATTGTTATATATCTTGCACTGTTGTGATCTGATATGCTTGAAATAGTTGTATACAAATTGAATATATGGCTGTACATATCTGGCTCTATCTGCTAGCCAGGACCACAATCAGGTGGTATGGGATGTACCAGGGGCTAGGACTGATAAGGGGGCCTGCTGTCCAAGGCAAGTTGCGTTTCCCCCCCCCCCCCCCCCCAATAATCTGTTGAGGTCCTCACTGCTCTGGAAGATAGTCAAGTGACATGGGGATGTTATGTGGGTGTGGTGTTATCTTTAATATGTAGGGTGGGTATCAAAACTAACAAATCACGCTGCTTCCAAAGCCCTTCGCATCATGATGACCACGTTGTTATGGTGCCAGTCATGTGACATACGGGACGTGCGGCTGACAACGAGCCGTGAAGCGTCGTTGTTACTCGAGTGAGTTCACTGCACCACTCCACTACTGGTATACAGTACTGCTACTTAATATATTTCATATAAATGTGTTTTTTACAGTGCAGTAAAAGTCACATCTACAGTCTACAGCTTACCAGCCACCTGTTAGAGAAACACCACAGTAAAACCTGTTTTATGGTTTACAATAAAAGGGCCTGATTCATTAAGGATCTTAACTTGAGAAACTTCTTATTTCAGTCTCCTGGACAAAACCATGTTACAATACAAGGGGCTAGATTTACTAAGCTGCGGGTTTGAAAAAGTGGGGATGTTGCCTATAGCAACCAATCAGATTCTAGCTGTCATTTTGTAGAAGGTACTAAATAAATGAAAACTAGAATCTGATTGGTTGCTATAGGCAACATCCCCACTTTTTCAAACCCGCAGCTTAGTAAATCTAGCCCTAGGGGTGAAAATTACCATCCTGTTTTGCCCACAAGTTAAATACTGACTGTTCTTTCATGCAGCACACAAATACTTGATAGCTTATTTGTACACTGAAGTTTAAAGTTGATATTTGTGTGCTACATGAAAAAACAGTCAGTATTTAACTTATGTGCAAAACAGAATACTAATTTGCACCCCTTGTATTGTAACATGGTTTTGTCCAAGAGACTGAAATAAGAAGTTTCTCAAGTTAAGATCCTTAATGAATCAGGCCCAAAGTTCTCTCTCTGCCCACAGTCATTATAAAGTCCCTGGGAGGAAAAATACCCAGGGGTGCACATTTCATCTACAGTCAGAGAGTCTGGTGGGCAGAGCTAAGGGTAGATTTGCTAAACCTTCTAGAAAGGAAAAGTGGAGGTGTTGTTCATAGCCACCAATCAGAATCAGGCTATTATTCTCTAAAATGTACTAGATAAATGATAGCTTTTTAGAAGGTTTGATAAATCTACCCCTGATTCTTTTATATTAACCACCGGAACTCTTTCATCCAAATCTGCAAGACTACCATACCACCCAACATTTCCATCCCTGACAGTAGAACAGGGGGTGTGGCCACACCATGGTGGGGGCGTGGCCACTGCACCAAGGGGACCGCTCCCCTAGAGTGCTGCCTAACGCTGTAAAGCACCAGGCTGCCCATTAAAAGTCTCCCTTCACCTCCAATGCTTTGCAGGCCACCTGTGAATGGAAGATACCTCCTAACGTTCCCACTTGCAGAACAATCATGTCCCCCGGAGATACAACAGGACAGAGCCCTAAAATCAGGACTGTCCCGCGAAATTGGGACAGTTGGGAGGTATGGAGTACACATCATAGAGTACAAACCATAGAGTATATACCATTGAGTACATACTATAGAGTATACACCATAGAGTACATACCATAGAGTACACACCATAGAGTACACACCATAGAGTACATACCATAGAGTACATACCATAGAGTATACACCATAGAGTACATACCATAGAGTACACACAATAGAGTATACACCATAGAGTACACACCATAGAGTATATACCATAGAGTACATACCATAGAGTATACAACATAGAGTACATACTATAGTGTACACACCATAGTTAATGGTGAATAGTTGGCCAATAGGGGACATCTTGGGAGCAATTTGCATGTCTTTACGCACAATTCCTTAAATGATAATTATATGCTTCATTTTATTTCTTATACTGCAATGCTTTTTTACAACTGTTACTGTATTTAATTTACTATAGAGGGTATTTTATCTTCTTTAATCCCTTACCCAATCCCTGTTGGATGATCAGTATAGGCTGACAATCTGTATAATAGCTGCCACTCATCGGGGGGGAGGGTCTTGATTATGCCAATTCAGAATGGGCCAAAAATTGCTGGGAGGGTTTTTTTGTTCTAAAACTGAAATCATAAAAGAGCCATAGCAAGTTCTTTCTAAGGAAAAAAGACAAAGGAACATCATTCTACGAGCACTATCGGAACACTTTGGCTTTGTTTCTGAATATTTTCCGACAAGACTTGTTTTTTCATCTACTCTGTGCCTGTATTATCCAAAAGGGAAATGTATGAAGCCTAGCAGACGGCAGTGACTGAATTAATTTTAGCAGTAAGAAAGGAGAATAATTTTTATTTTAATTATGAGCCAGCCAATTAAATGGTTCACACAAGAGAAAAGAGAATATTTCATCTGTGTGACTTAATAAGACATTAACCTACATACTTGCCAGTTCGGCTTTGTTTTTCATGGAAACTATAACGCGGTACACTGCTATTTCTGTACTGAGGTCACCTCTCTTTATCTTAGAAATCTGTTATGTGATGGTTGTGATAGAATATGACTTCATAGTACATTAGCTTCCAATGTTTTATTCAGCAACTTCAGTTATTTTAGACATTTTCATGACTTCGGGCTTCTGAAAATAGTTTATGGCATACAACATTTCCAAATGATTGGGCAGCTTATCAAAAAGTTGTAAAATTCTGATAATAAAAAAGGGAAGTGTCTGTACGTGCATGACAGTATTAGCAAAGCAGACGGCTAGAAGCATTAACTTTGTAGATAATGGAATTAAAGCGGAATAGAGATCTCATCTGTAAAGAGAACTTCTCAATGTCCTTTTAAGACACTCACAGAAACTGCAAAAGAACCCCTCACTATTGCTCACCTGGCAGAGACTCCAACAAATGACTAGAATGCTAATTGGCCCAACTAATATGCTAATCACTCACAGATACAGCACAGACTCTGTCTTTCCACCCCTGCTGCCTGCCAGTGCTTTGACCACTGTAGAGCAGTGTTGAAGTAGAATAATTGGATGAAGTCGGCTAAATTGATTACTATTGGTTTACTGTGCGATTAGTAGGGTACGTCACACCGGGGTTAATATCGCAATTGCACAGATAAATAGCACATACACTTACATTCACACCTACATTTGCAAATAGGACACATTAGTTAAAGTTACAACCCACATTCATTTATTAAGAAATTAATCAGAGAATATTTATACATAGATAATATTACAGTAAATGTAATTATGGTTCACGTCCTCAGAAATGTATGGAGTTTGGTCTCATATTAATCCATATTTTACCAGCAGAAATCCGGTATCAACAGATGAGCGATCGCACATAGCGATCGCTAGTTATGAATGGTATGAGATTAAAATCTCAAAAGCACTCTGTAATGGGTCAGTTAAACTGGATTTTCGTCAGGAAGACAAGTATGCAACAGTTGGAGTGAGTTGCCCCTACCTTTGGAAAGAGAATTGAACTGACCTATGACCAGCGGTCTACTGGAACATCGTAAACCCTGGACCAATAAATTGCGACATCAACATTGCTTTTTCTAAACCAAACTGTATAAAAACTGGCCTCTGTTACAGGAACAGTCTCTTTGCAAACAGACATCAGCTTTGACGATTGTTCCTGGATCCAGGGTGCGCTGCATAAATATGGGTTATACTTTGTAACATTCTTATTGTATTTTGCTGCTTATTGCTATTAAATCTCTTTTGTGCTTTGGAACCACACTGACAATCACATCGGACAATCGTTATTGGTGACAATAGATACGGACATAACAAAAGTAAGAGGTGCTATAAGTTTTTGAAAGAGTTAATGGAAAACACCTTATATAGGTAAGAAATCCATCTAAACCCCACTCAACATAACATTGTGCTTTGCTTGTGAGAAACTCACTCTCGCCAGATCCTGCATTCTTGAAATCTTCCAAGGCTCAGAGCCTGGAGTTTAGATGTATACTGCTACACAGGTTCCTGGCACAACTAATTGGGCAAGCTGTATTGATATTGTAAGCAGTTTACATTCAAAATCCAACCTGTCAGCTTGGGGAGTTAGGGGACTATAGGACCAGACATCTCTCCTAACCTACAAAGGTTCAAAGAGCACAATCCCGAGGTTTCTGCTAAATGGCAAGAAGAGGATTCACTAACACGTTTGCTTCCAATATTCTATATTGCTCCCTCCTATGTACTCTTATGAATTGTTTTATATCCAGTGGAACTATACTGTATACATACAAACACCCTTCTACCTGGTAACAGCAACTGTTTGGCTATGCTCCACATCCTGTAGTAGGGGGACCTCAATGACATAGCTCGCTATGTGGTGTTAGAATCAAAACAACGCAATTTATTGGAATCAGTGGCGCTATATAAATAAATGATGATGATGATGATGATGAATTTATAACGCCCTGCCTCCTCTTCACCTGTAATTCACCCCCCCCCCCCTGGGATCTCTCAGAGGGAAAAATTAAAAAGTAGGCAAGGATGCTCAGACACACAGAAGTGACACGTGATAAATACACTGCATATGTGCATTTTCCAGACCATCTACCACCCATAAAACTGCATTTATTTTATGACTGTGAACCGGGCATGCACCTTGTACCACTCTGATTATCCAACACGCTAACTAGGCTGGAGCCTAAGGCCGCGATGCTTTTTTGGGGGGTGTGCAAAATTGTGACAGTGAGAGGAATAAATTCAGTTTACAATATAAGAGAATAGTTGTTCTACAAGATTTAAATAAAACATGAAAGAATAATATATTCAAGTTTTAATCTTGACGTATTCCCATGGTAAAGACTGCTGATGATGAGTCATCCTTGGGCGGGTGCTTGAGGTTAAGCTAAACAGTTCTGATTTTAATGAAAATGAAATGAGTTCTGAAAATTACCATGGCCCTTTTAAAAAATTTAACTGAGTTTCGAAAACACATGAATGTAGACAATGGGGGGGGGGGGGGGGCTGGTAGAGGCTGAACATTTAACTAAGGATGGGTTTTTACCTACCGCGTATTAGTCTGGCAAGGGGGTGCCACTAGAATATTAGCCTAGGGCGGCCCGAACCCTTAATCCGACCCTGCACTTTTGACAGCCAAATAGGCACGCTTGTGCATATAAAGCAACAGTGCAGAGCCACAGACCTTATGGTTTATAAATGACCTTTAGTGACAACTGATCTCCTGGTTTATATTATGTAGAGATTGGTTCCCCTTCCCTGCTGTCAGCCAGGTCTGCAGAGGCTGTGCAGTGTCAGACTGAAACTTGCAATTACCTTCATGGTTCATATATGGAAGTTAACATGTCGAGACCCAGTTGGCCTTTAGCCATTTTTCAACCACCCACTGCTTTATAAGGGGCTGAGCGGTGGTCTCTTTATCCTGGCCTGTCATTCTGAGACAGCAGGCATAATATAGTGTCAGCGGTCCCTGGATAATGCTGACACTGCTAGACATTGACAGCTGGGAGACCCAGAGAGGGTTCTCTTAAAAAATATATATATATATTTTCACTAGTTTTAACTTGGATTTGATTATTCAATATGCTTCCAGAAGAAATCCCCTTCTCCCAAGAAAAACAATAAAATTCAGACTGGTAAACTAAAATAAAAATAAATAAATAGGTTATTTCCCTGCAAAACAGATGCACCACAGATCTAAAAATTGTCGTAGTCATAAAGCAGCATATATTATAATTATATTATTATATAGTGTAATAATATATACATAATAAATGCATTATATATTTAATGGATGAATATTTAATTATACTTCTTTCTACCTGTCAACGTTCCGTATTGTAAAATTCGGGGCAGAATTGTCCCTGAACCCCAATGTGTCCAAGCCACACCCATGTCTCACCAAACAACACCCAGGCCCGGCCCAGACCACACCCACTCAGAGAATACCAGGGTGTAAATGTATCAAGCTAAAAGTTTTCCGACGGGTTTGAAAAGTGGAGACGTTGCCTATAGCAACCAATCAGATTCTAGCTGTCATTTTGTAGAATGTTCTAAATAAATGATATCTAGAATCTGATTGGTTTTCAGACCCATCAGAAAACTCTCAGCTTGTTACATTTACCCCCAGATCTCTTTCCTGAAAAATCGAAGTTGTCACAAGAACATCAGAAATGTTTGGTGACCAAAGCTTCCTTAAATGTCTTTTAAAGTCCCTTGTTAGTTTCAAAACTTTTCCCTAAAATTTTGCTTGGCCCTACACTTCCCTACCCATATTCACCCTTCTAAGATTTGACATTGTTATCTGTAATTGATAGTTCACTGTTGTTAGTATATTAGAAGGATATCACTTATAAATGAACAAGGATGATACCGTAGCATCCACCAGTAAAATGAAAGGGATATTACATTTTAAGGAGTTCCATGAGTGTACAGTATATGCTTCTATTAAAGGGTTTAGTTCATTAATTTTGACCCAACATTTCTACTTCCTGAATTATTAAAACCATTGGGGTCCTGTACCAAGGACCCCCGCGGCTCAGTAAGATGTACGTCTGCCAATTCTTCAACATTTCCTGTCCAAGGGCTAGATTTACTAAGCTGCGGGTTTGAAAAAGTAGGGATGTTGCCTATAACAACCAATCAGAATCTAGCTATCATTTTGTAGAAGGTACTAAATAAATGAAAGCTAGAATCTGATTGGTTGCTATAGGCAACATCCCCACTTTTTCAAACCCGCAGCTTAGTAAATCTAGCCCCAAGTGTTGACAACTGGGAACAATGTGATAGAGCTTTTTCAAGCTTCACCCTAAACAACAAAGGGTTGTTGGTGATATCTTTATTTTTGTACGGAGAATCCTATTTAACAAGTACTTGTGCTGCTGTAATACCTCTTCTGTTATCTCCATCTCAGGATTATTACAAGGCACTGCAAATCCATAACTATTTAGATCGGTGGTGCACAAGTTTTTTAAACTTTTATTTTTCTTATGTGCCATCATTCCAGTGCCCTAAGTGTACCCTTATTCTGGGAACCCCAAAAGAGGTGGATCCCAGTAGAATATATTGCATATGTCTCAATCATAGAACTACAAAAATAGTTTCTAGGATCCCACATCTGGTTTAGATTATAGGGATATTATAAGTCACCATGAAGTGCTACTCCATTGCCAAGGGAACCCCCTGATGAAATTATAAGGATATATATAAATAAATGGTGATGATGATGATGACGAAGACAATAAGGTACCCTGGAGTTTCACGGCTTATATAGAGTTATTCTACTGCCAGAGAAGTTCCTGATGAAAGTATAAAGATATTATAAGTCCCTGAGATCAATAAAAGTTCACGAAACTCCAAGGTGACTTTTAGTTTCTGTAATAAATTTACAGTACAGGGTGCATTTATTCCTTATAATGACTATTAGTGAGTTCCATGACTTATAGAAAGGCACTCTACTGCTTGGGAATCCCCCCAATAGAACTGGATCCCCCCCAATAGAACTGGAACGGTGAACCCTGCAAGGCTGGGTGGTCAAGTGTTGGCGCACTCTACACTGTTGTCACAATAATACCTCTGTGCGGTGGAACCACAGTTTTTGCTGCTTCGTAAATGACCCCTAATGGTTGTAAGACATTACACATGCTGCTAATAAATTACATAGTACAGATAGTAATATACCTTTTGAAGACATCACCAAGGGAAGTAAGATGAGAACGTTGAGAAAGCGGTGAGCCCAGCTAGTCATCCTTTTCTTCTCATCTGTCCACTAGAGAATCGCCTGCAGAGTAACAGGAGATACATTACCAGGAATGTCTACATCATATATCATGTTCTTACCAACAAAAATCTGGTTCACATTTTATATTATACAGGAGAACCTTAAATACAACATAAACATAAAAACGTACTACGCTCTTATTTGAGATAAGACATCTCACCTACGTGTTTTATGTACTTACATGCAGAAGATCTGCTTTACTTGTTTCAGTCTAAGGGGTATATTTACTAAAGTTTTGAAAAAGTGGACATGTTGCCTATAGCAACCAATCAGACTCTAGCTGTCATTTTGTAGAATGCACTAAATAAATGAAAGCTAGAATCTGATTGGTTGCTATAGGCAACATCTCTACTTTTTCAAACCCGCAGGTTAGTAAATATACCCCTAAAAGTGTGAGGTCTACCTGGAAGCCATACATATTGATATATATAAATAGTTGATACTAAGTAGATGGATTTATCAACAAAACAGCTAAAGGAACATATCCCAACTTTTCCCATCAATTTAGGTCCGTCAGACTGAATGAGAAGCATTGAGAATTGAAGACTTTCAACAATGATAATGATACTGAGATATTCAGACCCTAATGAATTTGCAACTATTATTGCACATTGATTCTATCCTATAGGGATTGTACATTCTGGGCCAGATTCATTAAGCAAAGTAAGGTAAAAAAATGAGTAAGTTTTCTCCTGGACAAAATCATGTTACAATGCAAGGGGTGCAAATTAGCTTATTATTTTGCACATAGGATAAATACTGGTTGAAATTTAAAGTTGATCTAAGACATGCCCCCCCCCCCCAACTATCTGCCATCATATTTTAAATTCACCTCCCCCTCCAATGCAACATGGTTTTGCTAGGGTGCAAAGTTACTCTTTTTTTGCTTTACTTTCCTTAATGAATCAGGCCCTCTGTGTTCCTATCAGTAACTTAAAAGACATACAAAATTACACACCGGTGAGGGGGCAACCATGGAAAAATAAGAGCTATTTCACATATATTTATTCTGAACTCTGGGTCTATAAATACACTGCACGTGTGTAGTACGTGTGAATGAATTAATGTGCATATTTAAGGCAATATGTGCATTTTAAAGTCCTGTATCGCTAAGTTCTGAAATCCTACTTTTAGCAGGACGATAAACCCGAGTCCTTGATTGCATTGTTTGTATTAGTTAGATCTTGGGAATGTTTAGCCGATATAAATAATGTATATCATTACTGTGCACATTTTTTCTAAATTTACGTGTTTATGCTCAACGGACTCTGAGCTCTAGAATACCAAGGGGTATATTAACTAAACTGCAGGTTTGAAAAAGTGGAAATGTTGCCTATAGCAACCAATCAGATTCTAGCTGTCTTTTTGTAGAATGTACTAAATAAATGATAACTAGAATCGGATTGGTTGCTATAGGTAACATCTCCACTTTTTCAAACCCGCAGTTTAGTAAATATACCTCCAGGAATCCACAAACCACCAGAGTTCCAGATTTCCAGACCCGGGTCTCAGGGTAAAGTTCATCAAATATATATATATATATACTTATAATTTTGCTTTTAGCCATTAAAATAGTTGGTACTTCTTGTTTCATTAGCATTTGAGATATATATATATATATATATATATATTTGAGATACATGCTATATCAGAGTCCCAATTTCTTGAGCGACACACATTACAGCTATCCTCCTGGGCATAGCGCCTGAGATTTGTCTTTATTTTCCAAAATATGGGAGTCGTACAACACAACGACTCATTGTTTATCAACGCTGCCTTTATCCAGAATTCATCCATGGATGAATTACACTAGACGATTGTTCCATGTTTACTAACTCAAAGCAATTATACATATATGAAGCAACACGGTCACAAATTTGTAGTAACCCACAGCAACCAATTAACAATTAACGTAAATCAATCTAGTGCAAGTTAGGCAATGAACACAAAGGGACTGGTTGCTATGGGTTACGCAATCAGCTGGGTTTAAGTGTTGAGTTACGTAAATGATATGTATTCATAAGAAAGGTAGATTAATGTTGAAGTTAAAGTGTATTGAAGTTGAAGTATATTGTTTAGTAGTAACATACTAATTAATGTGCTAATTAAAAACACAAGCCATTGATGACAATTGCCCTGACTGGTCCAATGCATCTGGTGAGCAGATTACAGTGTGTTCCCAAACACCCGCGGTGACCAGCCTGACGTGTTCCAAAGCACTTGTGGTGAGAATTCTGATTTGTGTTCCGATGCACTTAGCGTAAGATACGTGCTGCATATTCTAATGTACGTGGGGTAAGAGTTGCTGTTGTTCCAATTTACTTGACTAAAGCGGGGGAAGGAATTCATCCTAGATAAGTTTCTATTATATACATACATGCCAACTCTTCCCGGAATGTCTGGGAGACTCCCAAAATTCGGGTCGGTTCTCCCGGACTCCCGGGAGAGCTGGCAAATCTCCCGCATCCCGCTACTGTCTTCCCAAAATGACGCGATTCGCGGTGAATCACGTCATTTTGGCCCCGCCCCCATGACAAAACGGTGTTGCCCTTGCGGGCCAAAATGACGCGATTGGCCACGCCCCACCCTCCAGTCACGCCTTTCTCCCGGGAAAGAACTTCACAAAAGTAGGTAAGTATAATTATATACAGCTCCCTGGTCCAAACGAGAGAGGAAACAGATGAAACAGGCATTATAGAAGTGTACAATAGAAAGATTGAAAACTCCCCTGTAGCTGGTGTGATGAATAAAAAAAGTCATTACAAAAATTCTCTTTAACATATTTTTATTTTTTTTATAACCCTAATATGTTTTTTGGACAAATGACTGCTACCAGCAAAAACAAACTATAGATCGAGTTTACAATAAATGAGCTTGAAATGCTATATTTACATAGAACTTATCTCTTGAGACAACCTACCTGCCGTGGTGGATAAGCATTGCTATAGTCCATTCCTTGGGCTCCCTACTATTTTTGTCCTGGGGACTTCTGATACAAACAGGCCTTTAAAAAAGAAAACCTTCAACAGGGTAAAGGCAAGGGGTAGATTTATGTAACCTTCTATAAAGGAAAAGTGGAGGTGTGGCTGATAGCAACCAATCAGGTTCTAGCTATCGTTTCCTAGAATGTACAGTGATAAGGAACTTGGCTTAGCATGTATGGCCCTCTAGCCTCCAATAGGACACGGTGAAGGTTTGGTGGGCTGCCTGTTGCCCACCACTGACGTAAATGTTCGCTAGAATATGATTGATTACTATGGGCAACACCTTCACTTTTTAGCAGATTTGATAAATCTACCCCCAAATCATGCAAGACAGGGAAAGCCAGCAACCTGAAGTAACCCCCGATTCATCTCTCCAGAATAATGACGTTTATAGGATGTGAAACTCTAAAGGAAACTAATAAACTAAACTGAATTTTCATCAAACGATAGATGCATAAATTAATTTATATTCTGAAACCAAGTGTCCCATTTCATTTGATTCAGTTTGGATAGTTAAACCGAAATTCCTTATTTCACGCCTTAGAGACTTTCCTTTTTAAAGATTTTATCTGGGGCACGGTGTACAGTCAAAGAACAAATTATCTCTCACAATGATGTGTGCACCATGGTTTTCTTTAACGCTAAAACTTACTTGCCGTATCCCCCCCGCAAAAAAAACACATTAGAGCCTGCAAAACAAGCAAATGAAGTTTTGCGACTGGGTGACCGAGCTACGGGGTCACTTTCAAAGTTTGTCACACACTGGGGCTGCCAAACCGGACTGTGCATTCATATCATACGGAGCTGGTAGTACTGTGAGAGAGCGTGGGCACCGTTAACTTTCTCCAGTCATGTTTAAATGGCACATTTTTAAGGTAACAGGAGTTTGAGAATATATTTTTAAGCTAAAATATAGACATAAAGGGTATTCTACAATGCTAAAAAAATATTGTGTGCACTTTAGAGCATTTGTGCCCATTTTTTTTTTGCTTAACTCAGTGGAACCCAGGACCATTGGAACATGGTAAGCTCACAACCTTAACCTTCGAGTCCCCGCTCTGAGCAGAGCAGGGATCGGAGTAGGCGCCTCTGTGCGGGGGAGAGGCGCATGGACAGTGACTGCATTTTGGGGATATTGCCTGTTTAGTTGAGTGGGCACAAAGAAATCTCCCTGAAGGTGGTGGAAATAACTTTTTTGGGTGGTAAAGCACATTTATAAGCACATTTCAACCAATGAAATAAAAAACACACGAAAAGGCCACAGGCCTTTAGATAAACCACTGATCGTCAATAGTATTGTGAATATACTGGGGGTTATAGTGTGCTTGTTTGCTTTTCTGATGACTGTTTTGCCTGCAAGCAACCTTATGTGGGTACCCCTAAGTGGGTATGAAATCACCTGCGCAATAAGTGGGTAAAGCAAGGGAGACTTTATCATCAAAACAACACACTGGAATTATACCAGAAAAACAGTGGGTCACTGCACAAAATCTAGCATACAACGCTATCTAAAAGGAGCTATAGTCACCATGCCTTGGTAGTGCTGTCCCAGGTGCTGAGCTATAATCTTACACTCCGGTAGGGACCAAGCTCAAAGTCTTCCTGCTTGTGGAAGGCTCACAAAAGTGACCATGTCCATGGAGGCTTCAAAGAGCAGAGTAATAAGCACTATGCTATGACCAGTTCAACAGGTGCCATAACCTGCTAGTCAGAACTGTCCAGGCAAGAGAGAGAGAGGCATGATACCTTTTATGCCCACCCTGGCTCCCATGGTGGTGAGGCTTTAGCAGGGTAGTCCTCAGATTACCGACCTGCACTAGAAAATACCAGCCGAGTTTTGCATAAAATCGCTCTGCGCATGCCCAGAACCGGACTATACGCCAGTGAACACACCAACAACCAATCAATCTTCAAGCATACTATTTCAGCGACGGAACAGGGAGGAGACTGGGTTTATGCACATAGTCAGTGTACAGTAAGGGCGTGCCAAGCTCGAGCACATGTAGCAACGTATCATACAAGCTTTAGTTATCGCTACGGTACGTGTTTTTCTGTTGTATCACTTGCACCAGCTACAGGTTAGGTGTAAGCGCCGATTACTAGTGATGATGGCTGTGTATGCATGCTAGAAAAACATTTTGCAATCAGAAGCAACCATAAAATTGCAAATAGACATTAATAACCTCACAATAAATGTATTAGAAAAAGAAAAAGAATAAAAAACAAGTTGGCCTCCAGGAGATGCGGGGAATTGAGGTGGTCATGTGGGAGCGGTCTCTGCAAATCAGGTCATTTGGACCCACTCCCTAAACTGTCATCACAATTTCTAGCCTATTACAGCAGGGGGTGGGGCCACAACAACACCTGAATCACGTCCTAAACCCCGCCCCCACCACTTAACTAATGAAGTGGACACGAACCGGGGGGTTGCCCTGCTCTCCCGGGAGTCTGGGAGGACACCCAGAAATCCAGGAGTCCTCACCCCTGGAACCCATCACAGGAGGAGGGGTATCTATTGTGTTCTGTACTCTGATTAGTATGTAAGTTATATAGCACCTGATTGGATGAGCCATGGCTGCTCTGATTACACACCTGCCTCTTGGGCACCATTCACTAACCCACTTATGGCTGCCACAAGGAGAAGGCTCTGTGACCACAGTTTTCAGGGAAGTTAACAGGCAGCAGAGGAAGTCCAGGGGGTTGAGGCGGGGGTCCTAATTTAGTAGTAATAGGGGGTCCCTAATGAAACTGATGTGGTTGTCAAAAAGTATACTGTCCCTTTAAGGAGGTTATCCTCACTAAGTCCTTGAATCAACTCGTATTTATTATTTCATCGCTTAGAGCTGTACTTGGAACACTGAGTTTGGCTGTTTATCCCTAAAAAATCAGTTGTCGTTGTCAGCACAATATTTCGTTTTGTACATATTCCCACTATGGCACTTGGAAGGATTGTGCCATAACATGTCTGTTCCGTCTCCATCTGTTATGTTATTCCCCTGGAGTGGCGAAACGCAGCAAATGTCACACAACATAATGTCATGTGCAGGAAACAGGACAGAGAAGGAACGAGTGCGTTCTACAGCCAGCCACATCTACGACATGAGACATTTACCATTATCAGGCTGGCAGGTTTACAACCGGTGAATAAAATGCTTTTATGTTTTATGAAAACAGTTTTATGTCCACTTCTGTGAAATAGTATATCATAAAAAAGTCACAGTATCATCTTTCTTGCCTGAGAACTACTCAGAGACATGAGAGAGATAGCTTTACAATAAGATATGACGCGGTGCCACATGTTTCAGATCAAACAATGGGCACCGAGGCAAAAATCCATGATAAATATGTACGGTCTGGTTTAAATCATTGGATTTGTGACAGTCTCCATTTCAATGCTGCCATGTTTCTCTGAGTGAGGCACCCAATCAGATTCGAGCTATCATTTTGTAGAATGTTCTAAATAAATGACTGCTAGAATCTGATTGGTTGCTATAGGCAACATCTCAACACAGTTTGGTAAATATACCCGAAAGTATCCACCTTTGCCAAAGAGACATTGACTGTTTCCAAATGTATTTAGAAAAAGGTGTAAACCAGTGATAGGTAACCTGAAACACAGGCGGCCGCATGGACCGCACGTCATACTTAATCTCAATAATAAATTAAAACAAAACATTTAATCCAAGACTGAGGTAATATCATATCAACAGGCATTTGAAAGAAGTGTTACAAGCTATAACAAACACATCGGACAATAATAAATCAGGAAGGAGCTCAGGGCCAAAGGTGAAGGCTCAGAGGGCCCATTTGGTCTTCACTGGTGTAAATTGTAGAGCAGCTTTTTTTGCATACATCAATGCCTGAGAGGCTTAGGGCCAGACCTGATGTAACCCATAGCAACTACTCAGATGGCAGATGTCATTTCTCTAACACAGTTTAAAGAACGGGCAGCACGGTGGCTCAGTGGTTAGCACTTCTGACTCACAGCACGAGGGTCATGAGTTCAATTCCCGACCATGGCCTTATCTGTGTGGAGTTTGTATGTTCTCCCTGTGTTTGTGTGGGTTTCCTCCGGGTGCTCCGGTTTCCTCCCACACTCCAAAAACATACTAGTAGGTTAATTGGCTGCTATCAAATTAACCCTAGTCTGTGTGTGTGTGTCTATATTAGGGAATTTAGACTGTAAGCTCCAATGGGGCAGGGACTGATGTGAGTGAGTTCTCTGTACATCGCTGCGGAATTAGTGGCGCTATATAAATAAATGGTGATGATGGAAAGAATGAAAGCAAGCATCTGATGGCTATTAAGGGTTGAAATCCATTTATATGCACAAGTTAATAAATAAGTCCTCATGTTACAGGTGCACCAACAAAGCTGAAAAGACTTTTTTTTTATCTTGACAAAAAAAGAAAAAAAGAAAAAGCCACTCTGAATTCTCATGAAGAAAATATCATTTTGGACTTTAATATGACAGCTGGATGGATGATCTGCAGAGTCAGGGCCAAGCCTATCTTTCAGATTTTGGCGCCAGACATCTGGTTCTTAGGTCAAAGGTAATCAAAATAAACTCAGGAATTTCATTAAAGTGAATATGAACTTAATTTAAGCTGAATTATGACGTTAATAAGCTCCACTGTATGTTCTCCAAAGCTGATTCCTAAACAAATGTTGAAATTGGGACGGTGAATGTAAGATTTTTTTATTTTTTTTTGTAAATATCTTCTTAAAACAACATTGGTGATGTCCAGCAACAATGGATAAACAAATTCCTGAACAAGATTATAGGTTTTGCGTCATGTGTCCTGTTTGTGTAGAATATTAAATCCTTATCGTTTGTGGTCATCTGGAATAAAATATATTTGTTTTGGGCTTTTCACATTGTTTTTAGGAACTAAGTAGAAGAAAGTAGAAGAATTTAGTTCCCCAGTTTAAATTGGGAAGTGGAAAATATTAATTATTATTACTCTTTATTTATAGAGTTCCAACATATAACAAAGTCCTGTATAGGGGATATTTCCTTATTCATACCAGCCCCTAATCAGTGGAGCTTACAATCTAATTTTCTAGCCACAGGCGCATAAACACAATGGGCCTCAGTCATTAAGGACAGCAAAGCAACAAAAAGCAAAAAATGGAGTAATTTTGCACCTTGGCAAAACCGCGTTGCATTGGAGGGGGGGGGGGGGTAAATTTAAAATGTGGGGACAGATTTATAGTTGGGGTAGGGCATGTCCTAAATCAACTTAAAATTTCAGTGTAAAAATGACGCTATCAGATATTTGTGTGCTGCATGACAATAAAAGACAGTATTTTCCTTATGTGCAAAATAATAAACTAATTTGCACCCCTTGTATTGTAACATGGTTTGTCCAGGATTGAATCTACTCCTTTTTTTACCTTGCTCTCCTTAATGACTCAGGCCAATGGGACCAGGTTAGTTAGTATAAATGAATAACCTACCAACATTTTGGACTGTGGATAAAAACTGGAGTACCTGGGGGAAACCCTCACAGACACAGGGATAACATATAGTCGGGAAATTGATGCAAACACAATTACAAGTAAGATTTCTAGAATATCTCAAATCCAGCAAATTACAAGATCCAAACAGAATGGATTTCCTGGGGGGGGGGGGGGATTATGTCAAACAAATCTAATTGACTTTTTTGACAGGGTGACTAAAGTAATAGATCAAGGATGGGCCATATATGTCATTTATTTAGACTTTAATAAGGCTTCTGACACTGTTAAATACACTTGAAAGCTCGGGATTAGATTCTAAGATGGTGGAATGGATAAGATCTTGGTTGCAGGATAGAAAACAGTGAGTTATAGTAAATGGAGAACATTCACAAGAGGGAAAGGTCACCAGTGGAGTACCCCAGGGATCTGTACTTGGACCAGTGCTTTTAATATCTTTATTGGTGATATTGTAAATGGTATTGAAGGGGTAAAACAAATGACTGATGATCTATGTAGACTAGAGGAATGGTCAAGAGAGTGGCAACTACAGTTTAAAGCCAAAAAATACACTTGGGTCTAAAAAAACCTCAAAGGCATAATATAGTATTAATGGCACTATAATGGAAACTACTGAGGAGATAATGGATCTAGGAGTCACTATTTTAGGTGACATAAAGGCAGGTAAGTAATGTAACAAAGCAATGAGGAAGGCAGGTCAGATGCTTGGTTGTATAGGGAGAGGAATCAGTAGCAGAAAGAAAGAAGTAATAATGTCACTGTATAGGTCATTGGTACGGCCTCATCTAGAATACTGTGTTCAGTTCTGGAGGCCATATCTCTAGGAGGATATAAATACATTAGAGATTGTACAACGAAGGGCAACTAACATGGTTCATGGCCTACAGCACAAAACTTACCCAATACATATTACTCTTAATATGTAAAGTTTGGAGCAGAGAAGGGAGAGGGGGACATTGTAGAAACTTTCCAATAGATCAATGGTGATAACAAGGTAAAGGAGGGAAACATTCTACAAAGTAAGAGAAGTACTAGAACACGAGGACATGTATTGACACTGGGGGGAAGTAGGTTCAGAGGAAATCTGAGGAAAATCTACTTCACATAAAGGGTAGCGGATACGTGGAATAGCCTCCCATCACAGGTGGTAGAGGATAATACAGTAGAGCAGTTTAAACATGTTTGGGATAGACATAAGAATATCCTTACAAAGAACTAAGGATCAAATAGGGTTGGAGGTTACCATAGCTTAAAAAATGGGCAGAGGAGATGGGCCAAGTGGTTCTTATCTGCTGTCAAATTCTATGTTTCTATACACTGCATACAGATAATATAGTTGGATTTGAACCCAAGGCATCAGTGATGTGAAAGCAGCAATGCTAACCTCTGCCTATAATTACACATGTATGGCTGTAATTACACATGTCTAGCTGTTATTACACATGTGCACTTGTTATTACACATGTCTGGCTGTTATTACACATGTGCACTTGTTATTACATATGTCTGGTTGTTATTACACATGTCTGGTTTTTATTACACATGTGCACTTGTTATTACACATGTCTGGCTGATATTACACATGTCTAACTGTTATTACCCTTATTCACCTGTTATTACACATATCCAGCTGTTATTACACATGTTCAGCTGTTATTACCCATATCCAGCTGTTATTACACTTGTTCACCTGTTATTACACTTGTTCACCTGTTATTACACATGCGCACCTGTTATTACCCATATCCAGCTGTTATTACACATGTGCACCTTTTATTTACCCATATTGAGCTGTTATTACACTTGTGCACCTGTTATTACCCATATTCAGCTGTTATTACACTTGTTCACCTGTTATTACACATGCACACCTGTTATCACCCATATCCAGCTGTTATTACACATGTGCACCTTTTGTTACCCATATCGAGCTGTTATTACACTTGTGCACCTGTTATTACCCATATCCAGCTGTACCTGTTAATAAGCACATGTGAATGGATTGGAGAGAGAAGCGACATATAGCGCCTTCTGATGGGAGGAGCTACCGGAACAAGGGCTGATTGTTTCTTTCTTGATTCAAGTTGGCTTGAGTAATGCACAATTTAATATGAGGTTCTGTTTAGCCTGGGGCTGAGGACAGAACACTCAGGAAATGATTTACAGCTTATCAAAATGAACTGATTGGCCACCAGCCGCTGTTTTAATTTTACAGGTAATCTGTATAATCCAAATTGCAGGAGGGGGTTGGAAGGTGTGTATGAAAATCTTCACAAGACATAGGGGTCTATTTAGCAGACTGCAATAGCTGAAAAATCTGGAGAAAACAGCTTCTAACCCCAGGCAGCAACAGGGTTAATGCAGCAATCTATTACTAGTTCATTTGTTATAGTGCGACATTCACGGCCCATCGAGGATCCAGGTGCCTAATGCTTTTGTCACAGATTCGGTTTGCGTTTCTGTGGATTTCTGTTTTGTCAATGTACAGCATTCCGCTTTGACGCTCCATCATATGCATGACAGTCATGACACGGAGGTCTAACAGCTGACAGCTTGTCTAATCTTGGATTCCTTCTGGTGTGTACTGTCAAAAAAGGTAATTGTACGTTTTCTACAGCCTGTTGGCATGCCTCTCAGTTGTGATAGAGGATTCAGGATACATATTCAGAGCTGCCAAGTAATGGCCAGAAGGAATATCATTGTGCCAAAGGATCCAATACATTGTGACGATGCCTGGGAGCAAACCGCAACAGAATACACCTGTGGTACAGGGGATGGTATGTTATAATAGAGCATATTGTGAGTTCATATTATAAATAAATAATTGGGGCAGCACGGTGGCTACGTGGTTAGCACTTCTGCCTTACAGCACTGAGGTCATGAGTTCAATTCCTGACCATGACCTTATCTGTGTGGAGTTTGTAAGTTCTCCCCATGTTTGCGTGGGTTTCCTCTAAATGTTCCGGTTTCTTCCCACACTCCAAAAACATACTAGATTAATTGGCTGCTAACAAATTGACCCTAGTCTATGTGTCTGTCTGTGTGTGTGTATGTTAGAGAATTTAGACTGTAAGCTCCAATGGGGCAGGGACTGATGTGAGTGAGTTATCTGTACAGCGCTGTGGAATCAGTGGCGCTATATAAATAAATGGTGATGATAATGATGATTGTACAAAGTAGTCCTATGGCATTTCAGCCCCATGCTGTAAGGCAGCGCCGGGCCCACACGCAACTGCTCTCAATCTTATCAGAACGGGAGCATCCAACTTCCGCGCCACGTGACCTCCGCTGCAGAGTGCAGGGAGGAAAAGGCCTCCACTCTTTTGAGAGAGCTTCATAGGCGGGTATCAGCACGGAAAAAATATTTGAGGCTGGTGTGACCTGTGGTGGAGGAGATGTGTCAGTCAGATCACAGAGGCTGTCACTCACCGGACCGTGAGTGCCTCTTCCCGGACATTTAGGAACCGTGGCCGTCCACCATCCTGAGGGTCTGCGCATGCGCAGCCCTTTTCTATACTTCAGTGTATACCCCTTTAACTTAATTGGCAGATCAGGCAACCTCCCTATATTAAGCACCTGTGCTCACTACCACGTGGCCTGATCTTGGAGTCTCATTCCTCATGAGTCTCTGAAGGTGTTCCTGTATTACTCGTGTATTCAGTGCTGCTGATTCCTGTGGTTTCCAAACCACTTCTACTACTGTGGTTCCATACCACTTCTACCATCAACTTTATCATCATGACTGTTTGCTGATTCCTATCCGCTGCCTCCGTGCACTCCAGCTTTTACCTCTCTCACCTGCTTCTCATCAAGTCTGTTTGCTGATTTCTATCCGCTGCCTCCGTGCACTACAGTCTCCTGCTTGCAACTCGCCTGTGTTCAACATCGTGACTGCCAGCTGTCTACTATCCGCTGCCTCTGTGCACTACAGTCTCCTGCTTGCAACTCGCCTGTATTCAACATCGTGACTGCCAGCTGACTACTATCCGCTGCCTCTGTGCACTACAGTCTCCTGCTTGCAACTCGCCTGTGTTCAACATCGTGACTGCCAGCTGATTACTATCCGCTGCCTCCGTGCACTACACTCTCATCTCATCTTTGCTGTGACTTCCTCGAGACTGCCGCTTTTCATTACCATCTGCTACACTTCGTGATCTACAGCTCCTGCCCTGCGCTGCACTCCTGTTTCCCATCGCTGTTGGTTCCTGTGGTTGCTACTGGTTACCTCCGTGTGCCGCTGAGTCCTGCCGCTGTGGTCAGCGTTATCATCCATCTCCTGCTGATCCACTCTCCACGCCTTCACGTGTTCCACTGGCCTCTACCCTCCTGTCAGCATTGGATTTGTATCTCTTCTACTACCCTCTGCTGGATCATCTCCATTCTCCTGGGTTTCCTATGAGTCCAGTTCCACGTGTTGCTGACTCCTGTGGATTCGTGTCCCTGTCGGTCTACTCACCTGTGCGCTGCACCTGCTAGACCGCTGCTTCTCCTATCCAGGGACTTCCTATCCAGTCGGCCTCCAGCCGCTCAGGTACCGCTGCAATCCCATCTGACTGCTACTGCTGAACCACGGTATGCATACTTCTCATTGACTGTGCTGTGTATTGCATATCTTGCTGGACTGTGTTTGGTTCTCTCTGGAGTCTGCTATCCGCTGAGTCTATTGCCATCATTGACTGTGTTATCATTGTGCTGGACTACTTCTAGAGACTTTCTAGATTGCAGACCTGATCAGTCATTTACATATATATATACCTATATTGTGCATATTACTGTGGATCGTGTATAAGGTGCCTGTGTATATCCTGTGTTGCAGTCTTCCCCCGTGCACCTCCTCACATATATATGCAGTGGTACAACTTGCTGATGTCAGACCACTGATCCCTGTTTCCGGTATCACCTGTTCCATTATCCTCTCACATAGCAGTGGTACAACTTGCTACCGCAGACCACTGACTACCTGGATACCTCCTCTTGGATTCCATTCCTTCACTCAGACAGCGGTACAACTTGCTACCCGCAGACCGCTGACGCTCATCACCTCCTTGTTTCTGTTGGACATTCCTCCTCACTATAGCAGTGGTACAACTTGCTATCGCAGACCACTGACTACCTTCACGTGTCCTTGTCCATACAGTTCCTTGTGTATCATTACCTCATTATTACCAGTGTTGCTAGTCATAGACTTTCCTGAGCATCTCATCGGTCATCATTTCATGTTCCGTGATCACCCAGCTACCAGAGTACCCTATTACCATCTACATTGCTCTGGTAAGCCTACCATCTGGTGATCCCTGGGTAAAGACTCCTAGTGCCAGTGACAGTAAGATCAGGCCATGACAGACCCAGATGTGGAACCTACCGCTATAGAGATGCTGCGGTATCTGGTTACCCGTATGGAACAACAAGATGTTCGTCAACAACAGTTGCTGCAATGTTATCAGACTTTAGTCGCCCAAGTAACTTCTGTGCCAAAGGTAGCAGCCACTGTTGATCCTTCCGTGTCGTCATCTTCTTCCCCTGTGCCATCCCAGGTGTCTACTGCTTCCACGCTACACCTGCCTACTCCGTCAAAATATGATGGAGACCCCAAAACCTGTAGGGGTTTTCTTACTCAATGCTCAGTTCATTTTGAGCTCCAACCTCAAAATTTTTCTACCCATCGTTCCAGAGTGGCCTATCTTATTTCATTGTTTTCTGGACAAGCTCTCGCATGGGCTTCCCCTCTGTGGGAAAGAAACGATCCATTGTTACAGGATAGTGCCGAATTTATTTCCACGTTCCGAAGTGTATTCGATGAACCAGGTCGTGTTATTTCCGCTGCATCCAGCATTCTCCGTCTTCGCCAAGGATCTCGCACTGTGGCTCAGTACGTCATTCAATTTAGGATCTTAGCCTCTGAACTTCAGTGGAACACTGAAGCATTAATTGCCGCCTTCTGGCAGGGGCTTTCCGATAAAATTAAAAACGCACTGACTTCACAAGAACTACCCTCCTCTTTAGAAGATTTGATCTCTCTTTGCCATCGTGTAGACCTGAGGTTTCGTGAAAGAGAACCTGAGAAAACAACTTCGGTTAAAACACCTCTTCTCTCAAATCCTCAATTTCACCCAGCTTCATCTCCGGTGATACCCATGGAGATAGGTCGCTCCAAATTAACTTTAGAGGAGAGGGACCGAAGAATAAAGAATAGACTTTGTATCTATTGTGCCGATTCTACGCATATGCTCAATTCTTGTCCCAGGAAATGCCGGGCTCTAACCAATACTGGGGAGATAAGGTTAGGGTTCCTGGAGTCCTCCCCATCTTCTACGAAATTAAAAGCCTGCGCTTTTGATGTTACGATTTCCTTTGCTACCAAATCCTTTGAGTCACAGGCATTGATTGATTCCGGAGCAGCAGGAAATTTCATTTCTAAATCCCTAGTGAATCAATGGTCCCTACCAGTGATTACTTTGAAAACACCGATTACTGTGACTGCTATGGATGGATCACGTCTCATCAATGGTCTCATCACCCAGAGTACGTCTCCAGTAACGCTTCAGATTGGTGGGCTACACCATGAAGAGATTTCGTTTTTAATTCTTCCTGTTACGACAAGTCCGATTGTCTTAGGCCTTCCATGGCTTCAATGTCATTCTCCCCAGATTGACTGGCGCACTTCTCAAGTTATATCTTGGGGAGCTGAATGTCATCATCGTTGCCTCTCTCAAGTGGTTTCATTCAAAAGACAGCATTCGTCTATTCCACCAGGGCCTCCTCCACAGGATCCTTCATCTACGGATCTGTGTGATAAGGTTCAGTCTGAACGCCTTCCTCCTCATCGGGCGTTCGTGACGTCATCGGACGTTGAGGATGGATCTCAGGAGTCATCGTCAAAAAGTCAAGTGCTGGTGGTTCACGGTCACCATCCGTCTTTTCCGGAATTTCCTGCCCTCCCGCCCACCCAAGTTCCTGCGGTGGAGACGGCTTGTCAGACCTTTAAAAATATCTGGTCTCAGGTCAAAACCTGTTTGAAGAAAACATCTATCAAATATAAATCTTTCGCTGATAAGAAGAGGCGGGCTATTCCACCACTAAAAATTGGAGATCGTGTCTGGTTATCCACAAAAAATATTCGTTTGAAGGTTCCATCCATGAAATTCGCCCCTCGTTTTATTGGTCCATATAGGATCATTCAAGTTATCAATCCAGTATGTGTGAAACTCCTTCTTCCTAAGAGTCTTCGGATTTCTAATGCCTTCCATGTATCTTTGCTCAAACCTCTTATTACCAACCGTTTTTCAACTCCTCCCTCAGCTCCGCAGCCAGTTCAAGTCCATCAGGAGGAGGATTTTGAGATTACCGAGGTACTAGATGCAAAAATTTCGCGAGGAGTCCTCCACTTCCTCGTTCATTGGAAGGGCTTTGGTCCTGAGGAGCGCTCTTGGATCAAAGCTGAAGATCTTAATGCTCCTGCCCTTTTGAAGAAGTTTTACTCCAAAAATCCGGACAAGCCCGGTTCCAGGCGTTCTGTGCCCACCTTTAAAAGGGGGGGTACTGTCACTCACCGGACCGTGAGTGCCTCTTCCCGGACATTTAGGAACCGTGGCCGTCCACCATCCTGAGGGTCTGCGCATGCGCAGCCCTTTTCTATACTTCAGTGTATACCCCTTTAACTTAATTGGCAGATCAGGCAACCTCCCTATATTAAGCACCTGTGCTCACTACCACGTGGCCTGATCTTGGAGTCTCATTCCTCATGAGTCTCTGAAGGTGTTCCTGTATTACTCGTGTATTCAGTGCTGCTGATTCCTGTGGTTTCCAAACCACTTCTACTACTGTGGTTCCATACCACTTCTACCATCAACTTTATCATCATGACTGTTTGCTGATTCCTATCCGCTGCCTCCGTGCACTCCAGCTTTTACCTCTCTCACCTGCTTCTCATCAAGTCTGTTTGCTGATTTCTATCCGCTGCCTCCGTGCACTACAGTCTCCTGCTTGCAACTCGCCTGTGTTCAACATCGTGACTGCCAGCTGTCTACTATCCGCTGCCTCTGTGCACTACAGTCTCCTGCTTGCAACTCGCCTGTATTCAACATCGTGACTGCCAGCTGACTACTATCCGCTGCCTCTGTGCACTACAGTCTCCTGCTTGCAACTCGCCTGTGTTCAACATCGTGACTGCCAGCTGATTACTATCCGCTGCCTCCGTGCACTACACTCTCATCTCATCTTTGCTGTGACTTCCTCGAGACTGCCGCTTTTCATTACCATCTGCTACACTTCGTGATCTACAGCTCCTGCCCTGCGCTGCACTCCTGTTTCCCATCGCTGTTGGTTCCTGTGGTTGCTACTGGTTACCTCCGTGTGCCGCTGAGTCCTGCCGCTGTGGTCAGCGTTATCGTCCATCTCCTGCTGATCCACTCTCCACGCCTTCACGTGTTCCACTGGCCTCTACCCTCCTGTCAGCATTGGATTTGTATCTCTTCTACTACCCTCTGCTGGATCATCTCCATTCTCCTGGGTTTCCTATGAGTCCAGTTCCACGTGTTGCTGACTCCTGTGGATTCGTGTCCCTGTCGGTCTACTCACCTGTGCGCTGCACCTGCTAGACCGCTGCTTCTCCTATCCAGGGACTTCCTATCCAGTCGGCCTCCAGCCGCTCAGGTACCGCTGCAATCCCATCTGACTGCTACTGCTGAACCACGGTATGCATACTTCTCATTGACTGTGCTGTGTATTGCATATCTTGCTGGACTGTGTTTGGTTCTCTCTGGAGTCTGCTATCCGCTGAGTCTATTGCCATCATTGACTGTGTTATCATTGTGCTGGACTACTTCTAGAGACTTTCTAGATTGCAGACCTGATCAGTCATTTACATATATATATACCTATATTGTGCATATTACTGTGGATCGTGTATAAGGTGCCTGTGTATATCCTGTGTTGCAGTCTTCCCCCGTGCACCTCCTCACATATATATGCAGTGGTACAACTTGCTGATGTCAGACCACTGATCCCTGTTTCCGGTATCACCTGTTCCATTATCCTCTCACATAGCAGTGGTACAACTTGCTACCGCAGACCACTGACTACCTGGATACCTCCTCTTGGATTCCATTCCTTCACTCAGACAGCGGTACAACTTGCTACCCGCAGACCGCTGACGCTCATCACCTCCTTGTTTCTGTTGGACATTCCTCCTCACTATAGCAGTGGTACAACTTGCTATCGCAGACCACTGACTACCTTCACGTGTCCTTGTCCATACAGTTCCTTGTGTATCATTACCTCATTATTACCAGTGTTGCTAGTCATAGACTTTCCTGAGCATCTCATCGGTCATCATTTCATGTTCCGTGATCACCCAGCTACCAGAGTACCCTATTACCATCTACATTGCTCTGGTAAGCCTACCATCTGGTGATCCCTGGGTAAAGACTCCTAGTGCCAGTGACAGAGGCTCAGAGATGTCTGAAGGGGAGGAATCGACGAGGGCATTGATGGTGAGGGTGAGAAGCTTGACATGAATTCTATAAGGAATATGAAGCCAGTGCAGGGATTTGCAAAGTGATGCAGATGTGGAGCAGCGAGATAAGAAGATCAGTCCTGCTGTGGCAGATTGTAGCCGGAAAACATGGGCAAAGTGGAGGCTAGATAGTAAAACACTGCAGTAGTGAAGGTGGGAGACAATGAGAGAATGGATAAGTGTTTTCATAACTTTCTGACTGAGAAATGGGGTTTATTCTGGTAATGCTATAAAGGAAGATGCGACAGCGCTAGAGACTGGGTGTGTGGAGTGGAGCCGAGGGCAGGGTCAAGGATGACAGCAAGACAGCGGCTTTGGGGAACAGGGGAGATAATGATATTGTTAGCCTTGAGGGAGACTAGATAGTAAAACACTGCAGTAGTGAAGATGGGAGACAATGAGAGAATGGATGAGGGTTTTCATAACTTTCTGACTGAGAAATGGGGTTTATTCTGGCAATGCTATAAAGGAAGAAGCGATGGCGCTAGGGACTGGGTGTGTGGAGCTGAGGGCAGGGTCAAGGATGACAGCGGCTTTGGAGAACAGGGGAGATAATGATATTGTTAACCCTGAGGGAGACTGGCTTTAGGGTCGTATCAATAGGAGTGGGATCATCAGAACTAAGGTAAAAGTTTTGAGTGGTTTAAAAGAGACTGACCTGGGACAAATGTAAGATCTAACAATCCATTGCACACAATCCATTACACACCAGAGTGGGTCACACAAATGACCCACTCTGGTCTTCCTACGCTCTCTTCACTGATTGTCAGAAGTCTTAATATATTAGTAGGGATAAGAATGCCTTTTGAATGTATGCAGATGAGGGGCTGTGATTCCATATAATGAAATCACAGGTTATTTTACTCACTTACGGTTCCAACTAAAGAAATCGCTTGTTGCTGTGATAGTGGAGAGAAAACTGAGTGGTCAGACAGGTGTTTTGGGTTGTCTTCCAAATGCTTGTTGGCTTCTCAACCAATGGAGGTCCTTTACAAAAGGGCAAAATTTTTGACCAATGGCATGAGAACATGAATTTGCCAGCTCAGTGATGTATTTTTTAAGGTGAAAGAGGTAAAGTAGAACTCACTGGGATGCTGAACTTGCAGCTGACAAATCATGCTTCAGTGCATGAGGGTGCAATGCAAACATTATTTTGCACACAGGACTGCGTTCATATAATTTTAGTTTACACTGCATTTAAGCATGGCGCCTAACATTTTTATCAGAGGTAATCAGGACAAATATGGTCCGTCCTAAATTTAAAAGGGTCATAGTCATGCCACATTGGGAGTGAGCTACATCCACCTGCAATGTGCTCAGTGCTTCTGAACAGCTAGGCCAACCACATCAACACTCCCCTTCCCTAAAAACACCTTGCCAATGTCATGGTCACCAGAGCAAGACCACACCCTTACAACTAGACCACACCCTTACAACTAGACCACACCCCCTCACAACTAGGGAACGCCCCCTCACAACTAAATCAGATTTTACATTTCTCCCCTCCAGCACAAATCTGACACCCAGCTGCTCTTAAATCAGTCCTGGAATGTGACCAATCACTTGTACATATGCATAAGGTGGATAAAAAGGCACAGTTATATAAAATTAAGTGCGCTGCGGAGTAATTTTTTTAATGGGTCGTAAATGACCCAAAATGACATTTTACTAATATATTTGTCAGATACTGAAGAATCTCCATATAATTCAGAAAGAAGTTTTTCATTTGATTTTGTTGATAATGTGCCTCAATCAGTTCCATGCGTAACGTATGTATGATCCTGCCCTGAATAGATGCTAAAATATTAAAATTAAAATCTATAAATGACCTGGATGAAATATAATTCCTATTTTTAGTGCCACATATATCAGAGTTGCATATAGAAGTGAATTTGCAGCTAACATCTCTCCTGTTAGAGGTGTTTAATTTTGACCACGTTCCAGGTCAATCCTATAATTGACTGATTACCAAACTATTTAGTGGAGGAGTTTTAATGATTCTGCTTCCAGCTGAAAAGCCATTATCAGGATATTATATGGTGCTTGCCTCAGTGTTTACAAATGAGCATTGACACACTACCAAGAACAATGCTATGAATGTAAAGTCACATAAGATTATGCTACTGTTATGCTTTCTCAATATACAATATAATATACTATCACACTTTCAGCGCTAGATTCAATAACTATCAGAGAGAACCAAAGACATATAGCAATGTTGACCATACGCATACTTTTCTGGCCACACCCATTTTACTGAACCCCGCCTCCCTTATCAATAACTTCTTTGTCCATTATTTCCCTAGCTACTGAATATTGTGTATGGAATTAGACTGGGTGACTTTTTCAGAGGTGAGATATGGGACAATTATGGATTTAAAAAAATTAATTAATAACATACGACATTGTACATGTAATTTTTAACATTCTATATATACATTTTTTGAATAAGCATTATTATTTTATGTTAGTTATTTAAATATTGATTTTAGTATCATATTTATTTAAATATCACAGACCATTAAACCTAAAATGCCAAATGGTTTATATAAAGTAACTACAAGTGTATTGATGTACAAAAATAAATATAGATATATTTCAGGAACTTGACAGAGCTAAACATATTTTGCAACGAAACAGCAATTCCTGTGGAAACATATTTATAGCATATCGCACGGACATCTGCCGGTGAGTCATTTAAAAAATGCTGAAGGGAACCATTACAAGTCTCTAAGTGAAAATGACAGCGGACAAATACTTGCAGGCTGTAAGATAAATAGAGTACACGGCGGTGGGAAAGGTATCGGTGACTGAGAAATAACTCAGGTCCTTTGAATTATTTTTCTTTCCTACAGAGTTGGTATCATCAAAAATATATGTTGTGCAAAAATAATTTTTTTTTTTTAATTAAACTAAAAAGTGTTGAGGGTCATTTAGGAACCTCTAAATTACTTACCGACACAAGCCTTTATATTTGCGCAATTATCTATATTTGTCCATCAAGAGAATTTCAAAATGCCCACCCCTCCATTATGCAAATTGCGCCGTAAGAGGGCCCGGGGTTTGCAGAGTCGCCTGAAATTGCACAGGGTGTAAACCGTAAAAATGTCTTAATACCAGGGGCAGGTTGGGCTGGGGGACAACTGCCCCCCCATGCCGGTCCCATAGTCTCCTACCTTGGGCTCGGTCACTGGGCCAACTGCATTTTTGTTTTTCCTTTAAAATGCTCCTAGTAGGCTACTGAGTCAAGTCTTGCCACCCGAGCTAAAATTTGCCAGCCCTCCCCTGCTTAGGACCACCCCTTAATTCATTTTAACTTTTCAATTGTTGATATAAATCTACTAATCCAAACATGTTGAGCTGAGAAAGTATGCAAGGCTATCAGTCATACTTTGCTGGATCAGAAATGCAGGCATCATTCTCCTAATATGGCAACCTGCTGCAAAGAGGGGGCAGCTTGATGGATGGAAATGTTTAGTTTAATATAAATGCTTCACTTATTCCAAATACATTTTCCAACACAGCCTTTTATTTTAAACATTAAAAAAAATGTATAATTAACATTGGCAACAAAGCAAAAGTGATCATTCTATGCCTGCTACACTATACGGAGTTCCTTTCAGTTCTCTTTGAAGTAATGCTATTTATTCAATCTTGTCATCATCCTTTTAAAGATTCATTGATTGAAAATATTTTGAATCCTTGACATTCTTCCCATGTGAACTTCCAAGAGTAAACTGTGCAAGATAATCAATTGGACGGTAATAATGTAATTACTTCTTAACCAGGAATTATCTGAAGAAAAACACTGGTGTGTATTGTAGCAAATACGTTACACTCTTTATTCATTCTTTTCTAATTATCGTGGGAAAGTACTTTTGGAAGTGAGTTTAGAATGAAAACAATTCCATTATAGATCGCTTAGCACAATATAGATATGTGCCATTGGTAGGACAGTTATTTCCTCTTTTAGAAGAGACATTTCCAAATTTCGGGAAAAACCAAAAAGTAAGTGATTCCCACACAGGAACAATCCTGTAGCTAGGAATTGTGGGTAAGTGCATGCAAATGACGTCAATACATGACTTTCAAACACCATGCAATCTATTTAATACAGATGAGCCCTATGACCAGTGTTAACAGCTACAGAAGCTGAAAATATGGTTTATTAATGCAGTAAGTATCGGGCTGAATGAATAGAGCTATTGGTGGGGAAGGTGGTATACTATAACTTTTATATTATATCTGCCTTTTATTATATAAAATATATTTTTTTAAAAAAAGAAGCTTTTATGTTATTATTTTCATTTACACATTTGCATAGCGGAACTAGAAGCTCAAACTGTTCCATATATTCTGCCCTGTGGATATTTTTTGCCAGCGTAGCTGAGCTTCAGTGAGTGGGGTCGTCACCAATGTGAGCAAATGCTGGTTCACGTTGCAATTCAAGGGTGTCTTTAGTGGAGAGGACTGGGGTTGGAAATGCCCTAGCACTTCTGAAGCTTTAGACACCCCCCTATTTGGCATTGCCACGCCTCCACTGGCTTAGCCACACCCCTAAAGTGTCAGGACCATTCCCGCTGCCAGAGGAGGCCAGTTCTGGTGTGTGTGTGTTATAAAGTACCTAAGAGATGTCACCAGGGGCTGGCTGGCAATTTTTTTGCCCTGGGGGGAGGGGATTCGGCTCAGCAACCTATTAGGGACATTTTAAAGGGGAAAAAATGCTAGTAGCCTAGTGACCCAGTCCAAGGTAGCCCACTACGGAACCGGCCCTGGGGGAGGGGACGGCAGATGACCCCCTGCCCAGTGAGCTCCTGGATGTCACTAAGTTCTAGTGGATTGATGGTTTGCATCCATGGAGCAACTTGGTGACTTCTAATGTCCTTATCATTTACCCTATAGTTTATATTATGCCATATACAATGTCTTTAATGGATGTGATAATCCTATTTATATTGGTAACATCTTACATTTTCTCCTCTTGCAGCCCCCTCCATAACTGCATTATTAATTAATCTCTTACTGGCATATACTGTCATGCAGGAGTGGAACAAGACTATAAATAAAAGCAGTATTAGCGTCTTGACGCTGTCTTAATATGGTGTCTTGACCAATCCCAGTTGAAGAGTCACACAGGTGAAGCTGGCAACACAGTTTCCATTCATCAGAAGTTCACATGTGCAAAAAACGATGCCAACAAATATTGCTGATCGGGTTTCTAATATTAGAACATGAACACTGAAGTCATATACTAATATTGCTGAGAGGTGTAAATGTGCGCTAGAATATAGCCATTTGCTTCGAAAGTGCAAAACAGGCACCTTCCATTGTGCGCAAATGTGGCTATTTGTCCGCCTTGTGCCTCAATAGGTGCACACCCACATTCTAATTTTGAAAGCTAACCAAGGAAAACAACAGAGATTTTCTTATCAAAAAAGACAATCTTTTCTTGCCGCTATTTAACAATAATTTTATGATTATATGTCACTATTGTAGGTGTAATTTTTTGCATTACATTGTTTGGAGTAATGCACTTCTCTACCAAAGGCCTATACCATACCTCCCAAGGTATATAATTGGCAGACTAGTGCTTTACAGCACTAGGTAGCCCTCTGGTGGCGTGACCATGCCTTGTCGTGATGTGACCACACCCACAGTGTGTTAGTGCCACGCCACCTTACCCGTTGCTGACGTGTTGGGAGGTATGTTATAGTATTAAAGGGATCCGTTCAGCCGAGATAGACATTTGCAGGCGCACTGACCACTTGTAATAAAATACTCCCCATGTACAGAGAGTTGCTTAATAGAAAACAAATAATTAAATAATTGTCAGCTGGACAAAGCCAAGATCCCCTGGGACATCCATTTACCAGCGGCCAGTACAAAGTACCGCTATTCACACACAAGCCAGACTTTTGATAGGATAAAACAATAGCTTTTAATAATGAAGAAGCTACAGGAGGCCCAGAATCACACAGGCTGAGCAAAAAAGCTTATTAAATAAGAAAGAAAAGTGCATTAAAAGTAAAGCATAGCAGTAACTTTCGGATTTAAAATATGGCATTAAAAAGCGTGACAGCACAAAGACTAATGAAAGGACGGAAGAGAAAAAGAGGGGGACTGCGGCGTCAAAAAGATTAATTATAATGGCACAACAGGAGAAAAGTGCAGATCAGACGAGGACTAAGAACTCGGATAAGAGAAATATGTGTTCTTGGAGATGACAAAGAATATTTTAATACTAGTGCTCTAGAAAATGGATTTTTAAAAGCGTTTCCTATATCTATGTAACATGACGGCAGATTCAACAAACTTCATAAATGATATAATATTTCAGGTCCATATTGTTCTGTGCTTCCTCCGACACGCTGTATTCTTTCATATTTTAACATTTTAAAAAGATTATCAGATGTGGGGTTAGTAACAGACAGAACAGGCTAAATATGTGTAATGTTGAAAGGCAGCAGAACAAATTAACAGTTCCCTTAAGAGTACAAAAACCTCTGCTGTCCTCTTATCACTATGGATGGGGGTCCACCAAAGACAAAAACAATTTTTAAACTTTATTATATTTAACTAGGAATCTCTACACTATGCATGTGTGAGCCGGCTTACGCATGTGCAGATTGACCCCAGATTGGCTGGTGAAGCAGTAAGAGTCCCCTTTAAATTGTGTGCAAGGAGATATTCTAAAAAATCTTCCATATTGCCCAGAAATCTGCGGTGCTGGCTATTAAATTGAAACAATTGTAGCAATACTGTGCATGACACCATGGAGTAAAGACATACTTCTTACAGTGTGTGAGAGTGGATACAGCGCACTGTATTCTGCATGAGCATTTCTGATTCATTGGAATTAAACTTACTCCATCTGTACTTTCATCACATCATATTATAGTTCCATCTCAGTATATAATACAGCCCCATCCCACAATATAATACAGCCCCATCCCATAATATAATACAGCCACATCCCATAATATAATACAGCCACATCCAAGATAATAAACCTCCATCTCAGTATATAATACAGCCCCATACAAGATAATAAAGTTTCATCCCAGCATGTAATACAGCCCCATCCCATAATATAATACAGCCCCATCCCATAATATAATGCAGCCACATCCAAGATAATAGAGCTCCATCTCAGTATATAATACAGCCCCATCCAAGATAGTAAAACTCCATCCCAGCATGTAATACAGCCCCATTCCATAATATAATACAGCCACATCCAAGATAATATAGCTCCATCTCAGTATATAATACAGCCCCATCCAAGATAGTAAAACTCCATCCCAGCATGTAATATTGCCCCATCCCATAATATAATACAGCCACATCCAAGAAGATAATACAGTCCCATCCCAGCATATAATACAGTCCCATCCCAGCATATAACACTGCCCCATCCCTGCATATAATACAGCCCCATCCCTGCATATAATACAGCCCCATCCCTGCATATAATACAGCCACATCCAAGAAGATAATAGAGCGCCATCACAACATATAATCCAGCTCCATCCCAAAATATAATCCAGCCGCATCCCAGAATATAATCCAGCCCCATCCCAGAATATAATACAGCCCCATCCCAGAATATAATACAGCCCCATCCCATAATATCCAAGATAATACAGCTCCAACCCAGCATGTAATACAGCCACATCCAAGAATATAATAGTATTCCAATCCAGCCCCAACCCAGCATGTAATACCACCCCATCCCAGCATATAATACACTAATACAGCCACATCCCAGCATGTAATACAACCCCATCCCAGCATATAATACAGCCACATCCCAGCATGTAATACAACCCCATCCCAGCATATAATACAGCCACATCCCAGCATATAATACAACCCCATCCCAGCATATAATACAGCCACATCCCAGCATATAATACAACCCCATCCCAGCATATAATACAGCCACATCCCAGCATATAATACAACCCCATCCCAGCATATAATACAGCCACATCCCAGCATGTAATAAAGCCCCATTCCAGCATATAATACAGCCACATCCCAGCATGTAATAAAGCCCCATCCCAGCATATAATATAGCCCATTCCCAGAATATTATATAGTCTCAAAACAGCGTAACCATAATATAATAGAGCCCTTTCTCAGAATATTAATAAGTCTAAATCTAGAATATGATATTGTCCTAACCAACATATATTAGCCCATTCCTGAATATCAAATAATCTCATTCCAGCATATTATATAGTCCCAATACAACATATAATTGAGCCCCATCCTAGAGTATTATAGCTTCATCCTGGCACTTTAGATAGTGCACTCTCAATCCAGCATGTAATAGAGCCATAACCCATCATATAACATAGCCCCAACCCAGCATAATGTATAGTCCCATCCCAGCATGTACTTGTCCCACTTTAGCACATTATATCAAAGATGCCTACTCTCCCGGAGAGCCTGAGAGACCCCGGAATTATTGTGAGACCCCCAAGACTCCCTGATGAACAGGCCATTCTAATTGCTCAGGATCTGCCATAACAAGCCCTGCTCAAGTCAGAGAACACTGATCATACAAAATACACTTTTCCATACTGTGCATGAGCATACGTCTACGTCTGACTGCAGACTTAGTTGTATCTGCCCGTTGTGCCTCTCTACGTGTAGAGAAGATGAATGGAGACGGGAAGGGACAGGCTAGTGTAGGGCATTCTACACACATTACGTATTATGTATAGTAGCCGCAGGTATGCCTGTCAGTAGGCGTATTTGTTGGACTGCCTCCCCCATAGTGCCAGACACATGCTGACAACGATGACCATCAGTACAGATCCTGCACCAGCACTGAAAAAATAAATAAATGCAAAAAAATGGGCATAGGCTGGCATTGCCAAAATATGATGGACAAAAAGGGGTGGGATTCCTCCGAAAATACAGATACTAGCACTAGACTATGCCAGACAGGGATACTGCCACTATAACAGGAAAACCCATGCCGCTTGGTCCTTCTGCCATAGTACCAAAAAGTCCTAGGCCGGTTAACACGTGAGGGTTCCCTTGGGGCATCAGGCTGCCCCCAAGAGACAGCTGGTCCCATGCTGAAAGCTCTAGGGCTATCCCCACACCCCTGGGCAGTGGGTGTGGGTTAATATATAAATTTAAAGTGAAATTTCTTAATTTTTCCATGGAACAATACCGCATACCCTGGCCGAATTAAAGGATATGGGGATTGCGACGCTGGTAGTACTACAAGTGTTTCCAAGGCGTGCTGAGACATGTAGTGCACCTTGGAGAAATAAAAAAAAAAATAGATACCATGAAATAACATCTTTATTCTAAATAAAAGTACCCCCGCACATACCTATTTAACCCCTTTATTTCCTCATCTAATCCCAAGCTGACATCCTAAGGACCTCGGACAGGCAATCTATAGGTACAGAAAATAACAAACCTTAATGTACACTGCACAACCTGCTCTGTAAGAGCCCCGCTGCAAGTGACCCAGAACCGAAAATACATCCGCATGCCCACGCCCTGACCTCGGACAGTGAGACTTTCCCAAATTATAACCATGATTGCAATGTCGGTTCCAGTTTTTTCCAGCAATAGGGCTTTTCATCCTTTCATAAATAAAGTCTGGGATTCTTTCTTTTCCTAAAGCACAGAACTCCTATTTTGATAGCAGACAATCCATGATTAGATTATTCTGTATCATGTGGAAATTTAGAAGAAATGTAATAATGTTTTTGACTCAGACCTAATAAAGGGATATTAAATACCGACTAAATGAACCAGGCTCATTAATTAATTTCAAATAAGTGATAAAGAGGATGTTAACATATTTACTAGGAAGAAGCTCATTTATTAAAGAGTCCAGAGATAGTTTGCCTGGAGACACAGAGTAAAACTAACTAACTTAAAAAAAAACAACCAAAACACTTGTATTAAACCTCTTTATTAAGAACAACTACAGTATTCAGGCCTGCCAGCTCTCACTGTCTCACGGTGAAGCTCCCAGTTTGGCGCCATAGTTGTCTTCTCACCCGGAATGTCCAGACTCTACGTTGAATGGAGATGTTATTTGTAGTTGTTGAATTGAATTTGTCACAGTCTGTGTTGCGGTTAAGGGGTGGTGGCTTATTGATTGTATGGTTGGTTGTGTTTTGGGGGGCACTCTGGAATTTGGCTGTGCAGCAGTCCTGAAGGGTGTAATAACCCACAGAATGGGTTATACTTATTACATCCCGGTTATGGTTATCACTTGGAGAGGTGACTGGATGTTTGGCACAACATACGTGACCTTTGGTCTGGTTATCGTGCATGGTTCTTGTGGCCCTTTGGGGGTACTTGGATACCCAGTACACCCCTCTCTTTAGGGTTATGATAGGACATACATAAAAGGCTGTGGCCATATTCTCTTCACTGCTTAGTGTTGTGTCATTACAATTACTATGCTATTCATACATGCCTACACTTCCGGAATGTCCTGGATGAGCAGGCACCCACCCGGATCCTGCGCCGTCTTAGCCCCACTCCCAGCTGCACAATGCAGTTAATTGTGGTGTTGAACGGCTCGGTTGGGGACAGTGCGATCATGTCACTGCACCATGTCCGCACAAAAATATAAAATGTTTTATATGCAGTTATTCAAAAAAGAGAGAGTGTTCTCCGCACCAGTGCTCACAACATAGGCTGATACTGGCAAAATCTGGGGGATGAACACCATAGGGCATGCCAGGGCTTGTTGGGACTAGTGGTACACCAGAAAACAAGTTTATTACCCCAGTGGTGTTTGGGAGGAGCACTAGTGCTTTCAACACTAGACTGTCTTCTTCTAAGAAATCTGCATTTGTTTGCGGGATGATTCAGCCCCGTGCTGAACAGGCTAGAGTTGGTAGTCATTATGACAGGGGCACCCCATGCTGTAGGTTTCCCTATTATAATGTCCCCAGCCCAATCTGTTATATCCTAGTGCCAGTAGTGTCTTTTTTGGGGAACCCATGTTATTCATACATCTAAATTGTTCTCTATATAAATCCACAAGATGCACACATTTTGTGTGTATCCATTTGTTATTTTATATATATATATTGATATAGTGATTTTAGGTTGGTTCTTTTTTTCTTGTATTTCTATTTTTATTTTTATTATATTTTTATTGGCATTTTTAATATGTATTTATATTGATTTACGTGTAGTAGTTAACCCCTAATTGCCTTCATTATTTTGAATATTCTATGTACATGTGATGTAACATTAAAGGCGGAATCCTGAGGTTGGTGAAAATTCACAAGATAGTTCTCAGTAATTATGGTTAACTGTGTTCACCAATGTATATATATATATATATATATATATATATATATATATATATATATATATATATATAATGGATATCTGTAGACCTTTCATTAGCTTTGCGAAAGTACTATATCCAGCACGAAACGCGTCAGCTGTGCCTACAAATGATGTTATGAGACTAGGACCTAATGATCCTGCTTCTTTTGTGACCGTTTTGAAGGAATCTGTTGTACGCGAATCTGTTTTACAGCCTGAGAGTATATTTTGTTACACAGTATCGGCATCACAGGGCAACTGACACTGGAAACTGGTTATTTCCTAATCCGGTACCGGTAAGAAGACTCTTGCATATTTGCGATTTGGGAACTATTTTGGAAGACTGTAGAGGTAGCAGGAGGGGACTCCTATGACACCTGGAGAAACATCACTTTTATAAAGTTGAGCCTCAGTTGCCTGTGGAACATCTGTGCACTGTTCTTTGTATGAACGCGATTATCTGGAAGTATTATTCATAGTACGAAGAATAACTGTTTACCATTATTTTATCTATTCCGTAATTATCGGTCATATTATCTCTTGGAAACAGAACATCAGTGAGTATTTAATATAACCTGGTCAAGTGCTTATTTGTTTTAAGGTTGAAGTCACTTTGAGTGTATATATTTTTTTATGTGATAAATAAATGTTTTTTATTTTGAAGAACCTTTCCATTCCACTTCAAGTTATTTAAGAGGTACTCCAGCAGCCAATAATTATTATTTTCTATCAGTCACTATCAGTCACTATTGCACAGCGCAGTCTGTTTTTTTTTTGTTTTTGTTTATTATAAATCCACAAGACAAAATAAAATCATAAAGACCATCAATAAAGCACAACATGAAGAAAGGAAGATCTTCCATAAATGGAATATGTTCTAACGTTCTATTGTAGCAGAGAATAAAGCAATAGCAACTCTGTGAAAGTAAGCAGTACGCTCAGCATGATTACCTAAAAATGATATATAGACCTAACGTCCAGCATCTTCTTCCAGCTGCTAGTCCCATTTGTTTTATTAGTAACTGGTAGAGGTGCGGAGAGAAGTCATTGTAACTGAGGCAGCTTTGAATAGTTTTGATTAAATGGAAGTAGTTTCCGTAATAGATACAATTAAATTCCCTGTGTGGTAGCCTTACATATCACACCGGAACCTCAGTATATGAACAAGACCTCTATCTACAGAATACTGTATAATTACCATTACCCCAACTAACGGACCACTAAACACAAACACTATTTTCATCTTGCTTTCATTAATACTTACCCCACTGGCTCTCACCACTGTGCAGGGGTTTCAATGAGAAGCCCTGCTGAGGAAACGCTGTTTCCCTTTGCTAAGTCTTTTATGTTTCTTTGAGCTTTAGCACAGGGTGTATTTGAAGTTTTATATTACATTATCTGAAAGGGCACCTACAAATTCACTTTACCTCCGAAGCACAAATGACATTACAAGTATAGAGATGAGGCCCAATCAGTAGGAAAAATACTGACTACGGGGAAAATTGACTGCGTTTTACGAAGGTGTTTAGCCCCATACAGGATTTACTCTCTGTGGTTTGGGTGCTGAAAACGATAACTGCTTCTGATGTGTGGTGGTTTGCAAACCCCTAAACCAAATACGGTACAGGCCACTAAGCACGGTAAAGCCAGAAGTAAAATATCTAAGGGTATGCACCGGGCACTTTTAGTGTTTTGGGTTTTGGGTTTTGGGTTCTGATTAGCTTGAGGTTTTGGGTTCTGATTTGTTTTGCCAAAACACCTGACAAAAGGTTTTGGTTCTGATTTAGGGTTTCGGGTTCTGATTTATTTTTAAAAAAGCATAAAAAGTGCTAAAATCTAGTTTTTTGTTTGTTTTTCACTCCTATGCTATTATTAACCTCAATAACATTCAATAACAATCATTTCCACTAATTTCCAGTGTATTTGGAACACCTCACACCTCACAATATTGTTTTTAGTCCAAAACGTTGGACCGAGGTAGCTTTCTGGACTGCGTAGTGGAGTGGGCCCGGTACCCAATTTGGTACCGGGGCCACAATATAAAACCCTCAACTGGTCTGAATACCACTGCACAGATGGCGGACACCGGATGCACGTCTAACACCAACATAGCAGTTAAGGCCGCAGTTATATTTTTTTTGAAACTACAAAAAATAAAAAATTAGCAATAGAAAAGGCAGTTCCTCTTTTTTGGAAATACAGAAACAAAGAAAGAAAGTAGTAATAGAAATGGCAGTTCTTCTTTTTTGGAAATACAGAAAGAAAGAAAGAAAGTAGTAATAGAAATGGCAGTTCCTCTTTTTGGGAACTACATATAGAATGAAAATATCAATAGAAATGGCAGTTCCTCTTTTTGGGAACTACATATAGAATGAAAATATAAATAGAAATGGCAGTTCCTCTTTTTGGGAACTACATATAGAATGAAAATATCAACAGAAACGGCAGTTCCTCTTTTTGGGAACTAAATATAGAATGAAAATATAAATAGAAATGGCAGTTCCTCTTTTTGGGAACTACATATAGAATGAAAATATCAATAGAAATGGCAGTTCCTCTTTTTAGGAACTACATATAGAATGAAAATATCAATAGAAATGGCAGTTCCTCTTTTTGGGAACTACATATAGAATGAAAATATAAATAGAAATGGCAGTTCCTCTTTTTGGGAACTACATATAGAATGAAAATATAAATAGAAATGGCAGTTCCTCTTTTTGGGAACTACATATAGAATGAAAATATAAATAGAAATGGCAGTTCCTCTTTTTGGGAACTACATATAGAATGAAAATAGAAATAGAAATGGCAGTTCCTCTTTTTGGGAACTACATATAGAATGAAAATATCAATAGAAATGGCAGTTCCTCTTTTTGGGAACTACATATAGAATGAAAATATTAATAGAAATGGCAGTTCCTCGTTTTTTGAACTACACAAACAATGATCGTAGTAATAGAAATGGCAGTTCCTTTTTTTGGGAACTTAACAAGAATTAGAGCATTTTTTTTATTCCGAAATGATGAGTCTCTCTATTAGAGTGTAATGCCCCTTAAAACTCCTTTAAATAAAATAGTACGTATTCTAGGAGACCCTGTTTATATATTTAAATTGGTTCTGCAAAAATATGCATGATGCTCACTGTACAGAGATCTGTAATAGAGCAGCGATTAAAGTGGCCTGATTAAAGGTCATGTAAGATCTTAAAGCACTCACAATTATATAGATACTGTTGTCTCGTTAAAGACGCTGCCTAACGTGTATAAAAGTTGGCACTTATATAGCGCTTGCTTCACTGGGTGATGTGAGCAAGCGGAGTGTGTTAATATGTAGAGACCCTATCTAAACATTAATATGATAGAACAAATAGCAGCTCTGTATACGCTGTGTGTAGGTAAGGTAAGGATCTCAAATACCATGACACTCTGTTTAGCCTAATCCCTGACAATGTAATATCACGGAAAGCCTATTTGATTATCAAGGCCAATGGCTAGCTTCTGCTAAATCAGACAGAGTATGCAGCGCACGTCTAACACCAACATAGCTGTGCCGGTGACATGGCCTGCAGGAATATCTCTGATGGAGATAGAACTAGGCCCCAAAGAGCACATAATGACAAAAAAAGAGTTGCAAGATGGTATTGTCCTTGGGCCCTCCCACCCACCCTGATGTTGTTGAAATAGGACATGCACACTTTAACAAACCAATCATTTCAGCGACAGGGCCTACCAAACTACTGTGGCTGAAATTATAGGATGTCCCTAGGTGGCCAAGATCCTTACCCCTGCTTATTTGAACTTTACATAAGCTACATATGGCCATACATTTGTTGTTCGGATTCGGATAAAAATAACTCCAGACAGAAGAGGTGGATTTTTGGGTCTTCTGACCAGGCATGACGATGGGCTTTTTCATCCCATGGACAACAACTGTTTCCCCCCCTGGTGGCTCATTTATGATAACCACATCAGCATCCTCCTCGTCAAGTTCCTCCACAACACCAGCTACATCAATAGCCTCCTTGACACCTTGATTATCCAAATCTGAATCTACACTGTGGGTCATCCTTCCAGCATGTGCAGAGGGTGTGCTGCAAATGGTGGATGGAGTCACCTCTTCCCGTACAGTGATGGGAAGGTCAGGCTTATCAACCACCAACACCCTTGGACTCGCCTGGGGATTTATGATGTCATCTGTTTAGAAGACAGAGTTGTTTGCTGTTTTGTTGTTGTTGCTGACAGCATAACTCTCTTCAATTTTTTTGAGAGGGGGGGAGGAGGAGGGCTTAGATCCTTGGGTGAAGCTGAACCACTAGTCCTGAACAAGGGCCCGTTCCTTGCCACTCTGGCATATTGGCAAGTTTTCGTTTCTCCTCAGATGTTTTTAATTTTCTTTTTTTGGAAATTTTAGTCAACTTTGGGTTTTTGGATTTTACATGCCCTGTACTAGGAGATTGGGCATCGGCCTTGGCAGACGACGTTGATGGCATTTCATTGTCTATGTCATGAATAGTGGCAGCAGCTTCAGCATTAGGAGGAAGTGGTTCTTGATCTTTCCCTACTTTATCCTCCAAATTTTGCTACTCCATTATATGCAGCACAAGAGAGCGTACCCCTAAACCACACACACTGGGCAAAGTCTTTACAAATTATCTGTGGCACAGGAGAGTACCACTGGACTGTAGTTATACAGCAGTACCTAATTTTTGTGACAGCTGGAAGAGTGAACGTAGTGTGACTTTGAATTGAAATAGTACTACCTATTTTTTTCAACCTAATTTTTTTTTTCTTATAATTTTTTTATAATATTTTTATTTTTTTTAGATTTATTTTTTTATAACTTTTTAATAAATTTTTTATAACTTTGGAATAATTTAGAAATAACAATGCCCTTAGCAGAACAGAGCACAGGACACAGCACCACTGGAATCAGCAGGACACAGCACTGCACAAAACACCACTGGACTCAGCTGGACAGAGCACAGGACACAGCACCACTGGACTCAGCAGGACAGAGCACAGGACAAAGCACCACTGGACTGGACTGAGCAGAACACAGCACAGCACAGCACAGCACAGCACAGCACAGCACGAGAAATCACAGGACAGAGGACCACCTAACACACCCTCCCTCTTCCCTGATCAATGCCCGAGTGAAGATGGCGGCGGCAAGCGGGGAATTTAAAGGATCCGGGTATCGCGAGATCCGACAGCGGGATTATGAGTCAGAGCCTCGTTTTAAGTTTCAGAATCGGCGGGAATACCCGGACATCGCTCGGATCTGACTCGGAATCACACTGTTCGGGTGGGCTCGGATTCCAGACATCCGAGCCCGCTCATCCTTAAAAATATCCAGACTAAACCGTCCATTTTCTAAAAGCCACGTACTGCATCGGCCTCAGTTTTCTAAGGGAAAAGGGAGCTTGTGCAAAAACTGATCGGGCCCCTGCCCCATGTTAAGTTGCATTAGGCCCCTTCTGATATCCCTGTCTGGTGGCTACCAGGATCCAAATGTTAAAATATATTGCATGCCCTTGTAGCACTACAAGTGCCAGCCTGAGTTGGTGATTGTTCTTGTAATGTCACAAGAGCGTCCACTAAGTGGTGCCTCACTACTAAATAAATAACGATTGTCCTGATATAAATTATATAAGTACCAGTGGCGGAACTACCATTGGTGTAGCAGGTTCAGTGCCCCGGGGCCTGTGGAGATAATGGGCCCTGCAGCATGGCAGATGCAGAGGGTTGGGGCCCCCGGTTCCCTCCTCTCTGCCTACTTCCATTGGGGCCCACAGCTCATTAGTTCCACATCTGATAAGTACTATCTCCAATTCTATGTAAACAATTATTGTCTTCGATCCTATGTAAATAAAAATGCCCCATAGCTATTTTATTAAAAAACACCCCTGTAATTGTAGTAATAATGAAATGCGCAGTTCTGCAATACCTCAGTTTAGTAGGTTTACCTCTATGCTTGTTTAGCTATGTGGAATACCCACCCCCCTCTTGGTCCAGCAGGGGGGGCACTTTGTACTTCTAATGTGGTCCTAAAGCGGTATAATGACAGACTTAAGCTGTCAAGTATGAGGAAACCTTCACGTATCCTTCCTAAACATGTCCAAGAACTGTATATGTTTAAAATTATTTATTTATTTTTACAAAGAGAGAGAGCTTGGCTTCAGAATTCCATAATGACAGCACCAATTCACTATTTAACATTTACAGCCATAAAATATATGTTCAAGCAGCGGAAAGAACACTGCCGAGGTCTGTTCAGCTATAAATAGGGCTCTTCCCTAACTTCTGCAAAATCCTCCATCCTCAATCCTGAGTGAGCAGCAGTATCGGAAGCTATTTCAGTAGATGAATTCCTGAAGACCTCAGTTATTATTTATCTGTATTCTTCTGATTTACTGACAATGTAGAAATTGTCCAATCACAAGGAGAGCAGGGTATAACTCAAATGGAGTTCTAAGCTTTCTGTAAAAATTAGGATATGGCCTAAAATATCTGTAATGTGCAATCAGCGCTGTGGTTGGACTTACGGTGACCTTGGGTGAAATGTTTTCCTCCCCCCTCCCAAGGTAGCCCTTTGATTTGCATGTGATGCTGCGAACAGTGAAGGAGTCGAACTTCTGATGACCTTGGGTGAAAGGTTAACCCCACCCCTCCCAAGGTAGCCCTTTGATTTGCATGTGATGCTGCGATCAGTGCTGTGGTTGGACTTCTGGTGACCTTGGGTGAAAGGATAACCCCACGCCCACCCCACCTCCCAGGGTTGCTCTTTCATTTGCATGTGAGGCTGCGAGGATTGATGCCTTTAGATTAATGCAGATAGGAGGGACTGTGCTCATGGATCAAGATTAGGAAAAAAACGTGACTTAAAATCCATTGACCAGGTACCAACAGAAGCTGCGTACCCCAAACCCATACAGTATACCTCCTAACATTGCCAGTTTATGCAAAGCAGCAACACACTGCCATAAAGTGTCCGATAACTTCACACCAGGGGGCGTGCCTAGAGCTGGAGAAACGCTTTTGCCATGCACACCGGTGGCAGGAAGACAGAGGCTTATTTACTGATTTGCACGTTTTCCAAAGCCGCTTCCCGCGTAGGGTCCATGTCTGGGTCCAGCCCTGCATACAACGGAGGGGCAGCTAATGAAAAAACACTTTAATGCTAGTGTCTACCTGGCACTGTAACTAAAGTGGACCAGTTACCCTTATATACAACAGAAATTATGCAGCACACATCTACATATGTGCAATGTGAGCATTTCTCACAGGTCTGTGCAGACCCCCATCGAGCAAATTCATGGTCCATCTGGTGTGGAGCTGCATGTCTATTACAAATGGAAATGTTACCACTAAATATGACTTATTATCCCATATGGCAAACATCCCTCATCTCTCAATATACTGCTTGTTTGATGCTTTATGTTAATATAAATAAGTCAATATGGATACTGCTTTTAACAGTAACCTTTTATGTTTCTAATACACTGGTTTACGTGTGCGTATTTTTGCACTTTGTAACGTAGTTGCAGCATTTTATCATGTAGATAGACCAAGGGACTTGGTTGAGATAATTGGAAAAGTACTAATTTGTGCTATTTTCGTGGTACTGTAAGTTCCAGGTGAATCTGTGCAGTGGTCCCTTGAAGAAAATAGGAACAGATTCTTATATGTGCTCTTTCCACTGCTTACTGATCGATGAAATACCTTGTGCAGCAAAACAACACAAAAGTTTTCTGGTTCGACCGCATAATCCCATACAACACGGTGCCTATCCCGTGGCAGCGAGCAAAGCCCGCCCGTGCATCCAGGTCCATCAATCATACTTCATTACAGGCATACTGGGACTTGTAGTTCCACATCAAACGGAAGGAAACTGGTTGCATAATACTGCTTAAAGATATAATTACATATATTGCTCCCCTATTGTGTTTTATTAAACATTTTATATATTGAAAAGAAACTGTACTTACACCAGGTTCTCTCTACCGAGTCCTGCAGTGCTGGGGGGCAGCTTGCCTGACTGGTGTCAGTGACTCTGGTCTGTAGAGGTGCTAAATCGATGATGGACCCTGGCCCTATTCCTGACCAGCTATGCTTTCAATTGGACTTACTTAGCTTCAATCATGTGGGGCGGAGCAACAGAGGTAGAGGAGAGAGTGCTGAGCCCTGATTGGAGGAGCTCAGCATACGTAGAGACAGAGGAGCGCATGGACCGCCTGCGAGGAGCCTGCGACCTCTCCAGTAAGTTATAGAAGTGCCAACCTGGAAGTACACTTCAGAGGCTCCGCTCCTTGTAGCCATGAATCTATGTCTTCATGATCAATGACCTCTGAGCCTCTTTGTCAAGAAGAAAAAAACAAGCACTTTGTAATCCAGATCTCGAACAGTCCCCTACGAGGTTGCTTAATGAGTAATCCGGCCCTGACCACATCTAATTAATCCCACTGTCAATCTCTTCCCCCAATACCTTTTCCTGATCTTGCAGCATCCAATAGTATCCAATTTGTTGCTAACATAATCCAGCTGTGAACTGTCCCTATTTTTCTCTGTCGAGGACAGAGAGAGAAAAGAGCAGATGCTTAGCAATAGATTTATAGTGAAATTCATCATCCAGTACAATTGGGATTTCAGCACAAAATATCATCCCGATAAAACCCTCTGTCAATTTATGCAAAGTAACAGCAACAGATGAGGAAACATTAGAGAAGACGTAACGGACAGAAGGGGAAGACGAAGCGATTGTATTAGAAATCTCCCCAGCTGTTGGCACATACAGTAGCTTATTAGGTAACGTGAAATCAACAGCATGTTGGGCTAAGGAGTATGAATTGCTGCCAGATACAATTGTACGTTTTCCTCTGTTTCTTTGTCTTTGAACATTTAAAGAACAAGCAAATTAATTACTGGACATTATTATATACCACAAGCTATGTAGTAATGAGCTAACTACTATGTGATATAACTAGAGATGGTCATTGACCCCCGTGTTTTGGTTTTGTATTTGGTTTTGGATCTGGATTACCTTCGTGTTTTGGTTTTGCAAAACCGCCTTTGCGTGTTTTGGTTTTGGTTTTGGTTTTGTTTAGTTTTGTTTTGCTATTTTTGAAAAAAATACCATTTTTTTGGTCTAAAATAACCTAATTTAGTGCTCCACCAGTTTCTTAGATAAGTGAGGTAATTCTAAAGCTAATAAATTATGAAAAAACAGTTTAATCCCTGGTAAGCCGTCCTTAATGCGAACACTTGTCTGCAAATTATACAGTCAAACCTGGTTGTCTACCTCCTCCATCTTTGATTATTGGCAATGTAGCCATCGTCTTTGGTACACCCTACACTTGTAGTTGAATATTAAATAGCAGCCTGCACAGACTGTGGAGCTAGAAAGTTAAATTAAATGGACCACGGTACTTTGGTGGCTATCTATGCTTCCCCCCCCCTGCCCTCCACTTGTAGTTGAATATAAAAAAAGCAGCCTGCACAGACAGTGGATCTAGAAAGTTAAATTAAATGGACCACGGTACTTTGGTGGCTATCTATGCCCCCCCCCCGCCCTCCACTTGTAGTTGGATATAAAAAAAGCAGCCTGCACAGACTGTGGAGCTAAAAAGTAAAATTAAATGGACCACGGTACTTTGGTGGCTATCTAAGCCCCTCCCGCCCTCCACTTGTAGTTGAATATAAAAAAGCAGCCTGCATAGACTGTAGAACTAGAAATTTGAATATACAAAGAAATGGACAAAGGCAGTTTGGTATCTGTCTGCATCAGTTTCCACCCCCATCCAGGTGTAGTAAAATAGAAAAAGAAGCAGCTTGCAAAGACTGTAGAACTAGAAGTTTGAACATACAAAGAAATGGACAAAGGCAGTTTGGTATCTGTCTGCATCAGACCCCCCCCCCCCCCCCATCCACGTGTAGTAAAATAGAAAAAAAAGCAGCCTGCATAGACTGTAGAGCTAGAAATTCAAATATACAAAGAAATGGACAAAGGCAGTTTGGTATCTGTCTGCATCAGATCCCCTCTCCACTAGGAATGAAATAGAAAACTATTCAGCCTTTATATAATCTAGAATATAAATAGAAATTGAGAAAGGCAATTTGGTATCTGTCTGCATCATAATCACCAACATCCTCACCGTCACCTCCATAAATCTCCCCCACATCCTCTTCTATTTCCAAAGTGGCATCCTCAATTTGTGTATCACCGTCTACACTCGGGCTGTTCAGGTACACATCAGCAGAACTGCTGAAAGGGCCCTTCTTTATGGGTACACTAACAGAATGCTCACGGTTAGACATACCACTGTTGGATGGACTCTCCACAGGGATCGGTGTCATTTCTGATTCAGAGCAAACATTATCCTCCAATGCCTTACTGTTATCTTGCAGCTCGGCTTTGACGCGTAACAGTAGTTGTGCACCACTTGTAGGCTCGGTAACATTTTTGAATCTGCCACTAATAGCCAAAGGTGAAGGCCTCATTCTCTCTTTGCCACTGTGTGTGTAGAATGGCATGTTGGCAATTTATTTTTTTATCGGCACTTAACTTTTGCTCAGTAACACTTCTTTTTCGCTTCAACACAGTAAAAAAAAAAATTATTTTGTTTTTTTGACTGATTTCGAAACATTCTGTAGTTTGACATCGCCTTGCCCAGATGACGTACTGGGAACACTAACATCAGGACTGGTGACAGAACCTGGTTGCTCATTCTGATCATATGTGGACTGCTTTGAATCCATTCTGAGCGCAAGGCACTTGTAGTGGTAAAAATTATTTGGTAAGATAGTGCTAACAAATATGACTTTTGACAGCCAGAAATATTTATGCACAATTATGGGGGATACCCCAAAAGCACTGGGGAGTGCTAAAAATTATTTGGTAGATACTGCTGACAGAAATGACTTTTGACAGCCAGAAATATTTATGCACAATTATGGGGGATACCCCAAAAGCACTGGGGAATGCCAAATATTAAAAAAAATAAAAATAAACCTCTATCCTCCTCTTTTCTCTAGCGATTTTTGTTAGAGCAATTGCAAGAAGAATATTGGATTCTCTGTCCCTGCTCTAATCAGCCTGTGACTTCACCCTGCTCTCTCCCTCTGTCAAATGGCGATGGATTGCTGTGGAGGCGTGTATTTATAATGTTGAAGTATCGCGAGAACCGAGCCCCGAGATCCGACGACGTCACAATGACGTTCGGCCTTGATTTGGATTCGGAGCGGGCGGGAGAGTACCGAGCTACTCAGCTCGGTACTCGGATAGGCAAAGTTCGGGTGGGTTCGGTTCTTGGGAAACCGGACCCGCCCATCTCTAGATATAACGTAAGTGATAAAATATCCAGTTTGTTATCTATATCAACTAGAGATGTTCACTGACCCCTGTGTTCTGGTTTTGGTTTTAAATCTGGATTAACTTTGTGTTTTGGATTTTGCTTTGGATCCCTATGTTTTTCTAAAATCCCTTTTGTTTTTGCTAAAATCACATAATTTAGCTTTTTTTTGCCCTACATTATTATTACCCTCAATAACACTAACTTCAAGTCATTTGCACTTAATTTTGACCACCTCACAGGTCAAAATATTATTTTCATACACTTTCAAATAAAGACAGCAGCAGTTCTTGCCAGTGATATAAAAGCCATTGTCATGCCTGGGCATAAGACCAAAAAATCCACCTCTTATGTGTGGAATTACTTTTACACAAATCTTGACAACAGTTGTCTAGCCATTTGTAGAATTGTAAAGCTACAGTCAGTAGAGGTAGAGACCTTAACCATCTAGGAACCTCATCCATGTTACGCCATTTGAGGCGAGTTCATGGAAAGCTTTTGTGAAAATAAGAAACTTATGTTAACAATTTATGCTGGAAAAGTAGTCCAGCATTAGCTACCTCCCTTCTCTCAGCTAGATCCCAGCACCTGCAATCTACACTCCCAAAACCTTCATCATCAGTATCCTCACAAGTGATCGGAGTTAATCCTGCATCCAAGTCTCTAAGGCGAGATGACTCCTCCCCTATCCAGGACTCCTCAGAGGGCATGCGCAGAGATATTTCACACAAGATACACTACACAAACGAACGTACAACATGAATCAGGCCCAAGGTGAGGGGGGCCCCAATAACAACCTTTACATTGGGGCCGTGGAAGTTAGGAAAGTTGTAGCAATGCAGTCGTACAACCATATATATTTATCTCTTGTTACATTAATCGTGCAGCAAGACTGATGTATCCAAGTTACGAACACAGATTTCTATATTACGCTACATAAGTGGGTCATCTAAACAGCCAGGGGGATTTCCGTAAAGGAGTTCATGGAAAAGAACAAAAATAGTGCTCATTTCATGTACATATAAATACATGAAGAGAGGAACACATTACCATATCCTGGTCCAATAAATCATTTATCGCCCAACAGCTTGGCTTAAAGGGAAAACTGATTCTACTGGAAATAGAACAAAATTACACTGTGAAATATATAGTAATACAGTAATTAATATGACTGCATTTCAATATATATATATATATATATATATTCACTTAGAAATGATTTGTAAAACGCCTAACAATGAGGTTATTATTTATAAACTTTTATCTGTCTAATTACGTCACATGTATAGCTTCAAATAGATTATCTACCATTAGCTAAAGGGAAGTCTATTATTCCTTTGTATCCATATTATTATTATTATTACCATTTATTTATAAAGCGACACTAATTCCGCAGCGCTGTACAGAGAACTTGCTCACATCAGTCCCTGCCCCATTGGGGCTTACAGACTAAATTCCTTGACACACACACACTGACATTAGGGTTAATTTGTTAGCAGCAAACTAACCTACCAGTATGTTTTTGGAGCACCCGGAGGAAACCCACGCAAACATGGGGGGAACATACAAACTCCACACAGATAACGCCATGGTCGGGAATTGAACTCATGATTCCAGTGCTGAGAGGCAGAAGTGCTAACCACTGAGCCACCATGCTGCCCAACTTTTCCTGGGAGACAAAAGATTTCCGGGTGGGAGGTTATTCTCCAACATTCTGCCCACTTTCTGGTGAAGAGGGAGAACAGGGGCCTCAATGACGCAATTTGCGGTGCATCGCGCCATTCTGGCTCTGACAAAAGGACGAGATTGCGGCAGTGTGCTGAATAGTCAAAATGACACAATTTACTTCATCATCCCCCCCTCCATAGTTTTCCCTGAGTGGAGAAAAATAACGTTAGCAAGTATGTTCAGAAACCGACATAAAATAATACGATGACAATTTATTAAATATAAAATTCATTAAGAGAATAACATTGGGCACAATCTCTGTTAATCAACTTTCATGTGAGCTAGGCTTAATCAGTTGAAAAGCAATTTCATTAGCATATAAAAGGTGGCCACACATTTATTAAAAATCCATGTACCACAGCTCAAATAGCGTGTTTTATACTCAGCACGTGAGGTGATAAAGCAGTTTCATTACGAAGGAATTGGACACTAATACCACGTTCACACTGCCATCCTGGCAATATCCTGGGTTTATGAACTGGGATATTTCTGGGTGACAGTGCAGGACACTCCAGCTAAAAAAAAAAAAAGGACCCCCTTTAGAGAAATTAACAGCCCCTGCAAGAAAAAAGCTTTGGGCTGTGGGTTCGAGAGTTATGGAAAAAATCTGGACCCCTAGAGTAGCAATTTTGTCGCGATGGTGGTCCCTACATAATGTACCCGGGTCCCCAATATAAAATAAACAACCATAGTGTCCTTAACTAACCAGAAGAGTCAATAACCAGTAAGCCAATCACAAGAGGTTTGGCATTTTAGGAGACGTGGGGGGGAGGGGCAGCAAAGGAGACCAGACTTGACTCAGAATGCTAGATCGGAATGCTGAACCAGACTGGAACCGGAATAGTGGATTCGATTGCTGGACCGTAATGCAGACTGCATTATCTGAGCAGGAATAAGTGAGAAGACTGCAGACTGCTAGGAACCAGGTTGGCGTCCGAGCAATCAACGTTGCACTCATAACAGGTTAGGGCTCCAGGAAGTCATTTTATACTAACTGCTATTAACTGATTGGAGGCTGCAGTCAGCAGAACTCTGACTGGCTGAGAGGGATCAGGTGACTGGATCCAAGATGGCGTCACCCAGGAACTGCTTTTAGAGGGAACCCTGCAGTGGAGTCTGCTATCCCCTGATTGGAAGCTGCCATCAGCTGAACTGAAACAGTACTCTGACTGGCTGAGGGAGAGCAGGTGACTGAATCCAAGATGGCAGCACCCATGTACTGATTTTGGAGGGATCTCTGGAGTGGAGACAGACTGGGCAGTATCCTGCAGAGAGATCTGAGACCAGCAGAGCCTGCAGACCGCAGTAAAAGTGTAGGTGTTGCCCATAGAAACCAATCAGAGTCTAGCTATCATCTATCTAGTACATTCTAGGCCATGATAGCTAGAATCTGATTGGTTGCTATGGGCATGACCCCTACCTAGAAGGTTTACAAAATCTACCCCAAAATGTTTCTCCACTTAACAGATGACACATTTACCAAGGAACATTTAACGGCCAATCAATTCTATCTCCTTTCTGCCTGAAAAGGTTTAATTCAGTATGTGTAATATTGAGAGAACCACGCACTAAGCTAAGATGAAAACAAATAATGTTTTGTACACAGCTCCCGCCGCCCTCACCCAGTCTGAGTGACATATAATTTAGGAATAATAAGACAGGGCTGGTGCAGGAAGAATTGTCTGGAGCTCGACATCTGTCAAGCACAGATGAAAAGCTGACGTCTCCGGCGGCCGTACAAGTGGAAGTCTTTTCAATAGGAATGAATAGATGGAGCGGAGTGTTTTCTACACTTTCATATTGTGAATAGAGCAAAGTGGATGTGATGTGGAACACAACAAAAATAGAGACGTGTTTTTACGAAGCCTCTGTCATCGTGCTGTAAATGAATATCCAACAGGGATTTAGACAGAAATAGGACTGGAGAGGCACTTTGCTATTGTATAAGACACTGGACAGCAATGGACACAATGTACTGTGTTCAGTAACAGTAAACATTACCCTGTTGCCGCTGAGGAACAGGGTAATGGAACAGAGCCAGTGAGGGTGGGGGCTCCTCTGCCCTCCTCCCTCACTGGCTCCGAACTGCCATCTACTGTCTAACACTCTGGTGCAAAAGCTTCTAGATATTCACACAATCATCATCATCATCATCAATTTATATAGCGCCACTAATTCCGCAGCGCTGTACAGAGAACTCATTCACATCAGTCCCTGCCCCATTGGGGCTTACAGTCCAAATTCCCTAACATACACACACACACACACACACACACAGACAGACAGACAGACAGACAGAGATACTAGGGTCAATTTTGATAGCAGCCAATTAACCTACTAGTATGTTTTTGGAGTGTGGTAGGAAACCGGAGCACCCAGAGGAAACCCACGCAAACACGGGGAGAACATACAAACTCCACACAGATAAGGCCATGGTCGGAAAATGAACTCATGACCCTAGAGCTGTGAGGCAGAAGTGCTAACCACTTAGCCAAAGTGCTACCCATACAACAAGGTGCATAGCAGAGCAGCGGCAGATAGGTGTAACGTGCAATAATGCATGGGTGTTGGGAGGGTTGTAAGGGGCAGCGTAGTACTTCAAAAGTAGTAAGCATGCCCTTATAGTGACAAAGCCACACCCCCATTGCAATGTGACCACGCCTCCTGCTCTGATTCCTATTGCTTCAAAGTTGGAGGTATGATTTAATTCACAGTGCTAGCTGCTAAGCACGATGGCTCAGTGGTTAGCACTTCTTCCTCACAGCACTGGAGTCATAAGTTTGATTCCTGACCATGGCCTTATCTGTGTGGAGTTTGAATGTTCTCCCAGTGTTTGTATGGGTCTCCTCCTGGTGCTCCGTTTTTTCTCCCACACCCCAAAAACATACTGGTAAGTTTATTAGCTGTTGGCAAAATTAACACTAATCTGTGTGTGTGTGTTAGGGAGTTTAGACTGTAAGCTCCAATTGGACAGGGACCAATGTGAAAGATGAATATTCTCTGTACTGTGCTGCAGAATTGGTGGCGCTATATAAATAAATAATGATGATGATCTGTGTGAGATTTCTTTTATGCTTAGTTCAGAAACATTGATGTGCTTCAGTGTGTTACTGGCTCTCAGTGAATTGATGGGGTTGTGTCACCCAAAAAATGGCTGCCTCCACTGTAGGTACACTTACAGCCAGTATAATCCTGCTACTTATCTTTTCATATGTTTCAGTTAAAAAAAAAAAACAACCATTGTTGCCAACTGCCCCTAATTCACAGGGACAAGGCCCAGTTTTTAAATATTTGTCTCTGGAATGTCCCAATTTGTCAAAACTGACCTTGCAAAATATGTTTTTCTTATGCTGTGTGTAAGATGAATTATCTGTTGTTATCTTCTGGGCTTTGTGAGTTACTATTGATTAAAAACAAGCACTGAAAAAGGACAAATATGAGATAATAGCTATGATTAATGAACATGTAATCCTGGTTATTGTAGTGCACCAAGATCGGCTTGGTCTGTACCGTACATAACATGCTTACATCCACTTTCCTACAACCTGGAAAGGATTTGTGTTGCCAAGAAATCCTGTTGCCAACTATGGTTGGCACAGATCGCAGCTGACTTAATCACACTGTCACATTTTTAATGTTGTATATAGCTCTAGTCATGCACATTGTAATATCATTGGCACTATTGGGAAATTAGAGCAATATCATAGTATGTGTGGCCAGGGGCGGAACGGTGCAAACTTTCCTATGGGGCCCGGTGATACCGCTGTAAACCCTCGGGCCCCCTGCACTCTTCTGAGATGAACATAGAACATATTTGCCAACTTTTCCTCGTTGGCTTCAGGGAGATCCCGGGGGAGGTCAGCGTGCGGGGGCGGGGCTTGACTAATTGTATAATTTTGCCCCACCCCCTAAATGATTGTCACAATTTTGGCCAATTACAGCAGGGGGCAGGACTAGGATGACGCAATATTTGCGCCATTAAGCCCCTCCCCCACCACTTATCTATTTCGGGGGCGAGGTCTCCCAGAAATGCGGGAGTCTCCCGGACATTCTGGGAGAGTTGGTAACTATGTGTTAAAGAAAAGCAGCTAATGAATCTCTAGAGGCTGAAGTGTCTTTTACATTTCTGTCTCCATTACTGTTGTCTTACCTGTCAGTCTTTGATTAAATCTTGGTCTCCATGAAAATGGCCACCTCCATAGGCATCAATACATGGACATAGGACACAATTTCTGAACTGTGTCATCATGCCACAGATGGAGAAGCCAACCACGTCTTGTACTGGCTCAGCATCAGGGAGAATGCCAGACTCTTCAGGCAGTGAGGGCCCTCATATTGGCCTCCCCCCGCGCCCTTGGTAGTAAGACCACTGTGTGTGTGGCTCTAAAATGCCTGTAATGCCCAAAAATAATCTAATCATTATGCAGCATGTTGGCAAATCTGCTATTGACCACTATGTTCCAACCGAAATGTTACTCCAGGAGCGAGCAGTCACCCACACCTATGTGTGTGGCCAAATTGGACACTGATATGTCGATCGTCACTCTGGCAGGATCGGATTTAAGAAAGACTAAGAGTCCTCAGGCGCCGCAAATATCGTTTGAGGGCCTCATTTGGAAACGTTGACCTACCAACCTCTCCTTTCTCTCTCTCAAGCTGTTTATAGTTTGTGGTTCCTATTATGTGTTAGTACGGGCAACACACACCATTTCAAAATGAAAAACACTTGTGTTACTCCCTGTATAATAATAAAATCTAATAAAAATCAAAATGTGAGTCAGCAGCTCCCCACCATTTCAACTCTGGACACAGGAGGGAGCAGGGCAGTGTCCTGCTTCAAGTAATGCTGGATTTATGAGCCCAGCTATCTAGTTTCTGAGATGGGGGCCAATAAATTGTAACTGTCACCTTGATTTGTTTTAAAAACTTGGAAAAGAAAACAACAAGTTGGCAGCCTGGAAATGTAATATTTGGAACTTAAGTTAAAGTATATTTTTTTCGGAAAAAATCCAATGAAGATAAAATATGTTTCTTCATTTAAGGAGGTGGCGCAAGAACACTTGTTAAACAATTTAGATGTATGAACTTACATTTCATATATAGTAATGCATTATATATATATATATATATATATATATATAACAAGTTAACCCGTGCATGATACTCATGCATTCTAGTCAAATCAAGCTACTTAAGGTGTTAAAAAGGTTCTTGTCATGCATTTGGGCCTAGCCCAGGCCTCCTCAGGGGAAGAGCGTTACTTCCCGACGCAAGCGCCCTTTTTTAACGTGGTATTGTCCACATGTCACCACCTCATCATTCTTCTCCATCACCTCATCCTTCATCTTCATCGCCACATCCTTCATCAAGCTACTTAAGGTGTTAAAAACTCCCCACTGTCACCCCCGGCAACCACCAACCACTCCCAACTGTCACTTCTCCTTCAAGAAATATATAGGTCAGTGTATAACTCTGCCCAGCAGGTGGCGCTGCAGCTTGTTTTTTTTTTCCAGCACACACCACTAGGCATTTATATAGTAGATCATCTGACCTTTCACTGACTAGCTACAGGTTGGTTTAGCCACGAGAATGCTCTAATGCTCTGATTGGTTAGAGGTTGGTCTAGTCCTGTGTCCACTAATGCTCTGATTGGTTACAGGTTACTCTAGCCCTATGTCCTCTAATGCTTTGATTGGTTACAGGTTGGTCTGGCCCTGTGTCCTCTAATGCTCTAATTGGTTACAGGTTGGTCTGGCCCTGTGTCCTCTAATGCTCTGATTGGTTTCAGGTTGGTTTGGCCCTGTGTCCTCTAATGCTCTGATTGGTTTCAGGTTGGTTTGGCCCTGTGTCCTCTAATGCTCTGATTGGTTACAGGTTGGTCTAGCCCTGTTTCCTCTAATGCTCTGCTTGGTTTCAGGTTGGTTTGGCCTTGTGTCCTCTAATGCTCTGATTGGTTACAGGTTGGTCTAGCCCTGTGTCCTCTAATGCTCTGATTGGTTACAGGTTGGTCTAGCCCTGTGTCCTCTAATGCTCTGATTGGTTACAGGTTGGTCTAGCACATCTGGAGCCGCCTTCCACAGACAATCTGTTATGCCACGGGTCACTTTTGCTCGTTTATATAAATTAAAAAGTGCCGGTCACTACGGCTACCTCAGCTGTGAATGAACTGAAACGGATACCATACCTCACACCAGTCCCTATATCTGGAGGTGGTAAGCGGTATAGCCTGTAAGAAAGGGGTGTGGAATTGTGGGAATGTGGGTGTGTTTTAGGCAGATCCCAAGTTGATTTGGGTCAATCTGGGGCGTGATTTCATTTTTTATGAGGAATGTTGTAAGTGCTAAGTAATTAAATACACGTACTAGCCAGAAGAATATTTTATATGTGCATATCTTACACAAGAATGGTTTCAAGAGCAAGGTGAGGATTCTCAACGCCTTCCTCCATCGCTGCCCCCCACAGTCACTTTACCCTAATCCCATTAACATTCGGTGGCACACGCTGGAATAGATACTCAACAGCAAAACCCTTTACTGTCACCTGAAAGACAGCTGTATGGTGTACCATTGCAGGACTCTTCACTGGTCTATTTATTAATTAGAGAAAAGCCCTTACTCCTGTTTTGCCAGAGATAGTGCTTCTCCTTTTTTCAAATCATTGAAAAAAATTGCTTATTTAAATAAAGCATTTGTTTCAAACCTGAAAGCAAGCACGTAATTACAATTTTTTTAAAAAATATTTTGTAAATTTAATGTATTTATTTTTCAACAAATGGAGTCCAGGCTTCCAGTTCCGCGGTGAATGTGTGAACCGCCAAGCCGTATCATGCATGTGCAGATCCCCTCACACTGATGCGCAAAGCAGTACGTTAACTCAGTATCCCTCAGTATTACTATATAGGCCTGTCAGTCCTAGACCTGGGCCCACTCAAACGTCTCGGAGAAACTCACCGTCACGCCACGCAAATGTGCGTTACTGCAGTATATGTAGAAATGACTGCATTTTACCGGCAAAGAGTAATAAACAAATGTTAAGTACCGCAATGCACTTTTCTTTTTTATATAGATTTTATATAGATTATATAGATTCATTACTGAAAAAACCAACTAACACAAGACAAAAAAAATCCTTCGCTCAACCAAAACCACTCTGGGCCTCAGAGCGCAAACTTACATTTAATGGTATATAAAAAAAAAATGACAGCAGATTCCATTAACTGGAAGATTATATGTTCCTCTAAAAGCAAAACAGAACTACTTGATCTTCTTCCATTACATGGATGGATGACTATTGGATTCGCTGCTGCTTCCACTCCGGTGACTAATGTTGCACCACGATCAATAATATATATCTTTACCATGTGGAGTCTCAATCAATTTGTCTGACAATTGCCAACATGTTACGTCTCGCTTTCCAACTAACTAGAAATCTCTTTTCTTCCTATAATTACTTATTTAAATAATGGGCTGTAATGGATAAAGTGCTTCCTGAACATTAACGCCCCAAGGGGCAATGTAAGGAGATATAATGGCGTTTTTGGCCTTTTATCAAGATGTATAAAAAAATGCATATTAGTCATACACAACAGAGCTGTCGAAATGATAAAGCACATAGCCATGACCATAAATGCGTATTATATGTATATAATGCACAAGTGATGTTACTAGGCATTAATACGTAATACCTCCTGGAGGCAAAAGAGACAAATTTAGCAAGTAATGGCGGCATTTTCATGCTACGATGGGTGACAAGTCATGTCCCTTGTAGGTGTGCATTTCTGAAAAGCTAATTCACCCTTAACGCCACTCCCCTTAAAAATCTCTGCAACAGAGCCACCCACTCACTATGGGAATACCCTACCTCAGCATGGTGAGCGAGGATACATCTCCCAACTTAATGTGAGTTAGGACAGTTGGGGGGTATGTATACACCCTGAGGGCAGATAAGGTGACGAGTGCAAGGGGGGAGTGGCAAGGCAAATCACGTAATTTTGGCCCCACCCTCCCCAGTCATAAAACTGAGATCGTCGCGCTACAGGGCCAAAATTAGACAATCCGTGAAAAAGGCCTGCTCTCCCGAGGCTCCAGGAGACTACCCACAATTTGTAACTCTCCCGGACATTCCACTTTGTGGAATTCCCTCCCTCGCACAGTTAGATTTTGCTCTAGTCTTCAAACCTTCAAGTGTTCTCTGAAAACCCACCTCTTCAGGAAAGCTTATAATATTCCTCAACCACCCTCTTAATCCCCCTAGGTTACCCTATTACCACCCTCTACACAGCTAACACAAAACAACAACCCTCTGACCAACATAGTTGTGTGACTGATCACACAGCCCACTAAATACTTTGTAACCTTTGCATTCCAGCTGGACCAATGTCCAATATGATGTAGCACTTACCCTGGTCTAGTCTGTGTGTCTATATTAGGGAATTTAGACTGTAAGCTCCAATGGGACAGGACTGATGTGAATGAGTTCTCTGTACAGCGCTACGGAATTAGTGGCGCTATATAAATAAATAAATAAATGGTGATGATATATCACATACATCGTATGGAACACCCTGGCATGGACATATTGTCACAGTATTTGCATTTGCTGGCTGTGAACAGTTTAATATCGGAACAGAAGTAATATATAATTTGTACTGGGTGCTCTCTGCCTGACAACACAAGAACCGCCTCCCAGTGCCCCGTACACGTCGTGTCACATAAAACATTCCGCATTAAATCCGACACTTGAGGTATAAAACTGAGACGTGTCATTGAGCATTCTCCTCCATTTGTTACATTTTTCGCTGACTGGTACTGAACACGTGAAAGGTTTCCTTAAGGCACAATTATTTTTTGTGACAGACTTGCGTTATTGGAAACTGCTAACTCAATTCTTCTGTAGAGTCTGATGCTAACATGCTTATGTGCCTTGAAGGTGACACTGGTAATCAACAAGTTCATCTGTGACCCTAAACCCCCTCCCCAGTCAGTGAATTTAAAATGTAGAGCCTGTGTTAACACCATAGAAGTTAGGTTAGATCAGTGGATCCCAAACTTTCTCACTTCGTGGCATCCTTAGGGTGTCCATCATTTTTTCAAGGCACCCCTAAGCTAAAATAATTACCAAGTAGTACCCCTCCGTGCTTACCCAGTTTACCACCAGCCTTGGCTATGGCACCCCTGTGAGATCGCAGGGGTACCACAGGGAACCGCGGCACACAGTTTGGGAACCACTGGGTTAGATTAAAAATGATTAGTAACCAAAATTTTATAAGAATGCAGCCTCTGAATTCACTGAGAACTGATGGCATAATTGAAGCAATTTATTGCTCACTGATGTCTTTGTTTTGAAGGGAATTGACAGGCTGCCTTCTCATAGCTAATGTGGCTCAGCCCACAAAATGGCTGCCTCCATCGGTTGCCTAGGTGATGCCACTGGTTCCTAGTGAATTGATAGGCTGCATTAAAAAAAAAATATGGGTTCAACCCACAAAATGGCTGCCTCCATCGGTTGCCTAGGTGACGCAAATGGGTCTTAGTGAATTGATAGGCTGCATTCTAAGAAATATGGGTACAGCCCACAAAATGGCTGCCTCCGTCTGTTGCCTAGGTGATGCCACTGGTTCCGTCCTAGTGAATTGATAGGCTGCATTCTGAGAAAAATGGGTTCAGCCCACAAAATGGCTGCCTCCATCGGTTGCCTAGGTGATGCCACTGGTTCCTAGTGAATTGATAGGCTGCATTCTGAGAAATCTGGGTTCAGCCCACAAAATGGCTGCCTCCATCGGTTGCCTAGGCGATGCCACTGGTTCCTAGTGAATTGATAGGCTGCATTCTGAGAAACGGGGTTCAGCCCACAAAATGGCTGCCTCCATCTGTTGCCTAGGCGATGCCACTGGTTCCTAGTGAATTGATAGGCTGCATTTTAAGAAATCTTGGTTCAGCCCACAAAATGGCTGCCTTCATCAGTGCATCAGTGGTGCCACTGGTTACTGGTCCCTAGTGATTGACAGGTTGCATTCTCACCGATATTGGTGCAGCAAACAAAATGGCTGCCTTGTGTATAAATGCATCCGGTATACAAAATATATTTCGAACTGGATATAATAAATAGAATAAAATATTATATGTTAAAGAAGAAGCTTTGACAGTATTAAAAAAAATCCACCTGCGCTTATTGCTGAATCTGTTCTTAAATTGTGTTTTGCTGATGCGCATTCCAGTTATTTCTATGGTTTCCTGTGATTCCTGATGTCAGAGAACTCAGGAAAAGCCGGCAGGGAGGCAGAGCATTATGTACAGAATGTGGCACATGGTGAAGGCTTCGCTGCTCTGTATTACATCTGTTTCTCTGGCTTCCACTGTCACGCTCTGATTATTTCTTAGCTAGAGTTTGCAAAAAAAGTTTTGCTATGTAAAAGCATCATATCAACAACACTGGTCCTTTGCCCAAACATCTGCTATTTTATACATAAGGTAAAAGTGTAAACAGATCGGAGGCTAGCTTAATGCCCATCGGGGTGCCTATAAAGCAGCTGTCTTAAGCAACAGGTTATTGGGAGGGCAATAGGTAGGGATTTGTTTAAAAAAATGCAAATGCTCTCAATACAAAAACCTAGGTCATTGGTAGATCAAAGATGACCAAATTATACACAATATCATTGGGCACCCCATGACAACTTACCATGTAACCCCTAGAATTTTTGCCCAAGTTGCTTGCCTTATGTGGGCTCTCTGTGTCCCCCTCAAGTACTGTCTACCCCAACAGGTGTGCCTGTCTAATGTCTCTATTTTTTGTGTGTTCTTGTGCACAGTGGCTCAGTGGTTAACACTTCTGCCTCACAGCACTGGGGTCATGAGTTCTGTGTGGAGTTTGTATGTTCTGTATGTTCTCCCTGTGTTTGCGTGGGTTTCCTCCGGGTGCTCCGGTTTCCTCCCACACTCCAAAAACATACTGGTAGGTTAATTGGCTGCTATCAAAAAAATTTACCCTAGTCTGTGTCTGTCCGTTTCTGTCTGTCTGTGTTTGTCTATATTTGGGAATTTACACTGTAAGCTGCAATGGGGCAGGGACTGATGCAAATGAGCTCTCTGTACAGCACTGCGGAATTAGTGGCGCTATATAAATTAATGAAGATGATGATTCACTTTCTGTCTTTCCACCTAATTTTCTTTGTCTCCACATGTGACCACGAAAGCACCAGCCACACCTGTTTACTAGATATAGTCATCTTTATACCTTCCTACAACTGCGTTATAGGGACTGTAAGCTCCAATACTCATGTGATGACTACATATTCTCTGTACAGCGCTGCGAAATGATTGGTGCTATATAAAAAAAACTATAGTAATAAAGAAACAAAAATATTAACACATTTTAGAAACTTAAACAACTAAAAAGCAGCAAGAACAGACACCAAGAACTAATGCATAAGAAGTAGCACTCTGCATTTGTCTATACGCACATAGTTAACACAGTTCCTTTTAATTTTATATAAGGTATCATAAACTCAACACAATCTATCGAATGATGGAGAGGGGGATATGTACTGTACAGAGTTGGTGATGGGCAGTTGGAAGGTAAGCTGTGCAGGTAACGCACAGTAACACCTAGCATTCTAAAGAGGATTACTCCATCTCAGAATTACCAGGAACATACAGTACAGAGTATGAGAAGTAGTACTGTGCATTTGCAGGTTTCCTGCTCTCACGGCTGTTAAAAAACTGCAAGTGTTTAGGGCGATCCGAAAAACAGCTTGTGCTATACAGTGCACCATAGAAGTCTATGTTTCTTCCCCGCACCTGTCACATTAGCGATGACACAGTTGCTGATACACTATACTGGGATACAATATGGAACTTCTCAGGCAGTGTTAATCCTCTGTAAACTCTGTAACATATTCCAATATCTATTTTTCTGCAGTCTGAAAACCCCGAGCCTGGTTCGAACACAACATACATGTAAGTTGAGTTTTAAAAACAGAGCGTACATCAAGATACTTTTCGACTTGAATCTGGTAAGTACGTTCTTCCTATACAGCACTTGTCTGACGTAGACAGACAATCTACTCACAAGTATATGTACAATAAAAGGTCACATCAGAAGACATAAACATTTATATTGTAAAATAAATGAGCGACTCTTAACAGTAAAATCATTAATAAAAATTATGGATTATATATTAAAACGTTTAATTTTTGTACACAGGGGTAAACGCAGGATTTGTAGAGGGGGGTTTCCACACCACGCCACCAGTGGGCATGACCAGCATGCATAGGGGCGTGGCTATAATATTAGACAGTGCTTGGCTGCTCGCCAACTCTTCCTATCCCCATAATATACATGGGCAATGCTGCATGCACTACTGTTAAGTGCACACAGCTCTCCCTTTTCTAGCAGAGCCGTGTGAAGCGGGGGCAGGGTCCAGCGATTTCAATTATACAGTGCCCCAGGCTTGGAGGGGAGTTTCCGTGCACCAGGAACCCCCCCCCCTCCTCGGTTTACCTATGGTACATACAATGCGTTTATATAGTCAGTCTTAATCGCATGCACATGTCTAGTGCTATCTAGTGGCACGCACACATGTACTTTGTAGTAGAAAGACTCAGCCGTTTCAGTCTTCATTATCATTCGGCGCATACAGCTGCCCTGCAGCTGGTGCAAATGATACAAATTAAAACGAGAAAACCAGGATTTTAATCGGCCACATACGCGTCTGCGCACCCCTGGCACCCCTTACTGTACATTACCTTCGTTCATCTGCCCCTTCCCTCCCGTTTAATACATTAAAGTGTTATTATTTTCTTCGAGCACATGTGTGAATGGGGGTTAAGAGTTTTGTAGAGGGCAGCAACACTTTTGCAACAAAGTAACATCTAACAGTATCCTTAGCTACCTACAATAGGAGAGGGAGGGGAGCCTAAGAGCTCAGACTGATACATGTTGGATGAAAACTCCAGCTCCAGAATACATTTTTCAGATAGATACAATGTTAATATTGGCATATTTGCACTATATATGTTCTGTATTTAAAAACCGTGTAGATCTCACTTTTAAAAGAATCACAGTAAATGGAAACAGTGTATCATTAGCTGCACAAGCAGGAAAGTCTGCCTGGAAAGTAGACAATCTCTGATCTCAGATAGCATCCGACACTTGGTAACTGATGAAAAACTCCAGCAGGAACAATGAAAACAAATGTCTCTTGGTAATTAGATGTAATATGATTTCATACACTAACCATGATTTTCTAGAGAGGGGTTCTGGATGCATAGCTAGAGATTTGCAGAAGATCTAATGACTGAGCCTGTAAAGTGTAAATAACATTAGTTGAATAGTCTAACGTATTTGCTTTATTTTTTTGCTGTGTTTGGGGACTTTGTAACTTATCTGCACAGTAAGGACCATAATGGTAAAAAAACAAAAACTTTGGAAATCTGTATTCCCCCCCCCCCCCCTTATAATTTAGTATGCTCAGATAACTTACTTCTAACCTACCAATTGTATCTCTTCTGTTACCATCATTCCTGTACCTGGCTGTGGTGTAGATACAAACTGTCCCATAGAGGTATTAGTTCACCAGCAGTGTCCTGCAGAGCTGTGGAATAGATGACTAAATTAACAATCAGGTGGACGGCTGACTAAATGAGTAACAGGATACATAAGCATTTTATTCAGTCAGACCACTATATAGTATTATATACAGTCTATAATGCAGTCAAACCATTACAGATTTAGCTGCAGCAGAGTGGGAAGCACTTGTGGGAGTGGGTAAGCCTCCCACTGCTCTAATGCTATGTAATAATGTAACATCAGCTCACTACAGTGGACGTTTAGTGGGCTATAAAGGTAGACAGTATAAGGATCATGTGGTCAAAGTTCCCACCATCCTCACACTCCATAGGGATCCCTAACGTCCATTACTTATGTATTGCTTATTAATACTACTGAATTGTTAGTCTCCTCACTCTCCCTTTCACTTGGTCCTAATCATACCATTCTCTATAATGAAATGATAACACCAGTGTCCTTATTTGTAGTTGTGAGAATGTGAGTGCAATAAAGTTTCTCAGTTTTGTACAATGCGTTTTGGTGTTGACCTCTTATGTCTTTCTGCTACTAGTCTATTAATATACATTATCTGGCTGCTATAAGTGATCACTGAACAAGTGGCAAAGGCCAAACTCTAAGATCACCTACTGTTTGTTCTTTTATACCAATTTAAAGTCAGAAGCATTGTGTTTAATACTATTCTGATCAATGCTTCATTAAAGAACGCAAAGTGGAAGCAATTTGCATTTTTTATTAAACGGATGGAAAATTCAACAAGATGAGGATCTCAAGAAACGTTTCCAGTTGAATACTGGTATAAGTACTCTCTGCCTATACGGCACCTGCCGCATGTAGACAGACACAACACAGTGCGCAATGTATATGTATATATAAAGTCCAATTTCAACTTGTGCAGATGTACCTATTTGTCCACGTAGTGCACTCATCCAAGGTTTTGGAAATACCCCTTTGTAGCGCCGGCGATCCGAGCAGGCCGCACGTGCTCTTTAGATACCTCTCCTAGAGGAGAGAGAAGACACCCTGAGAGAGTGGGGAAGACTTTACAGTGGAGAGTGGGAGGGCTTACCAGATACCTCAGCAGAGAGCATCCATCTCGGACACAGATGCTGGAAACCAGTGGACATAAGTAATCCATGTTAACCTTGTTATTGATCTATTTGGACTGAGTGTTTTGTCACTAGTCTGGTAGAGAACAGGTGAGGAGAAGTAAAGAATATTTTATAATAGCCTTGTGCGGGACTGTGATATAGTAACAAGGGTGCAGTGTAGGGAAAGATAGTTAGGGGATAGATAATAAAACTAAGGGAAAATTGCACCAAACATTGACATTATTTGCTATCTGTGGGAAAGACCTAACTGTGTGTTCAGGAGTCAGCTTGTACTAAAGTGACTGTGTGCTCAAATCTAATTGAAAAAGAGGGAACAGCGGGGGTGTAAATTGTGTTCTACATTCATGTCGAATTGGAGGAAAGACAGACAAGGGAGTGTGTTTTATTAAAATTTAAATTTAAATTGCCTGAAGAAAGTAACTCTTTATTGGAGAAGAGTAAGATTGACAAGTGCTGCTCAGAGGGATTATCGGTGTTAAAATAATTCTGAGGAATATAAGGAACTGTGACGTTGCTCTGTGCTATTTGCAACTGTAATATTCAAATGCATTTGTACTAACTTTGTGAGTCTGTGGGTCTGGCTGGAAATTCACAAAGACGAAAGTGTTGAAAAAGCACTTCAAAATCCTGCTACTGTCACTTTTTTATTTGTATTTATTTTATTTTATAAGTTTTCATTACGTTGGTAGAAATTACTTTCATGAATTGTGCCTAGAAGATGCAAAAGGGTCAATCTCCACCATTCCCAATATGGCTCCCTATCCACCCTTGAATGTCATTTAAATAATGTCCTTTTACATGTGGATGCAATGCAAAGCATGGTGGCACACAGGTCAGCATTGCTGCCTCACAGCACTGGGGTCACGGTTTGATTTTAATCTCTGTGCAGTTTGTGTGGTTTTCCTCCAGGTATTCTCGCTCTCGCAAATAGTTCAAAAAATATGCTGGTAGGTTAACTGACTAATAGACAAATTTGACCCAGGCGTTTGTGTGGTAGAGAATTTACGGGTAGAGTTGTCAAACCTTCCAAAACGGTAAAGTGGAGATGTTGCCCATAGCAACCAATCAGATTCTAGCTAGCATTTATCTAGTACATTCTAGGAAATGATAGCTAGAATCTGATTGGTTGCTATGGGCATCAGCTCCACATATTTTTTTAGACAGTTTGATAAATATACCCCTTAGTCTGTAATCTCCATTGGGTCAGGGACTGATGTAAATGATTAAACATTCTCTGTATAGCACTGCATAATATATTGGTGTTATAATTAAAAAAAAATCATAATTCTCGTGCCTGGCCTGCAATCAGCAATCCCACAGATGATGTCATCTTGTCCCAGTAAACCATGCAATTTGCACTTTTGTAAATTAAGATTTAAATGAAGATAATCAATGGTAACGGCCATTAAATCTCTCATGTAGCATTCCACATTTCCGACACGGAGTATAACTTGGAGATGGATTAGCATAACTGATATCAAATCGTAAATGTGTTTCTGTCGTTTTCTTAATGGAAGTCTTTGCGTTGTATTGGCAGCAATCAATATTTAGTTCAGAACATGAGCTTTGCAATCTCTTAGTGTTTGCTCTGGTATGTCTGGCGACGGTGATGTTCTGCTCACAAAGGACTGGGTATGGATTACCAAAAAGTTCATATGCGGGATCTCACTTTATGTTGTCATTTGTTCGGCTGAAATAACTTGTGTGCAGAAGGATAATCTTGTGATTTAGGAATAGGGGGAAATTAATTGTATATATTTTCTGCTCTGCTGTGCAGTAATTAGTAAATTCTAACTTATTCAGGGCAAGATGCAAATTACATTTAAAGCTCTCCCAAAACAGAAAGCCAATTGAAGCAGAACATTACTTATTTTTTTATATAAACTTTAAGCTCTTTGACGCTTGTTTTTTTTGTTTTATTTTACCTCTTTTGTGTATTCTTGCTTTATGTCAATATGAATTAACATTTACTGGTGCCAGTCCTAGCCATTGACTGTGTCATTTACGCACTGTGTGACTTATTAATGTTCGGACATATGTTTATTTGTACAGCGAATCTTGCGACCGGGGAAAGGGAAAGAGCGGACCATCATCATCTATTTATTTATATAGCGCCACTGATTCTGCAGCGCTGTACAGAGAACTCATTCACATCAGTCCCTGCCGCATTGGAGCTTACAGTCTAAATTCCCTAACATATACACACAGAGACAGACAGACTAGGGTCAAATTGATAGCAGCCAATTAACCTACTAGTATGTTTTTGGATTGTGGGAGGAAACCGAAGCACCCGGAGGAAACCCACGCGAACACGGGGAGAACTCCACACAGATAAGGCCATGATCGGGAATTGAACTCATGACCCACTGCTGTGAGGCAGAAGTGCTAACCACTAAGCCACCGTGCTGCCCATGTACAGTAAGGGCGTTTCGACGCAGATACAATAGATTCAAGTCCTGGGTTTCTCTAAGTGTGTTTGGTTTCATATCATTTGCACCTAGGTGTAAGTGCCGACTTATAGTGATGACTGTCACGTCATAATCTTTGTAATAAAAACTACATATATATGTGCTACTAGCTATCACAGACAAGTTGCAAGCAAGATAGACTATTAAAATGCATTGTATGTACACATTTACTACAGTCACATGATGTAATGAGCAGAGAGGTTTTGGAAAGCTCCTCTGAGCTCTGTCTGTACTATGACATCCTCCTTATCCCCTCTCTGCCATCACATGACATGCTGAGAGCTGTGAGCCTGTGACTGTGTAGCAGATGGACTGTGTCTGTGTCTGGCAGCCATATCTGTTTGCCCTGCAGAGAGATTTTGAAAAGGAGAAAATGATTTGTAGGATAGGTAAGGAAAATGATTCTCATGCATGCTTAAAAGGACTTGACTTGCTATTTAAAGAGAAAAAAAAAATCTTCTACGTGAACTTGCTACTTTAATTAACAGACAAATTATATGTGGGGACTTTGAATGTACTGGAATGCCCTTGTTTCCCCATTGCAACTGAGTGCCTCTAATCCCTGGAACAGTCATTCTATTAACACAAACTGTAAGAGAATAGGGCCTGAGGAAAGTAAAGCAAAAATAATAGCAACTTTGCACCTGGGCAAAAACATGTTGCGTTGGAGGGGGGAGGTAAATTTAAAATGTGTGGACAGATTTATAGTTGGGGTAGGGCATGTCCTAGGTCAACTTTAAATTTCAGTGTAAAAATAAAGCTATCAAGTATTTTTGTGTGACATGAAACAACAGCCAGTATTTCACTTATGTTCAAAATAATAAACTAATTTGCACCCCTTGCACTGTAACATGGTTTGTCTAGAAGCAAAGTTACTTGTTTTTTTTTTGCTTTACTTTCCGTGATGACTCAGGCCCTTGGTGTTATGTTCTGCTCAGGAGTACTCCCAGGTGTGGAAATATTGTGAGCTTTTATTAGACTGAGAGGCTTAGCGTGTCACAGACGTGTAGATTTGTATGATGCATGAAGAGGTGTATGTAATCAGTGATAACGACATTGGTGGGTTGCCATGGAAACAGCAATAATCACCTAATCAAGACTGAATTATTAAGGTAGTGAAAAATAAATATTGATTTTAAAGTCAGCATTGTGGAATACAGGTTTCCAGCTGAAGGAGTTGACTACAGGTCACAAGGCTGGAGGTAGCTATTCATCAATAATAAATAATAAAGGAAAAGTATGTTATAATATTTAATGCATGTCCATAGTTACTATAAAAAGGGCTGTCTATCATCATTGCTAAAATTTAATGCAATCTCTAAGGACACTTCCCTGCGGGCTAGAGCAGTAAGATCCTGGGTTAGGGAGACGAGTACACCCGGAGGTTCTGTATGTTGTGTATGTGGCACGTACATTATCTTCTCTTATTGACGCTTTTCACAGTGATAAGAGATGAAGTAGTTATCTCCTGAGTTAGTTCTCTTAAATTAATAGGATACGTAAATATGCCTAAACCAAGCAGAAACGGATGTTTCCGCATGCTTTAGGCTTGATAAATAGGCCACAAATACTTTAAACAAGAGCGAACGTCTATTACTGAATGTTCAGTTTGCAATGAATGCTGTTTATAACATCGCTTCGTTTCTGCAGCAGGATCCAGCCAACCTTCATAAAGAAGGATTTCACAGCCTCATATATAGCAATATCTTAGCGGGTGATGACCCGTATCACTCAGCGTTGTCTTGCCCTCCTTGACCGCTGGAACGCAGTTGACCTTACAGCTGCAGAGACGCTGATAAGTTTAAGTACTGTGTGACAACTATAAGGCAGCAGGGAAAATAATAACAGTGATTGGCAATATATAATCTTGGGACAAGGGTGGAAATCTACATCACTGGGGCCCTATATCAAAATTTACAGTCCATCTTCCCTTCGAGCGCAATGAAGCCCTGCTTCAGCTTCACTGCGCTTGCGCTGACATGATAGGTGGTGCAAGAGGTGGCGGATTTAGTGCTGGTGTACGGAATGTAATAGACATGGACCCTATTCATCATCATCATCATCATCATCAGTTAATTATATAGTGCCACTAATTCCGCAGCTCTGTACAGAGAACTCATTCACATCAGTCCCTGCCCCATTGGAACTTACAGTCTAAATTTCCTACATGCACACACATACACACAAACTAAGGTCAATTTAATAGCTGCCAATTAGCCAAATTAATTAGCCAATAGGCTATGGTCGGGAATCGAACTCATGACACCATTGCTGTGAGACAGAGGTGCTAACCACTAAGCCACCGTGAATGCCCTATTCTCTGCATCTGGATCTTGCCTTATACTTTTAATGGGACACATTTTGCACCTTTGACCTTTTCGGACTTCAGATTTGGACATTACATTCTTGTATTTCTAAAGATTTTTTCTGCTGCCCTGCAGGCCTGGGCACACTACTAGTTTGCAGAAGAGTCTTACGAGAGGGTAGGTGGGCACCCTGCATGTGCTGGGAGAAAAACCTACACCTGCGATGGGCAACAGGGGACCCTCCGAGCCTTCACCTACGGCTCCCAGCTCCCTCCCACTTTATCGTCAGATAAAGATAAACACTCGTTCAAAACGCCTGCTGATCTGTTATTACAAACAGTTGTCTCTTTCTTTGATTAAATGTATCATTTTAACTTATTACCGAGATTGAGGGTATAGTGTGGCCCTTTTGAGGATTAGAGGGCCCCTAGGGTGTATCAGGTTGCCTATTGCTGATTTAGACGCATCAGCGTGGAAACAAGACCTTTGCGCATCCTTCATAAACAAGATTCGCTGTGTGTTGGTGACGGGGGCGCGTTAAACCATACCTAAGAGGAATATATAGCTCTGCGTGGGAACGTGTTGATGTCAAGCGACAAACCACAAACAAGCAGTCAGCGGAATCTCAAATATATCAAACTCTGCACAAAACTGGCCGTATAGATGTTAAAAACATCTGAGAATTCATTTAATCCTGATCCATCGCACAATAACTGGGGTATGTATAACTGTCTTGGGCATTGCCATATGGCACAACACTCCACTGAGCTTAACTGTGAACGTTCATTATTTTGAGCCCTGTGAAACCATATTGCTCGTTAAAATATGTAACACAAACATTATGAGGGATACAATTTTACTATTACTGTCACAATCTCGCACTTCTGAGAAGCAATAAATGAAGGTATTTTCCTAACTGTGGTGCGAGCCTCAGAATGCTTCAAGTTCCGGAACTGTTTTATTTCATTACTTGCAAATATTTGCTACACAGGCAGATAGTGCGTTAGAATTGCCCTAATGATGTGTTATGTAACGTTTCTCCAGCAGATAAAATAATAACTGGAACACGGAAGCATTTGCTGTTCTGTCTAAACTAAGATTCAATTTGTATGACAATTTTGGCTCTAGGCTTGTGTTATTAGTCTGCGATGCTTCTTGTTCTGAACTGTTGATGTTTACCGAACTGTTGTATGCTATCTGCCGGGAAGAATATTTGTGTGGGTTCAAAGTGTTAGGCCATTATTTGTTTTGTAATTTTTTTTTTTAGCATGCCAAGTCCTGTCCTCTTGGATTTTAGACAGCTTGTTTACGCGACGTCAGTGTCTTGTAAATCCACAGCCAAAACTAGTGGCAGCAAATTGCTCACACATGGTCAGTGGCACAACGCGGACTAGTAGACGTTACGTGGGCCAAGTTGAGCATGATGACACAGTATGTATGTGCATAAATTTGCCTGGAGGTGAAGAAAACATGTTCGGTAGCCTACAGTTTATGCCAGTTATTGAAATTAAATCAGACTGATGCTCCTTCTGCACTGTTCTCTAGACGCGGCTGTTCTTTCAATTTTTGAAGAAATGAATTAACAAAATTAAAAATGTTAAATGGCAATAAATCTTTGCAAAAAAAAAACCATGTCAGTAAAAATGTTTGCAAGGGTTAGCAACACTGCTTGATTTCCTCAAACTAATTGCAGTGGTACTACCATGGGTGCAGGTGGTGCTCCTGCTCTTTGGAGAAACCACCATGAGAGCAGGTGGTGGTCCTGCTCTTTGGAGGAACTACCATGATTGCAGGTGGTGCACCTACCGTTTGGAGGAACTACCATGGGTGCAGGTGGTGCTCCTGCTCTTTTAGGAACTACCATGGGTACAGGTGGTGCTTCTGCTCTTTGTAGGACCTACCATGGTTGCAGGAGGTGCACCTGCTTTTTGGAGGAACTACCATGGGTGCAGGTGGTGCTCTTGCTCTTTGGAGGAACTACCATGGGTGCAGATGGTGCTCCTGCTCTTTGGAGGAACTACCATGGGTACAGGTGGTGCTCCTGCTCTTTGGAGGAACTACCATGAATGCAAGTGGTACAACTGCAAGAGGCACTACCATTTGAGCAGGTGGTGCGCCTGTTCTTTGGAGGAAGTACCATGGGAGCAGGTGTTGCACCTGCTTTTTGGAGGAACTACCATGGGTGCAGGTGGTGCACCTGCTATAGGTGAGGGACCCCAGCAATACCTGCACATTCCCCTCTGAGGCCCTGGCATCAAATATATTCACTTTTAAATATGGAAACAATGTAGATGCCTTTCACATTATTAAACTTCATTAGAAGTCAAGACCTGGGGATTCAAAATATGTGTTTTTCACTATAGAAGCAGTGGAGATCCAGCCACAACTTCCCCTTTAAAGACTTTATATGCTTGTTTTATGAAATTATGTATTATGACTGAGCGTCAATGAACATAGAAATCAAAGCAAAACAAAGGGAATGCTTGTCAAAAAATGTGTATTCAGTCACATTCTCTTAGCTAATTTTTTGGACCATCAGCAGTAAAAGGCATGTAGCGGGCTTTAAGGATGACTTCATGTGTTTGACCCCTAAAGCTGCACACACACCTATGCAAATATCGTGCAGAATACACAATTCACGGCCATTTGGTCAGATATTGCATTATTGTGTACTTATCGTACCAAAACACATGGCATCTGTTGATTTGGTTTTCTAAACCTTCGAAAAATCTCGATCAATGATGGAACGATGTCGGGTAAGCGTGTACGTGCTCACAACCAGCAGTGTAGGCAGATATCTGTAGAGTGTACAGAATCACAATATTTTCAGCTGGTGGTTATGAGAGATCAAGAGCACAGATCTGACGGTAAATCGTGTAGGTGTGTACACATGATCACTGGGACTTGCAGCCCTTGCTGAACTCTTTACAGAAATTCCATATGAAGCAAGATTGTATAGATGTGTACCCAGCTTTACAGTCAAAGACCAGTTTCCTTTTTAAACATAAAGAATGCCTGTTGTATCTGTCTTCTCTTCTCTTTTTTCTCATACAGAATAATGATGTTATCATTAGGGCGGGGTAATTCCAGCAATAGTGAGTAAGAGCACAGATAGAAGAGTAAATAAATTAGTACACATGCATTTGTAGATAAAAATATCTAGTGCAATATATCATTGTAATGTTCTAATGTAGTCAGGTAACCTGTGGCTCTCCAGTTGTTGTAGTACTGCAAGTCTCAGCATTATCTGCCGGCCAGTGAGTCACAGAGAATAGACAGGGATTGCCGGTCACTGTACTATCCGATCATAAAATGTTAATTCATGGTGACGTTTTTACCGAGTTAGCCATAAATGAACCCTTTGTCGCATACTGCCCCTCTTTTAAATACCATTTAAATTTCTTTGTCATTCTTAATTACCCCACATTTATTTTTGCAAGGAATTCATATCTCAATTAGTTGTGAAATCTAGAATAGGCATTTATATAATCTGTAACACATGGTCGGAAAGGAACACTAAGGAACGGCCAGCAGGGGGCGCCCTTCATC